>NC_086340.1:30672089-31302010 GCF_032445375.1 Bacillus rossius redtenbacheri | reverse complement strand
TGCCTAATCAAATTACTTTTGTTTGTGAAATGTACACCACACGGGTCACACGGAAATGTCTCACGATTAGCGTTTCTTCTACAGACATGATTTTCATGTCTTCTTGCATGTTGACGGTATTTAAAACTTTTGTCACAGTACGTACACAGATGTCTCGTCGTTAGACCTTGAGTCACCGACGGCTCGGAAAGTATCTTACTTTCAATGTGCACTGCTGTTGCAGGCGACGAAGTCCCGTATGTTGCATGAGCTGGAGATTTCCCAGTCGACATTGACAGATCATCTGTACTGGATGCCAAAGAATCTGATGTATACACGACTGATGCAGAAGCTGGGAATTGCTCACAAAATGTTTTATTTACCAAATGCGGAGTAGTTACAGGTATTGTAGTCTCCTCTTCGTTCGTTAATTCACACATTGAGGTCTCTTGGAGTGAAGAGACAGTAGATACAGCCATCATTGAGATCTCTAGAGATGGTAGGCTCGTTACCATCGGAATCTCTGGAGCTGCCCTCATCGTTGTCATAGGGATCTGCTTCGTCATCATCGCCTCCGTCGTCAGGGACCCCGGTGAAGACGCGAGACCCTCCGTCAAGATCTCTGCAGTCGGTGACCCCGTCACCATTGGGGTTTGTACCGATTTCGATGTTGCTACCATTGAGTTCGGATTACACATCAATATTCATGTATCGGACTTATATGCAGACAAGCAAATTCATCAGATCTGCACTGTACCACTACAAGAGGTGGACTGAGGGACCTGCTGTCAAAGACTCGCTTAAATAACAGTGACCGCTTGTATAATACGCAAGTCAATACATCATCCATTGTTATTACTTAAAAAAATTAGGAATTTCAAGGAATGCGAATTTAAATTATATATACAATCAACTAATCACACATCCTACATACACGGTTAATTTTGACTTAATAGAGGAGCAAGATTCTGTAATCAATGGAACTTTCACAACCCAAACAAAATTTAAAGTAGGTACCCAAATTTCAATATTATTATGTAGAGCTACACATAACATCCAACTGACTCAAATGACTACAACGCATGACTAAAATAATTTATACGATACCAGGCTAGGTCCAAAGTCAATATTTTTTTGTATCTCTCATCTACAGTTCAGAGGACATTCAGTGTTGATATAACTACAGCCAAGACATGTCCAGTACCATACATTTTCAAAGCCTTCAAGGTCGATCCTTGTTAAGCCTTATGACAAAAGTCTCCGAAACAAGAGACTTACTCTACAAGATTACTAGACATTTTAAGCTTGTCATAGCACACATCGATAAAAATCTTCGTAAATAACCCTAAATATTATCAGACCACTAGCATTCGATTTATGCACATACAGTAGGTCACCAACATATTCGTCAACACATGACCATTCTACATTAAGCTCCTCACTTACTTATATCAGCCTACTCGACTACACCCAGCACACATAAACTAAAAGAAGTCAAATAACATCCTATTATTTATTTACATTCAGATATTTAACAGCATGCCGACTGCTAATTAAATAAGCCTGACAGTGAACATGTTAGCAAAGTTTACTTTTATATAGGACCAGGAATCCATTGAACCTTCAGAACCTAGCTACACATACACAGTGCTGGATGCAAGGAATTCTACACTCATTTGTCATCACTGACACTCACATTCCATAATCTAATCTCAATTCGGCACTCATTTTCCATCATTAACATTCACACAAATGCAAATTAACCACCATCGACACTCAATTCAACACTCACTTTCCATAATCTAAACTCAATTCGGCACTCGTCTTCCATCATCGACACTCATATTACATCATAGGCACTTGAGTCAACACTCATTTTCCATCATTAACAGTCACACAAATGCAAATTAACCACCATCGACACTCAATTCAACACTCACTTTCCATAATCTAAACTCAATTCGGCACTCATTTTCCATAGTCGACACTCAATTCAACCCTCACTTTCCATAATCTAAACTAAATTCGGCACTCATTTTCCATAGTCGATACTCAATTCAACACTCATTTTCCATCATCGACACTCAATTCGACACTCATTTTCCATCATCGTCACTCAATTCCTCACTCATTTTCCATCATCGACACTCAATTCAACACTCAATTTCCATCATAGACACTCAATTCGGCACTCATTTTCCATCGATGACACTCAATTCAACACTCATTTTCCGTCATCGATACTTAATTCTACATACTCTTTCCTTCTTCGACACTCATTTTCCATCATCTACATACAGTAAAATGGAAACTTTCCATCATCCACACACACACACACACACACACACACAGATACATATATAAATATATTCATACACAACTCAATTCTTTAAAGTAGCAAACACATGAACTTTATTAGGGCATGAATAACGACACATTTTAATAACAATTTTTAAAATTATATTTATATCAAAAATACAAAAGTATAAAATTTCATCAGTCAATACACATTACTAACTTATTATATATACCCTGAAATTCTAAGCTCATCATATATAGCCCACGTTTCTTTGATAACTGATAAAATTTCGTCATCTTGCGAAACAAGTAAAAGTCGCAACCTGTTCACCAACACGTTCGGGTCTTTCCACGATATATAATCAATTTCACTTGATGACACCATCTTCTTTGATTGTTTGCTGAACATATTCTGAAAATCTTTGTAATAATGATTATGATAATTTGTATCATCATCATCGCTGCTGTCCACATCTTTATCAAACACACTGACATCTTCATCTTGCATATCCCAGTATTTCGAATTTTTTGACATTGGAGTACCGTCATTGGCATCAAGCTTACTTGCTAATTTTCCAAAAAAATATTCCAAAGTCCGTAGAAGTCTACTATAAGACGTCTTGTCACTTTTTCTGGAGATGTTACTTTCATTATCTTCTACCTTACTTATATCTCCAACACCATTTAAGCTATATCCTTTCTCAAGACCTGGAGAGATTTTAACACAATCGCTTTTAAGACTAGGTCGATCAATTTCATTGTAAGACATACTGTCCCCGAGCATATCGTCTCCATCTATGTACTTTATCTCCTGCGCGAGCTTGGCTTTACAAGTTTTATCGTGTCTTTTTAAATTCTCTCTTCGTGTCATCCGCCTACCACACTTGCCACAACTTTGTATTTGACGGAATGGACTTTTAACACAATCGTTCTTTTCATGGCTACGAGCATTATAGCTTTTATCAAAGTATTTGCTACAGTATGTACAATGTCCTTCAGATCGAGATCGATATTTGAGTATCGTACCTTCACTAGACTGTACGTACTCCATATTGGTTTAATAGCCACTAAAAGTATTATTATTTAGGTACTTCGTATTTTTATGTATGAACATTCATCAATTATTTACGAACAAAGAAATTTTTTTTTCTCATTTTGACTAAAAAACTCATGTTACACGTAGTTTTACTACCTACCTTCATATTTCCTCATATGTTATGTTGTAAAAGCAACCAAAGTTGGTTGTAGGTTACGGAATGCTCACTCACGATCTGTTGAAAAAAGTGTGCTTCCCTAGATCTCAAGAGGAAGAACATTGACCTTATTTTAAAATTTGCGAATAATATCATGGCCTAGCAAGAATCACAAGATAATCTATTCTCATATTAGCAACCATCATGTATCAGTTGTCTGTATATGCAGTCTCTGTTGTCTGTTTAAGTAGACAATGTTTTGTGTGGGATGCGGGATGCTCCCTAACGATCGCAACAGAAGGAGGGCTTCGCTAGAACTCAAGGGGAAGGGAAATCTTCGTGTGTGATAGCTTTTCCCATTTGTTTCAAGACATAGTAATCGTCTGATTAATGAACTTTGGTTTTTGTGTGATTTCCACCTGTTAAAATTATTTTTTAAGTGTTGATTTGATAATATGACTTCGGAAATTTATACGAAACTCTGAATAAAATTACCTGTCTTAGACACCAAGGACAATGCAGTTTGTCCTTCATATTAATGCTTCTCAGCTGTCTCAAAGCTTATTATTTGTCTGAATAAAGTTATTATTTTTAAAATCCACCTTGATAAAAATATTGTAAGTGCTGATTTATTGACAGAATTTCACTGATTAAATGTAACTCTGAATAGAAATGACATGACTCATTAAGTAAAAAATTCTTCATGCAGAGCTAGATCTCTCACAAATAATCTGTAGCACTCGGCGAAAACCATCAGATGTCTAGTTAGGTATAATCAGAAACACTTGGAGAAAGCCATCAATATAATAACAAGAATAATCTGAAGCACTCGGAGAAATCCATCAGATGTCTAGTTAGGTATAATCAGAAGCACCCGGAGAAAACCATCATAATATTGTCAAGAATAATCAGGAACACACGGAGAAAACCACCATAATATTGACAAGAATAATCAGGAGCACACGGAGAAAACCACCATAATATTAACAATAATAATCGGAAGCACACGGAGAAAACCACCATAATATTGAAAAGAATAATCGGAAGCACACAGAGAAAACCACCACAAGTTTTCTTTGATATCATAAAAATACAGAAAAAAAAAATTTAAAAATAAAAAAAATTAATAAAAAATGTAAAATGACAAAAAATAAAATAAAAAAATAAAATAAAATTCTGACTTGTACTAGAACTATATCTTTGCTCAACAATGAGAAGTTCACAAGCTAGCAGAATCTGTTTATTTTTTTTTATTTTTTTTTTGTCATTTTAAATTTTTTATTAATTTTTTTTTTATTTTTAAATTTTTTTTTTCTGTATTTTTATGATATCAAAGAAAACTTGTGGTGGTTTTCTCTGTGTGCTTCCGATTATTCTTGTCAATATTATGGTGGTTTTCTCCGTGTGCTTCCGATTATTATTGTTAATATTATGGTGGTTTTCTCCGTGTGCTCCTGATTATTCTTGTCAATATTATGGTGGTTTTCTCCGTGTGTTCCTGATTATTCTTGACAATATTATGATGGTTTTCTCCGGGTGCTTCTGATTATACCTAACTAGACATCTGATGGATTTCTCCGAGTGCTTCAGATTATTCTTGTTATTATATTGATGGCTTTCTCCAAGTGTTTCTGATTATACCTAACTAGACATCTGATGGTTTTCGCCGAGTGCTACAGATTATTTGTGAGAGATCTAGCTCTGCATGAAGAATTTTTTACTTAATGAGTCATGTCATTTCTATTCAGAGTTACATTTAATCAGTGAAATTCTGTCAATAAATCAGCACTTACAATATTTTTATCAAGGTGGATTTTAAAAATAATAACTTTATTCAGACAAATAATAAGCTTTGAGACAGCTGAGAAGCATTAATATGAAGGACAAACTGCATTGTCCTTGGTGTCTAAGACAGGTAATTTTATTCAGAGTTTCGTATAAATTTCCGAAGTCATATTATCAAATCAACACTTAAAAAATAATTTTAACAGGTGGAAATCACACAAAAACCAAAGTTCATTAATCAGACGATTACTATGTCTTGAAACAAATGGGAAAAGCTATCACACACGAAGATTTCCCTTCCCCTTGAGTTCTAGCGAAGCCCTCCTTCTGTTGCGATCGTTAGGGAGCATCCCGCATCCCACACAAAACATTGTCTACTTAAACAGACAACAGAGACTGCATATACAGACAACTGATACATGATGGTTGCTAATATGAGAATAGATTATCTTGTGATTCTTGCTAGGCCATGATATTATTCGCAAATTTTAAAATAAGGTCAATGTTCTTCCTCTTGAGATCTAGGGAAGCACACTTTTTTCAACAGATCGTGAGTGAGCATTCCGTAACCTACAACCAACTTTGGTTGCTTTTACAACATAACATATGAGGAAATATGAAGGTAGGTAGTAAAACTACGTGTAACATGAGTTTTTTAGTCAAAATGAGAAAAAAAAATTTCTTTGTTCGTAAATAATTGATGAATGTTCATACATAAAAATACGAAGTACCTAAATAATAATACTTTTAGTGGCTATTAAACCAATATGGAGTACGTACAGTCTAGTGAAGGTACGATACTCAAATATCGATCTCGATCTGAAGGACATTGTACATACTGTAGCAAATACTTTGATAAAAGCTATAATGCTCGTAGCCATGAAAAGAACGATTGTGTTAAAAGTCCATTCCGTCAAATACAAAGTTGTGGCAAGTGTGGTAGGCGGATGACACGAAGAGAGAATTTAAAAAGACACGATAAAACTTGTAAAGCCAAGCTCGCGCAGGAGATAAAGTACATAGATGGAGACGATATGCTCGGGGACAGTATGTCTTACAATGAAATTGATCGACCTAGTCTTAAAAGCGATTGTGTTAAAATCTCTCCAGGTCTTGAGAAAGGATATAGCTTAAATGGTGTTGGAGATATAAGTAAGGTAGAAGATAATGAAAGTAACATCTCCAGAAAAAGTGACAAGACGTCTTATAGTAGACTTCTACGGACTTTGGAATATTTTTTTGGAAAATTAGCAAGTAAGCTTGATGCCAATGACGGTACTCCAATGTCAAAAAATTCGAAATACTGGGATATGCAAGATGAAGATGTCAGTGTGTTTGATAAAGATGTGGACAGCAGCGATGATGATGATACAAATTATCATAATCATTATTACAAAGATTTTCAGAATATGTTCAGCAAACAATCAAAGAAGATGGTGTCATCAAGTGAAATTGATTATATATCGTGGAAAGACCCGAACGTGTTGGTGAACAGGTTGCGACTTTTACTTGTTTCGCAAGATGACGAAATTTTATCAGTTATCAAAGAAACGTGGGCTATATATGATGAGCTTAGAATTTCAGGGTATATATAATAAGTTAGTAATGTGTATTGACTGATGAAATTTTATACTTTTGTATTTTTGATATAAATATAATTTTAAAAATTGTTATTAAAATGTGTCGTTATTCATGCCCTAATAAAGTTCATGTGTTTGCTACTTTAAAGAATTGAGTTGTGTATGAATATATTTATATATGTATCTGTGTGTGTGTGTGTGTGTGTGTGTGTGGATGATGGAAAGTTTCCATTTTACTGTATGTAGATGATGGAAAATGAGTGTCGAAGAAGGAAAGAGTATGTAGAATTAAGTATCGATGACGGAAAATGAGTGTTGAATTGAGTGTCATCGATGGAAAATGAGTGCCGAATTGAGTGTCTATGATGGAAATTGAGTGTTGAATTGAGTGTCGATGATGGAAAATGAGTGAGGAATTGAGTGACGATGATGGAAAATGAGTGTCGAATTGAGTGTCGATGATGGAAAATGAGTGTTGAATTGAGTATCGACTATGGAAAATGAGTGCCGAATTTAGTTTAGATTATGGAAAGTGAGGGTTGAATTGAGTGTCGACTATGGAAAATGAGTGCCGAATTGAGTTTAGATTATGGAAAGTGAGTGTTGAATTGAGTGTCGATGGTGGTTAATTTGCATTTGTGTGACTGTTAATGATGGAAAATGAGTGTTGACTCAAGTGCCTATGATGTAATATGAGTGTCGATGATGGAAGACGAGTGCCGAATTGAGTTTAGATTATGGAAAGTGAGTGTTGAATTGAGTGTCGATGGTGGTTAATTTGCATTTGTGTGAATGTTAATGATGGAAAATGAGTGCCGAATTGAGATTAGATTATGGAATGTGAGTGTCAGTGATGACAAATGAGTGTAGAATTCCTTGCATCCAGCACTGTGTATGTGTAGCTAGGTTCTGAAGGTTCAATGGATTCCTGGTCCTATATAAAAGTAAACTTTGCTAACATGTTCACTGTCAGGCTTATTTAATTAGCAGTCGGCATGCTGTTAAATATCTGAATGTAAATAAATAATAGGATGTTATTTGACTTCTTTTAGTTTATGTGTGCTGGGTGTAGTCGAGTAGGCTGATATAAGTAAGTGAGGAGCTTAATGTAGAATGGTCATGTGTTGACGAATATGTTGGTGACCTACTGTATGTGCATAAATCGAATGCTAGTGGTCTGATAATATTTAGGGTTATTTACGAAGATTTTTATCGATGTGTGCTATGACAAGCTTAAAATGTCTAGTAATCTTGTAGAGTAAGTCTCTTGTTTCGGAGACTTTTGTCATAAGGCTTAACAAGGATCGACCTTGAAGGCTTTGAAAATGTATGGTACTGGACATGTCTTGGCTGTAGTTATATCAACACTGAATGTCCTCTGAACTGTAGATGAGAGATACAAAAAAATATTGACTTTGGACCTAGCCTGGTATCGTATAAATTATTTTAGTCATGCGTTGTAGTCATTTGGAGTCAGTTGGATGTTATGTGTAGCTCTACATAATAATATTGAAATTTGGGTACCTACTTTAAATTTTGTTTGGGTTGTGAAAGTTCCATTGATTACAGAATCTTGCTCCTCTATTAAGTCAAAATTAACCGTGTATGTAGGATGTGTGATTAGTTGATTGTATATATAATTTAAATTCGCATTCCTTGAAATTCCTAATTTTTTTAAGTAATAACAATGGATGATGTATTGACTTGCGTATTATACAAGCGGTCACTGTTATTTAAGCGAGTCTTTGACAGCAGGTCCCTCAGTCCACCTCTTGTAGTGGTACAGTGCAGATCTGATGAATTTGCTTGTCTGCATATAAGTCCGATACATGAATATTGATGTGTATCCGAACTCAATGGTAGCAACATCGAAATCGGTACAAACCCCAATGGTGACGGGGTCACCGACTGCAGAGATCTTGACGGAGGGTCTCGCGTCTTCACCGGGGTCCCTGACGACGGAGGCGATGATGACGAAGCAGATCCCTATGACAACGATGAGGGCAGCTCCAGAGATTCCGATGGTAACGAGCCTACCATCTCTAGAGATCTCAATGATGGCTGTATCTACTGTCTCTTCACTCCAAGAGACCTCAATGTGTGAATTAACGAACGAAGAGGAGACTACAATACCTGTAACTACTCCGCATTTGGTAAATAAAACATTTTGTGAGCAATTCCCAGCTTCTGCATCAGTCGTGTATACATCAGATTCTTTGGCATCCAGTACAGATGATCTGTCAATGTCGACTGGGAAATCTCCAGCTCATGCAACATACGGGACTTCGTCGCCTGCAACAGCAGTGCACATTGAAAGTAAGATACTTTCCGAGCCGTCGGTGACTCAAGGTCTAACGACGAGACATCTGTGTACGTACTGTGACAAAAGTTTTAAATACCGTCAACATGCAAGAAGACATGAAAATCATGTCTGTAGAAGAAACGCTAATCGTGAGACATTTCCGTGTGACCCGTGTGGTGTACATTTCACAAACAAAAGTAATTTGATTAGGCATTGTAAAAGCAAAGTTCATTTGCAGGTTGTACGTCGGGGAAGCGATGGTAATTGCGATGAGTATCTGTATCAGTGCTGCTACTGTGGTAAACGATTTGAACGACTACGAAGTACACGCATCCATGAAAGGCATGGCTGCAGAAGAAATCTTGACCGTGTAAAATTTCTGTGTGAGAAGTGCGGTATACAGGTTACACGAAAATTTTACTTGAAAAAACATTATAAATTTTGTAAAGGAAGGTCTCCAGCATAATTTCTGGCCCTCTAAGGTGTTACACTCCTGAACTGATGTATCGTGATCTGTATGAATTATTTGTATTTTGTCACTCTTAATACGAACTATAATAATTTATTTTAATAATATTGAATGTCGCATGGACTGAGAAATGTAAAAAATATATACAGTGTCAAATTTTATTGTGTATAAATGTACAATTTTAAATAAATTATAGAATTAAAGAATTTTTTATTTATTTTTCCCTAACCTACATCGTTATAACGTAATGTAATAAACTACATGTGACACGTAATTTAGGTCGGATTTGTAATGTCCGTTTTGTCTTGTTTGTGTGTATTATTTTGTTTTACCAATAATGATGAAGTCTGTTTTTTTTTGCTAAAATTATTTTGTCTGAGTATGTCATCTGCATTCTTAAGATTTTTTTTTATGGGAGATGTTTTGGTAAAGTGCTGGTACAGGTAATACCGCAACATTAGAGCAAATCTGACTAGGAACTTGATTTATTATTTTTGAGAAATAATTTATTACTTCCCGAAATAAAACTAACAGACTTGTGGGAAATTTATGGTCTTAAATCGTAACCTGTCATATATTGGTGTATACTATGGTGGTGATATTAAAAAATTAATGAGTGTTAATCAATTGACCACACTTCGGAGTAAGCTGGTGCACTGGATGGGCTGTATCTGTAAGATTCTGGATACTTGGTAAGCGGTTCTTCGTCCAAGTTACTCACTCCTTCGTTGCTGATTACTAACATGAATTTTTACAACACGGAAAAAAAATTGTATACTGGCTAAGGTCTTGATAAAAAATATTTTGACGCTTATAATTATCAGAGTATTGAGTATGGTATGTGGAGTTCGACTCCTCTCGTATATGTGCTACACATTTATTTTTGTAGGTAGCAAGATATACATTCGTAGGCTGATTTTCTGCTCTGGTTCGGTGATGTATACTTTGAAGTGGTTCCAGCAAGTACTTTACGTATGCTGGATTATGATTTCACTGGAGTTTTACGTGTAATGAGTGGGAAGACTAGCGACGTGATGTATGCATGTCTTGAACAAAACATATGAGTGTCGCAGCATTCTGCAAGCTTGCAATTCCCGCGCGAGGGGTCAATGTTCATTTGCAGGTGATGGTAGGCGTGTCTCGATCGAGAAGTCTCTGCCTCTATCCTTGAGAATTTTTTTTTCTTTGCGGTTGGCGTGCTTGAATTTATGTACTTTTGACTAGTCGTATGTGAATAAGTTTAAATTCGTATGCATTGGAACATATTTTTCTACATGAGGTAATAAAAATACATAGATGCTACATTGACTGAGATAGGTATCGAACACATGGTTCTTACCCTATGAGTGACTAGCACTTGTTTGACCTATCTCCACTAACCCTCGTTTACTTTGTGATATAGATGGGTCATGGTTGTTTTCAGACAAATTATGGTTAAAATGTCTTGGACAAAGTGTCTTTTGTAGAAATTACTATGTGTGGTAATTATTTTAGTCGAAGTGGTAATTTAACAAAACACGTAAAATTAGCGTGAAGGTTTTTCTAATGTGTAAACAAATTAATGATAGGATGTATTTGTATGTAGAAATGGTGGTATACTACATCTCTTGAAGAACACTGCATGGTATATATAATGAAAGACTCTTGGGCTCAAGAAACTATACCTACTATAGGTGGAAAGGATGATACGGTTTCCAAGATTAAATGAAAGGAACTTTGATGATTTTTTTTCTATATACTACAATTATTTAATTGAGTTTGGGATGATGGGTTGAAGGATTAAATAATAAAACTGGACTCATAGGCTTTTACAGAAAATGAGAATGGAGCTCACAAGATCATAGATTGTGGTAAATCACTGACAACTGAAATGTGGAGACGATATGATAAAATGAGTGATATTGATGCAGCTCATGACAATATTGATGACAGCTATGATGATGATTTACATCTGTGTTAATGACACGGACGCGGAGATTTTAAGACAAATAATATTATTAATATAGAAAAGATGGAAGCCTTAGCACGTCGATCGTGACGAGAAACAAATATTGAAGGATGTTGATGGTATCGGGAAGACTGAAACTAATGAAGGTATCAACACTGTGAAAAGTGAGAATACATTCAAGCCTATATTTAGCAGATCCTCCATACTTTGTATAAATGGTGGACTCCTGAAAAGGAAGCATACAGGCGATGAAGACACTTCGACATCAACGATATTGAGTTCTTGCAGTAATCTGGGTGAGGACGTTGTCTTCTACGGTGATTGCTACAGTGACTCTGAGGCTGTTTACAAAGGCATAGACTGTGATGCAGAACCTAAAGCTGGCAAGATCGAAGAATGTGGTGGTGTCCTGAGACCGAAGCGATGGAAACGTCGTGTTATAATAAATAAATCTGATCAAGCTTGTGATGATCGCTGGCTAGATGATGAAAGTAACCCTGAGGATGGTGTTAAAACGGAAGACACCAGAGATCATAATATTTATAATAAACAAGCAATGAAGATGGTGGCAGAAGAGATTGATTCCACATCATGGAAAGATCCAAAAATATTGGTTGACCGGCTAAGACTGATGGTGGCATCTGTTCGTAGAGGAAACTACTCGCATATCGCGGAAGTATCGTCCATACTGTAAGAACTTCGGAACGCTGGCTACATACAATAATCATTTGATTAACTGTCATGTGTGTACTAATGAAAAATAAAATGAATTATTTATATTTTAAAAAAGTATGATTTATTTCTTGTATCCTGATTTCTAAATAAGCCTGTGTTTCCACTACTGTATGTGTGATCATTCCGTTTCCTGTGTGTACTGTGTGTACGTTCCGATTTCCTGTGTGTACATTTCGTTTTCCTGTTTGTACATTTCGTTTTTCTGTTTGTGCATTTCGTTTTCCTGTTTGTACATTCCTTTTTCCTGTGTGTACATTTCGTTTTCCTGTTTGTACATTTCGTTTTCCAGTTTGTACATTTCGTTTTCCTGTTTGTACATTTCGTTTTCCTGTTTGTACATTTCGTTTTCCTGTGTGTACTTTTCGTTTTCCTGTTTGTACATTTCATTTTCCTGTGTGTACTTTTCATTTTCCTGTGTGTACTTTTCGTTTTCCTGTGTGTAAATTCTGTTTTCCTGTGTGTACATTACGTTTTCCTGTGTGTACTGTGTGTACATTGCGTGTTGGAGCCGGGTAGCTTCATTGACATATAGTTTCGTAGCCATGCGGTCTTTTAGTCATGCAGTCTCTCAGCCATGTATAACTCGGAACCAGCTAGATCCTTTTAGACTCGTAGCCTTGTAGCCGCGTAGTCTCTTAGACTCGTAGCATTGTGGCCCAATATCATTGGAGCTGTTGAAAGAAAAGGTAGTTGGAGCATTTGGAGCTGTTGGAGCCATTTGGAGGCTGTTGGAGCATTTGGAGCTGCTGGAGCATTTGGAGCTAAGAAGTAGTCGTTGCACGTCTATGCAAAGCTAAATGTTTATAAGTTTGCTGGCTTTCGCAAGTGATTCTGTAGTAGGATAGAAATTGTGTAATAAATATTATGTTTGTAAACGACTTTGTGGTGTTTTCTTTCTCGAACCTTATGCTTTTCTGGTATTTAAATTAAATTTATTTTAGCTTCGTCCAGGATCGTGCCAAGGACCTTAGACGACCTAATTAATCAGTATATTGTTTGCAAATTTATTTAATGAATTTTTAACTTTTTCCCGAATTTTTAGTTTAATTATTACGAATATTCCAAGATGATGGTCTTGATGTCGGATAGGATGATGGTAGTAGAGGATTTAAAGTCTCTTTAAGAATGTTGAACATGGTTTATTGAAATTATTATTTTTTTTCTCATAAAATTAAACATTATTGCATCGTTCGAGTATCGAACCAAGGACTGGAGCGGATCGAATCGATATGTTAGTTAATGAGTGATATTTTTGATGAATTTTGGATTTTTTCCCGCTTTTCTAGCTACATTATTACATGATTTCAAGATGGCGGCCGAATTTCAAGATGGCGGGGGGCACCTCGGTAATAAATGATTACTGCACTGTAGCGGGTTAGAATAAAATTAACCAGATGTAAATGTACTCTATAATACAAGTACACGCACAAGAATAGTACTCCAGCATGTGGTCGCTCCTGGTAGCATGTACTGAAAATAAAATGTCGTATCCATGATGGTCGACAAGGACAAAGTCTAATTTCAAGGTCAAGGTCAAATTTCAAGGTCAAGGTCAATTTTCAAGGTCAAGGTCAATTTTCAAGGTCAAGGTCAAATTTCAAGGTCAAATTTCAAGGTCAATTTCAAATTTCAAGGTCAAGGTCAAATTTCAAGGTCAATGTCAAATTTCAAGGTCAAGGTAAAATTTCAAGGTCAAGGTAAAATTTCAAGGTCAAGGTCAAATTTCAAGGTCAAGGTCAAAGTTCAAGGTCAAAGTTCAAGGTCAAGGTCAAAGTTCAAGGTCAAGGTCATATTTCAAGGTCAAGGTCATATTTCAAAGTCAAGGTCAAGGACATAGGTATGGTGACCAGATAATTATACTACATGGTATCGACACACTCTAGCAGACGAAAACAAGATGGTGGTCTCCAGCGGATGAAGACAAGATGGCGGACATGATGTCATACCAGTTGATGATATATACCTTGGTACTGGTGTTGGTATATCAGTATAGGAAACTTTCATGGAGGAAGGATCGACCCATTACACTCGTCGGGAATCGAACCAAGGACGTACATCGATATATTCAAACAGAATTCAAATACATTAATTTTTTGATGAATTTTGGAATTTTTTCATTAAAATCGGATAATAAATGAAGATTTACAAGATGGCGTCCAAATTTCAAGATGGCGGACATGACGTCATACTAGGTGAAGATATGTATACTTTGACATAAGTGGTGGGGGTCAGTCTGCCAGCACCCACCATTGAGGAAGGAGCCGGTCGCCATTTTTATTTTTTTTTGACCTCGTCGGGTTCGAACCGAGGACTCCAAACTCCGTGTCGTTAATGTATGATTTTTATAAATATTTTATTAAAATTTTATTATTTGAATTTTTTTATAAATTTTAAAAAAAATTCGTTTAAATCGGATAATAAATAAAAAAGTTAAAGATGGCGGCCGTAACGGAAATTGCAACGGTGACGTCATCATCCAATATGGCGGAAAACACATCGCCGGAATTTTCTAGAACGCATGACGTCATCCAAAATGGCGGATCCAAGATGGCGGATCCAAAATGGCATCCGGGGTCAAGGTCAAGGTCAAAGGTCAAGGTCACAACCATCCAAGATGGCCGCCGTGACGTCACAATCCAATATGGCGGTCGGCACCACAGGCACCACACCCTGACGCCTGCCGTCGGACCGTCATTCATATACTACTCGTGTTCATTCTTGTGGTTTCTCTATGGCATACATTAAAAACCAACAATGGCATATGTCCATGAATATATATTTTAATCAAGCTTTCCCATTTTAATAATCATTTAAAGAACGCATAGAAATTAAACTGGAAAACTACTGGACGATTAAAATATTATTTCATTGTTATGAAACTACATTATTCTAAATTGACTTATGATAAGTTTTATTTTTCAAAATTATTTTTCGTAAGATACGGCAACATTACTAACTGAAACCAGATAAAAACGACCAACTGTATTACTTTATTGACTTACACTGATTAAACCGTTACAAATGTAACTAAATAATCATGTCCTTTCACGTGCTTTCGAAATATTTGTTTGCTATACATCCCTATACGTATGAACATAATTTTTTTGATCTCGACCTAGTATTAGTTAAATGAAATTGAATGTCAATGACAGCTAGAAAAAATTTAGTTGTAACTGGAAATTGATTTATAAACGTTTGTCTAGTTGTTTTAAAATAAAACTTGTGGTGTTTATACGTTTAACTAACTCGAGCGAAGCCAGGGCTGCACGTAATAATTAGGGTCATGAATATTTCGCGAAAAGATATCGAGACTAGCTGAAAGTTAATACACTGTAGCATCGTCTGTGTTTCTCGATTGGGTGAAACTCTTTCAGGTACATGTCTTATATTAACACACCAATCACAGCAATTCAGTGCGGATTCATCGCGTTCTGAGTGGTTCACTCAAATGAGGCAACGACCTCTCTCACAGACGGCCGCCAATCACATGGGAGAAACCGCTGTTGCGGGCATACCGTGTTGCAGTCTACTAGGCGTTCAGATTTATTCGCGAAATATTCCTGCCCCTAGTAATAATTCATTAAGGGCCTGCGACTGATGCAACGTTTTTGACGTTTTTGCGTTTAATATTTTTTTACCCCCTTTTCGCAACCAGCGAATTAAAACTAACGCGGCTCTCAAACCCACGGCAGTAGGTTCCCAGCCGGAACACCAGCTGAACCGTGGAAATGAAGTACGCTATAAAGGCGAGCGACCAGCACGCCATCGGAAAGAAACGGTTTGCGCGGGTTGTTAAGGGTCCAGACCTTAATGGTTTATTTAAGGGGGTGGGTGAGAAAGAGTTGTTACCTTCTTTTTTCGTTGTTTTCCCCCCTTGCAACGTATGCAGGTAATTTTTTATTTGTGAACGGAACATAAATATTTATATAAAATTAAATATATGTGTAAAATTAGTATATTTAAATGAAAACAAATATATTACTAAAAAATATTGTTCGCAGTAATGATGGGTTCAGATTCCTACTCGGGAATTTATGCTTTTTGTTGTCCCAGTTCCTCCAATAGTTAAAAGTTATTTGAAAACAGTTACCTAAATAATTTTCCAATATTAACTGCGCACATTAATCATAATAAACAAAATCAAGTCCAATTATTGAATTTTGGTTTTTTTCCCCGTGGTTTGAATAAATTACTATGCTTGAATGAAAAATCAAGTAATATATAAAATTATGGGTCAATTTTCGTAAGAAATACCTAGTATTATTTCAAAAAACGTATTTCATATATGCAAAAATAACCAAAGTCATGTGGTGCACAGATTTTCAATATTATAAACTATATTTTGGCAACTTTTTCCCAAAGAAATCTTTTGTGAAAGCGCAATTTTTTTTTTTTTTTTTTTTTTTTTTTTGCTCTGTGCATGCAGTGAGTGTCTGTTCCAAATGTCAGCAACTTTGGTTTTTATGGTGTGTCGCCAGTGCCAACTTTAGCGATGCCGAAGCCTGTGGTGTAGGCAACCCACGGCACTCTGGAAGCTTGAAGCCTGAGGAACAGGCAACCCGGCGCGCACCCAAGAAAATAATGTCACAGTGTAAAAAAAATCTTCCAATATCAACAACGGATATGACGTAATCGGAAGTCCGCCATTGTTGTGAGCAACCAGAAGTTTAAGGGGCTTGCCTCGTCAGGGGTGTATGTGTGTTAGTAAGGCGGGATGATAAGCGCGACGCTCGCTGGTATATCTAGCGGGGTATCGCCTCTAAGGGCAAGGCTGTGAACTGGCGCGCAGTCTTCTCGTCATCACAGGATAACTGTGAAATTTGAGCGGTGACCGTTAAATTATTTGGTGAAGAAATGAAGATAAATGTGTAATGCAAGTCCCTTAAGTGCTTTCAAGAATCTGTACCGCTTGTTTTACGTCTAAAAATTACTCTGAAAACATGCGTTTTAGCCATTTTCACTGTTCTAAAAATACAGTTTAAAAACTTTATACGAAATCAAAAGTACTTTTCGGCCCTCAGCGAAATCTTACATGCTTTTCGTAAGCAAACCCCGCTCGGATATCTCGAGTAGTTTTGAAATCGCGTTGTTTTTCCTGAAGCTCTGCGCACTGTGTGTGTGACCGGGTAGGCGGAGCCCTTCAAAGGGAATGTTCTAGTCAGTCTCGATAGCGAATATACAAGAGCCTAACTGCGAGGAGCAGTCTAAGTCGCCCGCCGGAAGAAGATGGCGCCGATGCCACCGCGACGCCTGACTCGCCATGTGACGTCATGCTGTCCGTCGTCGCTGGAACTTCACGACTGGTATTACCGCCACTAAGTTAAGTTTGTTGATAAAATATGTCACCTGTATTCTGCAGGTGAAAGAGAAAATATTCACAAGGGATCGCTGCAGGAAGAATTGGAAATTATTCAAAGTCCGGCTCGGACTTCAACTTTTGTGGTCAGGCAGCACGACTTTGGACTTTACTACGCTATTACGTATATACTTTGACAGAGTATGTATTTCTGATAGTGGTTGATGTCGTAGAGATTGTCGGTTGTTAGGAGTCGTTGGGTGACTATAACCCTGGATTTGTCTTTGATATTTTGAAGAGAAACTTAAGCCATAGGTAAATATACGTATGTTACGTAACAGGTGTTACGTTTACATATGTTGAAAGTCACTAGGCTGGAATCGACTCAGTATACAAGGGCATTAATGGAAATAGGGTGCTTTATAAATATTTCCAAGTTGCAACTACTGTGTTTACAATCGGTTACTGTCTTACAAAGCACTCGTCCCTGGAGGAATACGAGTTCACAGAAGCTACACTCTATGGATTTCTCGAACGCTTCGCTGTACATGATCATGGATGTGTGTGCTTATGGTGTTACGAAAGTAACCGATGTTTGAAATGCATTTGCTTACGTTTAAATTTGCGTAGAAACTCGTCCTTACGCAACGTAACCACGGGAAAAACTAGGCTACAAACGATCCAAATAGCCCCACGATTTATGGATTTTCATACTGGCATAGTGTTTTTGTTAATAATGTTTTACCAGGTAAATGAGTTTACAAACAAATTTTCTTTTTATTAAATATGATGCAAAAATTCTAACTTCATTTTCTGTTTTTTTTTTTTTTGTTTTTTTTTTGTATCTGATCGCATAAAGATTCGCCCAGCGGCGTGGAGACATCGGATCTACTCGTTGCTGAACTCGCCTGCGGACAGCCAAGGCAAGGCACGAGTTGCAGCTGGTCACAGAACCCATCATACGGTGCGAGCGTAACGAGTCGTGGACAGATTGAATAAAGTTGTGTTTGTAGCTCAATGCACCTTTTCATTATGTATGTTTATGAATTCTCCTCAAATTCACCCAGTTGTCGGGATAGGCAACATGGTTGGCAATTTCTTGTGAAAACTAAAACCGCAGTTGTATAAGTTGTATAAAGTTTGTTTAATAGCTTGAAAGGAACTCCTTAGTATTGTAATGGGGTCGAGGGTAGGACGCGTGCCAGGTGCCTGGAATCCCCGCACGGCCAATGGCGTTACGCATGCATTTCTTTGGGGATTACAACGGCCCAGTCTCACCACAAACACCCCCTCCACCCCTTATTTTTATCAACGTGCTCACCATCTTCGGCACTGTTACTATTCCCTGGTGGTCCGGCAATTACGTGTGGAGTGGTGTGAATAAGCGTCGTTATTCTGGATACTTCGAGCATCGGGTCGGCCCGAGATGACGCGATACGTCACAATCACTTCAGTCGATTCCAGAATGACTTCCAAGGATATAAAAGTGTCGACGCTGGCCTCCACGAGGGTTCGGAGAGTTCAACAGGCGAGTGGGGTGAAGTGCGAGTACGGCGAGGACTGGAGAAACACCCGCCCCCGCCCCACGCGACGGGACCGTGCGAGTGTGACTGAGTGGCGCGAGACTGAGTGTCTGGACCGGTGCGAGGTAAGCCTATCTCCAGTGAGGAGTATGATCTGTGAACTCGACAGAAATGTAGTGATTAATGATCAGATATTTTTAAGTGCGAGTGATTTGTGAACATACATTAAGTGTGGTGATTTAATTAGTGATGTAAATATTAGTAGTAAATAAAAATTGTATAAAAATTAATTGGGCCATCCTTACGAACCTGTTTTCCCTATCTGTAACAGTAGTAATAGGACAGTAGTGATAGTGACGGATTAATCGTGCGTGTGGACCAGGAAGATGGCTGCTGACGAATTTAAGTGTGTAATGGGTTTCTTGAAAAATTATATGAAGGAAATAAAGAATCAAATGGATACTAACCAGGAGAAAATGTAGAGTAATCTCAATGAGAAGAACAGCCAAGAAGAAATTAATAATAAAATGGATAGGGGCCAGGAAGAGATGAAGAATGTAATGAAGAGTGGCCAAGAGGAGATGAAGAACGAAATTAAGATTAAAATAAGAAACCATCAAGAAGAGGTGAATAATGCCATTAAGAGCGAAATTGAAGAAATCAATAAGGGCTAAGAGGATATGAAGAAAAACAAAACATGAAGATTGTGGAACAAGATGGTGGCGGCGCAATTAGCCATGCTGAGTGAGCTGATGGCTGCTCAGGAGGAAATTAAGAATAAAAAGAAGGAATCCAGTATTCAACTTAAAGGCGAGATGCAGTGTTTAAAGCAGAATCTAGCCGAACACGAAGAATTGATGGTCCAACAGCTGGCTCAACTCAAGCAGGCCACCGAAAAGCGAATATCAGCTGTGACGGAAGAATGCCGATGAATGATCAAGGAAATCTGAAATTGGCATACATTTGATATACGAGTAGAAACCTTCCCTTTATAAATTCCATGTTTCGCTGTTTAAAAATATTTTTACATTACGTATTTGACAGGTATAGAACACGGAGCGGCTCAATCATGAATTGAGCTGTCTTCCAGCCTGAAGCCCGACAATGATGTATATTAGTTTTTCTGTAGCGAAGCTGAATTTTACAATCTAATTGATACATTGACTTTCAAGCAAGCCAGAATACATTTCCAGGCTCCAGGGTTGGAATGGTACATCAATGTTCTTGCCATTTTCTACGTTCTTCAGCATCTTGATACGTTCGATCGTGCTCACTTGTACGCGAGGCAGCATTTACTCGATAGACAGCTGTGTTAGCGAGACAGCTTGTGAATTTTCTACAGCAGCGACAATTGCGTTAATGTGCATATTGAATAGAAGCCGTGCGAGCTCATGTTTCAAATAAATGGTTATATGCTTGTAGTCTTCAGCTAGTCCAAGAAGCATGGACAGAGAAACTCAAATTTCGAATTTTCCTTCGGCATAAACAAGTAGCCTGTATTCATCATCCAGGCCTCAGCCTGCCATCTTTGCAGCAGACAGTTCGTTCGGCGTCAGAGAAAGATAATTTTTCATAGTAGATGGTATGTCCACATCTATTGTCTGGTCTACGTCGACTCTATTAAATACATGTGTAATGCACTCGATTAAGTGAGGATACCATCGCAGGATATTGTCTTCGTCGGATGCATGCCATTTGCCTTTGTTAGCATACCTCTTATACGTAGAAATGACTGCGAATATAAAGTATACAGATATCTTGGTGCAGCATAGCTATGTGTACTTCACAAGGTAGCGCGTACGGTCCGGTCTTGGAGTTACATTTTCGTAATGCTGTTATCAAAAATTACCAGGACTTCCACATTGAGAGAATTTTGGTCATTCATATTTATTCGTGCACTTGTATAATACTAAGAAAATATTTACGTTATTGTATCCATGTGGCGAGATCGTATCCATGTGACCAAATCGTATCCCTGAATCGTACCCTTCCGATGAGATCGTATCACTGCGATGAGATGGTATCTCTGCGAAGATATCGTATCCTACTGAGTTGAATTTTCGTCCAAAACTACGTCCTTTTCGTTTTATGTGCTTCCTTTTCGTCGACTGTTCTTCTAACTGTGCTTTTTTTGACGAATGTGCTTTCTTTTTTTGAATGTGCTTCGTTTTTTTAATGTGGTTCCTTTTTTTAATGTGCTTTGATAAGTCTTTACTCAGGATATGATTATCCTCGTAGATCGGAGATGATTGACATTGAACTTGACCTGATTAAAATGTTTGTCGCGTATCGAATAATAATAATACTTACCTTTTGTTTCGGAGACGCTTGGCCTATACACATAACATTATACATGACCTGGCTTCGTATTTCGGAGACTCTTGGCCTATGCGCATGATTTTGTACATGAACTTTTATAAATGTTCGCTGAGTATAGACGAAAAATATATCTTGGCTACTGTCTGGATGTGTTTGACAACCTGCTGGATGCGGCCACCTTCTGGACATGCGTTCATGGCTACTGCCTAGACGTGTCTGGCAACCAACATGGCATGTTATCCTGACGAACTGACTGGATGTGTATGCCTGGCCAACCGACTATCAGTCTTAGCTTATATCAACATGTGACTGGTCACCGATTACGTGCCTGGTCACTTAATAGACATGCCTTATCACCAACTGGATGTGCTTTTCCACCTACTGGATGTGCATTCTGGCGAAAGCTTAGGCATGCCTAGCCACCGACTGGATGTGACTGGCCACTGACGTGAGGTGACATGTTAAATGGAAAATGAAGATATATTTCAACCAATCATTAGTCGACTCGACGAATTTAAAAATAAGGATAAACCACCTATCACGGTGAAAACAGAAGTTGATGATGAGATTCCAACTGCAAAGAAGAGGAAATGTGAATCGTCTCCAAGAGAAGAGGGCTTTGCAAGTACAGAGTCTATGCACTATAAAATATTACGGAAACGCGGACATTAAGATAATGTAATGACCCAAACATACCTGAGATCAACGTCGTCTTCTGGGTTGACGCGATCCATTAGCACTGATTTCAATTGGTCATAGTCAACATCACCATCATTCTTCGAGAGTGCGTGCACTTTGTAAGTTAGTTTCTGATCATCACTTTTGTGATCGTCTGTCTAGAGCGGGCCAAACGCACGTTGGTTTAAAGATGTATTCGTAAGTATTGGTTTCGTCGACCTCACGAAAGATGTCACTGCAAGCTGCGTAATTAGGTAGCCCTCTTGGGACGTAAGACACTGGACGTATAAAAGACACAGTGTTCTCACGATAACACACATGTGGGGCTGGAGTCCTGACTGCGAGGCCTTGGCGAAGCAAGGGAGCCAACGTCTCAATGTCCGTGGTGGTACAGAACTCAGGGACCACCCTGCTGCATGCCTCTCGTCGCTTCCCGCACCACGACCTCGTGTGTGGTGTGTCGGGCACGGAAGACATGCCTCTGTCGCACTCGGTACATGGCGAGCTGTCTTGAATGCCCTTGTCCTGCTGTACGTACACAGGCGAGGATTTTTTAGATGTATCTTATCTCTTGCGTGTAAGCTAGCAGAAAGTCTTTCGGTAAATAGATCAACTCTGTCACCTTGTCCAAAGCCGCTAACGAGCGTATTTTACCGAAAGCCACAATTGCCGATATGATATTTACCCTGCTCTCGCAAAAAACAAAAGTGCATCCTCAGGTATGCGGAGCGGAGTACTGCAGGTGTCGCGGGAATAGCGAGTCAGTATTTAGAGGCATACATAATGGGCGAGGGGGTAGGGGGTCAGCCAATAATATGTTGGTAGGGAGACGGTTGCGAGAAAAAAGGGTATTTTTTTGGGGGGGAGAGATTTAAGTTCATATATGCACTTCGAAAAGTGTAGGAAGTCAGTCCACCAGCTGCCACCACAGGTGAAGGGATGCCCTTGCCGGGTTTGAACCGAATACTCCATGACATAAGTACAATTGTTTTATTAAAATGTAATTAAATATTTTTTTAATATTTTTAAAAATTTTCCTAATTTTCTAGCATAAAAATACGGATTTTCAAGCTGGCAACCTAAACGAAAAGTGCAAAGTTCTAGAATCCAAGTTGGCAGAATTATTATTTAAATTTTTATTAATTTTAAAAATTTTACCCATTTTCTAGCATAACTAATTTTAAAGATGGCGTCCATAACGAAAAGTGCAACGTTATGGAGTGGGGCATTCGATTCCCAGAGAAAACAAAATGGTGGACCAAAAATACACGCCGGGGTCAAGGTTAAGGTCAAAGGTAATGGTCAATATCATCAAGATGGCTGCCGTGACGTCATGATGGTTGGTAATTGACCTTAAAAACACTACAGCATAGAACTTGGCGCAGGAGACCAATATATACTACTGGCGTTAAAATCCAAAAACAAAAAATATTTAAATTTTCGTTCCATATACACTATTAAATACGGTCTTATTTATTGTAAAACTTCTAAATTATAACTACATTTTCTGTCTGAATTTTTTTTAACACCAACCATTAATGAATGGTGTGAGAAAAAATACATGGGTTTTAAGACAAAAATAACATAACTTCCTTATAAATAAATTTACAAAAATTGTTTGACATTTTTTATTTTATTTTTTATTGTTTGTCTAAAACAATTTTTGATACATTTTTGATCCATTGCTGCAAAGGCTGGAAAAAACAGGTGTTAAAGGAAAAAATCGTAACTCCCTTATTATGTATTCTATCAAATATGTTATAATTTATCGTAAGTCTTCAAATATTAACTAAAGGTTATTTCAAAAAAAATTATGATTAGACAAGAGTTAAAAAATTGGTTCAAATAGTAACATCATTTATGCTATCGAATTCGTTCATATCTGTTTTAAACATTATAAATATGATCTAAAACTATTGGCTAAAATAAATGTTAATACGACCAACCATTACTGCAAAGGATGGCAATAGCAAGGGTTTAAGGACAAAAAGTATTACTAGTACGTATTTATACCATCTAATTCGTTATTATTTATTGTAAAAACTCCTAATCATTATTTAAAACGTTTCGCCGAGACAATAGTTGTTGAGACGAACTTTAACTGCAATGAGTTTAAAAAAAAAAACAGGGCTGAAGTAAAAAAAAGCTCAACTTACTCATTACTTATAATATTAAATTCGCTCAAAATTTTAATAAACCGTCTAAAAAATTATCTTAAAACTTTGTCCAAAACCATTTTTACGACCACTTATTAATACAAGAGATGAAATATATTGTAAAGGTAATAAATTATAACTATATTAGTAGGCATAGTAATAAATTCGTACGAAGAATTCAATTAAAAATATTCGAAACATTCTAGCGGTTTGGAATATAAGAAAAGGTTTTATCGATTTTTTTTTTAATTTTGGAGAATATATCCTGGCTGTTATTTAAATTAAGTACCATAAAATATTCCATAAATTTTTAGAAGTTTCCAACTCTTTTCAACAAATGTGTACTTCTAAATCTACGTGTACCTGTAGGCGTGCCAAAATGATTAAATTTTATTTTGCTGCTTCTGCAATTAGCCAATAAGGGACCACTGGTCAAAGAAGTGTCGGATCCAAGGCAATCCAGTATAGACGCCTCGAAAGATGCGGGACTAATGAATATGTAACGTTTGCAGAGGATGGTGCTGTCCATCCTTTTTTTTTTTCAGTCACTACCGATGAGCCACGGTCAGGATATTGCGGAATTATTGTGTCACCTCCCCAAAATATTTGGCGGTGTATTGATACTCTATATATTTATCGGGCACAAATCTGATGTCGTCAATACACCTTGCCTAAGATTCTAGCAATCATCGTCATTGTTGGTGGATTCTCTGTTAAATAAACGGTGTAAATGTACAAATGACCGTTTTAAATTTTTTCGTGTTATTCGGGAAAACAAAAACTGTTAGAGTGTTTTTACACATTCCTGTGCAAAATTATTATTACATCGTATAATTTTACACTAAATGTAAGTTAATAGTCAAAAAAACTCAACATTAGTGTAAAAATACACAGTTTTAAGGTGAACCAAAGATTCTTCTGATAGTTTTACGCAAAAATGTACTAGTAACATTTTTTTAACATAAAGTAATCAGTATAGATTTAAAATCATTATTAGCAAGTGTAAATTACAATTTCGAGGCATATGGCCAAATAAACAGAATCTTAATTGCAAGAAACGACGGTTAGAAGAGAGAACAGCTTGTGAGGATTCCGAAAAGGCGCCAATCACCGCTGCCGAGCGGGCAGAACTGTAGGGAGAAGTAAAAATCCAAGATTAAGGACGTCACACGGCATAGCACAAGTGTAGGTATCACCAACAGTGTTTATCTATGACCTATAACAAATTAAGACTCGGACAGAAATCAACATTGACATTGAAATAATAAACATTTAATTGGTGTACGGTAATATATCGTACAGCAAATGCTGAAATTTTTGGATATTAAAAGTCTTTGTTTATTTTATCTTTGACCAAAGATTTAAAAAAAAAAATTACTAAACTAACCTTACTGGAAATACAAATATGCATGTGTTCTCAAAAACAATTACTGTACATTGGTTTTAAGGTAAATATTGTATTGTAATATCAAAATTGTTAACCTCGAGCATAGATACAACCCAAATTGTGTGTGGGCCTGGCGGTCGATATGTTTGAGTAGAGGAAAGCTACACTGTTTATGGTTACCAAAATGTAAATTTTAAGCTAAGAAGGAGGTGGAGATTAAGAGAATGAATGAATAGGCATGTTGGTTTTGTGTTGAATAGTCTAATCTTATTGAATGAGTGGTGAATATTATACTATCGGGTCTATTTCTGGTAGCCAAATTTATGTTTAAAGCATCAACTGTATATGGCATAAAAATTTGTGTATAATTATTAGTACGAACTTCAATTTATTTACGGTATGAATGGCAAGAAATGTTACCTGGAAATATTAATCCATTTTGGGTAATTGACTAGTAAGTGTAACATTTTCAATAGTGGAACTAATTGTAAAAACGTGTTGTCCATTATAGAAGATTACGTGAAGCTTTCAACTAATAACTAAACTTACAGACTGTAAAAGATAATAGAAATATTGAATTTTCATACACTTATTGGTATATTTATACATCCCAGTGGAAGATAAAGAGATTTTCGCTCATTTGCCCAATACTAGCCTAAGAAATTTTAACAAAATAACTAATAAAGAACAGGTGCAACTTTATATCTTTTGCCAAAAAAAATTTTTAAAAAAAATTAATAAACAGTATCAGGGAATATTTAAGAATTAGAACTATTTATAGTAGGAATACGTTCGACACAGACACGCCTGACAGGCGGCGCTAGTACCTTGCCACGCTGACAGAGACACGCCTGACAGGCGGCGCTAGTACCTTGCCACGCTGACAGAGACACGCCTGACAGGCGGCGCTAGTACCTTGCCACGCTGACAGAGACACGCCTGACAGGCGACGCTAGTACCTTGCCACGCTGACAGAGACACGCCTGACAGGCGACGCTAGTACCTTGCCACGCTGACAGAGACACGCATGACAGGCGACGCTAGTACCTTGCCACGCTGACATAGACACGCCTGACAGGCGGCGCTAGTACCTTGCCACGCTGTCAGAGACACGCATGACAGGCGACGCTAGTACCTTGCCACGCTGACAGAGACACGCCTGACAGGCGGTGCTAGTACCTTGCCACGCTGTCAGAGACACGCCTGACAGGCGGCGCTAGTACCTTGCCACGCTGACAGAGACACGCCTGACAGGCGGCGCTAGTACCTTGCCACGCTGTCAGAGACACGCCTGACAGGCGACGCTAGTACCTTGCCACGCTGTCAGAGACACGCATGACAGGCGACGCTAGTACCTTGCCACGCTGACAGAGACACGCCTGACAAGCGACGCTAGTACCTTGCCACGCTGACAGAGACACGCATGACAGGCGGCGCTAGTACCTTGCCACGCTGACAGAGACACGCCTGACAGGCGGCGCTAGTACCTTGCCACGCTGACAGAGACACGCCTGACAGGCGGCGCTAGTACCTTGCCACGCTGACAGAGACACGCCTGACAGGCGGCGCTAGTACCTTGCCACGCTGTCAGAGACACATGCCTGACAGGCGGCGCTAGTACCTTGCCACGCTGTCAGAGACACATGCCTGACAGGCGACGCTAGTACCTTGCCACGCTGACAGAGACACGCCTGACAGGCGGCGCTAGTACCTTGCCACGCTGTCAGAGACACATGCCTGACAGGCGACGCTAGTACCTTGCCACGCTGACAGAGAGACGCCTGACAGACGACGCTAGTACCTTGCCACGCTGACAGAGACACGCCTGACAGGCGGCGCTAGTACCTTGCCACGCTGACAGAGACACGCATGACAGACGATGCTAGTACCTCGCCACCCTGACAGAGACACGCATGACAGACGACGCTAGTACCTCGCCACGCTGACAGAGACACGCCTGACAGGCGGCGCTAGTACCTTACCACGCTGACAGAGACACGCCTGACAGGCGGCGCTAGTACCTTGCCACGCTGACAGAGACACGCATGACAGACGATGCTAGTACCTCGCCATGCTGACAGAGACACGCATGACAGACGACGCTAGTACCTCGCCACGCTGACAGAGACACGCCTGACAGGCGGCGCTAGTACCTTGCCACGCTGTCAGAGACACGCCTGACAGGCGACGCTAGTACCTCGCAACGCTGACAGAGACACGCATGACAGACGATGCTAGTACCTCGCCACGCTGACAGAGACACACATGACAGACGATGCTAGTACCTCGCCACGCTGACAGAGACACACATGACAGACGGCGCTAGTACCTCGCCACGCTGACAGAGACACGCCTGACAGGCGGCGCTAGTACCTTGCCACGCTGAAAGAGACACGCATGACAGACGATGCTAGTACCTCGCCACGCTGACAGAGACACGCATGACAGACGACGCTAGTACCTCGCCACGCTGACAGAGACACGCCTGACAGGCGGCGCTATTACCTTGCCACGCTGTCAGAGACACGCCTGACAGGCGACGCTAGTACCTCGCAACGCTGACAGAGACATGCATGACAGACGATGCTAGTACCTCGCCACGCTGACAGAGACACGCATGACAGACGACGCTAGTACCTCGCCACGCTGACAGAGACACGCATGACAGGCGACGCTAGTACCTCGCCACGCTGACAGAGACACGCATGACAGGCGACGCTAGTACCTCGCCACGCTGACATAGACACGCATGACAGGCGACGCTAGTACCTCGCCACGCTGACAGAGACACGCATGACAGACGATGCTAGTACCTCGCCACGCTGACAGAGACATGCCTGACAGGCGGCGCTAGTACCTTGCCACGCTGACAGACACACGCATGACAGACGACGCTAGTACCTTGCCACGCTGACAGAGACACGCATGACAGGCGACGCTAGTACCTCGCCACGCTGAAAGAGACACGCATGACAGGCGACGCTAGTACCTCGCCACGCTGACAGAGACACGCATGACAGGCGATGCTCGTACCTTGCCGGCGCCTGCCAAGTCCCTGGCGCCGGCGGCGAGGCGTCGCTGCAAGGCGGGCGGCATCGCTGGCTGGGGGTGCCCGGGGGCGGCCGGGGGCGGCGTCGCGGCTTGGCTCGAGGTCAGGTCCAGTCGCTGCGCCGCCCTGCAACACCGCGGTGACCCCGCGCTCATGGTAACACGTGTCTATTTGTGCCTGAGATCCAAGCTCCAGTGGATGCTATCCTCAATTATTTTACTTCATATTTTTCGCGTTTATGGTCACTATATTTAATACGTTATAATTATAAAACGTTTAGTTGTTTGTAAAACGTTTTTCTACTAAACAAGTCATTAATAAATGGTGTTTATTAAATTAAATTTTCTTGTCAGTCCTAGCATGTGGTATACTTTTGAAATAAACGTTCATATGAAATTTTCGTTTTAAAACCCTTTATTTTTTGTTATTAGTCATTAATTAAATATAATAATATTTCCCCAAAACCATAGAAACATGAGTTTTCCAGAGATTTGAGAAACAAATAATATTTTTTTTTAATAAATGAATGACAACTAAAAATAAAGATTTTAATTACGAAGCCTGCATTCGAACGGTTAATCTAAAACTGTATACCACATGATTCCATGATATAAGTACATGCTAAGACTAACAAAAAATATTACCTTTGTGTTCATAAAATCCAAGATGGCGGACTCCATGGTAATAAATACTACTGCACTATAGCGGTAAAAATTAAACTACTATTTTGACATTGTACTCTAACAGATGGTGTGTGTACTACGTGACACAGGCACTCCTTGTATCGATTACTGTAAACATGATAGTGGTCAAGATAGCATCGGCAGCTTATTGGTGGTTGGTGGGTGAGGAATTTAAGATACATTTATGATTTTTACGACTTTTTGTAAATAAGTGTTTTTTACATAAAATTACTTTTTTTGTATCAAGCAAGGATAGAACCAAGGACTTTAATCAAACGAATCAATAATTATTTCAATAAGCAAATTTTTTGATGGTACTTGGAATTTTTCCCGAATTTCATGCTAAATAATTACAGAATTTCAAAAATTATGTATTTCAAGATGGGGGTTGTAAAGTTATCTAAAATGGCCGCTGAGCGGCGGACACTCCCGAACATGGCCGAATCCTGACGAATTGTAAGCCACAACTGAGTAAACCAAGCCTTGGTGCCATATTAGGCCAGTATCATCATTTTCACTCTACTTTTATAGTATTGTTACGATTTACTGCGAGTTCGTAAAGGATAGCCCAATTAAAGATTTTTATCACATACAGTTTTATTTATTGCCACTATTTACATTACTAGCTAATAATCTAAAAATACCAATTAATCAATTGTACTTAAAAATTTTGCTTCCTCCAGTCATTTGTTTCTCACAATACACACGCCTCGCTGGGCCGCACCTCTGGCGCAACTCTCGCCGCAGCACCCCTCGTGGTCCTCCGTCGCAGGACTCCGTCGCCGCACTCCGCCGCCGTCGCACTTCCCCTTCGCCGAGATCCCACTCGACACCTCGCTCGGAACTTCGCTCGGAACTCCGCCGCGCCCGCGACTCTATCTCCCGGAATTGAACTCTTCGCCCTGGAACCTTCGTCCAGGGACTTCGCCACTGTATCGCCCGGAAACTCCGCCGCGGAAAAACTCCCGACTTCACTCTGAACTCCACTGACTCCCTGCCCTGACGTCCTCGGGCATATATATAGGCCCCGGCACAATTCCAGAACCCACGAGAGTGTCCGGGGCCAGTCGCGTCACTTCGAGCCGTCCCGATGGCAGAAATCTCTCGAAAACATGTGTCGGCCGCTCGCGTAACTCCGCAGCTGTCAGGTTTCGGATGTCAAACTAACAGCGCCGCGCGGGGAGCTGAGGGCTGGAGGGAGGGGAAGCGGCGACCCAGGTGCGCACGGCACATCTCATGTTACGGTGGCATGTGATGCAGCCCAGCTAGCTCTGCACCTGCGCGTGAAGAGGCCTTGCTCACGTCTGTAACAGTTTAGTGAACTCTAACAAGATTGGCAGTGTTTTAATAAAATTCCTTGTCAAAAATCAAAACCAAAGCCGGGATTTTTTTGCAATTCCTTTTTGGCTTTGACCGTGGCCGTTTAATTATATAGTTCAAAATTTCTGTCTGCTAATCAAATGATTCAATAGTCGACGTAACTTCTCCGGCCGTGCACGCATGAACTAAGTGTGTTCCGCGGCAAGAAACGTAGTTGAAAACACAATTTGCGTATTATACTTATCAACATCGGCATAAGGCTACTTTAAAGAATTCTACGTTCCGAGTTTCGTATTATAACTGTATTTACATCATGAGAGCACGTGAATTTGCTCGTTGCCGAGTTAGATGTTACACATCTCTGGGGGAGTACTGAAATACTCGGTCACGTTAATTTTTTTTTCTCCTCTGATTTTGACACGCAAGTGTGACGCCGTGAAATATGTGGCGGTCCCGTAGGAAACCTGAAGAAACTGTGTTTACGTCGCCGCTAAGAGGTTCTCAAACACGCAGTGGTCAGTCTTGGGCATGTTTGTTGTTTAAAACTGTTAAGCAGGCTGGCATTGTATGCCGATCACTTCGTCCAACTTCTCACGAGACCCCCTTCATCCCCTACGTGTAGCACGAGTCCACCGACACACACACGCACACACCAACACACTCACATACACACACACACGTAACATGAACAAAAAAACACACAAGCAACAGAATCCTTACACAAATGTCTTGGTTCGATCTTCCTGAAGGTACTTTGTGCTTGAAAACATGTATTTTACTTTCTTTAACACCTTGCCCAAAATCTCTCTCACATCAAACCAACAACTAGGAGGCGTGCTGGGCGCCATGCAACACAACAAATCTCAGAGAGAGTCCCCAACCAAGGGCTAGCAAATAAATTTAAAAAGCTCGTAAATGCAAGGATATTTTACTTCTAATTCAACAAACAAATACGTCAAGGATTTGTTTTAACTCTAGCCAAATTCCTGAGAAGAGTTTGATGGCGGTTACGCAAAATTAACAAACACAAATTGCTTAAAAAAAATTTGCTACCCCCCTCATGTCTAAATTACGCTTATAAACCGTGGAAAATTACATGGTATCAAAAACTTAACTGAGTACATAATTTAACATATAAATGAACTATTCAAGCAAGCTCGCCCTGCAGACTCCCTCTGAGATTTTTAGGTGCAAGTTAGGTTTCCGTAGTTCTTTTTTAAACTGTATTTGTATAAGAGTTAAAAGGGCTAGCATAATTTTTATAAAATTCTTGAACCACTCAAGGGACTTGCATTGTACCTTCATATTCGTTTCTCCACCATCTAAATTATGGTTACACTCAATCCTCGTGGTTTAAGAATGCGTCCAAGTTCAGAACCTTGAACTCAGATGCGACACGGAGCTAGCAGCACCAACGAGCCTCGCACACATCATTTCGCCTCACAAACACAAAAACAATCCTGGACTAGCGGGTCACACTAACGACGGGAAATATTCACACTTACGAACATAGTCCAGCGTGGTCATGCACCATTTCCGCAATTTTTTGGATGTTCCAATGAGGTGATGGTGAGGTAAAACGTGAAATTCAACTACGTTATAGCATATCGTCTCCCGACAATTCCTAACTCCCATGCAGTAATGGGAAATAGGCGTTAGGTTATTGAAAATTGTACACTGTATCATCTTTTTTTTTTTTTGTAAATGGAACACAAACATTCATGTTAAATTACAGATATTAGAAATTTTTTACATTTACGTGAAAACATTTGTATCGATACAAAATAGTGTTCGCAGTGATACTGGGTTCGGATTCTTACCCGGGAATTTATGCTTCGTGTTGTCCCAGTACCACCAATAGTTAAAACTATTTGTAAACCGTTCCTTGAATAGCTTTCCAGTATTGACTGCATAAAAAAATAAAGTCTAATTATTGAATAAGCAATGATCTTTCCCGTGGTTCAAAAACGAATTGTTTGAATGACACATCAATTAAAATAAAACGTATTGCGGCGATTTTCGCAAAAAAAAACATTAAGAATTATCTCGAAAAACATATTTCATGTATGCAATTATAACCATTGTCATGTGTTCTAAAGAGTTACAATATCTTTCTTGTCGTATTTTACAAACTATTTCTCGGTAAATAGTTACCCAAAAAGGATTTTTTTATTGACGTAACGTCTAAAAATCGATGAACGCCGGCTGCGCGCACTAAAAAGTGTCCCGTTATGCACATTATCCCGTTATGCTGTGTCCCGTTACGCTCATTGTACGCTTGCGCCGCATCTATCTCTCTTCCACTCGATTGGAACAACCATCGATTTTACTTTTTCGAGGCACATTAAACTTGAAACACTCCCATTCGTTTCCTACTTTTCCCATCATCGTCCTATCCTTAAAAGAATAACACAGATTGGAAGAAGTTAAATAGCAAACATGTATAAAAGTTATAGTTAAAATAATCTGTTCGTTAAAGTAATAAACATATTTGAATTAATGAGTGCAAATAAAAGTAAATTTAGCAATTAAATTGTAGATTTCATTTCACTCCTTCTTTGTATCCATAAAAAATAGTGATAATTCAATAAAAATGATTCAATTTTATTCATATAAGTATGCAATCATTTCATCAATGTTTTGTCATGACGTTGTCACGTTAAACTATCGTCCGTAAACTGACTTAACAGACAACCAATTTTTTTAAGTACAGCTTTTTTTCCCCGTGAAGTGGGCTCACTGCGGAATGCCGGCGCCAGCTACCGCCAGCAGGGTGGGGGGAATGGGCGTGGTTCCCGGAAGCGATGCCATCTCCCGGAGCGACGAGACGAGACAGTCGCCTCTGTCTTCCACCGCAACTGGTCCGGCGGAGACAATCAGACCGCTAGAGGGGGGAGGGAACCGAACTGGGGAGGGTCGTCTGAGGACCGCACGCGGTCACAAACCCAGCTCTGCGAACACCGTTTGTAAATGGAACTGCGGAAAATAAATACGTGAGCGATTCTTTCCGGCACTCGCCTGAGATGTGTAACATCTTACCTCGCTCCTGTGTTATGTTGCAAACACACTTCTAATACGAAACTTGGACATAAAATTTAACGTAAAATTCTTTAAAATAACGTCGAGCGGTATACATATATACGTAACATCTGTTTTCAACTAAATTTCTAGACGCCAATCACATGTAGTTTCCTCGCCCGCCGCTAGAATTCGCTGTCAGGCTTTGGACTTTTTTTTGACAAGGAATTTTATTAACTTACTGCCCATCATGTTAAAATTCATTAAACATTTAATAATATTAAGTTTTAATTTGGCTCTGTGAACTTTGGTTTGCGCCAGCCACAACAGATTGTATTACGTTGGTTACACATTTCCGTTAAATGCGACTTCCGTTCCATTTAACAATTACCGAAGAGGTAAGACGTTAAACATAAATAATTATGCAAAATTATAGCTATTTGAAAATTTGCACTTTTACATGAAATCAACTGTATCACTACGTAAAAAAAAAACTATTCGCAGTTATAGTAGGTTCGAATTTTTTCCCGAATGTTTATGCTTTGTGCTTTCCCAGTATGTATACCAGCATTAGTTATAGTTGTTTGCAAACCGTTCCCTGAATAGCTTTCCGGTATTAATTACATACATTTATAATTATAATGAAACAAAATAGTCTAATTTTTTTAATATTTAATTATCTTTTCTATGGTTTTAAAAAATCTTTTTTTTTAAAACATCAATCAATATTTAAAATTATGTGCCAGTTTTCTTAATCCCGCCAATAAATGTCCAGTATCGTTTCAAAAAAGGAATTTAAATGTACAAAAATAACCATAGCAATGTGTTGTAGACAAATTTACAATTTGTCTCTTGTAGTGTAACAATTGATTTCTTGGCAACTGGTTTCCAAAGGATTCTTTTGTAAAATTACAAAAAAAAAAAAATTGTGAGGGAAAATTCTTTTCCCAAACTAGGTAAACTTTGTCCCCCTACGAAATAACGTTTCCGTGCCGTTAAACCTTTTCACCCTGAATTCCACAAAGAACATTGATTACATCGCATAGAGTGAGCTTCGTAAAATTTGCGAATGTATTCGTTTATTTAAGGTGGCCGCCTGTCTAGGCTCGCGATCTCTAAAAGCGCTAAAGGTGACACTGGTTGACGCATCGCAGGACTCTACGCCCTTACGCACCAGGCATCTGAGTGCGGTAGCGAGCCTCTGTGGGACCTTCAAGCGATGACCCTATCACTTTTTTTGCTGGAATATTAAAAGACAAAGGTTCCCCGCTCTACCCTAAACCACTTATACCACTTACAATACTAGGTTTAGAATTTTTTGTACCTAAAAACGTCCGTGGAAACACCCGTTTGAGCCTTCTTCATTGTCCAAAAAACATGCTAAAGACGAAACCAGGAAACAAAACTTGGATAGATGCAATTGCTCTTAAAAGCTATCTGTAATCCGACACTTTAGAGAAATCTTGAGTGGATGGAAAAAGGTGCGTTAACACCTGGAACACTGCACGCAGTTCAACGACCTAGCGAGGCAGCCCACCTTAAGGGTACTGGGTTTGATTTCTTCGAACATTAAGTCATGAGGGTCATCCCGTAGCTTTAACCAAATTTTTAAATAAATGTGAAAGTGCCTTTCAGTACTCGCCAGAGATGTGTAAAATATTACGAGAAAATTCAAGTGTTCCCATGTTACAAATACTCTTTTAATACGAAACTCAGACTCGAAATTTAACTTAGAGTGTTTAAAAATAAAATTAATGAAACTGAAACATTTAAAAACACACAATACAACCAAAACCCTTTCCTTTCTACGTGCATATTTTTTGCGTGTAATACGGGGTCGTAATTTGTCGTAGTCTCCACGAATATCCCGTCATCTGGAACCACGAACTGTCTTTCGTTTATTTTAGGTGCATGCTTCCTTGGAAAGTCCGAAAATTTTTACTGCGATTCCTAACGGTATGAAAGCTGTGCTTAAAATCTCGTTTCAACTAAAAGTGTTGACCTCCCGCCGCAAAGCGGGATGATTGTTGGTACGTGACTGCTGTCTTTAGTCCGAATCACTGTAAGAAACTTTTCGGAAACGTATTAGTCCTTTAAAATGTTACATTTATTTGGGCTTAGCGTGCGTTTGACAGAGGACGCAGTTATATTGTTTAGATATGAAGGGGGGGGGGGGATTAGTGTAAAGTTAAATCCAAGTTTGTGGGGTTGTAACCCTTGTACCACGGCCGCCATCTTGGAAAAAGAGGTTCAAATGGTTTTTACGGTTTATCTGCCAAACTATAGGTCTCACGAAACGATTTATTTAAAATTTATTGTTGGAAATAAACTTTTGTCCAGTAACGTTTAGTCGTAGAACCGTAAATAAAAACGTTATAAGCGAAAATACATACAAATTTGAGGAAAAAAAATATATTTGTCGATATAACTTTTTTTTCTAATCATTTTACAAAAAAATTATATCAGACCACATTTATAGCTGGTGTTTTAAGGAACAATTTTTATTTTAAACATTTTTTTTTAAATTTATTTATTTGTTAAGGTTTTACAGTGCTGCGAAACGAATACTATTATTCAGTATTCATAACTATACATAAATATAAATATAAATGATTTGCCATAATTTTTAATCATCTTGTTATTTGTTTTATGATAATCTTTGTATGATAGCTGGCGAGTGAACCTCGAGGGACGTCTGGCTGCCCTTTTCTGGAGCCGCCCCTGAGTACTAATAGGTACATACATTCTCCATGCGGATTCAGAAACGGCCTAAGTCAGTTTATAACGGCGTGTGAGTGTGTAGATTGGTATTATCTTTGAAATATTTGTGCAATGGGAGTGCATGACTTGATGTAAGCTTTTGGACATACGCCATTGCTAAAGCACATGTATGTCTGTAGAAGAAAACTACAAAAAACACAAAAGACAAAAACACAAATTAAGCAAAAAATATCTGTTGTAAACAGGATATAAACACCACATAATATTCCATATCAGGAATATGGTCACAAACGAAGAAAAACAAAGAAAATGGACTAACAGAACGAATGTGAGTATGTCCAAAAGCTTACATCAAGTATTGTGTAGATTGGCTAGAACCCCCCCCCCAACCCCCCCAACCCGACCAGGAAGGGGGGGGGGGGGGGGAGAGAGATTCTTCCGTCTGGCGCCAGACCTCTCGGGAAGGAAACGGAGACGAAGCGAACTCTAGAGATGGAGGATTCGGAAATGGGCGCGAAGATCTGGCGGGTCGTAACCCAGTTAGCGAATCGACGAGGAAGATCGGCGCTGTTGTGTTCTCAAGCAGCAAATCCAATACGTGCTGAAGGGCAGACATTGTGCATTGTGATGGGTGAAATGTAGAGAAGAAGGCATGGCTTATAGCGCAAGTCTTCCGGATGTATTCGATCAGAGACGTAGCAACGGTGCTGGAGGGTGGAGGGGGGGGGGGGTGAAAAGACAAAAAAAAAACTATTAAAGACAGAATAAGAAAATTACAGCAACTTTGCTGCATAACTTTGCAGAGAGATTATTTTGGAAAGATTATTGGGCTACAATTATGTATTTCTTCTCCATTATAGTCCAATATTTCTTATACACAGAAACAGCAGGAATTGTTTCCAACTGGTCTACACAATTGTATGCCGGTTTGCACACGTGTTACTAGTAGTATGTAACTGCGGATACTAGCCCTGGCTTCGACTTGAGGTGCAGGTGCCGACCGCCATCTTGAATTGTGACGTCACGATGGCCATCTTGGATGACCTTATTACTTGACCTTGACCTTTGAATTTCACCTTTAAAATTTGCTCAAAATTTGTCAAAATCCTTCCAAATTTCCAATATTTTAGGAAATAAATTCCACCAAAAATTTACAAACAATTTTAAATATAAAAAATTTCTATTCCGAGGGAAAAATTCAAAAAAATTGCTTACTTCAAATGTTTAGTTCCTCTCAATCCTGAGCCTGGAACATGTTCTAGTAAATCCCAAACTATACTTTTACAGTTATCTTCACAAATTTACGGACATTGATTTCACTTTGAACATGAATCCAAAATAATGGTCTTCTTGGTACGTTAATAACACTCATATTTTGTCTATGTGTTAGTTTATCTTTGTTTGGAACAAAACATGCAACTCGGAAGTCCTAATACGGCGTAGATTCTGCAAAGATTCGGTTATTTGCAATTACGAAGAACTCTTCATTTATTTCGGTTGAATACTTCGTTCAACATTCTGTCAATTTACTGTAATTTCTAACAGTGTAGCTAATAGAAATAATGCGAAAATTAAAACTATATATATCAAATATAGAGTGATACCCAGTTTAGTCTACGTGCAATTTAATAAAATGCTGTTATTTTAACAAAGTACGAACCATGGTCAACATGCCTGTGGCCAGACTAATGTAATAAGTTTCATCTACTGGCGGTAAGCGGGCCGCGATATCTCCAAAAGAGTCGAGCAGCGCTTAGATTAGGAGAGGCTGGTCCGTGGATACAAATCAAATCAATTTGAGAGCCGAAAGGCAGAAACTTTTTTTTTTTTTTTTTTTTTTTTTTTTTTTTTTTTTTTTTTACGTTTGGCAGCATACCCCGATGTTCGCTTTCACTTGAACGGAAAATTCCCGATTTGAAGCCATGCGAGATGGGAGGGAGGTATCATTGCCCGAGGGTGGTAGCACTGCCTCTACGGCGGGGGAAGATGGTGTGGGTGGCTACCCTGTGGCTATCAGGCCTCTAAACTCTCCTCTCCCATTGGCTTGCCGGATGTTTCGTTCGGCGGGAATTCCACGCGCGCCCAGGCAAATGGTTTTTTTCCCCGCCCTAACCCTCTCTCTGAATATCGCCGGAGCTGTGGGAGGGTTTTTTGTCGAGGAGGGGGGAAGGGTGAAGTGTAATGGGAAAGGGTAGGGGGAGGACGCAGGATGAGAGAGGAAGTTCATCCAACCGTCCGAGCGTGAAAATAAAATACTGTGCGTCACGTGACCCAAAAAGTACTTTTAAAAAACCGCGTAGGTATTCTATACCGTAGTGTGTGTTAGAGGGAAAGGGGTTTTGCGGGTTTTATCGGAAACTGACATTTACTTGGCGATTCCACACATGTTACATGTATTTAGTATAGAAAATAAAAAATTGTATAATAAAACTACAAATTATGCAGTTTTTATTTAAAATATGGAGCAAATGTTTGATGTTCACTTGCGATAAAATACTTATATGAGTTAACGTAACACGTTGTAAAGGTCATTTTGTCAGATATTATGAATATTTTCTTGATAGTCAAAAACTTTTTTGTAAGATATGTTTTTAAGTTATTCATTAATTTATGTTCCCAGTCTTATTATCTACTAGTAGACTGGAATGCAAGACGGGAAGAGATTTGGGAATGTTGTAGCTTTCGACGTATTTATACACTGTATTTATTTATGGAGGAACATTTTAACCAAGGGAAATTTTTCAACAAAAACGAGAATTTCATACACCTATATTTAATATTGTCGGTTTTATTTAAAAAAAAAAGCTTAAGAAATAATTACAAAAACATTTATACATACTAAAATTACATAGCCACGGCTAACTGAATTCTCAATTCAAATGCACTACTAAGGAAACACTTTCAAAAATATTTCCCTTTGTTTATTTTTATACTTTCCAATTATATTTGCTAACATATTAAGGTTATGATTTATTGGTTGCACAGTTTACTAGCGGAGTATGTAAGCTATTACTTGTTCACCTAACTTTCACACGCTGAAACAATTAATTATTTTTGTGCCCGGTGACACTGGAGTGGTTAGGATGCCAGTTGCTATAACTTAGTCTTTTAACTAAATATTTAAGATTCTTATTAAAATATTAATCTTTTATAACACCAAGTTAGTTGGAGCAGTCTCCTATTTTCAATATTTAGCTATTTAGAAAGATAAAAATCTTTATGATGTGCTCTATATGAAGTTTCATTCGCTCGTCTGTATTTTGTTCGTCATTATCCATAACTATTTTCGTGCCATCTTCGCTGTCTTTGTTGTTTCCTCAAGAGCTGTTTGCGTTTGCATTGTTGCGTTGGAAAAGTGCTACCGAAATTATATATATATATATACACACACACACATATAAAGGATTGTCAGTACTTGCCAAAAAGAACACTGGTATATTGATATATTCACTAACTCTTCCTGTGCAATTTTAAGGAAATATTAATATCAAGGTATTCGTAAAATTTCCTAGGTGCAAAAAATACAGGAAAATGACAACATTATACATTGAATTACCATATTTTTCGAATTTATTACCATAATGTAACAGGTGGAAAACAATTCATTTTTAATGGTAAAAACACGCACTAAAGGACTTCATGAATGACAGGTGTGCCGCCAACTAGTATTTTTGGAACAATTTTATAATTTGAATTTTTAAAAAATAATGTCACCGGTCATTCTTTTGCTGCAAGAACTTAAACTTGTTCCTCCTACTGTACACTCCAGTTTAATGTTTGTCAGACCTGTCTCCCCAATTTTTCCCAGCCCTAGATCCGATTTTGCCGAGTCTTTTGCAAATCAGACTGTGTATCCATTTATTCCCGCCTTGGCGCACGAACGTCGCCTGTAATTCACTTCCGATCCGTGACTAGAACTAGACTTGTGTAGTTCGCGAACGAACTAGTTCGGAAGAGCGCTCCCACAGACGAACTACGCGAACTAGTTCCCAGATCCCTCGCTCCTCAGTTCATTAGTTCGTTCTTTTTCCGATCTCCTTTTAGTTCTGTGCACATGATCTGGCTCTTATCAAAAGTCGTCACTCGTTCTCCCTTTTGGGTATTAATTACGGCTTTGTCGCTGGTCTTTTTGGCCGGCTATCGTTATCTGCTCGGGTCGGATAGCTGAAATTTCAGACGTCTAACGGATACTGACTGTACAAAAATATTGACTCTTGATCGCTGCAAATGTTTACTGCAATGATACATTTTCACATATGATCGTTTTATTGATGATGATAGCTTTATACTCGTGTCCGAGCACAGTTACCCCAGGGTAACTTCGTGGTGGGGAAACTGTGGTTTATACTGAGAACAAATCAGACATAATTACATTAGGTACTTATATCAGTGTTTACAAAATGATTTCAATATTCATAAAATAATTTTGACAGCTGATGACAACTTTAATATTAAAATTTTGACTAATATAAAACCATTGTTAAATAAACTTATTTTTACATTTCACACATTATTTATTTGTCGTTTAATAAAAAAAATTAACTAAACAAGTTGTTTTTATGATTGTCTTAGAATGCCAGTACATGCAGTGTTAAGTAATTATCTCAAAAATAATAAGTGTGGAGCACATTTTTTGTTAACTTCACTCATATTTTTTGTTTGCATTTATTATTATTATTATTTTCAAAATTCGTGTGTGTATGTGAAAAAAATTCTTAACTGTTATGTACTTAACATTTGACATTGTCGACTGTAGATACTTTTCATGTTACCCTATATGCTATATTCTTTGATCAGATGTCTTTAGCTCTTGTGAATGCGCACGTTTCAATTACCGATTCCTCCGACTCCCGAAGACATGAGTCATTTCATGAACGAATCAGACTGGCGGCAAACTGGTTCTCTTATGTCTTTCTCTTTGCATTTTCGTTCTTCCGACTCGTGTTACGAGTAACGATTCTCACGTACATGCGCATCTCATCGTTCAGTACAGTTTAGTTTCTTTTAGTGGAGTGTATTATATATTGTTGGTGGCAAGACTGTCTTATTTAGGCGCGGCAAGCGAATATACACTGATAATGTGCTAACAGGTAACCACCTTATATTTGTAAATTGTAATGTAAAATGACTATCAAAATATTTTGTGACTTTAACAATGCAATGTTTGAAGTAATGTAATGTATATCATTTTGATTATATGGTTAATGTTTTGTTTTAGCTTATTCATTGCGATGTCATCAAAACGGAAACACAGTTCCCTATGGACACATTTTACTGAAGAAAAAGACACAGATAAGAAAAAAGCAAAATGTAACCACTGTTCGACATTAATCAGTATTGCAGGAGGTTCAAATGGAAATTTAACTCGGCATATGAAAACAAAACACGCTTTGATCCCATTAACATTTGAAAGACAACCACTGATAATATCTCATTTAAACTCACTTCAATCAAATAAAACCACATCCGAGTCTGAGAATATTATTTCGGCATCTTCAAATGAAGCAGGCTCCCAACAGTCAATGAATCAATACATACGTAGACCACCGCAAATCCGGAAGGTTGAACAAATAGACCGACAAGTTGTCAAGATGGTTGCTAAAGGGCATCACGCTCTACGAATCGTGGAAGAAAAAGAATTTCAAAAACTTATTGAATTAGTTTCTCACTGCCCAGGCTACAAACTTCCGTCAAGAAAAACATTATCAGAAAATTTAATATCAAGTGTTCACAATGACATAATGGATGAAGTACAAAAGAAAGTGCAAGTTGTATCTGCATTGTGTCTCAGTACTGATGGTTGGACGTCCAAGAATAATGATATATATAGCCATTGTAGCCCACTTTATAAATGAAGAGACTAAACTTCAATCGGCATTACTTGGTTGTATAAATTATAATGAGCGACATACCAGCCAAAACTTATGCAATTTTTTCAAAGATGTTATGGCTGAGTGGCATATTTCCCACAAAGTTGCTGCTATAGTGAGCGACAATGCTGCAAATATTTTGTCTGCTGTCAGACTTGGTGGTTGGCGGTCAATCTCATGTTTCGCTCACTCTCTAAATCTAGTTGTACAAGAAGCTACGAAAGAAATATCAGATATTTTAGCGCAAGTTAAAAATATTGTTGAGTTTTTCAATCGTAGTACACAAGGACAAAAAAAATTGATTGCTACACAACAGCAAATGAATTTGCCTGTCCTCAAGCTCAAACAGGACATCCAGACCCGCTGGAATTCTACTTTTGATATGCTTCAGCGGATAGTCCAGATAAAGGATGCAGTGATTGCTACGGTTGCACTTCTACGCTCTGATCTCACAATAAAAGAAAAGGACTGGGAGATAATTGAAGGAGTTTTGCCCTTACTCAGGCCATTCTATGAAATCACAGTAGAAATAAGTGCTGAAGAAAATGTGACTTTGTCAAAAGTTATAGTGTTTTGTAACTTGCTTAAAGGTTTTCTGCATAAACATACTTCTAACAATGAAAAAATAGTCGCTGTGCAGTCAGTGCTGAAAAAAGGCATGGAAGACCGTTTTAAAGATATAGAAAATACAATTTTGTACGCTGAGTGTACCATTCTGGACCCCCGATTTAGGCAGAGAGGATTCAGAAACCAAAGAGCATGTGAAGTTGCAATACAAGGCCTCAGAAATAAAATCGGCAGAGTGCAACTACTTCAAAGGGAGAATCGAGATGTTTCAGTAGCTGCTCCTACTCCTAGCGACACATCGGCGTCTAGTTCCAGTAGCAGTAGAAATGAAAATAAAAAGGCAAGCATATGGGACGAGTATGACCAAGAAATTAGAAAAATAATTTCACCAGATAACCAACTTGCTGCTGGTATTCGCGAACTCGATAAATACCTCAACGAAGAGTATTTGGACCGAAAAAAAGATCCCCTTCAATGGTGGCACGAACGTCGTCAATTGTATCCTCATGTTTACGCATATATGTTAAAAAGATTTTGCGTAGTAGCGACGTCAGTACCCTGTGAACGTGTTTTTTCGGCGACAGGACATATCCTAAATGAACGAAGAACACTATTATCTACCAACAAAGTTTCCAAATTAATATTTTTACATAATAATATGTGAAATGTTGTGATATTGAACTTGCCCACATTTAATGAATTATACATAGGTAAAGTACAAAACATTCTTTAGCAATATTAGCGAACAATTTTACTTAAGAGTTTTTATTAGTTATTTATGTGTAACTATTAAGTAACAAATTAGAAGAGTAATGTTTTTTTGTTAATAATGTAGGTAATTTTGTTTGTGCCTGTACATAATAACGTATTTTTTATTGATTATTTCTTAAACTTAAAAAAAATTAAAATTTGTATTTTTATAGGCTTAAAACGGTATTTTATTCACTAAAATAAACACATTTCATAAATAATATTTCTTAAACTAGCTAATAAATAAATCCTTTTAGAAATTAAAATTTTTCGATTATAGTGTATGTTAAGTGTTGATGAACTTGCTAATATTTAGTTAATTATATATAGGTCCTAATGAACATACACATTCTTAAGTAATATTAGCATACAATCTTACTTAAGAGTTTTTATTAGTTTTTCTATGTCTAATTTTAAGGTAACAAATTAGAAGAGTAATGGGTCTTTTTTTCTTAATAATGTACGTAATTTTGTTGCCTGTACATAATAACGCATTTTTGGTTGATTATTTCTAAAACTTAAAAAAATTTAAATTTGCATATTTATAAAACGGTATTTTATTCACTAAAATAAGCACATTTCATAAATAATATTTCTTAAACTAGCTATAAAATAAATCCTTTTATAAATTTTTTTTTTTTCGATTATATTGTATGTTAAGTAAATAATAAAAACAACAGAACTGTTATATACGTGATTTTACCCAATTATGTAAATTATTGTTTTATTTACTCATTTCATGTATGATAACCCAAAATTTGATAATAATCTAGGCGTTCATAACACTGATCATTATAAAAAAATAACTACTATAACATACAAAGAAGATCGCCTGCAGTAGCGGTAGCAAAGCGAACGAACTATCTGTGACCTGTCTTCTTTGAATTCGTGATGGGAGCGGACGAACTAAAAGAGCGACCTAGTTCGCCAAGGAGCTGCGAACTAAAAGGAGCGCTCCCGGTCGCGAACTATTATGCGCAAGTCTAACTAGAACTGCTATGTCCTGCAAGCTCTCAGGAGAGGCTACTTCTAAGACCTCGCCTGATGTGAGTCATTTTCACCAAAGTACAGTCACGCCTCTGGGCTCAGTAGAGCCTCGTTTCCACTGTCACCGCAGTTTTAACACCCCCCTCCCCCCTTCTTCTAAGTTTTCCTGGGAACACGGCCCAGAGCACTGACCGGCCACTAACCCCGGCCAGGGTCGGCCTGTCCCAAGGCCACGACTCCAGTCCCAAAAAAGTACTGCTCATGCACCCTAGTGGTAGTTTTGCGAATCACTTCACCTGAGTGTTTGAACGCCCGCTAAACGCCTGCCCTCTGGCGTCTCCCACAGTAACCAGTACCCCGTAGTTCCTTCCCAGGCCACCAGAGCGCTGGCCTAGTCCGCTCCATAAGCCCCATGCCTTAAGGGCCCCGCCTACCTGGGCACACATACGGTGTGCAGAGCTTCAGGAAAAACAACGCGATTTCAAAACTACTCAAGATATCCGATTGGGGCCTATTTACGAATAGCATTTAAGAGTTCTCTGAGGACCGAAAAGTACTTTTAATTTCGGATTAAGTTTTTAAACTGTATTTTTAGAAGCGTTAAAATGCCTAAAACGCGTGTTTTCAGAGTAATTTTTAGGCATAAAACAATCAGTACAGATTCTTGAAAGTACTTAAGGGGCTTGCATAACACCTTTATCTTCATTTCTCCGCCATATAATGTTACGGTCACCGCTCAAATTTCACAGTTATCCTGTGACGACGAGAAGACTGCGCGCCAGTTCAGAGACTTGCGCTTAGAGGCTATACCGCGCTAGAAGCACCAGCGAGCGTCGCGCTTATTATCCCGCCTCACTAACACACATACACCCCTGACGAGGCGGGCCCCTTAACTGTCGCCTCGTGTGAGTCGACCTCTACTTGGTTCAGACACACCTCAGTAGGTCGCGCTGACATCGGCCAATACCACCAACTTCGAAATATCGAAGTCAGTATTTCTCGACAAGCCCCTCGGTAATCTTCGGAACCTTTCGGTCCGGAAGCCGAAGCTTCCCCCCTTACTTTTCTTTAACTTCGCCTTTTAATTACGAGTCGTTGCGGCCCCAAATTCACTGCGCGCCGCGATTCTGGACTGACCACTTCGTATCTCCGCCATCAGGACGTCTCTCCGTTTTTCTTTTAAAATATAATCAGCTAGACAAGGTATATGATTCCCACAACTAGCTTTTAGTCAGTCCATGTAGGTCTACCTCGTAAGAGTAGTCATGTTTTATTCAGCATAATTTATTTATTTTTTTAATCATGGACAAACAGGGTCCCAGAACCAGACAGATCATAGAACCGGACAGTTTCCAAGTACCGGACATATTCCAAGGACCAGATCAGTTTCCAAGGGCCGTATGACTAAGGCCCTCTGACGTCCAGTCAGCTGTTCCACTTCGTCCAGCAATCGTCAAACCGCCAGCCCTTCAGTTTTTTTTGTAACATTTTCGGACTAGCATTGAATCTCGACGTTGAACAGATAAGACAGCCAGAAATGTTCCTTTAGGACTTAAAAGATCCACCGTATTCATGGACATGTTTATTGTTACGAATTTTATTTAAATTGTGTTAATGATCCCTGAAATTGTCTAATAAGGGCTGGCCCATTCTCTTAATAAAGTATTTTTAAATCTATGTCAATGTTATAAATATATATTTGTTAATAAACTTATAAAATATCATTTGAAAATAATCAAAAGTAAAATAAAAACCGAGGTATTCATATCTACACGAAATCCTTATTTTGCCTTCTGAAACCAAAAGATCCACTAGTTACCCCCAGTCATCAAGAGTGACTGAGAGTGTAAAAAAGGTTCCACCAAAAATTTATATCATCAAAAAATTTAATAACAATTTGTTCTGAAATCTTGGCGGACATTTATTTCCAACGCAATAAATCCTTTTAAAACTACTATCTAATAGCTTATGACGCCTGATTAGCAAATTTTATAAAATCATAAAGGTGATTAAAATTGTTGCCGTTTTGTTTCCTTACTGGGATTCGGCTTACACGTTCTGAAATACGTCCCGTCAGTTAGGTCACGGTTGCGTCCCAACAACGCCACCTTACCCGAACGTCTTGGAATTCCGCCCTTAGATGCTGCTCGTAATCACACACTTACAAGAAATCTTGAAAATGGTAGTAAATGGCGCATTGCAGCAATGGTTCATTTTAGAAAGGGTTTTAGCAAAGTTTTAGACTATATTTATACGGTTTACAAAAGGTTTAACGGATTTGGTAGTGTGGATACTACGAAAGATATAATTTTTTTCTCTCTCAACATGAGTTTTTTTTCCACCTCTTGGTTCGTCGTATGAAAATTATTTTTTATCGAAAGTAGTAGATAATATTTGGAAGTTCTGCAATAAATAAGAACGGCTTTGATTGTGTACATGGTACGAAAATTAATAATATTGTTTTGTGTTTTTTAACCCCTGTTTGATCAACAGTTTGCACCTTACGAAAAATAGTTTCAGACAATAATTGTAGATAATATTTAGAAGTTTACAAATTTTTGAACGGATTTTATCGTGTGCCTGCAAAAGGAGTTACGTATTTTGTATTTTTTTTTTTACCTCCAAACCCAGTTTTTTTTAGCTTTTGGTAGTTATGGTTAATAATAGTTTTGACAATAGTTTTGTTATTACTCAAACGACAAATAATGTTTTCATATGTGTGTTATATTTGTCAATTTAAGGGAGTTATATGGATTTTTCTGTTTCCAATAAACCTTTAATTGGCCCTTTTGGTTGGAATTCGCCCATTAGCAAACTGACCGAAATTTTTCATTAATGTATATTATGTATCAGGTTGGAAGTGTATTGTGCAAAATTATATCAGTTATCGTAATAATAATAATGTGATTACCATTATCTTTGAAAGATTTGTGCAATGGGAGTGCATGACTTGATGTAAGCTTTTGGACATACGCCATTGCTATGCATCGTCTTTTCGTTTTGCTGTGTTTTTGTCTCGTTTCAACTGTTTTGCTGAATTTTTTTGGGTTCAATATTTTTGTGCTGTCATCATTTGTCCATTGTCTGTTAGTCCATTTTTCTTTGTTTTTCTTTGTTTGTTGACCATATTCCTGTTATGGAATATTATGTGGGGTTTATAGCAATAGTTGACAATAGCAATTTTTTTCTTATTTGTGTTTTTGTCTGTTGTGTTTTTTGTAGTTTTCTTCTACAGACATACATCTGCTTTAGAAATGGCGTATGTGTCCAAAAGCTTACATCAAGTAATGTGATTACCTATGTATATGTCTATATTTATATAAACCTCTGAGTTGACTATGGTTTTAGGGTCTAAGGACTTTAAACAAAAAAATACTTTAAAATTTTCCAGAAGGCACATACATCATGGTAACGGCTACAATTATGGGTGCAACAATTAAATTTCCAAAGGGGGGGAGGGGCAATATAACTTTTTATAAAGAATCATCGATCCCCCGTATTGAAGCGGGGGGTCCAGGGGTCCTCCCCCGGGAAAATTTGTATTTCAAGGTGGAAAATGGTACTATTTAAGCAGTTATATTAACTAAAAATTGATTACACAGCACTTTATTTGCCCCCGTTTGCCCCCACTTCAAGGTTTCAGAGGGGGGGGGGCAAAATACCCTTGCCCCTCCTGTTGTTGCCCCCCTGGCTACAATAGGTGGTCTTTCTTCGAAATTCACCTAATAGTATAAAAATAAGTAGTAATAAAATAAAATCACAATAAACAGTAGTATCAAAAAAGTAGTAGATATTTAGTTGGTTAAATTTATTTGCAATATTTTTTTCTTGTTTTGAAACTTTCCTGTTTCTGTTTTTTGAACTTCCTCATTGAGTCACGATAAAAACACTTCAAAATTGTTTCACATGTTTAATAAGTATTTTGCGCTATTTCCCTCCACGAGTTAGCAATTTGATTCGAAGTCTTTGCCTTTCAGCGTACAGCTTACAGCAACTGGTAGTGTGTATATGCGAGGGTCGTGTCCTGGTTAGTTCAAAGGCCGGTAGCACTTCCCTGCTATCAGGTACATCGCACGAAACCACTCCGACCTCACCAGCTGACATCATCACCGAATCACGCTATTTCCTTCTCTTTTCCCCTCCAGAAGGGCGGTGTGCTCTGTCTCGGGAAAACAACTGTTCACTGATCCCGAGTCCGTCAACCCAATAATCCAAGCTCGTGCATTATCGTATTCATTTTTGCTGTTAAAGGTAGGGTGTACTTGGTTCGTTACACAAATAAAACTCCCTTCGTTCTTTAATTTATTTTTCAGGTGAGTAAATTGGTTAGATGAGCGACATTTAAAATATTCTATAAATCGTGAAGGTGTCCACTTCTTTTCCTAGGCTAACTAAAACTAAGTGTATTTGTAAGAGAGGTCTGGGTTAGGGAGGGAAATAGGTGCGTCTCAGGTCGAGACCTATACGCCTAGTCGTGCTGGGATTAGCCATGCAGGGAGAGGGTCGCATGCATCGTAAGCTAGGAGGGGATTGTCCAGCCATGACAGAGATTGGCGCCATGACTAACTCCCCTACCTTAAAACTATGCTAAGTTTGGCCCAAGTAAAATCTGCATGGACACAGACTAGCGAGATGCAAGGGCATGCATTAATTGCGTAGGTGTATACAGGAGGCAGAAGATGGTCTGGATGAAGAGTAGGACAGAGTAGAAGAAAGTCTACCGTGCGGGGGTTTGGGCACTTGGACTCGTGGTCCACTTTCAAATTCTGTATCAATTGCTGGATTTATGACCAGGGGCGCTTTCAAATCACAGTAAATTTACGGGTGTTTTTAACGAAGACTTAACCTGAAATAAACGAAGTGTTCTTCGTAATCTCAAGATCCTCATAGAAATTACACCTAATTCTGACTTCGGGTTTAGTGTTTCGTTGTAAACGCGGTTAACACAAGAGTGGAAGCAAAAAAAAAGTTTTTTGCTGTATAATAACAAACTTTTGAATGATTTGTAAGTATGATAAGAAAATTATTGTTTATTCATATTAAAAATAAGCTAACTCTGTACCTTAAAGTTTTGAAGATATACCGTAAATTTTAGAAAATCCCTGGATAATTGTAATCACCAGTGTTTATAAACTTAAAGCGGAAATTTTATAGTGTGGTGGTGAGTGAACGCGGGAGACAAGGCCGCTACTTGCGCCAGGTACGGAGCGTTCTGGCGGCCGACGTCAAGCGCATACCTTCGGGGGATTACGGGGCAAAACCGCACCTCACCCCTCCTCCTGTCCCCCTCTTCATCCTTCTCGGTGCTGTTATCCATCCCTGAGTGTCCTGGAAATTCCGGGCTTACAGAGATCGCCGCGAGGAGTGGCGTGTACAAGCGCCGTTATTCTGGATGCTTCGAGAGTCGGGTTGGTCCGGATGACGTGTACACGTCACAACCACTCCTGTCCTTTCGAGAAAGACGGCCAGCGGGTATAAAAGCGACGACGCCTGCCTCCGCGGGAGTTCCGAGTTTTCCGAAAGTGTGTGAGTTGAGTGAAGTGCGACTTTGGCGAGGACGAGAAAACTCACCTCCCTCCCCCCTCCCCCCCAAACAGCGAGCGACGCGACGCGGAGCTGCGGGACCGTGCGAGTGCGACCTGAGTGTGCGGACAGGCGCGAGGTAATGGGCGAAACAACTGTTGAGCCTAGCTCCAGTGAGGAGTGCGAACTGCGGAACTTTAAAAATATCTAGTTGTATGAACATACATTTCTAATTGCGGGTGATTTGTGAACAGACTTTAAGTTAGGTTATTTAATTAGTGATGTAAATATTGGTAGAAAATAAAACTGTATAAAAAAATTAACTGGCATATGTTTATTCGTAACGGAATGAATTCGTTCAAACCGCGGAGTCGCTCGGAGGTCAGTGAGTGTGGGATTCCCCCCCACCCACACACACACACACACACACGCGCGCGCGCGCCGGGGGTCGTCGACGCCCGCCCGCAGCTGCGTGACGCTAGCTGATGGGCGCCTGCGCCGTGCTCGAGCTGCACCGGAGTGTCATGTCTAGCCAGAGCCAGGGCTCTCTGCGGTCGCCGCCGGATGGATCCAGGCAATCTGCCGGGGCGCACATACGATGCGCAGAGCTTCAGGAAAAACAACGCGATTTCCAAACTACTCAAGATATCCGAGTGTGGTCTACTTACGAAAAGCATTTAAGAGTTCGCTGAGGGCCGAAAAGTAATTTTGATTTCGGATTAAGTTTTTAAACTGTATTTTTAGAAGAGTTAAAATCGCTAAAAGGCATGTATTCAGAGTAATTTTTAGACGTAAAACAACCGGTACAGATTCTCGAAAGCACTTAAGGGACTTGCATTACACATTTATCTTCATTTCTCGGACATATCATGTTACAGTCACCGCTCAAATTTCACAGTTATCATGTGACGACGAGAAGACTGCGCGCCTGTCCAGAGGCGACACCGCGCTAGAAATACCAGCGAGCGTCGCGCTTATCATCCCGCCTCACTAACATACATACACCCCTGATGAGGCGGGCCCCTTAACCGACTGTAAACCTGTCGGGCCGAGGTACGGCAGGTCGGAGGATAGTCCGAGGAGACGAGGACATCCAGTGGAGTGACTCTGAAGAGCGGCGGTCGGTCAGCTTTTTGGCGATCGGTCTTTTGCCGCATAGACACCAAGTTGGTAGTAGAACGGGAAGAATCCATGAAAGATTGAACGGTGTCCCGCTGAGGTTTCCTCCAAGGCCCTGGATTCTGATTGAGTAGGACTCGTACTTGGTATTGTTGCTCCGATCGCTTGGAGCAGGCTCAAAGGGTTCCCTAGCCCGATGCGGAGTCGACGTGGTGAGCGACGACACATCTCCGGTACTAGCCTGGACAGCTAACACGAGGTTGGATAGGCCTCCACCGGACCACGGGTTCACTGGGTGTTATGAGGGGTCCCAGCGTGATGTGGGAGATCGGAGAAGGCGCCATCAGTGCTGGTCAAGTCTAAGGGCTAAGGACACAGCCAACTGTCTGGTTAGCTGGATGAGGTACGGGGCTGAGGCGGTGACTATGCTGGGTTGTCCTGGCCTGGTCATGGCTGAAGCCCTACTACCCTCCCGATCAAACAACAGGGAGTGATCCCTAACAGTTCGGTTTTAAATAAGCTCTGGAATGTATTAAAAACGAACTGGAATGTTTATCCCACCCCACCCTGATAAGGCGCATGTGTGGGAGGGGAACGTGAGAACGCCGGCCATAAGGTCGGAATAATCTGCACCGCGGAGATGGCGCCAGGCGCCTACACCGTCCAACTGCGAAGAACCTGGTTGCAAATTATCTAGGGATATTCGTGAATTTACTGACACTGGCCTAACTTACTTTGATATGAATCCAAAAAAATATATATTACTTGTTTATTAATAAAACATAAAATAAACTGGTTAAGTCCACAGTAAGAACACTCTTCTTTTGTCCACCGTTGTTTGGAACGAAACATCAACTAGGAGTTCGAAAAACGGTGTAGTTTCTACGAAGTTTCAGTAATTTCAAATTACGAAGAACTCTTCGTTTATTTGAATTAAATTCTTCTTTGGAAAGGCCGTTAATGTACTGTAATTTCAAACAATGTAACTGGTTGTGGAGTGTGGGTTGGGGTGGTGGAAGAGGGGGGGAGGGCTGATATGGACAACGGGAAGCACACCCTCACGAAATTCCGTGGAAGAGGTACAGCGGAAGATCATTCGGGGATCACAATGTGCTGAAACATGACTGTCCTACGCACAGAAAGTGTTTTGTTTAATTTAAATAACACTTTTTAATTATTATTATTATTTATTGACATTTTATGTTTTTGTTCTGTGTTCACGTCTTTGAACGTATCTGCAACTACCATTATCTATGGTGTAATATAAGTGACGCCGAAGCTCAATTAACAAGACCCCTCTAGGGAACATTGGACCTAAAACGGCAAATTGAACCTTTTGTTTAATAATTACCTAAGAGAATTACCATTGTTGGAAAATCCTATTTTAAATTTTAGGAATTTTGATGTATTAATTTGTTTTGTTAATTGTCTGTGAGTGATTTTGAACGTGTAATTAAGTCAACAATCTTAGGGTTTTAGCCAATCAGCGACGTTGTTACTTAAGATAAGCGTCACTACAGAATTAACGGAAACGAGTCTGAAATTAACGGCGATGATGGCTGCATAGGCCGGGTTGAAATTCCCTTAAAAATCAATGAAGATGAATAGCTGGATAGGTCATCCTACAACCAGGATGTTTTGAAACGTCGTTAAAGCCTAAAGTATACGTTATTTAATTAGGGCACGTCATAAATGACGTGTACTGAGGTGTGTTTTACCGTGAGTAACCAGCGACTCATGATGCCATGCTATTTTAACTGCTCACTACCTACATACATCGTGATTTAGCCGACGGATTTTCAAATATTACGTTTCATTGTTGAGCTAGTCTGAGATCATATTGAGATAAACAATTTTATTAAAACAATCACGCATCCTGTTTTTCCATACTTGACTTTTGTTCAATCACCCAGAGGTGAACTGAGGCAGATGTCTCGAGATGCTCTACCGCAAATATTTAATGAGTTCAGCCGTGGAAAATAGAAACCAACTTTAATAACGAACATTTTAAATAAATATTATTTTCTCACATAAATAATTTATTATAAATTGAGATTTTCAACAAACATTATTAGTTTGAACCATATGAACTTTTGTTTCATGTTACTATGTGTGCAACCTAACTCCTGTAATTTTATCAAATATGAACGACATACCACTGGATTGACTAGAAACAAAACATACTTTCATTTGATTAAAGAAGATTTATATTAATCGTATGTTTATATGTGTTGTCATTTTACAGTGTATGTGTATGTGTCCTTCATAATTCTAATTGGTTTGTTGTCTATTCCCATGCCTTGTGAAGGTTTTTATAGTGTGAGAATATTTAATATTTCCCTTGTGTATCATACTACATGATCTTTAAACTATTAAGGAATTTCAGTAGTGCATAAGGGTGGCGCCCATATATGAATTTTGAAAATTAATTAAAGAATTTATTTATTTTGCAGAGCCATAAACATCCATAGATAATTATTTATTATCTAAACTTTAATATCTAAATGACAACCATATTTTGTTTTTTTCTTAATAATAACACACACTATCTGTGTATTTGTTTATATTTATATAAGTAGTACAACCACAGAAGAGTGGCTACCACTACGTGGAGCCCAACACACACTGATTCTGTCACCTATCATAGTACAACAACTACATCGGATTATCGAAAATCGATATTATTTTAACGGGAATTCCAGTGTGAAAACGTGAAAATGTGAAATGTAACCCACTGAAGTTAAATACCGACGTAACACTTGAAGATAAATACAATTTAAAAAAAAAAACGCTGGCAGCACAGTAATGCGACCTGGCGATCAAGGAGAGAAAAAAAAACTACAATTCAACAGAATTTTTTTTTTTACCCAAGCGGTTCGATAAATGTCTTTCTTGATACAGAATTCGCTGAACCACAGAAGACCTATCTTTCACTCTACCTATTGCTTACTACATTCCCGATTATCTCGCGGAATCGTTTCACTCCAGGCTAGATTTAAAATGCCTGTACAAGATGAAGGCTTTTTTGAAGTTCTCATTGGTCCGATCCTCTGGAAGGTCGCACCTGATTGGGTAACCACTTCTTCTCCTTGTTTGTAACTGGCTGCAGGGTCGTCGAGGGCAGTGTAATCCAATCAACATTAAACAGATGTATATGCGCTTCAAGTTCAATTGTGAAATGAAATACGTGGCACTACCTATTGTGTTTTTAGTCGCGCTTCAAATGCTTTGTTATTAGTGTAGTTACACAACTCTGTATGCCTAAACGTTGTGCGATAAAACTATCTTTTTATTAAATATGATGTTTGATTTGTGTATTTCAAACATAATAATGTTACAAACTAAACTGTTTGTTCCTAAGAAAATGATAAAATCTATATCCACAATTATCTCTGAGAACTATCACACTAGGTTTCAATGTACTCGAAATGGGCGCCTTATATTAAAGAAACATGAAAAATTAACTGAAATAATTCATATGTGACATTATTAATTAAATATTTTTAGAGTTGTTTCGTGCAACGAATTTTCTATTCAATGGTTCACAAAGGGATATTCAACAGAAAATATAATGTATTAAGTTGTAAATACATACAGCTTATTCCAGAAATACTAATGATTCCTAGAGTTTCACGATTCTGTCACTACCACAAACACAATCATTGCGAATGGATAATCCTTCAATTGTTACTCTCAAAATATGTTTCATTATTCTGAAACTTGTATTATAAAAAAAAGGATGGTTTCTTATAGACTGATTTAGTTCTGAAACCTTTCTTGTTGATTTCACATGAAACAAAAGCTATCAAAAAATTAGTCCCTTGCACAAAATATTTTCTTTACTATAAAAGATAAACATGAATAATTTTTTCACCACTTCCTATTCAATCATAGATTTAAAAAAACAGCATATATTTAACTATCCAAAAACCAAACCAAACACTTGAAAGTAAATAAAAATTTAACACAATTTTTGATTATTCATAGAGAACATACGAATAGATAGTAATTATTACATGTAAAATTATTTAGAAATTCAGCTGTTAAAATTTTTAACATTGGTGTTTTTTATTCTAGATTACGCGTAAAAATCCGTATCATATGTTGCCTAATTAAATTTGGCAAACAAAGCCAAAAAGCCTCACTCCCCGCTTGAAATGAGATCCAGGCTATGCCCGAGGGTAAAACGTTGAAAGGGGAGACACAGGTTCGATTCATGGTATATACATCCATGGTCCCTCGAATGAACGGAATGTAATCAAATGCTGGGATGTTTTCTTACGTCAAGCATTATAAGTATAAATATAACTATAAATATAACTATAAATATAAAATAATATAATACTATAACCTCCTGGATAATGGTGAGCGTCGAACAACTTGGGGTACCTAATGGGTAGAGACCGAAAAAATTCGCGAATTCATTTCGCGATAGGCTAAAATACAAATAGTTATACCTCAGTGCTGCCTCTGCTATTGGTTCACAACTCACCTGGATGACTCTGGGCCAATGAGAAACACCCAACCAAAGCTTTATCGAATCACAGGCTGCTACGCTTGAACGTCTCACAAGACAGCAGCCAATGAGTGGGTGGCATTTGACCGAGTGTACGTAGAACTATGGTGTTCATCCTACAGGTCATTGAACCCGCGAATTTTTCCGGTCCCTACTAATGGGGTGCTCGTAAATTTGAAATAACCCGAGGTGTTGGGATCGAGTCCAGTAGACAGTCGGCACATTAGCGCAACGTGATAGTTATCGCAGCCCTTTGAGGACAGCGATGATGATCGTGTTGTTGACGATGATGATCAGGCGATCGGGACTCCTGGGTGATGCATGAAGGTCCTGGGCACGAGTCCTTGCCGGTGAGCCAGGGGCGTGGCCAGGAGGCAGGTCGTGGCAGTTAGGACCCCTCCCTTCCAGGTTTAAAAAAAAAATTGGTTGTCTGTAAAGTCGGTTTACGGACGATAGTTTAACGTGACAACGTCATAACAATACATTGATGAACTGATTGCATACTTTTATGAATAAAATTGAATCATTTTTATTCAATTATCACTATTTTGTATGGATACATAGAAGGGGTGAAATGAAATCTACAATTTAATTGTAAATTTACTTTTATTTGCACTCATTTATTCAAATATGTTTATTACTTTAACGAACAGATTATTTTAACTATAACTTCAATACATGTTTGATATTTAACTTCTTCCAATCTGTGTTATTCTGTTAAGGATAGGACGATGATAGGAAAAGGAGGAAACGAATGGGAGTGTTTCAAGTTTGATGTGCATCGAAAAAGTCAAATAGATGGTTGTTCCAATCGAGTGGAAGATATAGATGTGGCGCAAGCGTACAATGAGCGTAACGGGACACAACGTAACGGGACAATGTGCGTAACGGGACAATTTTTCGTGCGTGCAGCCGGCGTTCATCGATTTATTAGGCGTTGTCACGTCAAAAAGTCACAAGCGAAGACAGAATAAGGAAATTATTGCAATTTGATCTCCACCAGTTTGCAGGGAGATTATTGTAATCTTTAATGGGATACAATAATATAATTTTTTTTCCACATTACAACCCGACATCCCTCACACACAGAAGTTTACAAGTAGTCTTGTGTTTAACGCCCGTTTGCACACCCGATTCTGTAAGCATGTCTGTCGTTCAAACTTGACATTTGTGTTTGCATGATATTTATACAAGCAATTATGATCTTTTAAGAAGAAATTAAATCAATTAATAACAACCAAATTTGAAAATTTTAGTTTTCTTTTCTCAAACAAAACCTTTCCTTAAATTTCTATGAACAAACGTTGGAGTTCTGAAAGTCTACTAGATAATATTATTCTCTGAGATATAAGTGTGTAAGTTAATTTTCTTTTTAATTTCAATTAAAAAATTCTATACTTTAAAATAATTATATAATGGTTAATCATTGTATAAGTTCTTTCGTGAAATGCTGTCTACGGCCCTGGCTCAGGGATATTTTTTGCTGTGGGGTTGTTAACGGGCTGATTATGAACACACATTTGTGAACAAAACACGTCAAGCATCGAGGGTCATGGAGATTATCGCAGGAAGAAGCTATGTGATTACGAACACAACATTTTCGTTAAACTCCGACTGTGACACGTGTTATGACTGGAATTATTTCAGTGGTTATAGCATCCCACATAACTTCAATTAGTGACATTGAAGGTTATCAAAAAACACTATAACATATGAAAGCTCCAACCGACATGTCGCATCGTTTAAATTTACTGTAGTATGATATTATGTATTAAAACAATAAAGTGTTGATCAAAACCGCAAGAGTTGGAAATGTTACCAGTAAACCCAACTTAACAAAAAAGAGGTTGATTAAATAAAAATATTGCTTTGGGTCCATGGATTGTAAAAATTAATAAATCATATGTAACATACCAACAAAACAACGTAAACATGAGTATTTTGTAATTTGTAAAGAGAACATTGGATCCACCAAAATTAATATTTATCATTTAAGTACCATAACGAGACACAATGATAGAAGAAACAATTATTACGAATAATAAAAAAATGTAAGCACAAACAATGATTCTCTGGACTTACTCAAAATTGAAGTTAATATTAGAATTACTTATGCTTTTATAATTTCGTAAATTGTCAGACGCCAGATTGGTAATGACCGAAGAGTGAGTGTTAATTAAACAGATCTAGAATTCCGAAGGAAGTAAGGATGAACACTGGCGTGGTGCCGTGGACAGACAACGTTTTGCTGCCTTCAATTGCAAATGCCGTCAACCACCATGGCAAGGCCAATAGCGGCGCCATCCGCGAACCGCTAATGACACAAATAAAAGGCAAAAGAAATACGTTAAATGCAAAGCAGAGCAAAGCAAAATATTAAAAAAAAGAAAACAATTCTGAACTCATTCCGAAAGTTGTAGAACCATACTGTGTATTTCTCACGAAAATTGGCGGATGATTTATTCTTTCATTTTTCATTCAAGCATATTTTTTAGCCCATGGAAAAGATAATCTAATATTTAAAATGTTGACCTTTATTTTAGCGTATCGTGCTATTGGAGATACTGGGACAACACGCAGCATAAATGCCCGGGTAATAATCCGAAGCCAGTATTACTGCGAACACTATTTTGTATTGGTACAGTTGTTTTCATTAAACGTAGAAATAGACAAATATCTATAACTTTATATTAGTATCTCTGTTCCACTTACAGACACGCTCCAAAGACGCTAGACTGTAATGCACGAATGCCTCGCTTCCTGCGTGGATCCGCGCGCGAGCGAAGCAGTGTTTGTCGCGGGAATCGCGCGCGACATTTCAACAAGCTCCCGCGCCCTGGTGCTGAATCATGCATGGCCGGAGCGCGGACCAGAGTCGGAGGGCCCCTTGCCCCCCCCCCCCCCTCCACACTCACCATACCAACAAGTCTAGTCCTGGAAGTTCCCGACCACAATCTCTTTAGGCCCCCGCCTCGTCAGGGGTGTATGTGTTTTAGTGAGGCGGGATGATAAGCGCGATGCTCGCTGGTGCTTCTAGCGCGGTGTCTCCTCTGGACTGGCGCGCAGTCTTCTCGTCGTCACATGATAACTGTGAAATTTGAGCGGTGACTGTAACATGATATGTCCGAGAAATGAAGATAAATGTGTAATGCAAGTCCCTTAAGTGCTTTCGAGAATCTGTACCGGTTGTTTATGTCTAAAAATTACTCTGAATACATGCCTTTTATTCTCCGTTCACTCTTAGCTGAGTTCTGAAATAAACAAACACCGCCGTATCACTGCGCCGCGTCAGCAAGTGATAGGCTGAATTCATCTGGCGCGCCAAGCACTAGTTGCAACACACACACTTCAGTACAGTCGGTGCTAATAAAATAACGGAGACGTAATATAACAGGAAGCACCGTAGCACTTTGTTCAGCGTAGGTGGTTCATTTGCGAAGAAAAAACTATGCAATTTACGCCTAATAACCGTCTTCACAAAATCATCACAAGTTTTTATAACAGGATACTCAAGTTTCCTTTTCTTCCCGGAAGATGTTAATGTCCCGGTGTCCTGTAATTATTTCCTTGCACGAAGCACACTGCTCTTCGAAACACGCCTAAATTCCTCAGTTAAACTCGCGATATCGTTCACACGACAATCCGTATATTTGTCTGAAAATGTTTTAAAAACATTCAACACAATAGTTTTCTGTGCACTTTTCAAAGGCTTTCCCATTCTGTGTTTTACAAAACTCGGTCTGACGTCAGCCATAACAAACCGTGCGCGCGCGAATCCGAAATGCAACTGTTGCGCCAGGCATCAACTGTACACTGTACAGTACCTTTTGTCTATGCCACAACACACGGCGTCTGCTAACATAATTGTAAGTACATACTTGCTGACACATTAAACTGTATTGGAAATTAATGATGAATCGCTATAATGCTATACATCAACAATTGTTATAAAAAGACAGTGTAAAAATACTTACAAATGGTACGTAACCAAGGGACTATTTCTTGCGCACGAATAATGTGCGCGGCGGCCGGCAGCCAATGAAAATGTTTGTTTACAAGAGGCTTTGTTTATTCCAAAACTCAGGTAAGAGTGAACGGAGAATAGCGATTTTAACCCGTCGCCAGAAATATCTAGACGCGCGGCGGCCCGCGGAACTCCCCAGCTTAAGGTAAAGGCAGAGCGTCGCTAGGGGAGCAGCGGGAAGGAGGGGGGAAGCGACGACCCTTTTAATCTACCAGGCGCGCGCGGCTCGTCTCACGTTGCGGCGGCCCCGTGACATCAGTGGCCGTGCGGGGCCGCCAGCCAGCTCCGAACCTGCACGCGCCGCGGCCCTGCTCACGTTCGAAACATTAATATATTTTAGCTAATTTCAAATAAATAATTTTGTTATTTGGCATGTATCAATTTTGCATTTTTGTTTGTTTTTTTCGGCAATAGTAGTACGTTTGCCCATTAATCCAAGATGCAACATGTACAAAAGTTGCAGTCTTACACGGTTAAAGATGTTTACATCATGGTACATATTTAACACTTTTACAACGTGTATTATGTTAAATCATGTGCCACATTTTTTATTTGTAACCGTGTTTCATTGCAAAATTTTCAGTGTCCCATTTTATGCTCAGGCAGTTTTGGATTTGGATTACTTTATATTAACTGTTCTCAGTAACAAACAAAAAATTAGTATGTGCACTTAACAATACACACATCCCAAAAGTTTCAAGTCTTTCTATTAAATAATTCTCTTACAAATGCAAATTAAAATTTTCCTAAGTCATTATCTAAACACTTTATTTTTATTTGTGACCGTATTTTTTTTTTGTTTCGAAATATCAGTTAATTTATATCACTGAACTAACCAGTAGGTTTTAACTGACGTCTGAAGTAATTTTAACTAAATTGCAGTCAAATTTATCTGATTTGAAGCTGTTACAACTTATTAAAATTGGTAACACTCGCCGCAGAGTCTTAAGAGGCCCGAGCCACCTGAGAACAGAATCGGTGCTCATGAATGGAATAGATCCAGAGCAAGCCGGAGCCAAAAAATCTGCAATGTCGACCGTTATGTCGGAGAATTATACGTAGTTTACCTTCCACGCGGCTTCAACCCTCAAGCCTAGTGAATTCCTGAAATGACAGAGAAATCCCACCAACCTTACAAACCTGTAAAGTAATGGATTCGCCACTCTTAGTTCCGCGGCTGCACGCTACATCATGGAGAGCTTACACTACAGTTCAGAAACTAATTCAACGAGCCTGGCATTAACATCGCCTCAGTAACCTCTAGTCCGGATAGCCTACTGTTCACATGGATGAAAGTCACAACCACAACCCGAACAGTTCCGAAGTTTACAAAAGTAAAAGTTTCTGTTATGTTATATTAGGTTCGGCCAGTGTTATAGAAAACAGTTCTTCTTTTTCGGGGGTAGGCTGTATTAGATCAGCGTTATTTAAAATACTCTATGACCGTAAAATATATAAATCCATGCAATATGGTAATTTTTTTTCACGAGAAATGGCACACTTCGGATAACTTCGAAATTGTTCGGGTGTGGCTCTGTCCCTGTGAAATGTATGCTTCCTCTCTAATACAGTAGTGCACTTTAAAAACTGTTCGGAAATTTACCACTATTATGTATGGGCCCAAAGTAAATAAGGAATAGTGAAACTATTTTTTTTTAAATCTATATCTTTTCTTATATATTTGTGTGGGAAAAAAATAAATCTATAGGAATTGAACCGTACGGGTATGGCACATTTTCATTACATAACTTCTATGACACAATTATGAACACTGCCATAATGGATTCGCAGTGTAGCCGACCGATCAGTAAACTCCAAGTCCAAGAACTAAGGCTGCTTAGCCGAACAGAAGAGTGGCTCTTACTACAAATGGCAGCGTAAATATAACTGGTATTATTTGGTGAGTTGTTTAAGATTAACCGTGCCTATGTAGGCTTCGTCTTCAAACTCCATATTTTTGAAGTGACAATGTCTAATAAATCGATGAACGCCGGCTGCACGCACGAAAAAGTGTCCCACTATGGATGTCCCACTACGGATGTGTCCTGTTTGCTCATTGTACGCATGCGTGGCATCTCTCTTCCACTCGATTGGAACAACCATCCATTTGACTATTCAATCATATTTTCGTCGTTTGAATAATTAATATTATGTAATTTAACGATCGTCCACCGTTTTTCAGCACAATCGGTACGGTTATTTAAAAGTAATGTTGAATATTCAAATACGTTTTGAACCAACAATGGTGTATTACAGTTACACATAATAATTCAAATTACACCCGGGATCTTTTGCACAATGTTTTAAAAAATATTGTAACACATTATAAATAACTTTGGTGTATTTGGGATGCGTATCTATAATATAAAAATGAATCGCAAAATGTGTTGGTAAGCGCATAACTCAACAACGCCTGGACCAATTTGGCTAATTTTTTTTTTTAAATGTTCGTTGAAGTTCAAAGATGGTTTTTACGGCAAGAAAAATTCGAATAATTGCCGGAAGAAAACCCTAAAACCAGCCCTTTTCTTTTTCCCATACAAACGTTTTCTAACTAAAACGAGCACTCATTGTTGTTTAAACAATGTAGGTATGTTCCTAACGTCAAAGAGTCAATTTGCACTTTATTACCTCTGTACAAAGTTCAATCATATATATCAAAACAGTGTGCGTTGGAGCACAGATAAACAAAAAATAAATAAACCGAAATCGAATGGTTCAATTTGGTCGGCTTCGCGATATTATTTCATTTGTTTTACTTTAAAATGCATCAGTTTTCAAGTCATTACATCAGTCAAACAAAACCAGCGTTACCAAAAGTATTTCGTAAGTTAAAGTTTTTATTATTTCATTTCCCTATTTTAAATACGGCTTGACTCCAATTCATATCAAATTAAAAAAAAGTTGAAACAACAACAAACTGTCAATGCAGTGTTTTTTTTTCCTTGGATTTTAGGTTACCTACCCTAATGAGTTTGCTTTTGTTAATGGTACAAAAACTAAATTTTGGATTTAGTTTATATTATACAACTAACATACATCAATATCAGGCATAAAATATTTTCTTTACATTTTGTCTAATTTCTAATGGTGGGAAGTATACTTCCCATGGCCCGCAGCAGTAACAAAAAATATGTAACATCACTTCTTTGTCTTTAACTAGTCCTTCAAACTTACATCCTCCATTAAAAGCTATTTTCTTCCATAGTTACACAATGACCCCCTGAGATGTCAAACACATTTTATTTTCCATGAAACTTCCTGAAACATGGTTCAATACACAATGGAACATTGCATGTTTTGCAGATATACCTTGTTCTCTTGTCATGCACTTTCGTTGAGCAGAGACGGCACCTTCTGTATGTTTTTTCCAAAATAGGCATGTGGTCACCTACTTTGGTCAACCTCACCTCTTTTGGAACCATCTTTTTGTTGCTCAGGAAGCTGACAGGTCTTCCTTTTCTTTTTCTGTTTGAGAAATTAGCTATCAACTGTCTTGCTAGTCGTAGCCGAAAACTAAGCTGGTCATGAGATGCCCATTCTCTTCTGCTGATCTTCCACAAGATGAATGCATTTACGATTGCTAAGTCAATGAGGTAATACATGATTCTGTGCCACCATTTTCGGGAACATCGGCCTATTGCATAACGTTCCCGCAGTTGATCGAAGTGATCAACGCCTCCCATGATCTCATTGTATGTAGCAATACCAGTTGGGAAGCTCACATGACAACTTGTCCAATCCTTGTTCTTCCTTGAGACTGTCGTGGTGCACATAGGGTTGTTTGAGGTTGTGAGAATGGTTACTGGTTTCCTGTCCATCCATTTGATGGCTGCAACACCTTCTTTGCACTGGAACTGAAACTCTCCTCTCTTCAGTGGCACTTTCTCTTTCAACATTGCAGGAAGTCCTTTTCGGTTTGTTCTTACAGTGCCAATGGCATAAATGTTATCCTTCCGAAGTGCTTTCATCAGATTTACAGTGGTGAAGAAGTTGTCAAATGCCACGACACATCCTTTTCCTTTTAGATCTCTCGTTAGGCTGAGTACTACCCTTTCACCAAGTGTATCAGCCATCCTTCCATTTGTAGACTTGCCAGTGTATATTTCAAATTTCAATACATATCCATTTCTAGAATCGGCTAGACACCACACCTTGTAGCCCCTCTTCACAGGTTTCATGGGCATGTATTGTTTGAGTGATGAGCGCCCCTTGAAAGGTATCATACTCTCATCAACAGCCAACACACTAGATGGAGTGTATGCCTCAGCAATAGTATTATTGAGGTTTGTGATAAGAGGCCTAACTTTGTGAAGTTTATCATTATTTGGATGATCCCTTGGAAGGATGGTCTGATTATCATTGATGTGAATTGTTTCAGTTATCTTCTTGAAACGTTTACATGTCATTACTTGCGATATCGTAGGTTGGCCGAGTGCAGGATCAGAACTCCAATACTGATCAACTTGTGGCAGTATTATCAAACCCATCAGAATGTTCATTCCAATCCACGCTTGGACTTCTTCTACATATGTTTTGTCCCAGTTGCTTGTTGTTTCACTAATATCACTGCCGCTCCTCCGTTTCATTTTCACTTGTGTTGCATACAAATTGGTTTGTTCAACAATGTCTTTTGTGATTTTCTTACTGAATATTTGCATGAAAAAGTCTTTCTCTGTACTTGTTCGAGTTAGCATAGGAGTGACTTCTCCATCAACATTCATATTGACAGCTAGCGAATCAAACTGACTAGTATCCTGAGACCAGTCCTCATCCATCTGCTCAACTTCAGTGTCACTGCTATCCCTATCATCATTTCTAGATTCCACATTTTCCCTACATGAATTACTGGGTGCCCTACTGGTGCTACATTGTGTAATAGATCTGCCAAGCCTATCACTCACTTGATCTACAATGTGCACACTACTTGGTTCTGTACTGGTGCCTGGCTGCAGATCAGACGTCCAAAAACTACTCTCCTGATTCTCGATCAAACAAAATTCTTCTTCTGCTCCTTCGTCCGGATCTCTGTCGGAATCATCGGTGTCACTTGGAAGTGCAAAATATAACTCAAGGGCTTCCTCGGTGGAAATTCTCTGATGTTTTCTGGGCATTTTTGCTGCAGGAAGACAAAAATGTGAAATTACTGTCTTTTGTAGTTCACTGAAATATTGCTGGACATTTTTTTCTGTAACCAAAACCCAGAGTGTGAGGTTAGGAAAACAAAATTATTCCAATTACATGATCAAATACACTCAAAGCATTACTTCACTTACCAGAACAAAATTACATTCATATTTAGTGCTTCTGAAATTCACTTGAATCCAACAATACTTTTATGATCACACAATGTCGTAAAAAGTGTCAATATGGACTCAATGAAACTTTCTGTTACTATTTTCTTCATTCATTGTCAATAATTGTAAAATTGGGGGCTAAAAGTTGCAAACTATTTTTCTTAGCGCAACTTCACTTTTTTGCTGGACATTTTTCTGCAAGTAAAAACAAAAATGTGAGGTTAGGAAAAAATTATTACTCCAATTACATGATAAAATAAACTCAAAGCATTATTTCACTTACCATAACATGTAACATTCATTTTTGGTGCTTCTGAATTTCACTCAAATCATAACTTACTTTTACGATCACACAATGTCAATAAAGTAGTAAAATTGTATTTAGTGCAGCTTTTGGCGCCTTCTCCTTCGTTCCCAGTGCCTGACATTTGTTTTCAAGAGTTACCAACTGTTTATTTATAGTTTACTGAAGTAACCGACAGATGGCAGACTAAGTCTGAGGTGGTAAAATAATTTACCGTGGCCCTTAAACCTATGATCGTTAATTATTGCATGTGACAAAATAATCTATAATATATATATGCCTCCTATTAGACGAATCAATTTAGGTAGAAGAACCCGAAATGCAACAAACCAAGCTAATTACCTATCTAATCATGCACTACAATGAAAAAAAATTAAATATTATGTTTCACATGATTAACAATAAAGAGATAACTTATTTTTTTATTTATAATTTTATTTATATGTTTTATTTAATTATATTTCTTATTCACAACACCCTATCACCAGGGTGACGGTTCTGTTCAGGATAATTTTTTGCCCCGACTATAAAATATGTAGGAACAAAAAAATGTCACATTACAAATCATTTTGACAGGACTTTATTGCAATTTAATTAGGCAGTACGAAGTCTGCCGGGTCATCTAGTTTGTTATAAAATCGTGTTATAAAAACGAAATAATATAATTCCCCTACCGTGAGCAAAATTTTTATAAATATATATAACATCTGATTATATTATTTTTCAAGCTTGGCCTCGTGGCCGTGCGGTCAGCATCTTCCAATCTAAAGGTTGTCGGTTCGAATAACGGCAGCTGCGAAAAAAAAATTTTTTGTACTTGTAAAAATAAATACGACGCACGCAACATTTCAAAAGTAATAAATATATTTGAATTAATGAATGCAAATAAAACTAAATTTATTAATTAAATTGTACATTTCATTTCACTCCTTTGTATCCATACAAAATAGTGATAATTCAATAAAAATGATTCAATTTTATTCACAAAAGTATGCAGAGGTAGATTTTATCATACAAAAGATAGAAAAAATTAAAAAAAATTTCTTTCTCAAAGAATATAATATTTTTAATGCCTAACTAGTTTGGTTGCAAAAACCTATTACGGCTCAGTCTCAGGCCGAATTTGATATTTCCTTTTCTTCTGGATCAATCATTTCATCAATGTTTAGATGTGACGTTGTCACGTTAAACTATCGTCCGTAAACCGACTTTACAGACAACCAATTTTTTAATATATCATTAATTATACGAATAAATTTTTGAATTTCCTAAAACCATATAAACTTGAGTTTTCCAGGGAAATAAAGAGTTTCAGAGGAAGCCTACATACTAGTGGTTGATCCAAAACTACATGCCACATAGGTTCATGCTTTCAGCACATGCTGTGACTGATAATAAAAAATTTTCTTTAAGTTCGTAAAAACCATTAAGAACTTGTTTAGTTTGAAAAAATCTCTTAAAAAGTTATCATTGTATCAGGAATTGATTTAATATAATGTGCAAAACCAAGAATTATTAGAAGCAAAATAATTTATGCTACAACATCCTCAAAAGGGTATGATCATGATTCATACAGTTGAATTCCTAGAAGTGTGCTATGAACGCAGTGGCGGGTACAGGAAGATTTGCGGGAGGGAGCGAGGGTGGAAAGGCGTTTAAAAAAGTTTTTAAAAAATTATATTTTAACATGTGTATTCGAAAAAAATTGCACTAGTTTTGACACTAACACATGGGCCTACATTAGTATCCAAAGGCGACGTAGCTTCTCACATAGTAACTTATTGTCTTCATGGATACTTTGCAAATGTTTTCAAAACTTCCGGGGGGGGGGGTGGAGGGGGTTTATACATTTTAAATTTAAATGTTACTTAAAAACCTGAGTCTAGTAATGTACCGTTAGTAAACTAAACAACATGGATTAGTTTATTAGTAGTATATAAATGTATGTTCGGTGACAATGTATTTTTTATGGGACTACCGCTTGGTGGCTTGATGGCTTGCCAATCGTGAGGAATCGGCTATGTTCGAACATTTCCATCTCTCGTTGACTATGATCAGGACCTCGGCACCCAATTTGATGACTCTATATCCGCCATCTTGGAAACCACAATATTTGAAAATCTGTAATTATTTAGCTAGAAAATCCTAAAAAAAAAAAATCCAAAAATCATCAAAAAAATCACTTATTAATTTACTGATTGACTAAATTTGTTTATGTTCTTGATTAGATCTTTACTCCTACTCCCCTCTGCGACCGTCACTAGGGAACATGGGTGATGGACTTGTTCTCCGCGCGAGGCCCTCTGGGCGGTGTCAAAGGCCCGGAGCAGACCTACAGGGCTCACGAGGGACCAACTGCTGGTGTTCGCGAGGGATCGCTTGCACTAGACGTCAGCGGCGCGGGTCCGGCGTGCACCTCGTCCCTCACTACACAAGATGGGTCGGAATCACAACCGACGAACTGTTTCACAACAAAACAGCGCTCGCAGTGATACTGGGTTCGGGTTCTTACCCGGGAATTTATTCTTCGTGTGGTCCCAGTACCTCCAGTAGTTAAAAGTCATTTGTAACCCGTTCCAAGAACAGATTTCCAGAATCAACTGCGCACATGATGTGCAATCATTGAATATTCGTTTAACTTTTGCATGATTTAAAAAAAAACTATGCTTGAACGAAACATGAAATAAAATATATAAAATCATGCGCAAATTTTTCTTAAGCAATGCTCAGTATTATCTCGAAAAACGTATTTCATACATGCAAAAAAATAACTATAGCCACGTGTTGTACAAAGTTATTGGCAATTTGGTTTCGAAAGGAATCTTCTATAAAAGTATATAAAATGTTTGTTTTTTCCCTGTGTAGAGCCTGTAAGAACTGGCTCACTTGCCTGTGAAGGTGTGCACGCACTGGATGAAGAGAAGCGGGGACGCACCAAAACGCCGAAATACCACAACGCCGAAAAATGAAATTGCTGGTCTGCCACAAAGGTTAGGTTATATTAGACTAGGTTAGGTTAGACTAGGTTAGGTTAGACTAGATTAGGTTAGACTAGGCTAGGCTATGATAGGATAGAATAGGCTAGGTTGTTAGGTTAAGTTATATTACGCTAGGTTAGGTTAGGTAAGGTTAGGTTTGATTGTGGTATTTAAGAAACACACAAATTCATTCAGTTGTTATTTCGGCGTTGTGGTAACGACCCGGATGAAGCTAGCCGGCGCGGCGACGCAGACTGGCTACCGCCCCTCGCGTGAGAGTTCCGCCGCTGTTATCGCCGCCTGTCACGTGACCCGTCAGCGAGGAGGGTCTGGGTGGGGGGGGAGGGGGAGACCACGGCACGCGACCGCGCAGCAGCAACGACCCTCCTCCAGTCAGGGCAGGAGGGAATTACACGTTGTCCGCGACACGGAAGCAGGTAATAACAACAATCTCAATTTCCCCTCGCCTCGTCGACTGGACTGTTTGGTCGGCTGGCGGATCAAGGTGACAAAGTGGCGAGCAAAGTGCGCGCTGTTCTGCGAGAGGCGCTTTCCTTTCGCTCACCTTCTCCCCGGTGAAAAACAATCTTCTGTTTCAAGTTGCACGTCTTTAGGCGCGTTATGAAAAAACAAATGAGAGTGATTTTTTTACGATGCACGCGCAGCATGCATCAAAATTAACAGGATGGAAAAATAAGGCTACATACAAATAAAAAATATATACTTGCTTTTAAAGCTTATACTTTACCTGAAATTACATCATTTTTCCATTGAGCAAAGATCGAATCAAGAACATAAACAAATTTAATCAATCAGTAAATTAATAAGCAGATTTTTTGATGGTTTTTGAAAAAAGAATTTCGATTTTCTAGCTAAATAATTACAGATTTTCAAATATTGTGGTTTCCAAGATGGCAGTTGGGGAGTCGTCAAAATTGGTCCCGAGGTCCTGGTCATTTTCAACGAGCGACGGAAATGTCCGAACATAGCCGATTCCTCACGATTGGCAAGACATCAATCGATCTCGTCTTTCGATGAGACGAAAACGCAAAAATTCGGAGGAAATGAAATCAATCCGCGTGATAAGAAATACATTGTCACCGAACATATATTTATATACTACTAATAAACTAATCCATGTTGCTTAGTTTACTAACAGTACATTACTAGACTCAAATTTTTATGTAACTTTAAAATAAAAATAATTAATTGATACAGGGCAGTGGAGGTACAACGAAATATTGTATAATTGCTGTATTGAAAATCGCACACACGAAGCAACACGAGATTTCATAACCTCAAAGACTTCAAGTGCCTTCTGACATAACAAATTTTTGACAGTTTTATCGTTAGAAGCTCAGAAATTTCGTGGATTCATTTGTTGTCATGCTAATTTTAAAACCTTATGTATACTTCACCTTCATATGTTACCCTATTGGATGATTTCTTACGTGAAGCCACTTCTAATTCAGTCGTGATTCGGTCACTTTACTTTTATTTAGGTATTAGTTTACTGACTTATAGTCGTAGAGGGATGTGCTGTGAAATTGCAATCCAATCATCAAAGTAAGTCTAACTGGCGACCAAAAGAATTAACGAAATATCCTTGTTATATCTATCCAAAATAAGCCTTCCTCGGCGTAACGTCCGCGCACCGTTTTTATACATGTTTTTGTCAGTAGTTAAGGGCCCCGCCTACCCGGGCACACACACGTTGTGCAGAACTTCACGAAAAAAACAACGCTATTTCTAAACTACTTAAGATATCCGAGTGGGGTCTGCTTACGAAAAGTACTTTTAATTTTGGATTAAGTTTTTAAACTGTATTTTTTAGAAGAGTTAAAATGTTAAAGAGTTAAAACAACCGGTCAGATTCTTGAACGCACTTAGGGGACTTGCATTATACCTTTATCTTAATTTATCCTCAATATAATGTTACGGTCACCGCTCCAATTTCACAGTTATCCTGTGACGAGAAGACTGCGCGCCAGTCCAGAGGCGACACCGCGCTAGAAGCACCAGCGAGCTTCGCGCTTATCATCCCGCCTCACTAACACACATACACCCCTGACGAGGCGGGCCCCTTAAGACAGAATCTCAAGCTTCCAAAGGTTACGCGTTTTACAGGGATGAGAATAAAAAAACCTGTAGTGAGTCTTCCAGTACTCACCAGTGATGTCTGACATAACCTCGGTAACGAGCAAATTTATATGTTCCCATTATGCAAATACACTTATACTGCGAAACTCGGACACGAAATTTAATGTATAATTCTTTAAAATTATGCCGAGAGTGAAATTCGCTGCCGGAGAGCAGCTACGTCGGTTATCAAATTATTCCATTTGCAAAGCAAAATTTTAAATATTATAATAAAACGGCTCCGATAAAAGCGAATAGACTTGAAAAAATACTTTACCCCGGCTATGGACCTAATCTTCGACAAGAAATTGTCTTGGGATAACGTCCATCTTATTAAAATTAATTAAAAAGTTGATACTATAAAGTTTCCCTTTTAATTTGTGAACTTTGGTTCGCCTCACCCGCCACAGATGGCAGTACCGTGGTTACACTTTTCCGTTCCACTCACGAAATGACTCTCACCAAATGCCGCACGCCTAGAGCTAAGATGTTACACTTAAAAAAATTGGTTGTCTGTAAAGTCGGTTTACGGACGATAAGTTAACGTGACGTCATAACAAAACATTGATGAAATGATTGCATACTTTTATGAATAAAATTGAATCATTTTGATTGAATTATCACTATTTTGTATGGATACAAAGAAGGAGTGAAATGAAATCTACAATTTAATTGATAAATTTACTTTTATTTTTACTCATTTATTCAAATATGTTTTTTACTTTAACGAAGAGATTATTTTTTGACGTAACAACGTCTAATAAAACGATGAACGCTGGCTGCACGCACGAAAATGTGTCCCGTAACACACATTGTCCCACTACGGATGTCCCACTACGGATGTGTCCTGTTTTGCTCATTGTACGCATGCGTGGCATCTCTCTTCCACTCGATTGGAACAACAATCGATTTGACTTTTCAATCATATTTTGGTCGTTTGAATTATTAATATTTTGTAATTTAACGATCGTCCACCGATTTGCAGCCGACAATATACTTTTAATTTCCCGCCTACCACTATAAGAAATAAATATGGCGGACTACAAACGTTTTTAAAACTCCCACAAAAACAAAAAACAAATTTATTAATATATATGACATCTGAAACAATAATTTTCAATATGGCCTCGTGGCCGTGCGAAAGGTTGCCGGTTCGAATCTCGGCCGATGTGATTTTATTGTACTTGTAAAAATACATACCGCGCGCGACACTTCAAAAGTAATATATATATTTTGATTAATGAATGCAAATAAAAGTAAATTTATTAATTAAATTGTACATTTCATTTCACTCCTCTGTATTTATACAAAATAGTGATAATTCAATAAAAAATTATTCAATTTTATTCATAAAATTATGCAGAGCTAGATTTTATCATACAAAAGATAGACAAATTTAAAAAAATTTATTCCTGAAAGAATATAATATGTTTAATGCCTAAAAGGTTTGGTTGCAAAAACCTATTACGGCTCAGTCTCAGGCCGAATATGATATTACCTTTTCTTCTGGATCAATCATTTCATCAATGTTTTGTTATGACGTTGTCACGTTAAACAATCGTCCGTAAACCGACTTTACAGACAACCAATTTTTTTAACTTTAACTTTTATACATGTTTGCTATTTAACGTCTTCCAATCTGTGTTATTCTGTTAAGGATAGGACGATGATAAGAAAAGTAGGAAACGAATGGGAGTGTTTCAAGTTTAATGTGCGTCGATAAATTCAAATCGATGGTTGTTCTAATCGAGTGGAAGAGAGATAGATGCGGCGCAAGCGTACAATGACCGTAACGGGACACAACGTAACGGGACAATGTTCGTAATGGGACACTTTTTCGTGCGTGCAGCCGGCGTTCATCGATTTATTAGACGTTGTCACGTCAAAAAAAATTAAACTATTTCATCTGGCGAGGTGGAATCCCCCACGGTCAATATCGTTAGCTAGGTTTGGCCAGAAAGGAGCAGGTGCTTCGCCGGTCACGTGAAGGTTTCTCCCGGAGACAGGAATGTCAGGCTGGTGCGCTGCTTGGCGCCCCAGACCAGTTCCACGTGCTAGGCGACTTCCAACCAACAACTAGCAACCGGAAAAAAATTAGCGGGTTTAATAACCTCTGGCAAAGTTTCTGAAGTCTTCTCGTGTACCCTGGCAGATGTCCAATGCTCATTGGCTGCTGGCTTGCAACACGTCTCTATTGGGTTGTCTGCGATTCGATGCTTCTTTTGGTGGAATGTTTATAATTGGCGTCCTCTAGATGATGCCTATAGCAGAAGCAGCGCAATAGGAGATGTACAAAATTTTTAGCCTATTGCTAGAGACCTGTAAAATTCGCGGATTCATTTCGCGATAGGATAGAGTCCAAATACTTTTGACATTATTTTGCTTCAGTGATTGGGCCACAGTTTATCTGAAGGACTCTGGGCCAATGAAAAATCTTTAAGAGAAGAATTAGCGAATCACTATCATTCCAGTGAACAGGTGTTACGAGTCGGTAACCAATCAGCAGATGTAATTTGCACGAGTGCATAGAGGATCATGGAGTCTATCCTTTAGGGATTTGAAATCGTGCATTTTACAGGTCTCTACCTATTGCGAAATGAATCCGCGAATTTTTCCGGTCTCTATCAGTAACTCTCTAGCTCTTTTCTCACGGATATCCGAAGAGAACTACACTAGAAGAAATGAATGATCAGTTAAGATTATAAACATATTGTAACAATTTACCGCGGGTTCGTAAAGGATAGCCCAATTAAAGACTTTTATCACACACAGTTTTATTTATTGCCACTACTTATGTCACTTACTAAAATCTTCTAAAATGGCAAATAATTAATTAACCTTAAAGAAAAGTCTATTCCCCACTCACTCGTTCCACACACCTCGCTGGGCCGCATCTCTGGCGCAACTCTCGCCGCAGCACCCCTCGTGGGTCTCCGCCGCGGGACTCCGTCGCCACACTCCGCTGCCGCCGACGCACTTCCCCTTCGCCGAGGATCCGCTCGACTCCTCGCTCGCAACTTCGCTCTATCATACGGAAACTCCGCCGCGGGAAAACTCCCGACTCCACTGCACTCACTCACTCCCTGCCCTGGAACCTTCGTCCAAGGACTTCGCCACTCTGCCGCACCCTAGGCACTATCGTCCGGAAACTCCGCCGTGGGATAACTCCCGACTGAACACTCCGAACTGACTCTACTCTCCGACTGGCGTCCTTGGGCATATATATATAGGCCCCGGCGCAATTCCAGAACTCACGAGAGTGGCCGGGGCCTGTCGCGTCACTCCGAGCCGTCCCGACGGCAGAAATCTCTCGAAAACACGTGTCGGCGGCTCGCGTAACTCCCAGCTGTCCGGTGTCAGTTAGAGGTGGGTTGTTACAGCAATTTTCGGTATCTGTTCCAACCTGATACTGATACAGCATTGTACCATGTTACAAGTCTCTGATACTTCTGTATCAGACGGTCCCAGGAGGAAACAAAGCTCCGCGTACGCAGACCGTGCGACCGGAAGGAGAATCTAATACATTATTTATCACGCCTGGTAATTCTCTACCTCTGATACTCTCATGCCCGCCTGATACAACCAGTATCAATCAGTTCAACATTCACTGCAGTTCGTCCTGGCCGTGTATCACCATGTTGCGGGCTGTCATGCTTTGTAGTTAGTATCTTTATAGTGAAATAAGGAATGGATAAGTGCACGAAAAAGACTTCATTTGTGTGGAATTTTTTCACGGAAAATTGAGTTTGCTAATTGTAATTTGTGTAAACAAAAACTGAGTTATAAATCATCGACTAATCTGAAGAAACATTTGAAATGTATACATTGATATAGTATGCTCACTAATGTACCTATCTGTTTTTTTATTTTTTATTTTTGATAAAATCGTGAATTTTTAATGTATAAAAACACTAGTTACTAATTGTTTTCGAAAAAAGAAAGTCCATATGTTGATTACATCTGTTATTAGTGTCAACTGAGAATTTATTTGCATTTTTATAGCTGTTAGGTGCACAAATATAAATATTATATCTTGTATTAATGTACTTTTTAATATTAAAATTTCATTAGTTTTATTATTGAACGAGACGGTGCACGCACTGCGCACTGAGCGTACTTTGAAGTAGGACAATAAACAAAACGACTTGTAACCAGGGCTGCCACTCTGATATTCATGAAAAACCTAGATAACCTACAAAAAAAACCCAGACACATGGGTAAAAGACCCAGATGCGTCTAAAATGCTATCGTTTAAAATGTTTGCGTACTAATTCAAAAATATAAACATAACTGGTTTTAATATAAAACAATTAATTACCTTACAAGACTGAAAACGGTTAAATACAACCAATACAAGAAAATTACACTGCAGCAAAATGGCTGTATAAGTAATTCTTGGACCAGCACATATCATAAAAAAACCTACAAATATATACATGACAAAACAAACACCATCACTGCATTCTTTAAACCGGTAATTGTTTTTTATAAAACTGCATCATGTACGTTAGTCTTTATTCAGAGTCTGATTCTACAAGATTGGTTTGAAGGTTAATTGTTGCATTGGTTTTGTGTTCTGCAAGCCTCTTTGAAGAATGTGTCTAATTTAATATTCGACTTAGCTTCTTGAAAACTAGTTTTGTGTTTATATGTATTTTTGTGTGTGAAACACATAGACTTGTTTGCATTTATCAAACAGATATTGCAACAGATACAGTAGCTACTGCCTTTATTATTGTTTTAGGTATAAAAATAATTAAAATTATAAAAAACCTAGAATTGTTGGAATTCATTATTTAAAAACCCAGAAACCCAAACGCCATTGGAAAAACCCATGAGTGGCAGCCCTGCTTGTAACAATATCGCTTTGCGCCTCTCCTTCAAGGCTTCAACGCCTTCCCCTGCGCTTCCTCCCCTACATTCTTTCCCTTCTTTATCCCTTATTCGTCGTTCCTGCTCCCTCCCCTTTCACAAGCTCCGCCCAAGTGACCGTCATCTGCGATCGGGTACTGCGCTCATTGGCCGTGGTGTTGTTCCAGGTGAATTCTGAACTGATACTAAAGTCTCTGATACTTTTCAAGTGTACTCGTTTGCCGTTCCTGATACATGCGCGTAACAGTGACAAAGTATCTGGTTGATACTTTTCGACCCACCTCTAGTGTCAGTTACGTGTCAAAGGCAGGGCGCCGTGCGGGGAGTGCGGAGGGCTGGAGGGAGATAAAGCGGCGACCCAGGTGCGCACGGCACATCTCATGTTACGGCGTGCACCTGCGCGTGACGCGGCCTTGCTAACGTTCGTAACAATATGATGGCAGTAATATAAATGTTCTTGGATGTCTGGCTTTAGCAATATGAACATGTTATTAGATACACTGAGTTCGTTAAGGGCTCAAATACTTTTATTATCACTATGGATTGGAGAAACTTTGCTGTTTCCATGACCTCTATGGCAGACTTCACTTCCTCTACGTACTTAGACTACTGACACATGACACCGATACTGGGATTGTTGTGATTCGATACTTCTCTTATTGAGGGTGGTTCATTGGCTCAGAGTCCTTCAGATAAACGGTTGTCCAATCACTGAAGCACAATGAAGGTTTGGATTTTATTGTATCACGAAATGAATCTGCGAATTTATACATTCTCTATTTACAACCAGATATTAAATATAAAGTACCTTCTAATCGCAACGACTTTGTCTCAGTGGTAAATTAACCATACAACCTGGTAAATTTTCTGTTTATTTAACCTTTTATTGAACAAACGTAGTAAATATAAGTACAATGTAGTTATGGGAAATATCTTGATCATTAGTAATTTTTTCCTACGCCTATACAAATTTATGAAAAATTTTCTACCAATTTTTACACAAACTTACTCTCTCTTTAACTAAATATATAAAAATAATTTATGCCAAACATAAATTAAAAAAGTATGTGTATTAATTTTGTCTCGCAAAATCATGAAATTAATGTGGACAAAATATTATTACGTAACTTAAAATTATTTTATTTTAAATCTCTGAAATCATTAACAGGCAATTTTTAGTTAGAGTTTTCTCAAGTTTGGTGTTGCTTGGCTTCTGGGTTGTAGCCACGTCGAAGGCGAAGATATCACAGAAGTTTCGGTCGCCATCATCAGGGTAGCAACTACCTACTGTATGCAACTACTGCCCTGATGATGGCGACTGCACCTTCAACCGAAACTTCGGTGATATCCTAGCCTTCGACGCGGCTGCATCCAGAAGCCAAGCAACTCCAGACAATGGCCGCGAAAGCCTGCAAAGCCAAAGTGTTTATACTGACTAACGTCTTCTTTGCCGTCTGCCAAGTAGTCGTGAATGTATTTGTAAAAAATGACAAGGGTTTTTTCAAATAAAAAATTTAAAATATAACATAATGCTAGTTCTAGCATTACTTTTTTTTCTGAAAGCACCTCAAAACAAATACCTTGATGGTACCTTACGGTCTGTATTGCGTAACACGTCTCCTTTGACAGTTCTCAAAGGCAATAATACCTATCAGCGGCAACCATTTCAAAACCATCATTTACAAAGCACTTATATGATGTTTTTTTTTTACCGCCGAATCCTCGTATGCCCCCGGGGGTTTTGTGTGCCGCGATGCCAGAAGGAACTCACAGGGTTGTGTTTGCAGTGACCCTGCACAGGCGCAGGGTGGTGGAGATGTGCGGACACAGTAGCTCACGGGTGCACGAGGTGTCAGTCCTGTCGCTCTCTTCAGAATCACGCGTCTCGGCGGGGAGTCACAGGTGTGATGTGACTGAGTCTTGTAAAACATTGTGTGTGAAAAGAGGCCTTATCAAGTTCGTCGAGAGAGTTCAGTGAAGATGTGCGAGCTTACCCTTCGAGTTCCAGTCGACACATGTTCACAAAACATGTTGATTTAAAATCATTTTCATGAACATTCACCATTGCTGCTTTTTCACTGTATGTCACTGAGAAACAAAAATAATGAACAAGGAACGATTAATGCACAAGCACGCACAGGAAGAAAGCCAAAATCAGCCGATGAAAAATGTCAAACACACAGACAGCACAAGAACCGCAGAATTCTATGGAAGGAATTAGTCGGGGGAAAAAAAATGACAGCGCAGACGATCAGTGAACTGAACAACGACGAGACGTTTGTAACAAAAACAAAAATTATAAACAAACAACAACTATGGACAGCGATAAAAATGACGAACCCAACGATGGTGCAAAACAGATGATCTGGAAACGCAACGACACCACAGTGACGCACAGGCGTACAAGCGATGAAACTAAACGGATATTTTGGACAACACAACGACGACGAACACAAACAGTTGCGACGTCTCGTGACCTGACATCTGTTCCTGTCTTCAGGCACACACACTGATCAGTATACAGGGCAATTTTACTATTTTTGGAAACGTCCGGTTTGGGCCAAGAAACTTGACACAGATTATACCAGAGTCCATTTTAATTCCTTCACAATTTCCCATGAGCCAGCTGCCAAGAAAAAGGAGCGTAGGAAGCAAATATTTAATGGGGGGGCAAAGGAAAGTATCATTATAAGTGGTGGATTTACCAAAGGGGGTGTCTGGGGGCTCTCCCCCGGTAGAAAAAAAAATTGTATTCTAAGGAGCAAAATGGTGCTATTTAAGCTCTTTCGTTCATAAAAATAGAATGTACTACAAGCAGAAATTTAAACTTTTTTTATAACAAAATAACTTAAGGCTCGGCATCACAAAACAGTGTTCACTTTTCAGTTTTCGCCTCGTAGAATTCATTTTAAAGGCAATTTGTTGAATTTTTCCACTGCACAGAGTACCTAAATTATAAGCACCTTTAAGTTTAATTTTTTTAGCATTTAAAATTTAAAAAAAATATATTTGTTTTTTTTTTGAAAAATGTAGTTCAACTTTAAAAAAAAATTAAAGATGGAAAAAAGTTTTCCGCAATAACACTCATATCATTTTATTCAGGAAAGTCGAAATTTTATTTTGGTACTAAAAATTAAAAAAGTCAATATTTCAATTTTTTTTTACTGTCAGACTCCCCTTAAAAATATGTTTAAAATGCGAACCCCACAGAAAAGGCAAGTGAAGATGCTTAAAAATAACTGCAAATCTGCTTGATAAATTCTTGTTCAATGATTTGTAGATTCAAAGAAATTTTTTTATTACTCGATGGAATAATCACGAGCGAAGAGCGGAAAAAAAATGTACCGACATACTAAACTTTAATGTTAAATAGGTATATTACATATGGTTTTCGGGATCATGTAAAAATTCGTCTCAGTCTAAACTGCTCAAAAGTAATACCTGAGTTAAAGGAATCCAACTCTTCTTTAGGATATTTGTCTTCACAGTCATTACAGCCTAATGTGCACTGCTTTTTAGGCGGTGGTTGTGATGAACTGCAGGACTGCAGAACGGCTGTTGAAGAAAAAGTTGATGCTTTTCTGAGTCATTGTACGCCGCAAAAATTAAAATACTGTTATAAATTTTCTCCTTAAACCCTAAATGTTTTTCATCACTGCCATTCCGCACTACTCACTCACGATACTACAGATAAATAAGTTTATTTTAAACAGTTCTGTAGTACGGCTCACAAAGTTCTTGGACTTTAAAGCAAGACGTACAGCTGTTGAATGATGACTGATGTGGAAAACGCTCTGCACGTCAGGTCGTTACCGTTAGGTAGAAACGAGGCGGGGTGAATGCAAGGGTCTGAAGGTCAGGTAGACAAGGGTGGACAAAAACGGAGCGTAAGCTACTGCGAGCGGAAACATTTACTGGTCTTATATCCCACAATAATATTTCCGCTATCAGCACTGTGAAACGTGAATATTTAGAAGAAAACAAAAACAGTACACTTATCGAAAAGTCTTAATTTATTTTAAGAATAAAGTAACGCACAGACAAGAAAATCCCACAAAACCACTTAGCATTGCAATGAAGACAATGCCTCTTGTTCATCTGATGCAATGGCCGGGAAAAACCATCACTTTACCCGGCCATGAAATGTTATGGGCCTGGGTCGCCCCCCCCCCCCCCCCCCCCCCCCCGGTTTCTCGCGCCTGCCAAGAAATAGTTTGTAATACTACAAGAAAGATATAACTTTTGTACAAGACGTGGATATGGTTATTTTTGCATATATGAAACAGGTTTTTTCCATAATCGAGTATTTCTTACGAAAATTGGCGTATATATTTTTTTTTATTTATGTTTCGTTCAAACATTACTTTTTTAAACCATGGAAAAGATAATCATAAGCCATTATTTCGTTTCATTATGCTTATTAAGTGCGCAGGTAATACTGAAAAACTATTCAGGGAACGGTTAACAAATAACTTTAACTATTGGAGGTACTAGGACAACATAAAGCAAAAATTCCTGGGTAAGTATACGAACTCAGTATTACTGCTAACACTATTTTTGTAGTGATACTGTTGTTTTCATGTAAATGTAGAAATTTACAAATATCTGTAATTTTACACGAATATTTCTGTTCAATTTACAAAAAAAAAAAAATAGTTGACTGTTCACGAGGTATAAAGGCCAAATATCATTAAAATGATAAACGTAAAAAAAAAAACTATTCCTGCCATTGTTCATCGATTTCCGTTTTTTTTTTTTTTTTTTCACGAAATCACTCCTACCAAATCCCGTATGCCGAGAGCTAAGATGTTATAATTCACAACATTGACTTGCAACAGCAGCCAATGAACTTGTAACATCGACTTCACAGGACACACGTTTGTGGAATCTGGCCTGGCACGGGTAAATAGCGGGCATTTTGCAGCTCTCTCATTTTACGTGAAAACGTAATCTATAACTAGAGACCAGATGTTATGGGTTTTTTAAAGCCAATTTCTTTTTTAAAACAGAGGAAATAAATTTTATTGTTTCTATTTTTAAAACAGCTGTTTTATAATCATTATTCTACCAAAATAGTGGTAAAATTTGTATTCTGCATTTTTACAATTAAATAATTTATCTAAAACAGATACATTCAGAACAATAAAAATAAATTAGCAATAATTCTATAATGCTAAGCAATGGCGTATGTCCAAAAGCCTACATCAAGTCATGCACTCCCATTGCACAAATCTTTCGAAGATAATAATAATTCTAGATTTAAAAGTGATGCACAACTAAACAAATTAAATAGATATTCTAATTCATGCAATTTCGTAAAAAGGTTTGTCTTGAAAAAACGTCATTCTTTGAATCTCAAATATTAAAAGATTACTTTTTTATGCTTTGAATTAAGTTATTGTTAAATGCTACTTAATTCCATGATGTAACTTGCATTTAGGTGTTATGCGGTGTTTTGGCATGTTTTTTTTCGGTGTTAATTCAGTTTTGTTGCATTTCACCATATAATCTTGTCCCTATGTACAACAAAATCCTCTGCATATTGAGATTCAGGAAAACCTCTTATTCCAAATTCCCTCTCAAAACTGTCACCAGGTTTTTCCCATCCCGATTGTGTCTGGTTATAAGCGATGCGGGCTCAGGTATAAAGTCATTATCGTGCGTTAGCATAAACATATGCTCGGCGACGCTGATTACAGTGTTTTTTCGGGCAAGGGTGTATCCCAATTGTTGAGAGAAAAAAAATGGTTTAATGCTCACGTGATGACCGCGATATTGTAGAGGTATGGCGAGGGATCCTTGGGCGGCACTCCCAGCCATTAATAAGGTGTTGCACGTGACGTAATTGTGTGTTGGAGGCCCCCTTAAGCAGCGATCGCCGCTGGGCGCCCGCCTGATAGAGCTGTCGCTCGCCGCATTTAGGTGCGCGTTGGACGAGTCCATAATGATGCGTTCTAGGTGCAGTGTACGTTTACTTTTGGGTGCAGGGGTTGGCCATGCCTGCATTACTACATGGACGCGGGAAGCTTGCAGTTCAAAGGCATGAGAGCCACACTCGAGCAGTTCCGGAGTTCTCCGAAGCTTGTTGATCACTCGTGGAAAACCATCATATTGTAAGGATTTGTATTGTTACGATTTACCGCGGGGTTCGTAAAGGATAGCCCAATTAAAGATTTTTATCACCAAACAGTTTAATTGATGGCCACTACTTATGTCACTTACAAATAATCTTCTAAAATGGCAAATAATTAATTGTACTTAAAAAATAATGTTGCTTCCTCCAGTCACTCGTTTCTCACAATCCACACACCTCGCTGAGCCGCACTTCTGGCGCAACTCTCGCCGCAGCACCCCTCGTGGTCCTCCGTCGCGGGACTCCGTCGCCGCACTCCGCCGCCGCCGTCGCACTTCCCCTTCGCCGGGATCCCACTCGACGCCTCGCTCGGAACTTCGCTCGGAACTCCGCCACGCCCACGACACTATCGCCCGGAACTGAACTCTTCGCCCTGGAACCTTCGTCCAGGGACTTCGCCGCTCTATCGCCCGGAAACTCCGCCGCGGGAAAACACCCGATTCCAATGAACTCCTGCCCTGGAACCTTCGTCCAAGGACTTCGCCACTCTACCGCACCCGCGGCACTATCGCCCGGAAACTCCGCCGCGGGAGAACTCCTGACTGAACTCTCTCACTGACTCTCTCCACTCTCCCCGAGGCCGGCGTCCCAGGCATATATATAGCCCAGGCGCCTTCCAGAACTCCCCAGCGCGGCTGGGGCCAGTCGCGTCATTCCGCGCCGACCCGACGGCAGAAATCTCTCTAAACACGTGTCGGCGGCTCGCGTAACTCCGCAGCTGTCAGGTGTCAGTTACGTGTCAAAGGCTGGGCACCGCGCGAGGAGTGATGGGAAGGAGTGGGGAAAGCGACAATCCTTGCAATCTTCCAGGCGCGCGCGGAGCATCTCATGTTGCGGCAGCCGCCAGCCAGCTCTGCACTTGCACGTGTCGCGGCCTTGCTCACGTCCATAACAATATATTTTACGGTACATAAAAAATTGTCCCAGTTATAATTTTAATAGTATCAACGGTAAGCGTTTTAGAGTGTTGGTCCAAGGTCACAATTAAAGAGTAACTCAAACAGTATTAGATAAGCGCATGCGCGAGTATTGCTTCGTTGTTTTCTCGCTTGCAGCGCCACCTACGTTAAATGGCGACTCCTGAGCGTAATTAGTAGAGGGTGAACCTGTAAACTTTATTTGGCAACAGTATGGAGCCCCTCATTATAATTTCTTTGTACGAGCGTGGCTGAACGTCGAAGTCCCTGGCCGTTTGGTTGGATTGGTCGGAATGGTCGACACAACTATTTCTCGCTGGCCTCCACGTTCGCCTGACATAACGCCATGCGATTTTTTTTTTGTTTGGGGCTGTAAGAAAGATTGTGTCTACGTTTCGCCGCAATCTATGATTTTCGAGATTTGAGACCAGAATTGAAGAGTACATTCTTCCATTACTCCGAACGTGTTAACCAGAGTTTGGGAAGAATTGAACTTTAGGTTGGATGTGTTCTTATAACTAAAGGTGCACATACTGAACATTTGTAAGAAAAACTAGGTTATTTTACCTTCATTTTGATTTATTACTTTTTGTAAATAGTCTAAATTAAACGGTTATAATACCTATACCTTTGAAAATAAGACATTATTTTATGGACATCCTGTATTTTAAATAATGCTAACCTAACAAACCTTTCATTTTAATTACGATAATCTAACATAACCTAACTTGCCCCCCTGAAAAGACAATAACTACTATTTATTAGACTGACCAAATCTAACTTAAACTATTACTTCGGTAAACTTCGGGACTGTTCTAGACGTGCTTGTAGCTTTCATCCCTGTGAACTGTAGACTATACACACGGACATTGCGTGAAGCCGCTTTTTGTCCAGGCAGTGGTCTGCGCTATGTTTGAAAGGACACCCAAAAATCATAAAGTGTAGTGTTTGTTTTGAAAAAATTTTATTGGACATATGTCATTGCTGGTTTAAACTAGTTACAAAATATAAACCTAAATAATGGACACCAAAGATGAACACATAAGACAAAGAGATAAAGCCAAATTTTGACTTCATCGATAGCAACACCTATTGTAAGGCATCTTCCAAGAAATTGCCTAGAGCGATTTTGGAAAATCATTGAAAACCAAAATCATGTATGGCCTAGCCGAGATTCGAACCTGTTTCCTCTGGAGTTTATGCCATGACAAAAGAAAATATTTTTGAAAGGTTTAGATGTAAATTGAGGTCCATTATACGAGACGATTATTGTTGGTATCCAAAGATTCTAAACGTCTGATAATGCAAAGCTGAAATTAGCAGTGGCTTTCCATTGAGGATTTAGGCAAACGATTTTTTTTTTTTTTTAAACAAACTAATAATACATACCAGCAGCGTGTTCAGATTTGGACCTGGAGAATAGACCCACAAAATCAATTAAATGTTTTTGCATACATATGACGATAAAAAAACTTGGTGTTTTGTGCAAGTTTTAAGAAGGCACCGAGTTTAGATCGCTTGGTGGATCCTGAAATGTCTTGGTACATACCATTCCAAAATAAGTGATAATATACTGCCTCAATAGTTTTGTAAGTACGAGTCCAATGTCTTGACCACTGTGTTACTATTTTGTTTTGTGTAAATGTGGGAATATTTTGTATGTTGTCCAATGAGAAACCCACAAACAGTAAAGTGTCGAATTACAGGCTGCCTAACTAAGATGTCTCACAAGTCAGAAGCCGATGAACAGGAGATATTTCCTCGAGTGTGTAGGGGACTGTGAAGTTCATCCTGCTCTTTAGATTTTTGTTTTAAGGAACAGAAATATTAATGTAAAATTACAGAGATTTGTAAATTTGTACATTAACATGAAAACAACTGTATTACTACTAAATTATGTTCAAGGTAATACTGGGTTCGAATTCTTGCTCGGGTATTTATGCTTTGTGTTGTCCAAGTACGTCCAATAGTTAGGAGGTATTTATTAACTGTTCCCTGAATAGCTTTCCAGTATTGTTTGCGCGCATTAAAAAGCATGATAAAATAAAATCAAATTGTTGAATATACGATTAGTTTTTCCACGGTTTAAATATATTATGCTAACATGAAACATTAATTAAAATATAAAAATATGAGCCAATTTTCATAGGAATAACTCAGTATTATCTTGACAAACATATTTCATATGTGTAAAATTAACCACAGCAATGTGTTGTACAAAGTTACAATATATTTCTTGTAGTATTACGAACTATTGGCAAATGGTTTCCAAAGGAATCAATACTAATATTATAAATGCGAAAGTAACTCTGTCTGTCTGTCTGTCTGTCTGTTTGTTACCTTTTCCCGGCTGAACGGCTAAACGGATCGTAATGAAACTTGGCAAGGAGATAGATTATATCCTGGGGATGGACATAGGCTATCTTTTGTCTAAAAAAATAATCTTTAAACGGGTTAAAAAAATATATCTTAATTTTATGTAATGTGTGTCATAGATATACAAACTGTTAGTGTCATTCCTCTATGACTGCCGTGCAATAGCTTTCAAGCCATTACGTTACGTTTTTCTATTGTAAGGAACTAAGTAGAGTGTAAGAAAAAAATAAAGATATTGACAGTTTGTAGTGTCGCCATATTTGTTTCAATTTTCAATACCGTTTTTGTATATTACAATTTAAATTGCAGAAAAAAATCATGTTTCATAAACACATAAATAGTGAGTGTGTGTCATTTCTCTATGTCCACGAGGTCTTGCCACGTCAATTTTCTCCTTCGGGCGAACCCGTCCGCTTAATTAAATAAACAGCTTTTATCGTTTAATGATTTCATGATTTATTTCATGAAAATCTGCTCTCATAAAAAAGTTAGTTTTATAGACATTCAATAGGTCTCTCTCTCTCTCTCTCTCTCTCTCTCTCTCTGAAGATCAATCTATGAATCGTTACAAATTTATTTCCTTTATTTTTTTTAGTTTGATTTGATACAATATGATTTCACTAAAAATCAATTTCTACCCCTTCCTATTTTCATTTCCACATTACGAAGTTTCACTTCTTCCGCGCGTAGGGACTCCACGCAATATTTGTGCATGCAATTAAAAACTATTTTTTAATGATGCCAAAGAAGTATAACTTCTCATGCGCGTGCCTAAGTACACGCACCCATTTTTTTTATTTAATTTCTTCTATATATATTTTTTCTCCCTACCTAGGGCACTCATAATTCTTTTAAATTTCACGTGTATGTTTTCAATGTCATTTGAGTTGTACAATTTTTTTTTTTGTCAAATTAGTCATTATTTATACTTTGTTTCATTTTGTAAACATACGTATTTTAGGTATTATGACAAATAAAAAAAATTAGTAACACTAACATTCTTAGGTTTTTATTGTGTGGATAGTTTGACGTTTAATATTATGTAGGTATATAAATTCTAAAACTTATAAATTTCTTCGAAATTTATTCATTGGTTGGTAGGGCCTACTATTTTTTATATTTGTATAGTTTGAAGTTTAATATTATGTATGTACGTAAATTCTTAAACATAGAGTTATTTATTAATTTATTTAGAAAATTATTTGTCAATATTGTTATTATGGTAGATAGGAGTAGTACCTACAGTAAATGCCTACATTCTTATATTCCTTTATATCTCTTTCGATTTGGAGTGTTTCCGAGCCATTCGGGGTCCTCAACATCACCCACACCCCCCTTCTCCCCCCCCCCCCCCCAGGTGGTTAAAGCCCCAAAATTTCGAAAGTTTAAATTTTTTTAAAAATCTTTTTCTTTCGATTTTAAGTGTTTTCGAGTCATTCAGGGTCCTCAAACCCCCCGCCCCACCTCTAGGAAAAAGCCCCAAAATTTCGATAATTTTAGGAATTTCAAATATATATTCTTTCGAGATGGAGTGCTTCGAAACATTCGAGGTCTTGAACCTCCACCCACCCCCCCCCCCCCCCCCACTTCCTTCCACAAAAGTGAAAGCCACAAAATTTCGAAAAATTGGAGGAAATTGTATTAAAATTAAGTCATTACGAACTAAAGTGTCCGAGGCATGGTGGAACTTTTACCCAAAGTCGACTTCCCACCCAATTTTGAGGGAGGGGGGGAAAGCAAAACCCAAAAATTTCGAAAAAATTCTAAAATTTAAGTATAATTTTTTACTATTTGGAGTGTTTCCGAGCCATTCGGTGTCCTCAAACTACCCTCCCCCCCACAAGGAGTCAAAGACCCAATAATAAAAAAAATTCCCAAAATTTCGAAAACCTATTGTCTTTCGAATTGGAGTGTTTACGAGCCATTCGGGGTCCACAACCTCACCCCCCCCCCCCTTTCACAGGGGTCAAAGCCCCAAAATTTAGAAAATTTCAAAAATCATTCTCTTTAGAATTTTAGTGTTTCCCTGCCATTCAGGGTCCTCAAAATAACCCCTCCCCCTCTGGGGACAAAGCCCCAAAATCTCGAAAATTTCAGGAATTTAAATATCATTTCTTTCGAGATGGAGTGTTCGGAACCATTCGAGGTCCTGAACCTCCACCCCCCCCCCCCCTCCTCCTTTTTCTCAAAAGAGAAAGCCACAAAATTTCGAAAAATTTGAGGAAATTGTATTAAAAATAAGTCATTACGAACTAAAGTGTCCGGGGGATGGCGGAACGTTTACCCAAAGACGTCTTCTCCAACAAATTTGTGGTAAGGGGATTGGGGGAATGCAAAACCCCAAAATTTAGAAAAATTTCTTAAATTTAAGAATACTTTTTTTACTATTTGGAGTGTTTCCGAGCCATTCGGGGTCCTCAAACTACCCTCCCCCCACAAGGAGTCAAAGACCCAATAATTAAAAAATTTCTCAAAATTTCCAAAAACCTGTTTTCTTTCGATTTGGAGTGTTTACGAGCCATTCGGGGTCCTCGACAACACACCCAACACACCCAAAACCCCAAAATTTAAAAAATTTCAAATATCATTCTCTTTCGATTTTTATTTTTTCCAGCCATTCAGGGTCCTCAAAATCACCACTCCCCCTCTGGGGACAAAGTCCCAAAATTTCGAAAATTTCAGGAATTTCAAATATCATTTCTTTCGAGATGGAGTGTTCCAAACCATTCGAGGTCCTGAACATCCACTTTCCGCACAAGTGAAAGCCCTAAAATTTCGAAATATAAGAATATATATAATTGGATGTTGGCATGTATGACGTCGATAAACTCTTACACCGTTTGACCGATCGCCGTGAAATTTGGCACATCGAAGTCTTTTTATCATGAAGAAGGTTTTTATGCTATCCATTTTTTTTGTAACTCGCCGCTAGATGGCGCTGTAGCGCATCAACTTCTAAACCTTTCAACCGATCACCATGGGTAAACAGAAAATCATAGGTCACAGATACACAAACAGTAATTATGTGTCATTTCTTAATGTCCAACACACTGGACATATCGCTATCCATTTTGCTGTAACTCGCGGACAATATATCACCCGGTGTTCAGCCCGGGCAAAGCCGGGTACTGCAGCTAGTTTATATATATAATAGGATGTTGGTGTGAATGACGTTGATAAACTGAGACACCGTTTGAGGATCGCCATGAATGTTGGCATATCGAAGTATTTTTTCATGGAGAAGGTTTTTATGCTATCCATTTTTTTTGTAACTCGCCGCTAGATGGCGCTGTAGCGCATCAACTTCTAAACCTTTCAACCGATCACCATGGGTAAACAGAAAATCATAGGTCACAGATACACAAACAGTAATTATGTGTCATTTCTTAATGTCCAACACACTGGACATATCGCTATCCATTTTGCTGTAACTCGCGGACAATATATCACCCGGTGTTCAGCCCGGGCAAAGCCGGGTACTGCAGCTAGTTTATATATATAATAGGATGTTGGTGTGAATGACGTTGATAAACTGAGACACCGTTTGAGGATCGCCATGAATGTTGGCATATCGAAGTATTTTTTCATGGAGAAGGTTTTTATGCTATCCATTTTTTTAACTCGCCGCTGGATGGCGCTGCAACGCATCAACTTCTAAACCGTTAAACAGATCGCCAGAAAATCATAGGTCATAGACACAAACATGGGTAAATGGAAAATCATAGGTCATAGACATACAAACAGCAATTGTGTGACATTTCTCTATGTCCACCACACTGTCATATAGCGCTATCCTTTTGCCTTAACTCGCGGACAATATATGACCATGTGTTCTGCCGGGAAACGCCAGGTAGCCTACTGCAGCTAGTATTTTGTAAGAGTAAAGTTTTTTTTTCTGTGCAGTCATTATGGATGGGCACACACAAGCACAGCCCAGGATCGTCAGAGCAGTGATCAGTCGTCCTAGTGCTTCTCTGACATGCTTGCGGGCAACCGTGATTGGACAACCCCAAGTCTCCTCTGATGTGAGGCCACTGCTTAACTATCAGTGTAGGAAAATACTGCTAACATTCCTAAAGTGTGTCAATTGATATTAGTAAATATGTTTATTTATTTACAATTTTTATTTCTTTGTTTCTTTAATTAAAAGTTATATTACAAACCAAGTTTGATAACTGTTAAAATTATATCATTAGTTAGATTTAAAAACCGTTTCCACTTTATGAATCATAACTGTAATAATTTCAATTTTTTTTATTTAATTAGAGTCTTTATATCTGATCATTTAAAAACTGTAGTGTTGATCCGATATGTTTAAAGTTTTACTATTTTCTGTGTGTGTTAGTAATTTATTTATTTAGTTTGTATCACATTGTATTTGTAAGGTTTTTTTGGTTGGCAGTTTTTTATGATTAACTTGGGTATTCGTTTTATTTTATTATAATTTTGCATGTAGCCTACTTCGTAAACAGTCTGTATGTTTAAGTGTATGAGGAATTCACCTTGTAAAATAAGTAAATAAAATAATGTAAATAAAATAATAAAAAAGTATGATAAAAATGTCATACATACGTATGGTACATTTCCTTTTCCATACGTTTGTCATTTTCCTTAAGAACTGTAGAAGGAATACCACGTCATTATGGAAAAATGTCCTGTTTAATTCTATAGGATGATAACTTCCATTGAGTATTTTGGAACGTTATCAAAAAGGATTATAGAGTGCATTTCACCAATTCATCCGATGTGAACATAGATGTTACTTGTATTTTCTGGTGTATGTTCTTGCAAACGTTACGGGCCATGGAAGACCATAACACAAATTCCGTAACACAAATATATTATGGTTTAGCTTTGTTGAATGATCGTCTTCCGACAATTTTCGTTTACGAGTACGGTTCATTTTTACTTGAAATTGTTTCTCAGGACCGCTCACGTAAACGGAGACGGATCTGAAGTAACCTTTCACCATCGCGTCTGCTGCTTCCACAGTACACGGAAACGTAACAAATGGCAACCAATGAGATTGCATTTCAAGACTTCAAACTATTGTTACGATTTACCGTGGGTTCGCAAATGATAGCCCAATTAAAGATTTTATTTCACACACAGTTTTATTGATGGCCACTACTTACATCACTTACAAATAATCTAAAATGGCAAATAATCAATTGCACTTAAAAATGTTGCTTCCCCAGTCACTCGTTTCTCACACACCGCACACCTCGCTGGGCTCCGCCGTGGGAATCCGTCGCCGCACCCCGCCGCCGCCGACGCACTTGCCTTCACTGAGGATCCGCTCAACGCCTCGCTCGGAACTTCGCTCGGGACTCCGCCGCGCTCGCGACACTAATGCCCGGAAACTCCGCCGCGGGAAAACTCCCGACTTCACTGAACTCACTCACTCCCTGCCCTGGAACCTTCGTCCAAGGACTTCGCCACTCTGCCGCACCCGCGGCACTATCGCCCCAGAAGCTCTGCTGCGGGAAGGCTCCCGCCTGAACTCTCTCTCTGTCTGAACTCTACTGACTCCTCCGGCCGGCGTCCTCGGGCATATATATAGGCCCCGGCGCAATTCCAGAACTCACGAGAGCGGCCGAGGCCAGTCGCGTCATTCCGCACCAACACGACGGTAGAAACACATGTCGGCGGCTCGCGTAACTCCCAGCTGTCCGGTGTCAGTTATGTGTCAAAGGCAGGGCGCCGCGCGGGGAGTGGTGGGAAGGAGGGGGGAAAGTGACAATCCATGTTATCTTCCAGGCACGCGCGGCGCATATCATGTTGCGGCAGTTGCCAGCCAGCTCTGCACCTGCACGTGTCCCGGCCAATTTCACGTTCGTAACAATATTAATTTAATTTGAGAATATATTATGCTTTGAGATTATAGCATGAGTAGAAGTTACAAATAAAAATAAAATAAACCATAAAGTAAAAACAGATCGCTAGATTTGCTTGTACTTGAAACTTTATTTAATGTATTTTAAACATAAAAAAAAACATGGTTACCATCGCAGCCAAATACTCGGCTTCTATTGGTCGAACGAAAAAGGAAGAGCTCAGCATCGCCGAGCTGATCCATGCGGGTCCGTCTCTGTCTGTTTGTTGTGGAAACTCTGTTGCGTGAGATCCGTGTCGGTTTCCGTGCCATCGTAGGACGGGGCCTCGGCGACAAAACTTCCCTCGCGAGGAGTTGGTCACGTTCCCGCCGAACGTTCGGCGGGAAATTTGTCGGTGCCTCGGCGCGCGGGCCGTAAATTTCCCTCCCGCTTGCCCGAGCCGAGGCCACGTGGCCGTGGGAGCCTCGTCGGACGAGGACCACTCCAGTCGCTCCCAGGACGAGGCAGGAGGCGTGTGGGGTCAGGAAGCAGGCCTTCCGATCACGACCACAGACGTGTCCTCTCGCACACAGAAAATAAAATTGATTGTCTGTAAAGTCGGTTTACGGACGATAGTTTAACGTGACAACGTCATAACAAAACACTGATCAAATGATTGCATACTTTTATGAATAAAAATGAATCGTTTTTATTAAATTATCAATATTTTGTATGGATACAAAGGAGTGAAATGAAATCTACAATTTAATTGATAAATTTACTTTTATTTGCACTCATTCAAATATGTTTATTACTTTAACGAAGACATTATTTTAACTATAACTTTTATTCATGTTTGCTATTTAACTTCTTCCAATCTGCGTTATTCTGTTAAGTATAGGACGATGATAGGAAAAGTAGGAAACGAATGGGAGTGTTTCAAGTTTAATGTGCCTCGAAAAAGTCAAATCGATAGTTGTTCCAATCGAGTGGAAGAGAGATAGATGCGGCGCAAGCGTACAACGAGCGTAACCGGACAATGTGTGTAACGGGAAAATGTGCGTAACGGGACAATGTGCGTAATGAAACTATGTGCGTAACGGGACATATTTCGTGCATGCAGCTGGCGTTCATCGATTTATTAGACGTTGTCACTTCAATAAAATATTAAAAGGCAGTCTTGGGGACTGCCGACAGAAGTGAAAACTTAAAATCTTTGTTTCCAAATGTGTAATATGTAATCATTTCTACGTCAAATGTAACGTAAGAAAATGATTTTGGTGTTATATCACTAGCATGTTGGTGACGCGAACCCATGAGTTTTGCCCCTACCAAAATTCGCTCAACGCGGCTAAAGAAGTTTTCACTTCAAACATTCTGTACTTTTACAAAAAAAAAAAAAAAAAAAAGTCTTTTGAAACCAATTGCCAAGAAATAGTTCGTAATACTACAAGAAAGAATTTGTAACTTTGTACAACGCATGACTATGGTTATTTTTGCATGTATTATGAGATACGTATTTTCGAGATAGTATTGAGTATTTCTTAAGAAAATTGGCGCTAAATTATATATTAATCCATTGAAGAAATAATCAAATATTCAACAATTTGACTTTATTTATTCGTATCATGCATATTGTGTGCATACATAATATTGAAAAGCTATTCAGAGAACAGTTTACAAATACCTGTAACTATTGGAGATACTGGGACAACACAAAGCATAAATGACTGTTTCAGAACACGAACCCAGTATAACTGCGAACACTGTTTTTTAGTGAAACAGATATTTTCATTATAATGTACATATTGTTACGAACGTGAGCAAGGCCGCGACACGTGCAGGTGCAGAGCTGGCTGGCGGCTGCCGCAACATGATATGCGCCGCGCGCGCCTGGAAGATAACAAGGATTGTCGCTTTCCCCCCCTCCTACCCACTACTCCCCGCGCGACGCCCTGCCTTTGACACGCAACTGACAGCTGACAGCTGCGTTGTTACGCGAGTCACGGACACGTGTTTCGAGAGATTTCTGCCGTCGGGTCGGCGCGGCCCCAGCCGCGCTCGTGATTTCTGGAAAGCGCCTGGGCTGATATAAAAGCCGGGAGACGCCGGCCTCAGGGCAGGGAGTGAGTTCAGTGAAGTCGGGAGTTTTCCTGCGGCGAAGAGTTCAGTTCCGTGCCATAGTGTCGCGGGCGCGGCGGAGTTCCGAGCGAAGTTCCGAGCGAGGCGTCGAGTGGGATCTCGGCGAAGGGAAGTGCGACGGCGGCGGCGGAGTCCTGCGACGGAGGACCACGAGGGGTGCTGCGGCGAGAGTTGCACCAGAGGCGCGGCCCAGCGAGGTGTGTGGATTGTGAGAAACGAGTGACTGGAGGAAGCAACATTTTTAAGTACAATTGATTAATTGGCATTTTTAGATTATTAGCTAGTAATGTAAATAGTGGCAATAAATAAAACTGTGTGTTATAAAAATCTTCAATTGGGCTATCCTTTACGAACCCGCAGTAAATCGTAACAATATTTACAAATATCTTTAAGTTTGAATGAATATTTTTGTTCCATTTACAAAAATAAATACAGTGTTCTGGTAGTGCCAATAAATATGGCCAATTTTGCTTGTTTTTAATCATGTGTAGAATAACAGATCTTAAAAGGCAATAAACAAAATAACAAAATATTTATGTGCTAATTGAATACTAACCACGAAGAATATGAAACATGGCAGCACCTAATGAACAAAATATACAGACTCGTTTGCATTCGTTTGTGTAGGTGAGCCTGGTAGGGACCCGCCAGAAATAAAATCGAACTTTGCAGGTCTCTGAGCATGTGACATAATTGTGGCTCGAGATGTAAATATATTTTCTCCGTTAGCAGTGAGCGCCAGAAAAAATACTTTGCTTCCCGGTGACCGTATTTAAGCTCCGCTGACTTTCGTAAATGTGTCCCATTTCTCTCTTGTTGCTTCCTATTAGATCCTTTCGGGAGCTGTGTGTTCTCTGGAGGCATTTATCATCCAAAATTATTTAAAAAAAACAGCTTCAACTATAAATTTTAACGAGGATTGAAAATAAGATCACAATTCGTTCTCCCATGTATATTTAATTGATAATGAATAAATAATATAAATTTAAATTATTCTAGTACTGAATTATTCAAAAAACGCAATGGCAATGACTACGTGTTCCAATAAGAGTGAATGCCTAAAACATAGCTCATTTTATTTTATGTTAACATTTCAATTACTCTTGAAATAGAAGGGAAAATGAGTTTTTTTGTTAAATCAGATTAAATTTTGGTTTAGATTCAGCCAAAATAAAGTGAAAATTCATATGTTACCAGTAAAGCCAGTAAATAAAATTAAGCTCAGATTGGTTCCGCGAAATATTTTGAATTTTGATATGAGTATTTTTTTTTTCAACGTGGATTGAACGTCAATAGTGGGGATAACGAGAAACCTAACACAGACTTGAGATGGAGACACGCGCCCGATTATTTTTAAGTTCGTTCATCTTCGAATCTTCTTTCGTTTTCTGTTGTAAAAGCAAAAGTTTATTTTAAGTCAGGTCAGTTACATCTACTTAATAAAACTCTAACACTGACTGACAGACAACGCACAACATAAACCGTTGGACCTAGAGATTTTTAATTTGGAGAAAATATTCCTTGAGTTCCCTAGGGGTTCACTAGGAAAGATATTATTTTTTAATTCCATCCTTAAAAAGGTTAAAAGGGGTGGTAAAGTTTGTACGAAGCGAAATACCACTTAATGACTCACTCAGCAATAAGACCTACAAACTTGAAATTTGGCACGTGTATTCGTTATGTTACGTAGACGTCCGCTAAGAAAGAATTTTACGAAAATCGGATCCCAATGAGGGTTGCGAGGGCGTTAAATTTCAAAATTTCACGTATATTGACAATAAGTTATTCAAAATTTTGTGAGGCTTTATAGATCAAAATTTTCTGTTCATTAAGTATATTTCTTACGTACTTGGAACTATGCAGTGATGTTCCTTGTATTACACAGCCATCAGTTGAGAAGGAATTTTTTCGTAAATGAGCTACCAGGGGTGATTTAGCCTGGGCAACGCCGGGTTGTTCAGCTAGTAAAAAAATAATTCTTAATTGTTTCCCAGTAGGGTAAGTTTTCATACGTCTAGGGGATGGTAACTACAATAAAAGGTTGGTTGTATTGGGTTAGGTAAATTTAAAATAGGTACTTTAAATAATACAAATGTGTAAATCCTCGCAGAACTTATTCCGACCTCATAACTGTTTGGGCGATTGACTCCAACTCAGTTGATTTTAGGCTTCCCGCTGATGGCTGACATTGACACAGCTCAAACTGTGTATGTTTCTGCTGTTGTTCTTGGCAAGGAACATAAGAAAACCTTAGCTAACACACCCGATGACTATTAGGCAAAGGCAATAATAATATGTTATAATATGAAAAAATCATTTGTTAACATATAGGCCTATAACATTATTTTTAATAAGTAATAAGGATTATTAGAATGTATATTTCAAATTAATTGACACCCGGGAATATCTCAGATTAATTTGGTCTCCAGTCGACTGCAAAAATCTATACGTTAGCACTGATTTGATGATTGGACATCAATTCTCTTGCCACGCCCCTCTACGACTGTGGACCAGTCTGCTACCAGTCAGCAGTGGAGAGACCGAGTCACATCGAGCCACTCAGAAGTATAAAGGTTCTTCATAAGAAATCAGTAGAGACCTGCAAAATTTGCGGATACACACGGTGATAGGCTAGAATTTAAACACATATACCTCTTAGATAATTTTTCTATGGGCTTACTGTTCATCTGGACGAATCTCAACCAGTTATAAACCCTCAACCAAAGAAGGATCGAATCACAGACAAACCAGCTGAGACGACATACAAGTCGGCAGCCAATGAACTTGCGTTATTTGCCCGAGTGTACGGGGGTATGTGCAGTCTATCCTGAAGGCCATCGAAACCGCGAATTTTGCAGGTCTCTAGCTATACTGAATATATTAAAATTTGATTAAGATTTTTTTTTTCAAAATATCCAATAAAATAACTTGAGTACCTAGTTCTTTAGTTACTTGTTAGCATGTAATGCATAAAAAAAATTGGTTGTCTGTAAAGTCGGTTTACGGACGATAGTTTAACGTGACAACGTCATAACAAAACATTAATGAAATGATTGCATACTTTTATGAATAAAATTGGATCATTTTCATTGAATTATCACGATTTTGTATGGATACAAAGAAGGAGTGAAATGAAATCTACAATTTAATTGATAAATTTACTTTTATTTGCGCTCATTAATTCAAATATGTTTATTACTTTAACGAGGAGATTATTTTAACTATAACTTTTATAGATGTTTGCTATTTAACTTCTTCCATTCTGTGTTATTCTGTTAAGGATAGGACGTTGATTGGAAAAGTAGGAAACTAATGGGAGTGTTTCAAGTTTAATGTGCCTCGAAAAAGTCATATCGATGGTTGTTCCAATCGAGTGGAAGAGAGATATATACGGCGCAAGCGTACTATGATCGTAACGGGACACAGCGTATAGGGACCATGTGCGTTACGGGACACTTCTTCGTCCGTGCAGTCGGCGTTCATCGATTTATTAGACGTTGTCAAGACAAAAACGCATTTGTGGAGAACACATAAACCACAGACGAAAAAACCCTTTGTTACAAACTTTATTATATGGACTTATTTTCTACACTGATTCAACTTAAAATACGTTGCGTGGTAAGGTTATGTGTGTGCTCATGTCAAGATGAACAAGGGGTGGGAAGTATATACTGTATATGAGCGTTACCAATGCCACTGCTCTGCTACCCCTCCCTTAATCAAAGACAGAATTCTATGAGATGCGTAAAATGAAATGTATATATCAGTAGGTCCGTCACAGGTGCGCGCCGCTACATCAGTTATCGTTAGCACAGTGGGTGAGGGTGGAGGGGGGAGGGGGGAGTGCGACCGACGCGACGCGCAGCGGTCGGAGGACGAACTTTCACGTAACGAGGCGACTCTTAAAGACTTGGCCGCCGTCTGGCGGCATTGTGCCGTCGCGTCGGGGAAAAAAGCGGTTGGAGGTTATGTGAGTTGGGGGGGGGGGGGGTTTAGAGGGAGGGAGAATGTCCGTAAAGCGTTTATGTCGTCCCTTGCGTGGTCTCGCAGACGTGATGTCTCTTTATTGCCCGAGGCACGACGCGCAAGGGTCGCTCGCCGTAAACGGTTACGTACGCGCAAGATGCCACCGATTAACCTTCGCCTCCGCCGACGGAAAGAAAAATAACACCTTGTGGAAACTGAGAAGGAGGAAGAGAAGGGGGAGGCAATTAAGCTACCCTTCTCGACAATCAACGTCCAGGAATGTCGTCCGGAAGCCAACACAGCAAAAAAAAATGTTTGAAATACAACAACACTTTAAAAAAAATATGTATGAAAAGAAAATTTAAATAACAATAAAAGAAGGGTTGTATATTTACCGTTGACGATAAGGCAATTTTGAAAGCGTGAAGGAAAAAAAAATACTGTCTGTTAAAAACTGGAAGCTGTAAATAATGCAGGCGTTCTGGAGTTCTATACCTGGCGACTGTTGGAGCGGCCGTCTGGCTGGAATTTAATGCACACCTTCGCTTCTGTGGGACAAAACAGAGTCAAGACGTTTATTTTTTTTTTTTTTGTGACCGGTATGCACTGTTTGCTTGGTGAGTAGAACACGTCTTGTGGAAGGCCTGTTTACTACGCGGTCCGTTGACTGGACACTGATTTAAATAACCAACTTTATTTTTTTTTTGTTCCGGACAACAGCACAAAATATATTTTGTTGGTTTTTACATAAAAAAAATTATTTTGATATTATAGGAAATACCTACTACAACTGTGATTTGATTTTTTTTTTTTTTTTAATTTTTGTTCCATATATTTTCCATGGGTCAATACTGGAGTTGTTTCTATGGGTTAATTATTTTTTTATGAATTTTAAGTTAAAATATTATTTTTTCAATAAATAACTTTAAAATGGATTTTTATCACATCTTGAAATTGTTGTATGGATTACAATAAAGATAAACTATAAGAAAAGACCGGAAAAATTCGCGGATTAAGTTCGTGATAGGCTAGAATCCAAACATATATAACTCTGTACTGCTCCTGCAATTGGCTCACGGTTCGTCTGGAAGTCTCTGGGCCAATCAGAAACCTTCAACCAATAGATTGACAAATCACAAGCTACCCAGGTGATGCGTATTCACATATGAGCAGCCAATGAGTATGTGATATTTGTGTAAGTGTATAGAGGACTGTGGAGTCTATCCTGGAGGTCATTGAACCCGCGAATTTTTCCGTTCCCAGACCATAAGAAATTAAATATTTAAAGGCCCCTTTTTACTGTATTGTAATAAAAACGCGTGCTTTAAGCCACAAATTATTCTAAATATTTTTTTTCAATAATAAACTCGAACCTAACAACATATTTAAATTAAAAGAATAATTTAAGGTGGCTTTTATTTCCTCCTGGGACACGCGCTTGTATTTATGCGATACCTACTGTTGTTATTTATTCCGCCATTATGTTTCTGGTCGCATGTTGCCTGGAGGCACCGCTAGCAAGCGTCGCAACCCACCGTAAATGAAGTCGTTCTCTCTAATGGAGGATGTAAATTCAGAGGGCTCGGGACAGATCATAAAACTCGCTCCATTTGCAACGTGTCGAACGGTAACCGAGTCGGTCGTTAAATTTTCGAATGCACCTCGCAATAAAATGGAAGACGGCCTTAGAATAATTGTTATTGGATCCGCTAAATTGCGCGCTATTAGGTTTTCTACCACTTGTTCACCTACGTGACAGCAGATCAGTGAGAAGATTAAGTGCAAAAACCTGCACTATGCGTTAATTTACAGGGAAACACTTTATTCTTACACCAAAGTTGAGATTATAGAATACTAGTCATTGCCCGGTATGCGTTGCAATGCCTCATTCTTTTTTCTTTTTTTTTTATAATTTGTTTGAAGTAGGTAAACATGCACAAAGCATACGTTTATCTCTCTAAATCTCTAGCTCTCTATCTCTCTCTATGGCTATCCCTATACATCTCTTTATATCCATATATACCTATTTATATATCTCTATCTATCTTTCTTTCTCTCTTTCTATCTCCATATATATAAAAATTCCATAGAGATCTAATAAACTATGCGTTAACAATGAAATGGCGAAATTTCATCAATAATAATTAAATTCTGCTTTAAGGATTGGTTTTATATAAATCTCAGCTATACAATGATATTCCTCGTGTTTCAAAGGTCAAGTGTGCAAAATTTCAGATGTATGGTTTAGAAACGTATAAAGGACAATCAAACAAACATTAATTTATATATAAAGATAAACCTACATTTGGTGTAAAACTAAAGTATGTTGTGGTAATTTTGCACAAAGATTGTTTCCTAATAGGCACACACGGATAAAATTGAGTACAATTACATCTGCTTATAGTGTTTTAAAATTCATTAAAACGAAATTTCAATTTCAAAAATTAATGCGGTACAATGATAATTCAGGTTGTATTTTCCTTCCAGATAAATTGTTTATTACTTTATGAAATGAAGCAGAGAATAATGTACCAATTCAGTTAAGTCAGTACATCAACAGCTCTACACTCTAATTATTGAAAATATTATATACTTGGCAAACAGTTGCATTTTAAAGAAAGCTTCTATGTTTGTTCTTTGCAATTTCAATTAGAAGAATTATCATTACCAAGAGAGCTAGTTGTATAAATAAGCCTCATGCTAAACTTTTATTGAGAAATGTCTGGGACCATTTATATGTTGCCTAGAGTAAAGTGAGTCTACTGACAAAATATTTTATTGGGGAGAGGGGTGAAATAGTCTGTCTACAATTTGAGCTGTATAATAGATACAGCAGCTATTTAAAAGTAAACTTTGATAACATTATTTACCATCAAGAATTAATATCCGAAAAATGTATCATTTTTAGAGACCGGGAAAAATTACGGATACGTTTCGTGATAGGCTAGAATCCAAACAAGCTGCTTCAGTGATAAGGCCGCAGCTTAATTTGGAAGGACTCTGAGCCGATTAAAAAAAACCTTCAAAAAAAGAAGTATCGAATCACAGGCTTCCCAGTTGACAGATCTCACAAGTAGGTAGTCAATGAGCAGTTGGAATTTGCCCGAGTATGTAGAGTATTGTGGAGTCTATCCTGGAGGTCATAGAAACCGCGAATGTTTCCCGTCCCTGTCTGTTGAAGAAACCCCGCTGTATCAGCGCCAGGAGTCCACCAGGTTCTCAGCTGCATTTCAGCCCTTAGTTCACGAAGTACGCTCTTGCACATAATCCGGGGATCGAAGATGTTGTGTGGCCAAAGATGGTAAGCCGACCTCCGCAGCATAGTTGGATGAATCCCGGCTCTATTTGTGGGGGAAGGGGGTTCTGGGTTCGGGTCTCGGGTGAAGCATTGGTGTAAATTTTTAATTAACAACCTCAACGAAATTTAAAAAATGTAAATAATAAGTTATAAATGGATACCGGAAAAATTTTGGGTTTCATTTCGCGATACGTTAGAATCCAAACATATATAACTCTTTGCTGCTCTTGCAATTGGCTCACAGTTAATCTGGAATTCTCTGGGCCAATCAAAAACCTTCAACCAATATATTGACGAATCATAACCTAACCAGTTAACATGTGAGCAGCCAATTCGCGTAAGTGTATATAGGACTGTGGAGTCTATCCTGGAGGTCATTGAACCCGTAAGTAAACACAGTATAGATTTACGTGTCTTCCCACGGAAAAGTACTGTTCAACAGGTCTTGCTTCTTGCACGCGACATCATCAAAAACAAACGCTGAATTGACTCTCGCTTCACTAGGAGGCACCACATCTGCATTGTCAGTAAATGAATAATACTCCAAGCATTCCACCGATCGTAAAATCGCAGACAAACGTTGGTACTTTACCTGTTGCAGCGACTTGGTATGCAGGTACAAGTTTTCGAAATGTACACCGTTTGGTCCCTCCAACAAACTCAGTAGAACGCTCGTTTTTCCGGTGTTGAACGGATCTGCCATTATACATCGTAAGGTGGAAGGCAACAAAGAGCCATGTCACGATTCTTGCGCATTTGCTTCATCGTCCTCCGCAATGCACACGGACAAATACACTTCCTGTTTGATTACTCGCATGGTGCCAATGAAATCGAATAAAAGCAAACACATTTATACTTTTAGCTCAGTTGTTCATAATGCCTCGAAGATTTGCAGGAGTGGTAAACTCGCTCATTTTGAGCTAAACATTCCCGGCTACAGATTTATGGTCCAGGAACGAAACTAACCAAAATACTATGTCGCGGTGATGAGAGCATTAATTCTCTTGATGAGAAGTGCAAGCAGCACGATGTCGCCTATTCCCTCGGCAAAGATCTTTAACTCTAAGCACCATTCTGACGAGATACTGGCACTGGCACAGTAAGTCAAAGCTATTAGCAAATCACCAACAGCAGGAATAGGATAAATAATCGTGGCGTGGGGCATTTCAGATGTGATAAAGGCTAGGACTAAATAAGAAATTTGTATTCGCCAGATTCGAGCTGGGACCCACAAGATCAATGCTTACTATCACTCTCGCAAGACTGCTCCAGGTGAAACAAAGATTAAAAAACATACACTCTTAATAAGAAGATTACTGGAGTATTTCTACATTTTTTTTGCCTGAATTGGGTGTCCTCGGTGGCCTAATCGGTGCTGAGGTATAGTGCGGCAGTCAATACTCCAAGAACGAACGCAAGCAGATGGAGGAAGCACGAAGATGCAACGCTAACATGGAAGTCATTGCCAAGGGGTAAAAAAATAACGGCGCAGGACGTAACTCACGGTCTCACAAAAGAAAACTGTCTGCAAAAGAAACGAATGAAGAGATCCTAAGTTCTCTGCTAAAATGCTTGCAGACCTGTGGAAGCTTAGTGCAATGTACAGCGAGCAACCTCGCGTTTGCGACAACATGAAACGCAAATGGACCTCTGCCTGGTGCAACTCTCAGCTAATGCGGAAATAGTTCTCCGAGTGCGAGAAGATTTGACTGAACCTGCACGGTTCCTGTATGTATAATTGCGTGCAATGGTTTGTGCCTTCAGTTGTCAGTCTGCCAATAGCCACCATGGGGGAAGGACATGTCGCCATTTCTAACAGTATGTCCTCATCGGGTTCGAACCGAGGGCTCAAAGGTCTATACGTAAGTGATTTTTATTTAAATTTTGTTAAATTTTTAATCAAGATTTTTATAAAATTGTGATATTATTTCCTTTTTTATAATAAATACTGATGATCAATAAGACGGATGTGACGTTATAATTCAAAATGGAGGAATCAAATGGTTAGAAGGTTCTAGAAAAAAAGATGGTGGAAAGTTCTAAAATTAAAAAAAGATTACTGTGACGTCAGAGTCCAAGATGGCGGACGGATTAAAGGTCATCAGATATGATGGACGGGGTTATAATCCAAGGTCAAAATGCAAGTTCATTCAAGATGGCCACCGTTACGTCACAATCCAACATTTTGGCCGACAAGCTCATTCCACACTCCGACTCCAGTTGTAGGGCCGTTTTTTTTTTGTATAAAACTTACATGACCATAAAAAAGAAAGTGATTTATTTTATATACTAAAGTTTATTTTAACTTGAATTGAGTATCGAGGTTACAAAATTTATTTTCTCAGTTATATCAGATAACGTGGTTCCGTTATGACTGTACCCGCGAAAAAGTCTAACAAGTGTGAGGGAATTTAAAAAAAAAAACATGTATTACTTCCGCACTGGGGTTTGGATGCCTTGTTTACTTGCTAATATACTGATCAGAGATTCTCAGCGTACGACTGCAAATAATTGTCTTCAAATTAGTACGTTTCATCCCGCTCCAGGTTGAGTAATGGCTGTCGTTTCTCATGCGTCAGAAGTCGGTGTTCCCTAATGAGGAACGCAGCAATATTATGTGGCCTCCCAGTTGGCGACCGCGTCCTCATGTATCGACTCAGTACAAAAGCGATACATGTGTGAAATGCGGGAAGGAATTTGAATTTCCTCAAATAAAAAAAAAATAGAACTGAAAGACGCCATATTGGTGACACGGTTTCTATGCCCCAAGAATTTTGTATTTAACTTCTTTATTGAAAATTTGTCTTCCGTAAGGCAAAGCGAGATCACGCATCAAGAGATTTTCAAAGAAAAAGTACTCAAGCCAATAATCCAAGACAATAAAATAAGGGTTTATGTGCTGAATATGCTACAGTTGTACCCTAACCGTATTCCTAGTGCACGGTACGACACGGCCAGTCTCTTATTTTCAAGGAATAGATTTTGATGTCCTGTTCGTTACCTATCTGTTGCCCAGATTTCGCGCATGCGCAGAGTTCACTTTTTCGTTGATCTCGTCAAGATGGCGGACACACGTCTGGCGCCATTAACCCGTACGTATCCACTTTTCTGATCATCGGGGGACGTTACAAGCGTGTCTGTGTACCAAATGAAACTTTACGATTAGCTAAACTATCCCAAAATACATTTCGTGCGCTTTAATGGTCATATCAAGAAATATAGTTTTAAAATTCAGTGTGCGTATGTATTTATTCCGCTTGGCATTATTTTGAAGAGTTCTACATTAAATTTACTGTCCGAGTTGCGTATTACATGTGCATTTTCAACACGAGAACATATGAATTTGCTCGTTACCAAGATAAGATGTTACACATCTCTAGAGACTGGAAAAATTCGCGCTTTGGATGACCTCTAGGATAGACTCCACAATCCCCTACACACTCAGGCAAATGCCACCTGCTCATTGGCTATTGACTCGTGACACCTGTCAACTGGGACGCTTGCGATTCGATACTTTTTTGGTTAAATGTTTTTCATTGGCTCAAAGTCCTCCAGATAAACTGTGAGCCAATCAGAGAAGCAATATAAAGGTACAGTTGTTTGGTTTATAGCATATCGTGAAATGAATCCGCGAATTTTTCCTGTCTCTACTGACATCTCTGACGAGTACTGAAGGACTCGCTCTCTTTTATTTTTTTTAACGGTGTAGATACGAGAGAGAGGTCACGTAGGAGCGGTTGTTTACTCGATGGCTTGGAAGGGGGTGAGAGGGGAGATAAGGGTGGGACGTAATACGAACCATTTTAGTTCCTGACAACTTGTTAACTGGCGAATTTTTCCGCCGCGGACGACGGGCTGGAATTATTTAATATGTTGCGGCCTGATCCGCCCGGGGCGACGGGTCTGTAACGGCTCTGTGCGTTCCGCGGACTGTTTGAAAGCTCGCTACCGCAGGCTCAGGTTTTTTTTTCCTCAACCTAACTGAAAATTAATGTGTTTCTTGGACAGGTCCTGATGAGGGAGGGACCTAGGTGCGTCTCAGACTCAGGCCTATACGCCTAGTCAAACTGGCGATCAGCATGCTGGGAGAGGGTTTAACGATTCGTAATCATTACATGAATTTTGGAATCGTTTATAAGTAATGAACTAATGACTGAAAATATTCGCGGGGTCAATGACCTCCAGGATAGACTCCACAGTCCTCTTTACACTTTACACAAGCAAATATCGCATGCTCATTGGTATCTAAGGTCCATAGATATATAAGACTTTGCAGTATCTAAAGTCTATATGTATCTAAGAATTCTCAGTATCTAAAGGCTGTAGATATCTTAGACTTTGCAGTATCTAAGGTCTATAGATATCTAAGGCTTTGCAGTCTCTAAGTTATATATGTAGATATCTAAGACTTTGCAGAGAGTCCTTTCAATTCACAGTTTCGTAAACTAAGTTTGATTTTATATTATAAAATGAATAACATGCCACATTCTCTAAGTACTTGAATAAAATATGTAGACATATACTTTGGAAATACGTCAAATTTAATTAACAGATTTTAAACTAAATAAAGAAACATGTCAGCTAAAACACCTGAAAGCAAATACGATAAATCAAAGATTCTTAATATATTCATTTAATTAATTTATTTTTAAATATATTCACTCTAGGACATTATTAATATAGACCCATACATCTATTAAAGTGCAAAATTATTTTTTTTAAAAATTTTCCAACTATTAAATATTCACATTTGCTTTTAATTTTTTTTTAAGTTACTACTGCTGTTTGCGTGTTTCAAATGACTGAAACCTGATGTACAGATTAAACCAGCTGCTCTTACCAGCGAATAATAAATTATTGTGTTGATACCTTTAAAGTTTATCGTTAAATTAATTAACGTTTTGTGAAAAATGTGTTAATTAACAGTCAACATACCAAAAGCAAATTATTAACTTTAAATGCAGCTCATCTTTTTTTTATTCGTGTGGTAATACGTCACCAACAAGTATTTAAAGTCCATGTCTGGTGAAAGCTGTGCAGAGTTGTTGGGCTGTAGTTAAGGCCATGCTGAGTGTTAGTCCCGCCGCTGCTCTGCCTCAAGCTGGCTCACAGCCAACTACCCACGCTTGTCACACTTCGCCGCGCTGAAACTGGGTCCCGACGTAAAAAGGTTATAACACTCTTAAAACAACTCCTTATCGAACCACTATCAACTCGCCACTTTAGTCGATGCAAATTACTGACAGCCTGCATTTCTCTCTGCCTGCGCAGGAGAGCCAAAGAGTGACAAACCTCACAGAAACGAAATGGCGAGGCGGGTTCTCTGATGCGAAAGCGCTCTGTCTTTTTTGATGAGTGTGTTTCCAATGTGTGTCCAGTGTGTGACATTTTTAACGAGTGTGTGTCTATTGAATGTCCGGTGTGTGTCCTTTTTGAACAGTGGTTTTCCACTATTTTTCCAGTATGTGTCCATTTTGACGAATGTATGTTTTTTTTTTTTTTTTTTTGTTGAATGTATATTCAGTGTGTGTCCTTTTCGTTGACGATGCGTCAAGTCTGTAGTCAGGTCATGATTGGCCTCGTTGTTCAGAGACGCATGGTCTATATGCCTGACATTGTACATGAGCTGTTTAAAATGTTTGCCGAGTATCGAAAAACAAGATCTCTTGGCTTGACTGTATGTGCCTAACCATCAAATGGCCATGCCTGTTGTGCCTGGCAAACTGTTAGATGTGTCTGTCCACCAACTGGCCGTGTTAGCCTAACTACAAACTGGATGCGCCTTACCCAACCGACTGGACGTAAGTGCCTGGCCAACCAACTGATAGGCATGGCCATCAACTTGACATGAATAACTTACATCAGGACGTGCCTGCCCACAGACTGTATATACCTCACAACCAACTGGTCGTGTTATCCCGACCACTAGAGACCTGCAAAATTCGCGGATTCATTTCGTGATAGCTACAATTCAAATAATTATACCTTAGCGCTGCTTCTACCACTGGTTCACTGTTAATCTGGAGCAATGAGGGCCAATTGGAGACCCTCACTCATAGAAGTGTCGAATCACAGACACTCGGTCTAGACGACTCACAAGTCAGCAGCCAATGAACAGGTGCGGCATTTGCCTGAGTGTGTAGAGTGTAGTATATTCTATCCTGGAGGTCAATGAACCCGCGAATTTTGCAGTTCTCTACTGACCACAAACTGGAAGTGCCTAACCACCAACTGCATGTGCCTGGTTGATCGACTGGCATGTAAAAATTCCCTGTAAACACATGACAAGGCGTGTAAAGGACTCGTTTCACCTTCTAAAAAGACTGTAGGAATCCAGAAATGCTTGTAATTTGCTTGTTTTTTTTTTTGTACTTGCAAAATGTATGTAATAATTTTTTTTTATTTTAATTTGGTTATTTATTTCTTGAACTTGTAATTTTAGTGGTAAATCTATGTGATATTTAATTAAATTATGTTTTTGCAACAGTGAAGGATCAAACCAATTGAGTCGAGTGAGTCAATTATTATTTTAACAAGTTATTTTTGTGATGATTTTTTTGGAATTTCTCCATAATTTCCAACTAAATAATTACAGAATTTCAAAATGGCGGTCAAGATGGCAGATAAGATGGCATATGTCACTCTAGTGGGTAAAAATTAAATCAATATGGCGGCAGCACTCTCTAGCATACGAAAAAAATATAACAGATCCAAAATGGTGGCAGCACTCTCCAACAGATGAAAACAATATGGCTGTCATGATGTTATACTAGCTGATGTAATATTTGACTTGGCAATATTGGTGGGAGGTCAGTCTGCCGGTGGCTTCCGTGGAAGAAGAAACCATCGCCATTTTTAATCGAAGTGGCCTCACCGGGTTCAAACCGAGGACTTCATAAGAACGTTTTTTTTATTTATTAATTTTTTTAACTTAAGATTTGTTTCCATATTTATAGCTCAATAATTACAAATGTTCAAAATAGCAGCCATAAAAATTTTGCAAAATTCCAGCACTCAATATGGTGACCGAAACGAGAATTACAACATTCTAGAATACAATATCGTGACTGTAACGAAAAATGCAACATTATATAATCATAAATGGCGATTGTAACAAAACCTGCAACACTCAGAATCCAATATTTTAGATGTTGGCCTCCAGCAGATGAAAAAAATGGAGGACATGTCGTCAGAATCTAAAAAAAAAGTGGTTGTGTCAGATCCAAGATGGCGGACACAGTGTTAGAAGCCAAGTTTACTATGTGACACCTGAATTCAAGATGGTCGATCTGATGTCAGTAACCAAGATGACCTATATGACAATCGAATTAAATGTGGTGGATATTACATCCAAATAAAAGATGGCGGATGTACGATAACTGCAACGATAGGTGATTGGGATGTTCGATTTCAATATGACAGAATTCAAGATGGCGTCAGTAATGAAATTGCATAACTGACCGGTCAGGATCTTGGCTTAGCAGCTGGAATTTTTTGATTTGTAAGAATTCTTTAGCTGCTTTTAGGATATTTCAAGCCACTGGCATTTGTTAAGATTGAAATGGGAAATCTTCCCTCAAATTGGGAATTTTTCAGTCGGAACAGGATTTTTTTTTTCTGATTTTTTTTAATTTGGCGAATTGTTTTTCAAAAACTTCGAAATTATGACGAAATCTTTGGCAATTTTTGAGTCATTTTTTAGCAATGTTCGGCTAATATTGAAGGTCAAAGATCAAGTTCATACAAGATGGCCACCGTGACGTCAGATGTCGGTCGGTCACTGACCCGCACCCCCGCTCCCCAGCCTCTAGCCTGTCCCCGACTCCCCATTACCTAACTACTTATATCCGCAAATTTTTGCGGTCTCTTTTCATGACTGACGCCGGATCGTCAAGTTCATTTCATTTACACTGTAGTCTAATGGTCAAGGTGACACTTGTGCAGGTACGTATATCTGCTTCAATAATCGTGGTTCACTAGGCGTCGCTCCTTCGCACATGCAGATGGAACAGAAATATTCATGTTAAATTACAGATCTGTACATTTTTACATTTACATTAAAACAGCTGTATCACTACAAAATAGGGTTCGCAGTAATACTGGAATAGGATTCTTACCTGGGCATTTGTGTTTCGTGTCGTCCCAGTACCTCTAATGGTTAAGGTTGTTTGTAACCGTTCCCTGAATAGTTTTAGAGTGTTAACTACGCTCATAATAAAGTCAATTTTTTTATTTTAAAAAATGTTTACTTGAAAGAAACATAAATTTAATCATAAAATTATGCGCCAATTTTGGTAAGAAAAACATATTTCATATATGCAAAAATGCTATAGTCCTGTGATGTACAAATTTATCGTTCTTGTTTTATTACAATCTATTTCTTGGCAATTGGTTCCCAAAGGAATCTGTTGTAAAAGTACAGAAACATTTTTTTTATGAGTAGGCATGGCTTCTTCGAGCGCGAACTGCTGCGTAAGATTGCATTCAGAGTGAATGTCATCGCCCTCGAAGGATAACAACCAGTTTCGTTTCCTCCAGCCGCAGGCGGGTTGTCAGATGACGTAACTGTTCACCTCAATGACATTTCTCTCTCCGCATTACAATCGTAATGCCTCTCGCTGGGATTCGGAGGGAACTGGTAGTTGAACGGGCTGATTCTCCCCGCATGAACTTTGTGAGCAGCGTTCAGCTCAAGTGCGGTTGGCAAATGCTACGAGAAAAGACACGTGTTTTTTTACAAGAGTCTCATTCGTTGTTGCTGGTGAGGTAATTTTCCTCACGTTACGCCCGTCAAGTGCCGCGTACACGGTAAAAACAACGGGCATATATTTGAACAGTTGCACAAGTATTCAAGCATACCCCTGAGTTTTCAGTTATCATAGTTAAAAAGAATGGATTTAAATATCCGCTTGGGAAGTATTGACTGCAAAAGTATGCAAGTGCGCAAGAACACGAGTGTGCAAGTAGGCCTATACATGTTTGCACGTACGTAAGTGTGAAGTACAAAAGTGTGCAATTACAAAAGTGCGCAAGTACACAAGTATTCATCCTTAAAACATACTTACCCCTTTTTTACCCCTTAGAAGTTATTTTCGCCAAATTTTAAATTTTTTGTTGGACGTTTTTATAAGTTAATTATTGGTATTAAATATATTTCCCATAGCTTGATTAGTTTCAGAAATTAAATTAATTATATTAAAACCATATTCTACCCTTTTCCACTCACTTAAGGGAGGAATACTTTAATTACTGTATATAGTTTTTAAGTGAGTCAAAGACCTTTCTAATAAAAAAAGGTTCTCTAAATTCCTCAAAAAATTTTCGATTGGTACTCGAACAGATGAACAGACAAAAAGACAGTGTGCTAGTACACAAGTGAAATTATGAAAGAGCGCGCAAGTATACGATTGCGCAAATATGCAATTGCACAAGAAAACAAGTTACGCAAGTACACAAACTTACCTTGCTTTAAGTAAAATTTTGTTTTGACAACGCCAGCAATGGCGTATTTCCAAAAATAAGAACGTGTTAAATCAAACTTCTCCGTTGCAAGAACCATTCAAATAACGTCAGCTTTACTTGCTTCGCCCATAACATCATTTCTGTATACTTAACATACGTTTTTCAGGATAGTACGTTGAGGGGATGGGGTGATTAATCCACCCCCCCCCCCCCCCCAACCGTAATTATAAAAAAAATCTATCATCAAAATCTTTACCACGAACAAATGGAAATAATTTGTAAGCAAACAGCGGGAAAAGTGGATCTGTCCCCAACCCCACCCTTTATTTTTAATGCATTGTTAATAAATGCAAAACATCTTGAATTAACCTGAAAATATATACTTTAAAATGAGAATCCTTTACGAACGATACCATATTGGTAGGGACTGGGAAAATTATTGGGTTCAATAACCTTTAGGATAGATTTCACAGTCTTCAATAGCTCATTGGTAGAGACCTGCAAAATTCGCGGATTCATTGACCTCTAGGATAGACTCCACAGTCCTTTAATACTCGCGGAAATGACACCTGTTCATTGGCTACTGACGTGTGAGACGTCTCAACTAGGCTGTCCGTAATTCGGCACTTTCTTGGTTTAGTGTTTCCCATTGGCTCACGGTTCCCCGGATAAAATGTGGGCCAATCGCAGAAGCGGTACGAAGGTATAGTTGTTTTGATGCTAGCCTATCGCGAAATGAATCCGCGAATTTTGCATGTCTCTACTCATTGGATGTTGACTCGTGAGATCTCTTCACCTGTTAGTCTCTGATTCGACATTTCTGTGGTAGATGGATTCTCACTGGTTCACAGTCCTCAGCATAAACTGTGACCCAATATCAGATGCAACACAATGGTACAAGTAATTCAGTTATAGCCTATTACATATTTGTTTCTATAGTTTTTGGCCCATGGAACGTTTATATTATTTGAATTGGTTTTTGTTAAAGATTGATTCTTGTTTAATCGAAGGCATACCTAAAGTTAATAGTGCTACGAAACGTTTTCTCTGTGAAGTCATTGAGGTTTAGCTGTCATGTTATTTTCTTTATAAATCTCTTTACTTGCGATATATGCCTTAATGAAAGCAAATTAACTGTATTAAATGGCAAAAATAATATATATATATTGAATAGCATAATAACTTTTCGAACCTACATTGTGAGATATTTTTATACTTTTGACAATGAAAATCTTTGGAAACCCAGTTTCCGATGATATTACTTGTAAAACTGCAAGGCAGGGCTTTCTAAAATTGTAAATGGTACAAAGCTCTGCGTTGGCAACGGAATTCCAAGGACTATCCTAGTAAAAGTAAATATATATATATTTTTACAATGTATATTGCGTATTTAGGTTCCTGTGATATTCGTATCTTGCGTCACCTTGGTTATTTCGTTTTTACACTTTACGCACTTGCTCTCGCGCTCGTGTTTATTGTTGGCAAGTGTTGCCACCAGATAATTGCTAAACGGTGTCTGTGAGCTGTGACATGTCGCGTAAAAACATAATAACCATTAAAACTTTTAACACTTACGTGAAATTTTACACCCATTAGTATAGACTTGTAAAATTCGCGATTTCAAATCCCTAAAGGATAGACTCCATGATCCTCTATGCACTCGTGCAAATTACATCTGCTGACTGGTTACCGACTCGTAACACCTGTTGACTGGAATTATCGTGATTCACTAATTCTTCTGTTAAAGATTTTTCATTGGCCCAGAGTCCTTCAGATAAACTGTGGCCCAATCACTGAATCAAAATAATGTCAAAAGTATTAGGACACTATCCTATCGCGAAATGAATCCGCGAATTTTACAGGTCTCTACCCATTAGAGTAATCACATAGTAAATATCCGTTTGAAACATCTCTGACATAACAGCAACTGCAATAGAGAGCTATTGTGCTAAATTTACAGAAAAAGCCCTCAAATAACAATAATAATAATGAGTAGAGGATAGGATATTTCGCGGATTCATTTGGTGTCAGGATAAAATTTACAGTCCTATGTATACCTCTTGACTTCCTTCTGTATAACCTCTCTTACTTCTTAGTGGCTCGATGTGACTCGGTCTCTCTACTGCTGGCTGGTAGTTGACTGGTCCACAGTCGTAGAGGGGAGTGGCGAGTGAACCAACCAATAAGTAGAGACCGTAAAAAATCGCGAAAACATTTCGTGATAGGCTAACATCTAAACAAGTATACCTTTGTATCGCTTCTGCGATTGGCCTACATTTTATATGGAGAACTGTGAGCCGATTGAAAACCCTAAACCAAGAAAGTGCCGAATGACGGATAAGCTAGATGAGACGTCTCTTGAGTTAGAAGCCAATGAACAGGCTTCAATTTCCCGAGTATGTAAAAGACTGTTGAGTCCATCCTAGAGGTCAATGAACCCGCGAAATTTACCGGTCCCTACCAATAAGGCAGTGAAGATTATAACAATCTGCAGTTTACATCGCAACCCAAGGAATCCGCGAAATGTCTGTGTCTCAAGTAGCGTGAGACCGAGATTTAAAGCGACGTTCTTTTTAACGAATTTCCATTGTAACACTCTTTTTTTTATGTTACACCCTAGCTCTCGGTATATGGCATTTTGTGGGAGTAATTTCGTGAATGGGACGGATGTCGCATAGAACGGAAATGTGTAATCACGGTGCTGACATTTGTGGTGGACGGGAGAACAAAGTTCACAAAGCCAAAGAGTAACTATAGTATTAACTGTTTAAGGAATTTTAACAAGGCAGGAAGTATTTTAACAAAATCCCTTGTCGAAAATCAGGTCCAAGACCGGGGTTTAGTATTTTTTTTAAGTATTTTTCGCTTTTTATCGAAGCCGTTTCATTATATACTTTAAAATTTCTGTATACTAATCAAGTGATTCAGTAGTCGACGTAGCTGCTCCGGCAGCGAATTCTAGCGGCAGGCGCGGAAACTACGTGCGATTCGCGTCCAGAAATTTAGATGTAAAACACAATTTTCGTGTATAATTTTCACGCTCGGCGTTATTTTAAAGCATTCTGCGTTAAATGTCACGTAAGAGTTTCGTATTGTAAGTGTATTTCCAAACATGAGGAGAAAACACGAATTTGCTCGTTACCGAAGTTCGGTGTTGTACATCTCCAACAAGTACTGAAAAACTGGCTCACATATTTTTTTTACGGTGTGGTTAACACATGCGCTCGCCAAGCATTTCCACGTTCTCATTAGAGAAAGGCCAGGGAAAGTGGGGAGTGAGACTGGATTTATCGCCGCATAACTCCGCGCCAAGTGACCCCCCCCCCCCCCCCTCCTACTACAGGCAGCGACGCGGGAATACGCAGGACACGAGGTGTCTCGGCCATTGGTCGCGCCGTTGCCTAACGCAGCGGCGACGCAACGCAAGGCTTTCCTTATGGTCACCGTTACGGTTACTGCCGCCACCTGCTTCAGGCGAGAAGGTTCCCTTAGCCTTAGAAAAATATTTTCAAACCATATTTTAGTTTTTTTTTAACGATTCCCATTACGGCAAAATTTATTTTGTTATTTTTTTTACTCATCACTAGCTTTAACCACTTCGTTCTCTTGTAAAAGAAATTTCAAACTGGTTATTTTGATGGAAATTATTGAAGCTTACTGTTTTTTTAACGTGTTGCATTTAACCCAGAACGACATAAATACACGTTATCAACTGGAAAAAAACTCGCGGATTCATTTTGCGATAGGTTATACATAATACAAACATGTTTTCCTTCATGCTGCTTCAGTTATTGGGCCATAGTTTGCATTACAGGCTCTGGGCGAACGAATAACCGTCAAAATAAGAAGTATCGAATCACAAGCGACCCAGTTAACCGATCTCACGAGTCAGTAGCCACTGAGTTGGTGTTGTTATTTACCCCAGTACATAGTCTATCCTAGAGGTCATTGACACCGCGAATTTTCCAGTCCGTAGCTATCAAACTGGAAGTGGAAGTATTTTTTGTGTAATATTTTGAAAATCACAGACACACTTTCGATTTTATGTATGCGTTTTAATTGTAAACTGAAGTTACAAATTAAAAATTTAGTGATATTTTCATACAAAATAATAAAATATGTTTATAATTTATCTTTTAAATAAGAATTTATTAATTCTGTTACTCAATTTACCTCAAAACAATAACGTCGTTTTTAAGGATTTTTATTGTGATAATTTTTATTTTATATTTTTTTATCTGTAAAATTATTTACAAAAGCTACATGACGGTATTTCCATATTTTGTATTCATTTTAACAGAAATGAAAATATGCGTTCAAAGCAATTCCATCAGTGCTGATAAATACAGGGCAATGTCTTTAAACAGTATAACATGAAGCAATTTTTGTGAACTCGTAATTTTTCAATAAAAATCAATCAGTTTACGTTTAGAGCAGATACTTGAGGCAAATACGTATTTTAAAAGTCAGGATTTTTAGTTTATTATAAGATTTTTACTATAAGCCCTCTCCTACCATATTTTGATTTTGTGAACTTAGTACCAATTATTTTAACAGATCACGTCTAATTTTAAAGCGATTTAGTTGGGTTTTATTGATCGTTTTGTTTTGTCACAAACAAGATGATTATTTGGAGCTTATTTTGCATAGTATTTGCGGCTCAAATTCGCGTACCTATAATCCTCGATTATGAATGGCAAACGTGGTAAGGCCTGAAAGGGTGTTTGGAGGGGGATTTATATCGCAGTTCAAATACTATATTTTCTAATTCAGGTTGCTTGTTTATCTTATATTTTACATAAGCTAGCAATTTTTCAGGCAACCTATTTAAAAACAATTGATATAATAAAAGACATTCAGTGCATTTATATATTTTTGTAAAACAATGCCAAAACATCTGTCAGCTAATGAGCACCAGAAAACATAATTCATGTATTTGTGAATAAGCTCTTTTTCGTTTATTTTACTCAGTTTGAAAGAAACCTGTTCAGTTCATATTCAAAATTAATTTGAAAAACTAAATCACCGTGCGTGAACATAGTTCAGAGATTTCACAAATAAATTGAGTACAAAAATCCTTTTGAAATAAATTACTGATAAAATTATTACCAACGCACCAGTCTAACCATATTTCAAAAACCTAATACTGACGTTCATTTCAGTAACGACACGCCCACAACGCGATGGAAATAGAATATATTTCTAAAGCTACGGCCACACAGAGCGCTTTGCTCGCCATGTTTGCGGTGTTCTCTACGTGAGTCAACTATAGCCAGCTGCATCTCGGGTGTCACTGTGGCTCTCGGCTGTTTTTCTAAACGTCGCTGACTTCGCGCATGCGCAAATAATAAACCCCACATCCGATTACGCGCCAAACTGGGCTGTACCTGAGTGAAGGAGATTGAATGGTGGCGTGACAGAGGAAGATGAAGGATTTTACTTTGCTGACCCGGCTGCAGTCTGGAAGCAGTGGATGGTGATAATAATGACGATGATGTTGATGACGATGATACAATACATAAAACAACATAGCTTTCATGACAAGAATAAACGTTTATGTTTTCAAATAATTTCATTTATTTAGGCATTTAACACACATACGAAGCTAAACTAACAAGGCAGTGATTTTGTAATAAGTACAGGCTGCCTATAAAATAACGTCCCAGTTATAAACTGAAAATTATCGAGTGATCTTTGTAATTTTACGTCTTGTCTAATAGACCGGAAAATTCGCGGATTCATTCAGCGATTGGCTAAAATGCAAATAATCATACCTTTATGCTGCTTCTGCTATAGGTTCTCTGTTGATATGGATGTCTGCGAGACAATCAGAGACCCTCGGTTAAAGAATTATCGCATCACGAGTTGCCCAGTTGAGGCGCCTCACGAGTCAGCAGCCAATGAACAGGCGAGGTTCGCCCGAGTGTGCAGAGGATCGTGGAGTCCATCCTGGAGGTCAATGAACCCGCGAAATTTTCCAGTCCTTATTAATGAGTTATTATCGAAGCCTATGGTACACCATGTTGCTACATTTTTTTCCCCAGCCAAATATATTACAAATAATATTGATAAGATTGTTTATATGTGTTTGTACAAACTTAATAAAATCGGAATAAATTTCAATATTAAAAAATATCGATATCAATACCTGAGATCTCGATAAAAACTACCCCTCAACCCCCTTAGTGCAGCCTCACCCATCTTTGTAAAGCTCGGGCCACGCTGGCTTCTTCAGCTAGCGAAGTGTATCTAAAAATATATTATTATAAATTAGTTAAATCTTTATTTCAATTAATATTTAAATAACAATATTTATATGATTATAGCTGTTATTAATATATACATATACATAAAACATAAAAATGAGCTTTCACAAAGTTGCACAGATAATTTCAATTATTATTTGAAAGATTTGGACCCGTTTCTAAAGTCAAAAATATCAATGAAATACATTCTGAGCCCTTAGTTTTTATGCAGTTAAGTAACTATTTCATGTAAATATTTTATTGTTGTTTCTTATTTAACTAAAATTAATTTAAAACTGATAATGTCACTGTTAACTTTTAACATGTAATTGTAAAAACTGTTTTAAAATAATGGATCAATTTCTAAGGTCAATAATCTCAATGAAAGACTATTTGAGCTCCTAATTTTTATGCAGTTAATTTAACTATTTTATGTAAATATTTTATTTCAGTTATTGCATTAGTTAGAATTAATTTAAAATTGATAATGTTAAACTTTCTGTTTATTTTTATTTGTTTTGTTTTGTCATGTGTTTTGTTATATCATGTTTGATGTTTGTGTTGTCATTTTTGTGACATTCTGTGTGTATTATGTATTATTTTATGTAATATTTGTTGTATGCCTGTATGCTAAATATAAATAAATAATAATAATCACTGTTAAAATCATTATATGGATAATTTGAACCGGGAATATCGACACGTCGTTGCCACCCCCCAAGTTCCGACGCTCCGGTTCACATCATCCCCACTCGACGAGGTTGAAGGTATATTCAATTTGACGCCGGGGGTGGAAGGGGTGGGGGTATCGCGTTAATTGACCACTCAGCGTCGGAGTGGAAAGGAGCCGGGGGAAGGAATGAAGGGGGGGGGGGCAGACCGCTCTTCGCGCGCACGCCCCGAGTGACTTCGCCTGCAGCACCACTTTCGCTCGCTCTGCGGAGGATAACCACGTCGTCAGCGTCATTATGGGGCTGATTGGTTCGCCCCGCCTCGCCGCAGCCCCTGTGCCGCGCTCCGTCCACCGTCGACTGCCGACATTCCTCTCCTCGAGCAGCTGCCCGGCGCGCGGCTAGGCAGCGACGCCGTAACTGCACCGCAGGGATTCCAACCCACAGCCCGAATACCACCCACGTCTAGAGACCAGGGTTCAATGACCTCCAGGATATACTCCAATATCCTCTACACACTCGGGCAAATGCCAACTGTTCATTGGCTGCTGACTTGTGAGTCGTCTCGACTGGGTGGCCTGTGATTCGACACTTCTATGAGTGAAGGTCTCTAATTGACCCTCAGTCCTCCAGATTAACAGTGAACCAATGGCAGAAGCAGCATTAAGGTATAATTATTTGAATTTTAGCATGACACGAAATGAACCTGCGAATTTTTCATGTCTTTACTCATTTCTAGAGACTGGAAAAATTCGCGGATTCAATGACCTCTAGGGTAGCCTCCATTATCCTCTGCATTTCTCAAGTAAACACGCGTGTTCATTGGGTGCTAACTTGTGAGGCGTCGTCTCCACTGGGTAGCTTGTGATTCGATGCTTCTTTGGCCGATAGTCTCTCATTGGCCACGAGAGCTCCAGTTAAACTGCGAGCCAATAGCTAGGGGCATGCAAATTTCGCGAAAAGATTTCGAGATTAGATGAAAGTTAAAACACTATAGCACTGTCTGTGTTTCGTGATTGGATGAGTTTCTTCCAGGTACATATCGAGTGTTACAACACCAATCACGGTGATTCTGTGCGGAAGCAAACGCGTCCTGAGTGGCTCGGCCAAATAAGGCAACGACAATCACAAGGAAGAAACCACAGGTGCAGGTATACCTTGTTGCAGTCTAATAAGTGTTCAGATCTTTTCTCGAAAATTGCCTGCCCCTACCAATAGCAGAACCAGCATAATTGTACACATGTTTGAATTTTAGCATATATCGAAATGAATCCGCGATTTTTTTTCAGCCTCTACTTATGTAATTTCACCCCAACTAGTAGGGCCAAACATTTTTGCCTATCAGACTAAAATAAGTAGGGACCGGAAAAATTCGCAGGTTAAATTACCTATAGGATGAACTCCATAGTTCTACGTACACTCGGTCAAATGCCACCCACTCATTGGCTGCTGTCTTGTGAGACGTTCCAGCGTAGCAGCCTGTGATTCGATAAAGCTTTGGTTGGGTGTTTCTCATTGGCCCAGAGTCATCCAGGTGAGTTGTGAACCAATAGCAGAGGCAGCACTTAGGTATAACGATTTGTATTTTAGCCTATCGCGAAATGAATTCGCGAATTTTTCCGGTCTCTATCAATACGGTATGCCTGCTCCAGCGGTTTCTTCCTTGTGATTGGCGGCCGTCTACAAGAGCAGCCATTGCCTTATTTGCCCGGTCCATTCAGGACGCGTTTGCTTCCGCATTGAACTACTGTGATTGGTGTGCTGCCAGTAGACATGCGCCTGAAACAAACTCGAACAGTCACGGAAAAATTACGATGCTGCGGTGTTCTAACTGGTAGCTAGTGTCGAAATGTTTTGCAAAAAATACCTGGCCCCACATAACCTAGACGAAATTAAATTTATTTGTATAGAACCCTAAATTTCGTGGTTACTTTTGGGCAATAGTTAGACTGCAAACATATTTACAAACAACTTTTCAATTCCTCTGATTATTGGATCGCAATTGCTACACCTCTTCCCTCTGCGATAGTGGACCAGCCAACTACCAGTCAGCAGTGGAGAGACCGAGTCACATCGACCCACTCAAAAGAAGGGGAATTTCTACGTAAGAAATCTGGAAATATGGTGTGTGTAAGATATACTAGGACTGTGAATTTTATCCTGAAGTCAAAACAATCCGTGGGATCTCTAGGCCTCTAATATATCAGATTTTCTTAGAGCCGCGATTATTTCGCGTCTGCATACATAGTCAATAGGGGCATGCATATTTCGCGAAAATATTCTGAGACTAGCTGAAAGTTAAAACAATGTATCATCGCTTGTGTGTCATGATTGGATGAGTTTCTTTCAGGTACATGTCGATTGTTAAACCACCAATCAAAGCTATTCAGTGCGGAAGCAAACGCGTCCTGAGTGGCTCGGCCAAATGAGGCAACGACTTCTCTCGCCGACGGCCGGCCAATCACAAGGAAGAAACCGTTTTTGCGGGTATACCTTTGTTGCAGTCTCACAGGCGGTCTGATTTATTCGCGAAAAATGCTTGCCCCTAATAATCAAACATTTTCAAAGTGCTGATTGGTCGATAGCCAAGTCACATCCATGAGCGGGTAACACGTGGATGGGCACCTACTCCTGCTCCTTGTGTGTAACTGGCTCAGGGTGGTCAATTGTGACTTAACAGTAGTCCAATCATCACCGTGAAGCCACTTTATGTGTAATTTAAGTCTATTTTTAGCCATACAATCACTAGGGACTGGAAAAATTCGCGGGTTCAATGACCTCCAGGATATACTTCACAGTCCTCTATACTTTTTCTCAAATATCACATTACCATTGGCTGCTCACATGTGAGACCATGTCCATTGGGTAGCTTGTAACTTGTTAATCTATTGGTTGAGTGTTTCTCATTGGCCCAGAGAATTTCCGGACTAGCTGTGAGCCAATTACAGGAGCAGCCTGTCGTGAATGAAGAAGTGAATATTTCCGGTCTCTACCAATCACTAAACCAAACCTGTCAGTCTTCGGATCCAGTTCAAAACCCAGGTCTCCCCCCCTTTTCCTTTCCTTGATATATATATATATATATATATATATATATATATATATATATATATATATAATGTATCACTAGGGGCATGCATATTTCGCGAAAAGATTCCGAGACTAGCTGAAAGTTAAAACACTCTAGCATCGTCTGTGTTTCGTGATTGGGTGAGTTTCTTCCAGGTACATGTTGATTGTTACTGCACCAATCTCAGTAATTCAGCGCGGAAGCAAAAGCGTCCTGAGTGGCTCGATCAAATAGGCGACGACTTCTCTCACAAGGAAGAAACCGCCGGTGCGGGTATATACCTTGTTGCAGTCTAACATGCGTTCAAATTTTTTTCGCGAAAAATGCCTGCCCCTACTTATGGTCTAAAGTGCTTTCCGAGGCTGGTATACGTCTTTGAAGATGGAGCTGAACAGAATTTATATTGTAAGTAATAAAGTATTTAAGATGGAACTTTTGAGCGTCTGAATTATGTTTAATTTACTTAAGTTCTATAACCACCGCGAATTTTGTCGCTGTCGCCAAATTATTTCATTCAAACAGTTGTTGTAGTGACACGTCACAAACTTAAGTGAAAAATAAATGTGTTATCCCTGATAATTTTAAAGAAAAATTAACTGCTATCACATTTTTTAATGTAATTGGGTCATTTGAATTTAGTTATGTTGCTGTTGATTCATTGTCCTTTGGGACGTGTTATAGCTACCTGTTTTGCATTTCAGCCTCTCTCAAAATAAAAACGCTAATTTTGCATGCATTAGATTGTAAGAGGGAAAATATGATCATTTGTTAACAGATTTGGCTATTTTATATTTTTAGAGCAATCTACATGGTTTTAGTACAACAATTTAATCATTCATTGTTAATACTTATATTTTAATCATTCGATCCAATAAATTAAAAATATACTAAACATATAATTTAGTAGTTAAATATATATACTGACAAATATATTTATGTTACCGTTTAGCGAATGTCAGACGGCATGCAAATACCCCATAATAACCAAATTAGCAAAGTAGTAACTTAAAAAATTAAGCAAGTTGTTGCATGAATTCCACTATGTTGACACTACCTGCCCCCATTCATCAGCATGTTCAAAAAATAAATACATAAACTTGTTTATGGAGGCATGTCATTTTTATTACCTACTGGTTGCATTGCCAAATTCGAGAGAGCTTGATTTCAGGAGCGGCTATTCATCATTTTTATTAGTTTCTTGAAGCCCGTAATTTATGCGTCAAAGAAGTTATGCAAACACGATCTTATACAACACAAAACAACTAGTGGGAGCGAACTTCTATTCAAAGGTGGTTACCCACTAGCTGAAGTAGTGAAGAAATTTATTCTTTGAAAGGAACTTAACACAGTGAATTAATCTGGGTTACAATTTTCACTGTGTTCCTCTGTGCTGTCTCCGTCGTATAATTCAGTCTTTTTAGTGTTGACAGTAATTTAGTCCTTGTTTATTCGCTGGTTTTATTGCGCGTTCTAATATTTTCCACCTTCGTTTGTTTTGCTTTACTAACTTCAAGCTTTGATTAGTTTTTTAATAAAACGTTTTCCATTAAATCCCTCCAGAAATGTTGATGGCCCAAGTTGTTTAATTCATATAAACGTAACCTTTTACATCGCAATAAGGCTATTTAAGAAGAGGAGGGTGGACATCTTCATCTTCAGGAAAAACTTAAATAGTTAGTAGGGATATCGAATTCACTCACTCCTGATTTTCGAATTTCCACAATCAAGTACTGTTTATATATATATATATATATATATATATATATATATATATATATATATATATACTGTTCTTGTTTTCCCATGAAAAGATTAAAAGCATGTATTATATACATATTTTGTGATTCTCGATTTCCTTTGAATTGATAAAGTGTCACGTAGGGAAAAGTGGTCAGTAACCTGGAAATCCGAAACGACAGAATCACAGATTTTGCTCATTCTTTTGTTTACCAGCTAGACTGCAAAAAATATATAGGCTACCTTGGAATTTCTTTGATCAAAGGCTCACAATTATTCCGCAACACACCTCTGCGTCTGTGGACCAGTCAGCTACCAGCCAGATGTAGAGAGACCGTATTACATTTGTCCTCACTAAATAAATCAGTCAATAAGTAAGCATGTGAGGAAACAGTATTATAAGACTGTATATTTCAGCGTGGCACCAAATTAATTCGCAAAATGTATCGTCCTAAAACATTTTAGACTCAATCCCACAAACCGGGATGGTTATTACTTTATTTCTTTGCTATTAACTAAGAGATTTCCCTTTACATTTATCAAGATTGATTTTATGTTTCGTCTCAAACTTCCTCAACAGATATTTACTAAGTATCATTTAAAAGCGACAAATTTCACCCAAGTGATCGTAATTATGAAAGCCTGCATGGCAGTGTACCGCTACTATATAATTTTTGGTAAATATGTGTTTAGAAAATATGAGACGTATTATAAAATGTATAAGATCTATCGGAATCAAATATAAACGTGAAGCCCTACAGAGAAATATAGTGAGTACTATTACAGAGGATTTGGAGACCATTTGCCAAAAATAGTTCGAAACACTGCAAGAAAGATATTGTAATTTTGTACAACACATGGCTATGGTTATTTCTCTATATTAAAAAAATTAGATAATACCGAGTATTTCTTACGAAAATTGGCGTATAATTTTACATTTTAATTGATGTTTTATTCAAGCATACTTTTTTGAACCGTTGAAAAGATAATCAAATATTCAAAACTTTGTCTTTATTTTGTTTTACCGTGCTTATTAATATGCGCAGTTAATACTGGGTAGCTATTCAGGGAACGATTTACAAATAGCTTTAACTATTGGAGGTACTGGGACAACACAAAGCTTAAATGCCCGGGTTAGAATCCGAACCCAGTTAATACTGCGGGTACTATTTTGTGGTGATACAGTTGTTTTTCATGTAAATTTGGGAAAATTTACAAATATCTGTACTTTTAGATGAATTTTTCTGTTACATTTGCAAAATAAATAAATAAATAACAGTATAAAATATTAGTGACGATATTAGTAAAGCAACCTACCGGGCGTGTGAGAAAGAGCGTAATGCGTGGCTATTTATCTTCCCAGACGAGTGAGAAAGCGCTGTAGTAATTCGACTGGCCCCGATAGGCGAGTCTGGGCGCGACATCGTGTCCGTTCCCCCCTCCACTCGCCGCGACCACGAGGAGGGGGAGGGGGGGTCTCCCTGCACTCGCCACAGACGTGTCACATCTGTCCCCGGTGATGCGCGTGTTCTCAAAATTATAAAACTCGGACTCGAAATTCAACCTAGGATTCTTCAGAATAATGCCGAGCGTAATAAAATATATACGCAAATTACGTTTTCAACTTAATTTCTGGACGCAAAGCAGACGTAATTGCCATACCCGCCGCTAGAATTCGCTGCCGAAGCTCAGTTACGTCGACTTCTGAATCATTTGATTAGCAAGCCGAAATTTTAAACTATATTATGAAACGGCTCCAATAAAAGCGAAAAATATTTGGAAAAAAAGTTATAAACTCCTGCTTTGGACTTGATTTTCGACAAGGAATTTTATTAAAATACTGACCATCTTGTTAAAAAAAATTCATTAAACAGTAAATACTGTAATGTTTCCATTTGGTTTTGTGAACTTTGTTGCACGCCATCTGCCACAGATTGCAGTACCATGGTTACATATTTCCGTTCCAGGCAACTTCGTTTTCATTCACGAAATTACTGCTACCAAATGCCGTATACCGAGAGCTAAGATGTTGCACATAAAAACCATCGTCGGACGCCTACTGCAGTCAGTGGTGGGGGGGACAAGGTGATATAACCCCTGAAATTATGAAAAGGTTTGCCAAATATAAGTGAAGACAGTACGTTACTGAGAAACCACGTTTCCTATTACTACTACTGTACGTCCATATGCCAGTGAGTTAATGCCAATAGTAATGTATAGAGACCGGAAAAATTCGCGGGTTCGATGACCTCCAGGATAGACTCCAATATCCTCTACACGCTTGGTCCAATGCCAACTGTTCATTGGCTGCTGACTTGTAACTCGTCTCGACTGGGTGGCCTGTGATTCGACACTTGAATGAGTGAGGGTCTCTAATTGGCCCTCAGTCCTCCAGACTAACAGTGAACCAATGACAGAAGCAGCACTAAGGTATAATTATTTGCATTTTAGAATGACACGAAATGAACCTGCGAATTTTTCAGGTCTCTAGCAATGTAATTTTTTTTTAATACGCGTGTTAAAATTTAATTTTTATTTGACCCCTCCCCCCCCCAAAAAAAAAAAAGTTCCTTTGTCCGCCAATGACTACAGGAACTCATTCTACAAAAGAAAAAGTCTCCGTAAGTAACAATTGTTAGAAATACGCCCTTGCAATGACAAGTTTTTACGAACAGGCATTTCACATAAATTGTCCAAAATTGTCACTAACAAGTAAAAGTTTTGATTGTTCTCGATAAGTGTAATCGTTGGTACACTTGTAACTAACAAGATTGGGTGACATAGCCTCACTTTAACTAACAAGATTTGGAAAAATAATCTAATTGAAATATTGTATTAATAAAAGTTTTTAATATTTAGTTATAGCATAAATGTTCCTGTATTTTGTATTTCAACTTAGTAAGTGGAAAACTAAACAACATTTTTCTATAAGAATTATTAGCGAAATTTTAATTCTTACCTACTTGACTTTTGAGGTACAAAGAAAATTAGTAGTAGACAACGACACTTAGTGTCAGTTACACGTATATTAGTTACATTTGTCAATAACCATTGAGTTTTTAGGTATGTTACAAATAAAGAACTTGTAAACTTGTACAAATTCTCTTGTCATGAAGTGTTTTTTGTGAAACACTATAACTGTATATTTTAACAAACTTGTATAATTTTACACGTTAGTTACAAACTTGTACTTTTGTGAAATGGACCCCACTCATAGAGTATTGGTGACTTAAACGTGATACCGTCGAACACTGACGTACGATTTTCCCACTGAACAGTCAAACATCAAGATCAGGTATCTTAAATAATGGCTGGTAAGTTTGTTTACAAATCAAACTGCAGCAGATGAGCACATTTTTCGAAGTTAAAACAATTTTTTACAGTATTCAGATTCACGAAATACCTCAGAGTTTGAATAAACTTATACTTATGTAAGGAAGGAACTCTATAAAACACTATAAAACAACCAGTTTTGTATTTGTTTAGCAATTTACTCAACTATCAACACACTTACCGCAAATAAATGAAACACCTATTAATTTATTGCAGCGGGTAGTTTTGCCCTTGCTCTAGAAAGCAGCAGTTCCTACCGATGTCGTTATTTTCCTTAAGTCTGCCGGGAAGGACAGGGGGGTTAAGAATCCTTTTAGAACCAGGGTTAGGGTTGTTATAAGTACAATTATGGTAATATTCGTACCATAATCAATCTCTATGTACAATATACTGCAATGTATATAAACCTTGAAAATTTTATTTTTATTATTTTTATAAAACATTTTTCATAACTAATAAAATATTTTAAGTTATTTCAGCGTTGCATGAAAGGCCAATATTATTTTTATCATCGTTTTATTTGTACTTCATACCAATAATGTACATTTCTGAAAATTATTTTATAATTCATATTAATTAATGAGCAAATTAAGTCATAAATTATACGAATTAAACTTAAATTGGACTGTGGTAGAAAGCGTGCCATTATTTTGTGCAGCATACCATTATTATGAACCAGTGTCCCATTATTATGAACCAGTGTACCATTATTATGTGTCGACATACCACTTTTTCTGCCAGTGTACCATTATTAGGTACTAGTGTACCAATATTATGTATCAGTGTATCATTATTGTGTGCCATCGTACCAATATTGTCTACCAGCGTACCATTATTTTGTGCAGCGTACTATTATTATGAACCAGTATACCATTATTATGGGACAGTGTGCCATTATATGTGCCGACATACCACTATTTCTGCCAGCGTACCATTATTCGTAATAGTGTACCATTATTATGAACCAGTATACCATTATTATGGGACAGTGCCATTATTATGTGCCGACATACCACTATTGTCTGTCAGCGTACCATTATTTCGTTTTGTGCGCTAGTGTACCATTACTTCGTGCAGGTGTACCAGTAGGTTGAAGGAGCCCGGGGCGAGAGGCGGGAGGGCGCGCGACAACTCGCCGGCTGACCTCCGCCCCTCTCCGCAACGCCCAGGGCCGGGCCACGGCTTGCCGCGCGGAACTCTGCCCGTACATGGAGATACCTGTTGGCGGCTAACGAGCCCGATAACACCGCCGGACCCCGCCCGGTCGCGCAGCCGGCGACCCGCGGGGCTGTTTGCGAAACCCCCGCGCGCTTTCACTTTCCTGTCCACCCGTCCTGGCGCCGTGCGGCATGGCTCGCTCCTGCAGGGTGGGGTCTGACTCACCGCCTGGCGAGAAGACGCTCGCAGACCAACAAGTAGCAAATATGTCGTCTCGCTCCATTGAAGGTGGTCTTGCATAGACGGTGAAATCACTCTGGTTGGAAATTGGTTAACGAAAACAAGTCGTAGCTGTATAAAGGCCCTTGCTGGAAGTAAAGAATCGTAAAAATTCTATTCATGAATTGAATCTTGTCAAGCAAAAATTATAACACGTTTCCAAGTAATTAGTGTTCAAACTTCATCGTAACCAAAACTTGATTTGCTACTCAAATTATGGGGGGAGGGGGGATGTTTATTTGACGTTCTCATTTTGAATTCAAGTATTAAAATTGCAAAGATTGCACACCATCAACTCCCATATTTGTGTAATAGCTTGAAAAGTACTCGATAGGGAATAATTGTAAATATGTCATAATGTAGTGAGTACTGTTGAACAAACATGATAAAAATAAATCATCGGCCAGGAAAATTATCATCCAGATGCAAATAATGAATAGAAATAAAATAGTTGAAGGACTCGAGTGATGTTATAAGACAGTTGGTAAAGTATAAATTTAATCAAATTTAAATTTTTTACTAAATACCCAATATTCAATATTAATTTAAACGCTTGTATAAAATTAATCATTTAATTTAGTTAAATTAGCAAGATAAATTTTAATTATTTATGAAATCAATAAATATGCCGATTTTTATCGTAATTCATTAATTTTAATATTTATTAAATAATAATATAATAATTTATCATTCAAATGAATTACACATACGGTAACATAACCTCACTTACACAAATACACTTAAAAACGTTTATAAAAACAATTTCTATCACTAATATTCACAATTAATAAATGTTTAAATAATATGCACCACTATTCAATACCAATCACTAAGGTATATGATTTAAAAGCACATATATAATTTTTATTTGTATCTAGCATTTTATATCCTGTCAATATTTGTTGCATGCTGCGCGTGCATCGTAAAAATGATTTCTGATAATTTGTTTCATAACGCGCTTAAGAATGGTATCTTCAATAACGACGTAAAAAGGCAACTAACCGTAATAAACTCTCCCGGGAGGGAGAGAGTGAGAGAGTGAGAGAGGGGGAGAGAGAGAGAGAGAGAGAGAGAGAGAGCAGGTGTTGCGTTGACGCCAGTGCCGGTGATACAGGTGCACCGCGGGCGCTTCTGGCGAGTCTCCTTTGTTTTCACACAATCCTCGCCGGCCTTGGCCTGCGAGGCGAGGGGTCGCGGGTTCGAGTCCCCTTTCCCAAGCAGCACTGGCTCTCTGGCTTTCCTGAGGGTCCCACAGCTTACAGTCCTCTGAGCCGGCTTGATGGGTCGCCTCAGCTTCTCTTTGTAGCATTTCGCCAAATAATTAATTCTTCAATAAGAAGTGTAATATAGATAATTATGTTTACATTATACTTTATTTTAGTTTATATTTAATTAATAATAACAAATATTTAAAAAATATATTTTAATTAAATAATGTTTTATTCTATAATAAGTATTTATTATATTTTAAATATTTAAGAATTTAACTTAGTTAATATTTAAATTAAAGTACCTACTACTATGCTATAAATTAAGGTATTAAGTAATACTATTTATAATATAGCTGTATAAAATATAGTTAAATTCGTATTATATAATATTGAAAATTGGATGAAAAACTAAAAACGTTGTTGAAAGGGCGTATTGATATCCCGATGCCGAGATAAGTTCTGCCTCGACAGGGGTGCAGTTGCTGATGGCGTGTTTGAAAAAAAAAAAAGTCATTGCGTATGGCAATTAAACCATGCACCCATTATAATCTTGGACGTCAAGTATCTTAACATAAATTCACAACGAAATTCACTTTTTTTTTAAATTTCTTATTTTACTAGTTCAATCTAAAATGCGTAGAGACCAGATATTTTCTGGTGTCAGGCTAGACTCCACAAACGCGCGCATGATCAGTTCGAATTCGCGTGTTCATATGCTGCATCCTCCTTTCACCTTCTCTTTGGCTCGCGCGTGATTCGGTCGGATGTTTGAGGCGTGTTGTCGTTGTCTTATCCCGGGCACACGCATTGTGAGTGGAGACCGGAAAAAATTCGCGGATTCGTTTCGCGAAAGGATAGAATTAGAATACTGATGCGTAGAGTGACGGAATTTTCGCGAATTCATTTAGTCGCAAGATAGAATGCAAACCTTCACACTCTCGCTCTGTGTTCATGATTGGACCGCAGTTTTTTGGACACGCCCCTATACGACCGTCAGCCAACGACGCCCAGCTAGGAGAGAAGTAAGCGAATCAGGTAGTGTCAAATAACAGTTCTCGCTAAGAAATCAACCAATGGTAAAGTAAACATGGGTCGAGCACACCTATAACTTTGAATTCTATCCTGAGGCCATAAGAATCCGCGAAATTTCCGTGACTACTGATGCGCTAGGGGCACGCATTTTTCGCGAATAAATATAAACGCGTTTTAGATTGCAACAAGGTTCACCCGTACTATTGGTTTCTTCCTTGCGATTGGCAGCCGTCTGCGAGAGAAGTCGTTGCCTTATTTGACACAGCCACTCAGGACGCGTTTGCTTCCGCGCTGAATTACTGTGAGTGGTGATGGAACAGTCGACATGTACATGAAAGGAACTCACCCAATCAGGAATCATAGACGATGCTACAATGTTTTAACTTTCAGCTAGTCTCGAAATCTTTTCGCGAATTATGCATGCCCCTATTGATGCCATTGTTCTGCGTCTGCTACTGGCTTAAAGGTCATGCGGAGTTCTGTGGGTCGATCAGGAATCCTAACCCAGAGAAGTGTTCAATCAGAGACTAGCTCGCAATAACGTCTCACAAGTCACCAACCAATGAAAGGGTGACATTTGCTCGAATACGGAGGTTATTGAACACGCGAATTTTTCCAGTCGCTAATAATGAGGCACGACGCGACACGGTGAGACTTTTTGTCTGATGGTAGTTGCCCTCCGCGTATTTACACACAAGTAGGGGCGTGCATATTTCGCGTAAAGATTCCGGTACTAGCTGAAAGTTAAAACACTGTATCATCGTCTGTGTTTCTTGATTGGGTGTGTTTCTTTCAGGTATATGTCAATTGTTACAACAACAATCACAGGCATTCAGTGCGGAAACAAACACGTCCTGAGTGGCTAGGTGAAATAAGGCAACGACTTCACTCGCAGAAAGTCACCAATCACAAGAAAATACCCGTTGGTGCGAGTACACCTTGTTGCAGTCTAATAGGCGTTCAGGGTTTTTCGCGAGAAAAAAAGTCTGCCCCTACACACAAGCAATGCACAGAGAAACAGACGTGGCACGACGCCGCAGAACTGTCGCGATCAGACTCGAGGCGAAGACATCGAGTGACTGCTCCAACCTCGTCGCGGGCAGACTGCCTGGTGGCTGCAGTGCTCTGCGCATGCGCGAGTTTAACAAGGGCATGCCGTAGTGTGAATACCCTTATTATCTCTATGGAGTGTTTTCCTAGCCAGCTAATTACTGCATTTGATCTATTTTTAATTTATGTAAATAGTCACTTGTACATTGTTTTTTTTTCTCATTATCGAGCTGGATGCAGAATGGTTAGTATGTTAATTGCAAGAAATACCTATTTTATACATCTAGGAAGCACCGTCACGACAACAATGTGATATGAATAGGGACCGAAAAAATTCGCGGGTTCAATGACCTGTAGGATGAACTCCATAGTTCTACCTTTGAATATATATACTGTATAGAAGTCGCCAGCCCAGGTTAAAATTTCTAATACGGTTTGAGGTAGTTGGTTAATTCACCGCCGCAATCGCCACCATCTCTAGGGCATCGACTTGTGGTGGTCCCTAGCGGAGAAGTGTCGAACTCTTCAAACACCCCTTCCCCCTCTTGTTGAACGACCTTGAGCTGCAGTGAATGATGGATGAGGGGTGCGGGGAATGACAGCGGGCGACAGTGCTGCACTCTAACGGGCAAATAACAACTAAGACGATACAGGGCGTTACGGCAGCGCACTGCAGCGGTGAAGTTTCCAAGCTGCTCATCATACGATCCTGAAAAACGTAGAGTAAATCCTATACACTCGCGACTTCTATACAGTATATATATTCAAAGGTTCTACGTACACTCGGTCAAATGCCACCCACTCATTGACTGCTGTCTTGTGAGATGTTCCAGCGTAGCAGCCTGTGATTCGATAAAGCTTTGGTTGGGTGTTTCTCATTGGCCAAGAGTCATCCAGGTGAGTTGTGAACCAATAGCATAGGCAGCACTGAGGTATAACGATTTGTATTTTAGCCTATCGCGAAATGAATTCGCGAATGTTTCCGGTCTCTAGATATGAAGGGTATGAGAAGAAATAACGTAACGGAAACACGGAGTGAAGCTGTCGCGCGGCGTCGTGTGGTGTCGCGCCGTGTCGCATAATGTCGCGTCGCGTCTTGTCTGGTTCTGCGTGAGTCCAGTCTTGCGGTACTTCGGGGCGTGTCAAATAACCGTGATCCGATGAAAAAATGTGAATCACGTGTACAAGCACATGCATTCTCGAGTGCCGCCGAATAATTACCTTTACACCTTAGCCCAATTTCATTTTACAAAACAATTTTTGGAGCGTACACTTAAGCATTTAATTACACTTAATGTGCATTACAATTACAATTAATATTTTAGGCAAAGCCCAAAGTTAAAAACAAAAAGAGATGAAAAAAATTAAATAAATTATTATGCAAGTTGGCTCATCAGTTATTACAACCACTCGCTACTTGAAACTCCTCACAAACTTTTCACAAACTTATCGGACATAAAAAATTGTGAAAATAGTTTTTGCACGATATTTGAGATTGTTTCTTAACTCACCAAACGTATATTAAAACTACCGAATTAGGAAGAGTTTTAAAAGATAATATCATTATCATTTTACTTATATACGATATAAGTAAATCTGTGATTTGTGTCAATGCACTTTTAATAAGTCGTGTCAGAAAAACCTTGCTTTTTTAATGTGACATTTAAATGCATACCAGGAGGCAAGGGCGCCATGAGAGCCACGTACCTGAGGAACCTGGCGGCCCTGCACGACCACTGACGTCGTGTGCGCATACCTTCTCGGATTAGGGATGCCCCGCCTCTCCCACCTCCTGACCCCGCGCCATCCTTCTACAGCGCTTTCATCTATTTCTTAGCGGCCAGGGAATTCCGTGGGCTTACCGAGGCCAGCGCGTGGGGTGTCGTTAATAATGCGCCGCTCTTCTGGATGCTTCGAGCGTCGCGTCGGGTCGGCCCGGTTTGAAGCGACACGTCACAACCACTCCAGTCAGTTCCAGAAAGACGGTTACGGGTATAAAAGCGGCGACGCCGGCCACCGCAAGAATTCCAACAGGGAGTTGAGTGAAGTGTGAGATCGGCGAGTGGCGCAGAGTACGGTACCGTGAGAGTGCGGCGACTGAGTGGCGCCAGACTGTGTGTGTGGACAGGCGCGAGGTGAGGGGCGAACCACTGCTGAGCCTGGCTCCAGTGAGGAGTGCGAACTGTGGACTGAACATATACTTAGTGATTTGTGAACAGATATTAGGTGTAGTGATTTAATTAGTGATGTAAATACGTGTAGCAAATAAAACTGCATAAAATTAATTGGGCTATCCTCACGAACCCATTTTCCCCCACTGGTGACAATATTGTCATCAATTAATCCAACGAAGCAACATAGGTCATGTGACAATTGGGTCACCTTGCGTTATCAAAGCCTCTGAGAGGATCTCATTGCTGTAAGACAAAGAAAACCGTTGAAACCGCTGACTTTTTAAATGTGTTTGTGGCATTTACAATGTACTAAGTTTACAACGAACAATTTCTCTTCGCTCGTAATATATGAGACGGCATCATTTGGCCTGCCTTTCCGCAACTCGTGGCTACTTACACGTGCCGCACCTTTCTGTGACAACAAAAAAAACCTACGAGTACTTACTTACGCGCATTGGCAGTTATACTTATTTGGCATGATTGAACAAAGCATACAGTTAACATCAAAAGAAAGAGAGAGCCATCATTCGTCATATTATCGAGAACCAACAAAATTGTATAAGTGTAATTGATGCTACGTATGTTCTAGCTTTTTTTTTCTCGTCTAATAAAATATAAATAAACATGAAAAAAACCAAACTGTTAAATCTTTCCACGCTGATTACAACTAAAAAATAATAATAACTAATTGTTTTGGTATAAACTAGTAGTTGTTTCTTAAATGAACTATTTTGCATTGGTTTGAAAATTAACAACGAGCTACGTTGTGTATGTCTTGTGTGAACAAAACTGGACGAATCGCGAGGTTGTGCGTTTGACTTCATTTTGTAACAATTTCCGTTGTGGTTGTGGTGCGCGCGAACTCCTTTGCAGGTTAAAAATCTCTCCCCCGGCGCCCGGAGAAGAACAGCTTCAAGGACGCTCCCCTGCTTCGCGCGCCCCTTGGAAGTCCTCGGGACGAAGTCAGGACGGAGATAAGGCAGGGACTGCCGCAGCTCGAGGGGCTTATCCCGTCCCAGGAAGCCGAGGGGAATTTTAACACGCTGTTTGCGATGTTTGCGAGCCTGTTCCGCGACCGAGAATCCGCGGGGAAGCTCCACACAAGCTGTAGTCACGATTGATATCCGTAGTTAAATAACCACCTAGGGTAACGTACAAACAAATGGGACGATAGAATTATTGTATCCCTTCGGAAAGTGTACCTTTCATACTTTTGGTGGCGGTAGTGCAGCTGGGTAGAAACTGGAAAGGTACCCTTTCCGATTTCTTAAAATGTTTCGGTTTTAATGCAAATATGCACTGAAAAGGTATCGCGTGATTTCATAGTATTTTCAATGTAGCTTTACTAACCCAACCAACCGTCCAATATTTTTAAGTATTTTTTTTATTACTTATGATCTAAACCTATGAATCGTTACTTACGACATGATTCAAAACTACTTCAAATTAAATGTAAAAAAAATACTTTCTTAATACTTAAGTTATGACTTTGATTGGACTACGAAAAAGCAAAATTTTGAAAGGGTACCTTTTCAGTTTATTTTCTGCTGTGTCATTGTACAGAAAATCCTGAAAGGTACCCTTTCCGAGGGATACCTTTCCAGTGCATATTTGCATTAAAACCTAAACATTTTAAGAAATCGGAAAGGGTACCTTTCCAGTTTCTACCCAGTTACACTACCGCCACCAAAAGTATGGAAAGTACCCTTTTCAAGGGGATACAATTCAGCCCCCCCCCCCCCCCCCCCAAACAAATAAGGCTCAGGGCAATAACTGCGACGTAATAACAACTTTGTGGAAGAAAGAGATTAGCACGCGTGTTGTTTAAGGGCCGCGCCTAACTATGCACACATAAGGCGTGCAGAGCTTAAGAATAAACCAGGTTATTTGGAGACAGCTCAGATTATCTTAATGGATAGGGACCGGAAAAAATTCGCGTGTTCAATGACCTGTAGGATGAACTCCATAGTTCTACGTACACTCGGTCAAATGCCACCCACTCATTGGCTGCTGTCTTGTGAGACGTTCCAGCGTAGCAGCCTGTGATTCGATAAAGCTTTGTTTGGGTGTTTCTCATTGGCCCAGAGTCATCCAGGTGAGTTGTGAACCAATAGCAGAGGCAGAACTGAGGTATAACGATTTGTATTTTAGCCTATCGCGAAATGAATTCGCGAATTTTTCCGGTCTCTACTAATGGAGCACAGGAAAAAAAAAATCAGTACTTTTACAATAGATTCTTTTGGAAACCAGTTGCCAAGAAATAGTTTGTAATACTGCAATACAGGTACCTATTATAACTTTGTACAACACAGTTTTGGTTATTTTTGAGTATATGCAATACATTTTTCGAGATAATACTGAGTATTTATTGCGAAAATTGGCAAATAATGATATATTTTAATTGATGTTTCATTCAAGCATAATTTTTTTAACCGTGGTAAAGTTACTTGAAATATTCAATAACTGGTTTCATTTTGTATTATGGTATATTTTAATTGATATTTCATTCATGCATAATTTTTTAACCATGGGAAAGTTAATTGAATTATTCAATAACTGGACTTCATTTTATATTATTATGATTAATATGTACGCAGTCAATACTGGAAAGCTATTCAGGGAACGGTTTTACAAATACATTTAACTATTAGATGTACTTGGACAACAACAAAGCATAAATTCCCAGATACGAATTCCAACCCAGTATTACTGCGAACACTATTTTGTAGTGATACAGTTTTTTTCCATGTAAATGTATGAATTTACTAATATTTTTATATTAAAATTAATATTTCTGTTCCGTTTACAATAAAATTTACTGCGTGTCTGTTTATGAAATTTTTTAAGAATGCACCCTGGTGTTTCTGTCGGCATCCACTGTGAATTTGAAGTCAATGGTATCGGAAGTGTTTGAGTTCATTCATTTCGTTAAGATATTAATATTTTAACTGTACATTTAGTTTGGGTATATTTTTGGCTTTAAAAAAATTGTAATATTTAGTAATTTTAAAATCACAAGCAGACACTTGTTTATTATTTTAGTGTATAGACGTGTATGTGTTCTTGTTGTGAACTGTATTGGATCACGCCCAGTGAATTAAAGCGAGGACATTCGCTCTCAAGCGATCTGGAACCCGCCTAATACGTATAAGTATACTAATTTATTTTTACTGTAATTTTTATGTCACTTATTTTTGTGTACCTTTTATTTGTGGGCTGGATTCCGCATTATTATTTTTTAATTTTCGCAATACTATTTGTGCCGCTTTTTTATTCCATCATTGCTGGAATCTGTCTTTTAACAAATTTTAACGGAAAAAGATAGGTTGTTATTTGATCAATTTTTAACATACAAAAATAGGTAACTGCTCGGTATGAGCCCTTCAGTGTCTTTCAATACGAAAATCAATGTACCTGGACTGGAATCAGCATTTTTTATCTACTTATGTATGGAAACCTATACGTTTCTAAGTTTATAAAAATAATTCCGGTAACTAAGAAATTGTGGTAAGAAACTATGTAAAACTAATATAATATAAGAGTTAAATCGTAACTTGGCACTGCAATTAGTTCGTGTTTAGGATGGCAAAACCAATTAACATAAAAAAAAAATTGGTTGTCTGTAAAGTCGGTTTACGGACGATAGTTTAACGTGACAACGTCATAACAAAACATTGATGAAATGATTGCATACTTTTATGAATAAAATTGAATCATTTTTATTTAATTATCACTATTTTGTATGGATACAAAGGAGTGAAATGAATTCTACAATTTAATTGATAAATTTACTTTTATTTGCACTCATTTATTCAAATATGTTTATTACTTTAACGAAGAGATTATTTTAACTATATATTTTGTACATGTTTGCTATTTAACTTCTTCCAATCTGTGTTATTCTGTTAAGGATAGGACGATGATAGGAAAAGTAGGAAACGAATGGGAGTGTTTCAAGTTTAATGTGCCTCGAAATGTCAAATCGCTGGTTGTTCCAATCGAGTGGAAGAGAGATAGATGCGGCGCAAGCGTACAATGAGCGTAACGGGAAAAATCGTAACGGGACAATGTGCGTAACGGGACAATGAGTCATGCTTTTTGTGCGTGCAGCCGGCGTTCATCGATTTATTAGACGTTTTCACGTCAAAAAGCTTTTTTTTTTATTTATATAGTTCTCTTAGTGATTGAAAATAATTTGTGCGCGATTCCTTAGATTAGCCGTTGAGCGTGTGTATAGAAGCACGGGTATTCTTGCTGTGAACTGTGTAAAGTCACGCCCAGTCGAATGAGGGAGAGGACACAGCGGATCCCGAGCGAACAGAAACCCGCCCAATGCGTCAGTGTTCACCAACCAGCGCGGCGCGGCGCATGGCACGCTTGTGTCGTGGATCGCCCGCTTAGCATAACCGGTCCCGCGCCGTGGGGGGCGGGGGGGGGGGGGGTTAAACCTTGTCGCAGCGGGGACTCGAACCCTGACGCCGTCGCTCCGAGACGGCTCACGAGAGCAACCTGTTGCATCAAAACGCGGAGGGGGAAAATAAAATAAAAGAACTTGTCTAATCACACGTGGTTTACAAGGAGCAGCTTGATGCTAAAAACGGCGAAGCAACGGGATAGTGACCCCATGACCTTTCGGATTTAATGTTTTTGCTGTTTCACAGGAACACTTTTCTGTGCCCTTACGAAAGATTCCTTTGGAAACAAGTTTTCCAGCAAATAGTTTGTAATACTACAAGGAAGATGTTGTAACTTCGTGCAATACGTGGCCATGGTTACTTTTGCGTATATGAAAAATCTTTTTCTTATAATAATTGGCGCATTAATTTGTATTTTAATGGATGTTTCCTTCAAAGAATAATTATTCAAACCGTGGAAAAATAGTCTAATATATTCAATAATTGTGCATTATTTTGTTTTATTATGTGCGCAGTCAATACTGGTAAGTTATTCAGGGAATGGTTTACAAATAACTTGAACTATTGGAGTTACTGGGACAACACAAAGCTTAAATGCCCGGGTAAGAATCCGAATCCAGTATTACTGAGAACACTATTTTGTAGTGATACAGTTGTTTTCGTGTAAATGCTCAAATTTACAAACATATATAGTTTTACATTAATATTTCTGTGTTGACTCCGTCTGAACCTTTTTTTTTTTTCCGGTTATTTCTGAGCTCACGTAATTACTCCAAAACAAATACTACCATGGGTTCTTGCATTCTTTAGTAGCCTAATCTTTAGACTCTGGATCCAGGGATATATAATATTTTATTTCCAACTAACCCGTGGGCCAGACACGTGTGAATTGATATGAAATGTCCTATTATCCTTGAAAGATTTGTGCAATGGGAGTGCATGACTTGATGTAAGTTTTTGGACATACGCCATTGCTAAAAACTTTTTCTGTTGAAGAAAAAATAAAAAATAAAAATAAAGAAATATATTTATTTATATATTTTTATTTTTTATTTTTTTGTTTTTCTTCAACAGAAAAAGTTTTTAGCAATGGCGTATGTCCAAAAACTTACATCAAGTCATGAAATGTCCTCATTAAAAATTTTAACGTCGTATTATTCTGTTAAGTAGACAATTAATATGTTATGTGGCATGTGATTAAGAAATGAAAAAAAATTATTTTAAAACCTTTATAAACAAACATAGCAATTCTAAACTAAGAATGTTAAACATGAAATAATGTACAAAATATATTAAATATTTTTCAATAGTTATATGAGTGTATCTAAATGATATCTGCTAGCAATTAATTCTACATAATCAAACAAAATATAGGAAATATAAGACAGAATATATGTGTTTCTTTGTTGAAAGATTACTTTAAACGGGCCGCACAAAACAATGTCAAGGAAAGTTGGCCATATTTGCCCTAGACTCTTAAAAATTGCATTCACAATAGATCTCCCATTGTGATTAGCAGTCACATTATTTTGATGACCTCAAATCCTGTAATTTATACTAATTTAGTTTTTATTTTAATTTTTTCACTTATTTTGGTATGCTGGATTTCGCGGTTTCCTAGAAAAATATTGCAATATAGTTGTGCCGATTTTCTATTCCATCATTGCTGTAACCTGTCTTTTAACAAATTTTAACAGAGAAAAAATAGGTAACTGCTTGCTATAATCAGCCTTTCGGGAGATTTTAACAAGATAAAATGTAACTGGTCTTGAATCAAAATTTTTATCAACTTAGATATGCCAACTAGTTTTTTTTTAAGTATATAAAATACATTTCTGAAATCAAGAAGTTGGAAATCTTTCGTAAAACATTTTACGGGTCGGCCCTCTCTAATTACGGGAATTCATCGTTTGTCTATTCCTTCGTCAGATCATCACAGGATATCAACTCGTAAGCGTGTAAGACAGACAGAAAGTTGTGATATACACAGAATGTGCATAGTTTTCACACAAAACTGAAAAATTGTGTTTCAATAATTTTTTACGCGTCAAATTATATTAACATATGCATGTAGGTTATCACTGTAAAGAAATTTTTTTAAATTTTCTCTACGTAAACTAACAATTGATAATGTTTCTCAAACTTATTATTAGAATTAGTGCAAGGTGGTGAATGCTTTTTTTTTTTTGTGAAAATGTGTAGTGAAATTATTATGTGTTAAAAGTAGTATATAATAGCCGGTCCGGGCGCAGGCCTCAGGCGGTGGAGCCGAGAGCCGGTGTCCGCCATCTTGGATTGTGACGTCACGGCGGCCATTTTTGACTCAAAATTCCTCAAAATTCCTCAAAATTGACTCAAAATGACTCAAAATTTCCCGTTTTCGAGGGAAAAATTCCCGATCCGAGGGAAAATTAGGATTTCGAAAAACCACAAAAGTCGTTTTGCATTAAAAACCACGAAATTCCTGATAGAGGCTTAAGCATCCTTAACTCAAGCCTCAGTTAAGCCTCTATCAGGATGTGACCTCGACCTTTGACCTTGACCTTGACCCCGACGGCCATTTTGGATCCGCCATATTGAAAATCCGTAATTTTAATGCTAGAGATTCGGGAAAAATATTAAAAATCAAAAAAATTCACTAATCGAATTAAATAATAAAAAATCCTTAAAACCACCGTTGCACTTTTTCGTGACGGCCGCCATCTTGTCTTCGTTGCTGGACGGTGTCCGCCATCTTGGATTCTGACGTCACGGCGGCCATCTTGGATTGTGACGTCACGGCGGCCATCTTGGATGAGCGTAACGTGACACTTTTTCGTGCGTGCAGCCGGCGTAACGGGACACAGCGTAACGGGACATATCGTAACGGGACATAACGTAACGGGACAAGTAGATCACGGCGGCCATTTTGGATCCGCCATCTTGGATCCGCCATTTTGGATGACGTCATTGTGTTCTAGAAAATTCCGGTGATGTGTTTTCCGCCATATTGGATGATGACGTCACCGTTGCAATTTTTGTTACGGCCGCCATCTTGAAATTTGGACGTCATCTTGAAAATCTTTATTTATTATCCGATTTTAATGAAAAAAATTCCAAAATTCATCAAAAAATTAACGTATTTAAATTCTGTTTGATTATATCGATGTACGTCCTTGGTTCGATTCCCGACGAGAGTAAACAGTCGATCCTTCCTCCATGAAAGCTACCTAGACTGATCTATCACCACCAATACCAAGGTATATATCGTCAACTGGTATGACATCATGTCCGCCATCTTGTCTCCATCCATTGGTGACCACCATCTTGTTTTCGTGTGCTAGAGTGTGCCGATATCGTGTAGTATAATTATCTGGTCACCACACCTTTGACCTTGACCTTGAACTTTGACCTTGACCTTGAAATTTGACCTTGAACTTGAACTTTGACCTTGACCTTGAAATTTGACCTTGACCTTGAAATTTGACCTTGACCTTGAACTTTGACCTTGACCTTGAACTTTGACCTTGACCTTGAAATTTGACCTTGACCTTGAAATTTGACCTTGACCTCGAACTTTGACCTTGAAATTTGACCTTGAACTTGAACTTTGACCTTGACCTTGAAATTTGACCTTGACCTTGAACTTTGACCTTGACCTTGAAATTTGACCTTGACCTTGAAATTTGACCTTGACCTTTAACTTTGACTTTGACCTTGAACTTTGACCTTGACCTAGAAATTTGACCTTGACCTTGAAATTTGACTTTGACCTTGAAATTTTACTTTGTCCTTGAAATTTGACTTTGTCCTTGATGTCCATCACGGATCCGTCATTTTATGTTCAGTACATGCTACCAGGAGCGACCACCTGCTGGAGTACACCATCTTGTGCGTGTACTCGTATTACCATCATGCTAGTTTTATTCTAACATGCTACAGTGCAGTAATCATTTATTACTGAGGTACCCACCATCTTAAAATTTGACCGCCATCTTGAAATCATGTAATTATTTAGCTAGAAATGCGGGAAAAATTCCAATAGTCTCCGAAAAAATCATTTATTAATTTACAAATCGAATCGATGGATCCCTGTCCACGGTTAGATTCTTGACCAGAGACAGTTGTAACTAATTATTAAATAAATGTTAGGTTCTGTTTTCCATTACCTTTCGCGGAGTTTATTAATCATTCACTCTACGAAAATCAACTCAAGTCAATATACCGGACCAACGAATTAAATCAGTGCCGATTAGCCTATTATGAAAGTCTAATTTTTCAATAATCTGAATAACATATAAGCCGTTCATGTACAAAGCCACACATATAGATCAATTGCCTTCAGTCCAAGAGACCGAGTCATGTCATTATCAGACGTATAGGCTAGTCATTTCAGGACCACATGACCTTCGTAATCCATCGTGACATTTTTATACATTCTAAAGGACCAAGTAACCTTGTAAAATATTTTAGTAACACCAAGAGGTGATAAACTAGTAAATATTCAATCACTACATTTTGTACTACGCGCAGTCAACAAAAAAGGAAGCACCAACAACGAAAAGACAGCACCACCAACGAAAAGACAGCACATTTGGAAGCACCGACAACGAAAAGGCAGCACCGACAACGAAAAGGCAGCACATTTGGAAGCACCGACAACGAAAAGGCAGCAGCGACAACGAAAAGGCAGCACATTTGGAAGCACCGACAACGAAATGGCAGCACATTTGGAAGCACCGACTACGAAAAGGCAGCACATTTGGCAGCACCGTCATCGAAAAGGCAGCACATTTGGAAGCACCGACAACGAAAAGGCAGCACATTTGGAAGCACCGACAACGAAAAGGCAGCACCGACAACGAAAAGGCAGCACATTTGGAAGAACCGACAACGAAAAGGCAGCACCGCCAAAGAAAAGACAGCACATTTGGAAGCACCGACAACGAAAAGGAAGCACCATCAACGAAAAGGCCGCACCGCCAACGAAAAGGAAGCACATTTGGAAGCACCGGCAAAGAAAAGGCAGCACCGCCCACGAAAAGGAAGCACATTTGGAAGCACCGACAAAGAAAAGGCAGCACCGACAACGAAAAGGCAGCACATTTGGAAGCACCGACAACGAAAAGGCAGCACCGACAACGAAAAGGCAGCACATTTGGAACCACCGACAACGAAAAGGCAGCACATTTGGAAGCACCGACAACGAAAAGGCAGCACCGACAACGAAAAGGCAGCACATTTGGAAGCACCGACAAAGAAAAGGCAGCACCGCCAACGAAAAGGAAGCACATTTGGAAGCACCGACAAAGAAAAGGCAGCACCGCCAACGAAAAGGAAGCACATTTGGAAGCACCGACAACGAAAAGGCAGCACCGCCAAAGAAAAGACAGCACATTTGGAAGCACCGACAACGAAAAGGAAGCACCATCAACTAAAAGGCCGCACCGCCAACGAAAAGGAAGCACATTTGGAAGCACCGGCAAAGAAAAGGCAGCACCGCCCACGAAAAGGAAGCACATTTGGAAGCACCGACAAAGAAAAGGCAGCACCGCCAACGAAAAGGAAGCACATTTGGAAGCACCGACAACGAAAAGGCAGCACCATCGACGAAAAGGAAGCACATTAATTTGTCATTGACTGCAATATTCATTGGTTCCAATATTCATTGGCTCCAATATTCATTGGCTCCAATATTCAATGGCTCCAATATTCATTGACTCCAATATTCATTGGCTCCATCAGTCATTGACACCTACAGTCTTTTGGTTCCAAAAGTCTTTTGGCCCCAAATATATTAGGCTAGAATTCTTCGAGTCTAAGAGACTATGAGACCACATGGCTACAGAACTACGTGACTACGAATCTTCAAGTTTACGAGACTGCGAGGCTACAGAGATACGAAGCCTCTAGTACACAGGTTTACGTGACTGCGAGGATACAGGACTACCAGTCTGCATGAGTACTTGACTACGAAGCTACTCGTCTACAAGGCTACAATTACAGCATCTGTTTTCGTCAGAATTTTCTCTTTTGCTCCAACTGCACCACCAGCATTATGTTATAAGATTACAAGGCCGCCTGCTTACGTAGCTTCAAGTCTACGAGGATACTTGGATACGTAGCTTCAATTCTACGAGGTCCTAAGACTTCATGACTACGCGACTTCGAGCCATGAGGTTACGAGATTAGGTGACTACGAATCTTCATGTTTACGAGACTGCGAGGCTACAGAGCTACGAAGCCTCTAGAAAACGAGTTTACGTGACTGCGTGGATACAGGAATACAAGTCTGCATGAGTTCTTGACTACGAAGCTACTCGTCTGCAAGGCTCCAATTGACACATCTGTCTTCGATGGAATTTTCTCTTTTGCTACATCTACGCCATCAGCATTATGTTATAAGATTACAAAGCTACTTGCTTACGTAGCTTCAAGTCTACGAGGCTCCAATACATCATGACTACGAGACTACGAACCATGAGGTTACGAGACTATGCGATTGCAAGTCTTCAAGGTTACGTCATCGCGAGGCTATAGGACTACGAAGCTTCCAGAACGCATGGTTACGAGAATGCATGACTAATTGGCCGCATGGCTACGAAACTTTATGTCTCTGACTGACTACAATAGCACTATTCAGTGGTGAGAGTTAATTTATTTCATGCAAAGGTACTTGCTGCAAGCAGTTCCGCTTTTCAACATCAGATGACGTCACGTTTTGCTTGCAGGTAAAATAATATTTATTTATTTTATGCGGGATGCGGGTTGTTCACTATCGGTCGCATAAGAAGAATGGCATCGATAGTCTTCAAGGAGAAGGAAGTTCGTCCTTCCTGCTAGTGCTTCTCAGATTTCTCACAGTCCGCCATCTTGGATTGCGACGTCACGGCTGCTATCTTGGATGGGTGTGACTTTGACCTTTGACCGAAACCGCAGGAATGATCGCAAGCACACGGATTAACCATCATAATATTGATAAGAATAATCAGGAGCACACGGAGAAAACCATCATAATATTGGCAAGAATAATCAGGAGCACACGGAGAAAAACGACACATGTTTTCTTTGATATCATAAAATTACAGAAAAAAAATATTTAAAAATAAAAATAAATTAATAAAAAAATTTAAAATAAAAACAAAAAATACATAAACTGATTCTGGCTTGTACTAGAACTCTATCTTTGCTCAACAATGATAAGTTTACAAGCTAGCAGAATCAGTTTATGTATTTTTTGTTTTTATTTTAAATTTTTTTATTAATTTATTTTTATTTTTAAATATTTTTTTTCTGTAATTTTATGATATCAAAGAAAACATGTGTCGTTTTTCTCCGTGTGCTCCTGATTATTCTTGCCAATATTATGATGGTTTTCTCCGTGTGCTCCTGATTATTCTTATCAATATTATGATGGTTAATCCGTGTGCTTGCGATCATTCCTGCGGTTTCGGTCAAAGGTCAAAGTCACACCCATCCAAGATAGCAGCCGTGACGTCGCAATCCAAGATGGCGGACTGTGAGAAATCTGAGAAGCACTAGCAGGAAGGACGAACTTCCTTCTCCTTGAAGACTATCGATGCCATTCTTCTTATGCGACCGATAGTGAACAACCCGCATCCCGCATAAAATAAATAAATATTATTTTACCTGCAAGCAAAACGTGACGTCATCTGATGTTGAAAAGCGGAACTGCTTGCAGCAAGTACCTTTGCATGAAATAAATTAACTCTCACCACTGAATAGTGCTATTGTAGTCAGTCAGAGACATAAAGTTTCGTAGCCATGCGGCCAATTAGTCATGCATTCTCGTAACCATGCGTTCTGGAAGCTTCGTAGTCCTATAGCCTCGCGATGACGTAACCTTGAAGACTTGCAATCGCATAGTCTCGTAACCTCATGGTTCGTAGTCTCGTAGTCATGATGTATTGGAGCCTCGTAGACTTGAAGCTACGTAAGCAAGTAGCTTTGTAATCTTATAACATAATGCTGATGGCGTAGATGTAGCAAAAGAGAAAATTCCATCGAAGACAGATGTGTCAATTGGAGCCTTGCAGACGAGTAGCTTCGTAGTCAAGAACTCATGCAGACTTGTATTCCTGTATCCACGCAGTCACGTAAACTCGTTTTCTAGAGGCTTCGTAGCTCTGTAGCCTCGCAGTCTCGTAAACATGAAGATTCGTAGTCACCTAATCTCGTAACCTCATGGCTCGAAGTCGCGTAGTCATGAAGTCTTAGGACCTCGTAGAATTGAAGCTACGTATCCAAGTATCCTCGTAGACTTGAAGCTACGTAAGCAGGCGGCCTTGTAATCTTATAACATAATGCTGGTGGTGCAGTTGGAGCAAAAGAGAAAATTCTGACGAAAACAGATGCTGTAATTGTAGCCTTGTAGACGAGTAGCTTCGTAGTCAAGTACTCATGCAGACTGGTAGTCCTGTATCCTCGCAGTCACGTAAACCTGTGTACTAGAGGCTTCGTATCTCTGTAGCCTCGCAGTCTCGTAAACTTGAAGATTCGTAGTCACGTAGTTCTGTAGCCATGTGGTCTCATAGTCTCTTAGACTCGAAGAATTCTAGCCTAATATATTTGGGGCCAAAAGACTTTTGGAACCAAAAGACTGTAGGTGTCAATGACTGATGGAGCCAATGAATATTGGAGTCAATGAATATTGGAGCCATTGAATATTGGAGCCAATGAATATTGGAGCCAATGAATATTGGAACCAATGAATATTGCAGTCAATGACAAATTAATGTGCTTCCTTTTCGTCGATGGTGCTGCCTTTTCGTTGTCGGTGCTTCCAAATGTGCTTCCTTTTCGTTGGCGGTGCTGCCTTTTCTTTGTCGGTGCTTCCAAATGTGCTTCCTTTTCGTTGGCGGTGCTGCCTTTTCTTTGCCGGTGCTTCCAAATGTGCTTCCTTTTCGTTGGCGGTGCGGCCTTTTAGTTGATGGTGCTTCCTTTTCGTTGTCGGTGCTTCCAAATGTGCTGTCTTTTCTTTGGCGGTGCTGCCTTTTCGTTGTCGGTGCTTCCAAATGTGCTTCCTTTTCGTTGGCGGTGCTGCCTTTTCTTTGTCGGTGCTTCCAAATGTGCTTCCTTTTCGTTGGCGGTGCTGCCTTTTCTTTGTCGGTGCTTCCAAATGTGCTGCCTTTTCGTTGTCGGTGCTGCCTTTTCGTTGTCGGTGCTTCCAAATGTGCTGCCTTTTCGTTGTCGGTGGTTCCAAATGTGCTGCCTTTTCGTTGTCGGTGCTGCCTTTTCGTTGTCGGTGCTTCCAAATGTGCTGCCTTTTCGTTGTCGGTGCTGCCTTTTCTTTGTCGGTGCTTCCAAATGTGCTTCCTTTTCGTGGGCGGTGCTGCCTTTTCTTTGCCGGTGCTTCCAAATGTGCTTCCTTTTCGTTGGCGGTGCGGCCTTTTCGTTGATGGTGCTTCCTTTTCGTTGTCGGTGCTTCCAAATGTGCTGTCTTTTCTTTGGCGGTGCTGCCTTTTCGTTGTCGGTTCTTCCAAATGTGCTGCCTTTTCGTTGTCGGTGCTGCCTTTTCGTTGTCGGTGCTTCCAAATGTGCTGCCTTTTCGTTGTCGGTGCTTCCAAATGTGCTGCCTTTTCGATGACGGTGCTGCCAAATGTGCTGCCTTTTCGTAGTCGGTGCTTCCAAATGTGCTGCCATTTCGTTGTCGGTGCTTCCAAATGTGCTGCCTTTTCGTTGTCGCTGCTGCCTTTTCGTTGTCGGTGCTTCCAAATGTGCTGCCTTTTCGTTGTCGGTGCTGCCTTTTCGTTGTCGGTGCTTCCAAATGTGCTGTCTTTTCGTTGGTGGTGCTGTCTTTTCGTTGTTGGTGCTTCCTTTTTTGTTGACTGCGCGTAGTACAAAATGTAGTGATTGAATATTTACTAGTTTATCACCTCTTGGTGTTACTAAAATATTTTACAAGGTTACTTGGTCCTTTAGAATGTATAAAAATGTCACGATGGATTACGAAGGTCATGTGGTCCTGAAATGACTAGCCTATACGTCTGATAATGACATGACTCGGTCTCTTGGACTGAAGGCAATTGATCTATATGTGTGGCTTTGTACATGAACGGCTTATATGTTATTCAGATTATTGAAAAATTAGACTTTCATAATAGGCTAATCGGCACTGATTTAATTCGTTGGTCCGGTATATTGACTTGAGTTGATTTTCGTAGAGTGAATGATTAATAAACTCCGCGAAAGGTAATGGAAAACAGAACCTAACATTTATTTAATAATTAGTTACAACTGTCTCTGGTCAAGAATCTAACCGTGGACAGGGATCCATCGATTCGATTTGTAAATTAATAAATGATTTTTTCGGAGACTATTGGAATTTTTCCCGCATTTCTAGCTAAATAATTACATGATTTCAAGATGGCGGTCAAATTTTAAGATGGTGGGTACCTCAGTAATAAATGATTACTGCACTGTAGCATGTTAGAATAAAACTAGCATGATGGTAATACGAGTACACGCACAAGATGGTGTACTCCAGCAGGTGGTCGCTCCTGGTAGCATGTACTGAACATAAAATGACGGATCCGTGATGGACATCAAGGACAAAGTCAAATTTCAAGGACAAAGTAAAATTTCAAGGTCAAAGTCAAATTTCAAGGTCAAGGTCAAATTTCTAGGTCAAGGTCAAAGTTCAAGGTCAAAGTCAAAGTTAAAGGTCAAGGTCAAATTTCAAGGTCAAGGTCAAATTTCAAGGTCAAGGTCAAATTTCAAGGTCAAGGTCAAAGTTCGAGGTCAAGGTCAAATTTCAAGGTCAAGGTCAAATTTCAAGGTCAAGGTCAAAGTTCAAGGTCAAGGTCAAAGTTCAAGGTCAAGGTCAAATTTCAAGGTCAAGGTCAAATTTCAAGGTCAAGGTCAAAGTTCAAGTTCAAGGTCAAATTTCAAGGTCAAGGTCAAAGTTCAAGGTCAAGGTCAAAGGTGTGGTGACCAGATAATTATACTACATGATATCGGCACACTCTAGCACACGAAAACAAGATGGTGGTCACCAATGGATGGAGACAAGATGGCGGACATGATGTCATACCAGTTGACGATATATACCTTGGTATTGGTGGTGATAGATCAGTCTAGGTAGCTTTCATGGAGGAAGGATCGACTGTTTACTCTCGTCGGGAATCGAACCAAGGACGTACATCGATATAATCAAACATAATTTAAATACGTTAATTTTTTGATGAATTTTGGAATTTTTTTCATTAAAATCGGATAATAAATAAAGATTTTCAAGATGACGTCCAAATTTCAAGATGGCGGCCGTAACAAAAATTGCAACGGTGACGTCATCATCCAATATGGCGGAAAACACATCACCGGAATTTTCTAGAACACAATGACGTCATCCAAAATGGCGGATCCAAGATGGCGGATCCAAAATGGCCGCCGTGATCTACTTGTCCCGTTACGTTATGTCCCGTTACGATATGTCCCGTTACGCTGTGTCCCGTTACGCCGGCTGCACGCACGAAAAAGTGTCATGTTACGCTCATCCAAGATGGCCGCCGTGACGTCACAATCCAAGATGGCCGCCGTGACGTCAGAATCCAAGATGGCGGACACCGTCCAGCAACGAAGACAAGATGGCGGCCGTCACGAAAAAGTGCAACGGTGGTTTTAAGGATTTTTTATTATTTAATTCGATTAGTTAATTTTTTTGATTTTTAATATTTTTCCCGAATCTCTAGCATTAAAATTACGGATTTTCAATATGGCGGATCCAAAATGGCCGTCGGGGTCAAGGTCAAGGTCAAAGGTCGAGGTCACATCCTGATAGAGGCTTAACTGAGGCTTGAGTTAAGGATGCTTAAGCCTCTATCAGGAATTTCGTGGTTTTTAATGCAAAACGACTTTTGTGGTTTTTCGAAATCCTAATTTTCCCTCGGATCGGGAATTTTTCCCTCGCAAACGGGAAATTTTGAGTCATTTTGAGTCAATTTTGAGGAATTTTGAGTCAAAAATGGCCGCCGTGACGTCACAATCCAAGATGGCGGACACCGGCTCTCGGCTCCACCGCCTGAGGCCTGCGCCCGGACCGGCTATTATATACTACTGTTAAATATTGCTGACATTTTACCATATATCTGAAGTTAGTCGAATCCATAAAATAAGGTAGCCTACCAGATAAAAGGGTTTTAATTACCCTGAAATAAAGCTGTTATATACTGGTAATTATCATTTTTGTTTCGTCTGCTTTCATTATTTATGTTCTGTCAGACCCCATTTTACTCTATTTACTACTGGGTACCATTCTGTTGGTTTGCCTGTACGCTCCATTATCGCTACGCACCAACGGTCATCTTCTAGACGGGAATTGCACTCAGAGGAAGTGTGTAGCAGCACTCTCACTGACATCTAACAATACTTCTGACCCGTACTGTGAGTTAAACATCACTGTGTATTTATGAGTCTTTTAAATGAGTCATTATTATGTAAGTCATTTTAGTGAGAAGGCAGTTGTAAAAAGGTTTTGTGGCTCTAACTGGGAAAAGGTTATTGAAGGTCGTGCTTGTTATAGGAAACATTGTTTATCCAAACCACAAAAATACTTATAAAATTTTCATCTTAAATTAATTTAAAAATTGATACTGTCTGAAGTTGACACAACTCGGCCAATGTCCAGTTTAGCACTTTTCTACTCTACTTCTACTCTACTGTCACGTAGACAAGGAACTGTTCCGAGCAACGGGAGGCTACCATTAACTGCATGAGGCTGCTATGTTTTCAGAACACGCAGAAACATGGGCTGATGAGTAGTATTTGCACTGTTGAAACAATTTTTGAAGGACTGCATTTTTGTTCAAGGGACTGCTATTTTCGGAAATTCTAATTCAAAATTATTAACCAACATCAGGCGTTGTCAAGCGCTATTTCCGAAAGCTTTTGACGTGGCAAAGTCTAATAAATCGATGAACGCCGGCTCCACGCACGAAAAAGTGTCCCGTAACGCACATTGTCCCACTACAATGTGTACCGTTACGCTCATTGTACGCTTGCGCCGCATCTCTCTTCCAATCGATTGGAACAACCATCGATTTGACTTTTCAATCATGTTTTCGTGGTTTTCATTATTAATATTATGTAATTTAATGATCGTCCACTGATTTTTAGCACAATCGGTGCGGTTATCTAAAGGTAATGTTGAATTTTCAAATACGTTTTTGTACGAACAATGGTGTTTTACAGTTACACATAATAATTCAAATAACACCCGGGATCTTCTGCACAATGTTTTTAAAAATATTGTAACACATTATAAATAATTTTGGTGTATTTGGGATGCGTATTTGTTATAAAATCGTATTATAAAAACGAAATAATATTATTCCCCTACGGTGATGCCAACTGCGGTGACGGACGCGAACCGAACGAATCGCGCTATCTATCTGCTTCCGCGGCAACCAGGCACACGTTAATACATATTTTCCTTTGTTTATCGCGAGGGGCGTTATTATTAACGAATTATAAATAAAATTTCGTGCCCAGGGCCACAATTGCATATCATTTTGAGCACTGGAAGACATAAAAACGTAAAATATTCTCGACGAATTTTAATCTCGGCCCCAGCGCACCACGAGCGTCTGGGTTGGAGATCAAAGGCGAAATTCTTTCTTAAACTTACTAATACTTATTTTATTAACTGCAAGGGCATATTTATTAAATTCTACGTTTAATTTCATGACGAACAAACTTCGTCGTTAAATGTGTAATTGCGAAACAGCGTAAAACATTCTCGACGATCTTGAAGTTAAATAGCAAACATGTATAAAAGTTATAGTTAAAATAATCTCTTCGTTAAAGTAATAAACATATTTGAATTAATGAGTGCAAATAAAAGTAAATTTAGCAATTAAATTGTAGATTTCATTTGACTCCTTCTTTGTATCCATACAAAATAGTGATAATTCAATAAAATGATTCAATTTTATTCATAAAAGTATGAAATCATTTCATCAACGTTTTGTTATCACGTTGTCACGTTAAACTATCGTCCATAAACAGACTTTACAAACAACCAATTTTTTTTTTAGTTGCTGCAATATGACGATAGTGAGGTAGGAAGTGACTTCAACTACGTCAAAGCTTTCCAGCTTTTCACAATTCCTTACTCTGTGGTTACGAATATAATTGAACTGTAATTCTTTGTACTCGCACATTTTAAGATACATTGCAACGTTAAGGCCCATTTGTATCTTCTGTCTTCTCACTTGTTTATTTCCTTCAATGCTTTTTGTGTTTGGATTTGGTATTTGAACTATTGCTAATTATTTTTATAATAAGTTCTAAAAAAAATTTTAAAGCATTTTTGCGTCTTTATTGTGTTATTCACTCGTTATTTCAAAGGGAATGATTCGTTGTGCTAATCAGTATGATTACTGAATGAATTAGCAGCTGTTGTTTATTGTTTACATTTCTAAAACCCCTATTTTACTTTCATGTTCACTTTCTCTGTTGATTCTTATGCCTGTTCTCACACACCTTATTGTCTTTACTGTTATTGATGTGTAGAGACCTGCAAAATTCGTGGTTTCGATGGCCTTTAGGATAGACTGCAAATACCCCTGTACACTCGGGCTAATAACGCAAGTTCATTGGCTGCCGATTTTTAAGTCGTCTCAGCTGGTTTTTCTGTGATTCGATCCTTCTTTGGTTGAGGGTTTATAACTGGTTGAGATTCGTCCAGATGAACAGTAAGCCAATAGCAAAATTATCTAAGAGGTATATGTGTTTGAATTCTAGCCTATCACCGAATGAATCCGCGAATTTTGTAGGTCTCTATTGATGTGTAACATCTCAGCTCTCGGTTACGGCATTTGGTAGGAGTAATTTCGTGAATGCGACGGAAGTCAAGGAACGAAAATGTTAACAACCATGGTGATTCCATCTGCGGTGGATAGCGTGAACGCAAAGTCCATAAATACAAAAGGAAACATTATAGTATCAACTGTTTTTTGAATTTTACAAGATGAGTAGTTTTTTAATAAGATCTTTTAAGAAAATCAGGGCCAAAAGCCGGGTTTTAGTATTTTTTTTTCAAGTCTTTTTCTCTTTTATCGGAGTCGTTTGATTACATATTTTAAAATGTCGGTCTGCTAATCAAATGATGTAATACTCCGGCAGCGAATTCTAGCGGTGGGTGTGGAAATTTAGTCGAAAACACAATTTGCGAATATTTTTCACGCTTGTTATTATTGTGAATAATTCTACTTAAATTTCGTGTCCGATTTCCGTATTTAAGTGTATTGCGACATGAGTACACATGAATTTTGTTGTCACCGAGGTTAGTTGTTATACATATCTGGCGTGTCCTGAAAGGCATGCTCAATTTTTTTTTTTTTTTAACCTTTTCTTTTAAAGACATTGCGGTAGTGTTTTTTGGTCGAAAATTTCGCCATTAGATGTTAGCTAAACTTTACATGCCAGCAGTGAAAGGTCATGAAAGAGATCATACCTATGAAAAACTGCGTGTCGTTTTACCGTTATTATTATTTATTAAATTTGAATATTTTAGGACAGATCATGAAATTTAAGATGCCTTTTAAATAATAATAAAGGCAAGAAAATGCAATAACCATCACAGCGTGTTAGACAGAAACTGAAGTTGTACAAGTAGTAAAAAAATTAATTAATTGTATCTCTTTTATCAATGAAAAAATAGAATTTAGTGGTTTATTATTTTTTTTTCATACGCAAAATTATTCTTTGTAATATTAGATATATGTTGAGGAAGTTAAATATTTATTTATAATCAGTTGTCTATAGTGGATTGTTTAAAAATGAACGAGTATTTTTTTTAAGACTGTGTTCCATTATGAAAAATCTTTTGACGATGTTGTTGTGAAGGATTTATATTTTGAGTGTGGATTCCAGAACGTAAGTATTCAAGGAACAAATGTATATTGGGACTATACTGATAAGGTGCAGAAGATGTTTTCACGAAATGTATGTAAAAAATATTTCCGAAAAGAAATAGATCGCATATTGTAATTTTGGACATTTACCCAAAGGAAAGTATTGATTCGGAAAGTTAGTGTTTGGGTTCTTCACTAAGTGCAGTGTTGTAAGTTTTCGTAATTGTTTTTTTTTTTTTTTATGTGTAACATCTTAGCTCTCAGTATATGGTATTTGGTAGTAGTAATTTCGTAAATGGAACGGAAGCCGCATGTAATGGCATTGTCTAACCAGGTGATGTCATCTGTGGCGGATGGCGCGAACAAAATTTCACACTGACGAATGTAAACGTTAAAGTATTAACTGTTTATTGGATTTTTGCAATATGACAAATATTTTAATAAAGTTCCTTGTCAAAAATCAGGTCCAAAGCCGGAGTTTAGTGTTTTTTTTTCCAAGTCATTTTCACTTTTAACGGAGCCTTTTCATTATATAGTTTAAAATTTCGCTCTGCTATTCGAAAGGTTCTGTATTTGACGTAGCTGCTCCGGCCTCCAGAAGCGAATTCTAGCGGCGAGAGCGGAAACTACGAGTAATTTGCGTCCAGAAATTAAGTTGAAAACACAATGTTCGTATAGTTATCACATTCGGCATTTTTTTAATATTTGTACGTTAAATTTCGTGATTGAATTACGTATTAGAAATGTATCTGCAACACGAGAACACATGAATTTGTTCGTTGCCGAGGTAATACGTTACACATCACTGGCGAGTACTAAAAGACTCACCCATATGTTTCTTTTTTTACCTAAGCCATTTTATAAAATTACACGTATTTTCATTCAGCCATCGCTTTTCGTTTCTGATCCCTGAATGCGCCACCACCGTAGCATGTCGTGTGTAATGCGAGTTGTCTAACTGTCAGGCATTTCAATTTATCGTCTGACAACTCACGTGCGCATTTAGCGAAAGCAGATAACCTGACAGTGTTCTGACATTTCGACCCTTTTTTAATGTTTAAGTACTTTTTATCAATATTCTATCGCAAATAAATTACAGCTTAGTATTGTAAAAATGCATGTGAAAAGAAAAGGCAGTTTACCCTTGTCACCAACAAATTTTATTAAAGAAGGGGAATGGAATTTTCAAGAATTTTTTCACAGGTTTTCAATTTTTCTCTTCCTTTGCCAGGTCTAGCACTTTCGAATACGAACACGATCACTATACTCAACACTACAATCATTTTTTTTATTAATACTAACCTCCTTCATTTCCTGAAAATACATCATGCATATCTTCAGTCCTGGATTCATATTATCATTTTACTTTAACCACATAATCCTTTAAAGATTTTCCAACATTTTCTACAGTCTTAACCAAAACTGAAAACCATAATATTTTATTATTAAAGCTCTCCATAGACAAACTGGGTAGAAATGACATTTTTCCATTTATATTTGCACGATTAACATTGCTAAGAAACATTATTTTATCTAACACAAATAATAAAACATTAAATTATATTTTTCACAAAAAAAATAATATTTCTTCTTTATTTTTAAAAGGTACCAATATCTCTGTAATATGAAACATAATTTGTGGATTTGTAGCTGCAACACTTCCTGTACTTTTTCTAAGGTGCACTAAAAGTTTATTATTACACGCATTAATACTCACTTTAGAGGGTAACGTGTATATTATTTTAAAACTTATTTTCTCCAGTCAAACGTTTCTGTATTTTTTGTAACATATTGATATACAATAAAAAAATTTCTCTAGATTATTTTACTACTTTTATGACAAAAACATATTTACAATTTTATGTTTTTTTTTTATCTTCTGCCACATATAAATAGCATATAACTCCCAGTTATTTCAAACTGAACGTATGACAAAAAAAGCCATGAGAAAACAAATCTAAATTCACATTTTATCACATCAGAATAAGAGTTTATTAGTTGTCATGTTTATATATGCCGTGCCTGTAAAATGTTACTTTCTAATCAGGCCTAGCTGGAACTCATTTACGTCACGTAGCATCTCTGAGGCGTCGCGGTCATTTGGTTCGAATCCAGCCACCAGCCTTATTTGACATCCAAGTGGTTTGGAAGTTGCCATAACCTTACAAGCCCCGTCAACAAGAGCTACTGTTCATAACTGTTTTGTCTTCTGCACTTTAATTCTTTTTTTTTTTTTTTTGTAAATGGAACAGAAATGATCATGTAAAATTACAGATATTAGTAAATTTGTACATTTACATGAAAACATATCTAACACACCATTTGGATTCTTATTGGGCATTACAATACCTCCAATATTTAAAGTTATTTATAAACCGTTCCCGAGATAGCTTTCCAGTATTAACTGCGCACATAATAAGCATGATACAACAAAATAAAGTCAAACTATTGAATATTCGATTATCTTTTCCACGGTTTGGAAAATTATGTTTAAATGAAACATCAATTAAAATATTAAAAAATTATGGACCAATTTTTGTATGAAATTCTCGGTATTTCATAAATGGAAAAATAACCATAGCCATGTGTTGATAAAATTGAAAGTTTCTTTCTTTTAATATTAAAAACTATCTCTTGGCAACTGTTTAGCAAATGAATTTTCTGTGTGTCTATAAACATTATTTGTTTAAAAAACTGTTGAAAGCATCTTATGTAAATCCGGATTAGAGCCTTGTAAAATTCCAGTTATTAATCAAATATAGCCTGGAATGCATACCATTATACATTTCAAATGCGTTCTCGTTGGGCCGTGAGAATATTTAACACACCCCAAAGGACAAACCAGAAGGTAAAATGTTGCACCATCCAATGGACAATAGCCTCTCATATATTATTTTACAAGTATGTGTGTGTGTGTGTGTTCATCCTGGATCCAGATAATTACGTGAATGTCCAGGTCTCTACCAATGATAGATGTTTTAGTTTACGTATATAGGTTATTTTAACAGACACAAGAATTTGTTAAAATCATTTCGTGTGTATCTTTTATTTGTCGCAGAAACCCACAATTTTTTTACTGCTGTCGTATTATATATGACATTTAGGATAGGGAGGGGCGGCCGCTATATATATATATATACATACATATATATACACATATATTATAGCTCTTCGGCTCGGCTTAATTTTACCATGTTTTTATTAACTCGGTTTTTTTTCTGTCCGTTCTTCAATTCGGTAAAATTTTGCAATCGATTTTTAACTAACTTCCGATGAGCAAGAGACTTTAAACTTGGAACGTAACTCAGAACTGGATGAATATGCAATATTAACTTGCTTTAGACCTAAAGATTATTGGTAAGTGCCAACTGCGTGCGTCGTGATAAGTTTGTGTGTGAATAAATTATGTGTTAAAGGGGTAGTACCGTAAAATATTATTTCGTGTTGTCACTTCATGTCACCATTTTGCACTGGAATTTAATAATTTCAGCTTGGAAAGAACTTTATTTTATTATAAAAAATATTTTAAAATATAAGTTTTTGTTTTAATTTAATTTAAATAATATTCAAAATATATTGTAAGTCACAATATTTACATTTGGTTAAGTTGGTAAACTATTATGAGGGGTTACTAGTAACGGTATATTTTAAATATATTTTTCATTATATTTAAATATAAATGTGGATTTATGGCAATGTAATATCAGGTAAGAAATGAACTGGCTTTAAAGTAGTTATTTTAAGGCAGATCAGTAGTTCCGCTGAGTGCCGCTAGAGGGGGTGAAGTGAAGGAGAGTGACGTCATAACGCGCTAGTTGTGAGCGGGTGGATTTGGGGTATTCGAAACCGTAACCGATTTTCATAACCGGAAATTTCGATACTAGTCTTCAACGGAAACAAGAATTCCCGATACTTTCGATGCTAGGTAATGTTTTTTTATTAATAGCGCAGCAGTCGGTGATTGAAGTAGTAATAGTCAGTTTTGAATAATTAAACACGTTTTAGTGACCAAAAGTAAAAAAAGATAAACATTCGTGCTACAATTTTTTATTGCAAAATCATCTACTAACGTCATCAAATCACTTTATTTTAAACTTTGAAGAAAAAATAAATAAATAAATAATCTTTACAACGCATGCAAAATCACATAATTATTAACATAAAATAAATTTTTCTCCTTTTCATAACAAACATAATAATATCGTTATTTAAAGAATGTCGCGCAACAACCATACGCGCGCGCGCGCGCACACACACACATACACACACACACACACACACACAGCAGTCCGAACACCGCACGCAGAGATCGGCTCGCCAGAAGAGAGCAGCAAATGAAAGTAACTTTGGTGCGCAACAAAACCGAAATGTTACGCTGTCGACGTCGGGTCCCGAAAGTACCGAAATTCCCTGTTCTTTTACTATATCGCGAAATTTGTGAACATCTTTTTTAGACGTTTTCAGGAACCCTTTAGCGGAACTTTAGCCTTGCTGAGAGAAAGTAGACATTTTAATGAAACACAATATGTACCTATGCCAAATTGACAGAACCTTTTTGCAATTTTACTGAGAAGCCCGAGCGAGTAAAAATAACTCTAGTTTTTCTTATTATGATATATTATTTTTTGTAGCATTTGTGTTGCAAGTTTATAATAATGTTTTATTGGGCTTTACATTTTATATTTACGTTTCCATTTGTTGCATACACGTTTGTAATTTACTTGTATTTTAATTTAGCTTTTTGATAGTTTCAGTAAATTTTATTATAAAGCCATTCTATTGCCATTGCATGTTCATTGTAACGTTAATCAGTTTATATTTGAGGTTTTCGTTAAAAATAAATTTGAACACTCTAATTCTGCTAACCTAATTTCGCCCCTTTTATCTTTTACTTACTTTGGTTTCTGGGCATCCCTTTGGTGGAAAAGAGCTGTTGTGACTGTGCGTATTTAAAAATTATTTAATATACTTAAAGAAAGTGTGTTAACACGTACACTCTACTCCCAGCGGGGTGTTCGAGTAGTGTTTACTGACTCGGGTAGCGAGTAGTAACCATAGTGTGCTTACACATGGTATTAAATAAATAATTTCTTACTTAATGGTTTTTATTAAGTTTAAGGTAAATATTAACATCAGTGTGCACTGAAGGCACTGTGCTGGCTGAAACATGAGCCGAGTGTCCCTCGACAACCGCGACTCCTTGCAGTGTGACTGCTTCCTCTGGCGAGAGCCGTTCAGCGCAGGGGTCACGTGTTCTTGCGCGCGGTGCCATCCCACCGTCAGGTCTGCCCTTCTTTGGACATTGCCAAGTGTTTGCTCCGATAAACCACTGCATCGTACACGTCATTTATCCTCATGGACATTACGATCACTATTCTTTCAATTAGGATTTGTCATTATTTTGTACAATGTCCAAATTAAAATAAATCGTATCACTACAAAATGATTTTTTATATTATTTTAATTTACTGAATATATTAAATTACATATTAATACGAAACACTTGTTATGATTTCATCCCGACGTATTCATGAAAAAAAATCTACGGCTCGGACCCGAACTGCGCCTGTTTCTGGTTTTTATTTTTATTATTCGCTAATTGCAGATGTTAATTAAAAAAATTTTCAAAAAATGAAGCAATATAAGCAATTTTGTATGCGTCGCTCTGCTGAAGCACCACAGGAAATGAATTGCTAGAGTGTGACTACGGTATAATATGTCGGACTTAACAACATTGTAATGAAAAACATGATCCATGGCCCTTGTGGACCAAATAACCCAACAGCACCGTGTATGAAAGAAAACATGTGTTCCAAAAACAATAATTGTCTGTAAAGTCGGTTTACGGACGATAATTTTATGTGATAATGTTATAAGAAAACATTGATTAAAAATTGCATACTTTTTAATTTTCAAATATTATTTACAGTGTTTGCAGATTTTATGTAAATTATTTGTTTAAATATAATCACGAACAATTAGTTAAAAAGCCCGCCTTAACCTGTTTGATATTATAGAAGATTTTCTCGCACGGTTGTTGGCCGGTTCTTGCACGCTCGGCTCAGGCGGAACGTGGCAATTTTTCCTGCGTGCAGCCGGCGTTCATCGATTTATATGACGTTATCACGTCAAAAATACCCAAGGAGATTTATATCCGAGACACAAACTGGTGATGATAGTTACCTAACCTATAGACGTAGAGCTCCAGATATCGGCGAAATATAGGTGTATTGCATGTGAGGGAAACTGAAATGAATGTAGACAATAGGTGGGTTGTCCCTTATAATCCCGTTTTATTACGAATTTTCAACGCACACATTAACGTGGAATTTTGCCAGTTAGTCAAAGCTATAAAATATATATGCAAATACATTCATAAAGGTTCTGATCGAGCTACATTCACTTTGCACAATAATAACGATGAGGTAGAAAAAAATATTTTAATGGTCCCTATATTAGCACTTCTGAAGCTATTTGGAGAAATTTTCAGTTTCCTATCCATGAATACTTCTCAACAATCGTTCATATAGCGGTTAATTTGCAAAAAGAACAAATAATTTATTTTAATGATAAAATTATTCATCAAGATCACGTTAATACTCCTCCTGTATCGACTCTCACTGGATTTTTCGAGTTCTGCACAACCGACTATTTTGCAAAAACTTTTGTTATATACCATGAAGTGCTCCAATATTACACCTGGGAAATAAATATATTTTCTAGAAGAAAACGTGGCCAAGACGTTGATGGTTACCATAGTGTAAAAGAACAGTAGGTTAAAGCCTTGTTTATAATGTTCGTCCAAATCAAACAGAATGTTTTTACTTAAGAATGTTATTAATGACTGTGCGTGGACCAACTTCTTTCGAACATCTTAGAACTGTTAATGACAATATTTTGATAACATATCAAAGCGCTTGCAAATGATTAGGATTATTAGGACATGAACAATGGGAAGATAATCTTTCAGACGCAGCTTTTTCTCATTCAGCAACAAAACTTAGAGAATTATTTGTTATCGTCGTAATATTTTGCCATCCATCAAAGCAAACCAAATTATGGAGAGAGAAAATTTGTCATAATTTGTGTGAGGACATATTGAATAGAGTTCGAAACGAATATCATGACCCGCTAATGCAATACATTGATAAAATATATTATTAATGACTTCATTAATAGAGAATAACATTCATGAGATATGCGGGGAAAAAAATCTTACAGATTTTGGACTCCCGGAACCGATTCGTGATTATACTAATAATATGGACCCGCTAGAAGAAGTTTTGTGGAGACCATATGATTTAAATTAATTAAATAAATATATTTTCAAATATGAACCCAAGTTAGTAAGTGATCAACTTTTCGCTTATGATTCTGTTTTAAAAAGAGTTTTCGCTGACGAATGCAAAACATTTTTTTAGATGCTCCAGGTGGTACTGGCAAGACTTTTATGACAAATTTAATATTAGCGAAAGTTAAGTCACAGGGGAAAATAGCCACAGCCGTTGCGTCGTCAGGTACCGCTGTCACACCATTGACAAGAGGAAGCACGGCTCATTCCACTTGTAAACTACCCCTTACAGTATCACTTAAAAGAGACAGCGTGTGCTCTATCCGTAAAAATGGCTCGTTTCGCAAAGTCTTGCACGATGCAAGCTTAATAATATGGATGAAAGCACTATGACTCATAGAGCTCACGTGGAGGCCTTATATGAAACTCTCAGAGACATAAGAAGTTCAAATAAATTTATGGGTAGAATACTTTGATGTTTTCTGGTGATTAAAGTCAAACATCGCCGGTAATAATTAGGGAACTAGAGCAGATAATATTAAATCTTGCTCAAAATCTTCCCCATTGTGGAAGTCTGTAGAATCCTTGAAACTGAATCCCAACATGAGGAGTCACTTAGGTGGAGCAAGCACAGGTTTCCCAATGAAGTTCCTTTTGATTGGTGACGGGAAAGTACCTGAATAAGACAAAAAATTGTTATTGATAAATACCTTGGTGAGATCTTGACCAACATTGAAGAACTTATCTTAAAGTGTGTCCGGATGTTGCCAATATCCACGAAAAATATCATAAATGGATGTGTGAGAGGTCAATTTTAACTACAAGGAATATAAGTGTTGATTCCATCAAAGACAAAATAATTTCTAAACTACCAGGCATCATTGTATACTACCTTGGCATTGATGCCGTCATGGAACAAGAAGACGCCGTACATTACCCTCAAGAATTTTTAAATTCATTGAATCCCTGTGGACTACCCCTACATTCGTTAAAATTAAAAATTGGCGTTCCAATTATTTTATTACGTAGCCGTAAACCACCAAGTTTATGTGACGAACCCAGACTTCAAGTGAAATTTCTTAGAAACAGTAGTTCTGACTGGGCCAGCAGTTGGACAAACAGTACTAATAACTCGCATTCCGATGATATTTACAGATTTACCATTTAGTTTTAAAAGGTTACAATTTCCTGTGAAGTTATCGTTTGCAGTCACTTTAAATAAAGTTCAGGGACAAACTTTTAATTATTTCCGAATAGATTTGAGAGAATACTGTTTTTCCCAAAGACAATTATTATATGTTTGCCTTATCTAGATCTTGCGGAGAAAACAATTATACACTAACACCAGACGAAAACATGACTAAAAATATTGTATTTTCTCTAGTGCTCTAAATCATTTATAAATAATCCGGTTTTCTTTTAAATAATTTTGTATGTGTAAGATATTTGTGTTTACTTAATATGAAAAAAAATTAAAAAAGATAATTTTATAAAAATGTATTTTAACACATGTCATCTATACAAAAAAACTTGTATTATAAAATTAAATAACTACCCCAAAAACAAGCGAATCGGGTACTTGCAGCTTATATACATAATATTTTTGACAAATATGAGAATTAAATTTCATTTCACAATATTAAAAGAAATTTATTTTTGGTAAATATTTCGGTTTTTTTTTTTAAGTGTTTGTTATATTCATCATTTTTCAACAGGCGCCGTAGGCACCTGACAACCTCCTAGTATTTATATGTTGGTCTTCCGCTAAATCGTTTGAAAGATTGCGAAGGCAATAAAATATCGGCTTGATTATGTATACCTACACAACAAGTTATCGAAACATCGAAACTTTAACCATTATTCGCTTATTATGAAACGAATATTTAAGGATATGTAGCATTGATATATCAATTTGTCTAAGCTTTTATAATTAAAATACCTAAAACAAGTTTGGATCTTAATAGTAAATACCAAATTTTTTTGTGCAAACTTTAATAGCATTAAAAAAAATTAAAAGTATAAACTTGACTAATTAAAAAAATATCTAAAAAAGGGGGTTGAAAGTAAAAAGTTAGTATCAATATCGTTTGCTAGTTACAGAGTATTTATAGTGTAGTGACGATGTGAAATTGTATATATTTTTCAAATATTAGTGTGAAGACGTAAAAAAATAATTCATTCTAATTCGATACAATAGAGACAAATCATCGACGTTAAAAATATCGATAAATGAACTTGAAAATGTAATATTTCCGACATGACGGAAGGTCGTGCTCGCTACGCAGGACTGACCTGGCGAAGAAGGCGGCGGCCGCTGAGGCCTGGCCGGGGCTGCGCGCCGGGGGCAGCGCCAGGTCGCGGGGGCGGCGCCGCTGGGGGCAGGGGGCGTCGCGGTGCTGCCTGGCCCTGCGCTGCAGGTCGGCGGACGCCATGGCTCGCGTCCAGCGCGCGACTGCCTCGTCTCCTGCGCGCCGGGATGAATGGGAACCCCCGCCCCTCCAGCGCCCCCTCCCTTCCCCTGTTTTTACCCTCCCTCCAGCGCCACGTCCGCGCATGCGCACTGCCCCGGCAGGGACCCGCGCCGCCACGGAAAGCCTACTTTTCACAGACGAGAGAGCCACACCCGAAGTTTCCCGAAGTTAATGCTCGCTTTTTTTTTCGGTACATCTCATTGTATAAACCGGTGTGGCATTAAATTTTGCGGCCGATTAGTATAGGTTAGCTACATTATAAATACTTTAAAACATTGTGGATGGTTGGTTATATTAGCTAAGTATAGCTACATTAAAAATACTGTACAATTATTTTATGGTTGCTTAGCAAATAACTTTTTAATATGTAGCTATCCAGGGCTAGGAAACCGTTTACATGATTTCACAGTATATTTAATGTAGCTATCCTAACCAAATCAACCGTCCACAATGTTTTAAAGTATTTATAATGTAGCTAACCTAACCTTTTACAATGAACAAAAAAACCGAAGATGCACGATCGGGCGTTTGGCTCTCTCGTCTGTGAAAAGAAGGCTTCCCGTCGCGACACTGGCAACCTAACATTCATTGACCCAGAGTCAGACCACCCGATTAATTTACGAAGTTTAGAATTAGGCCTGTTACATAAATAACACTCTAGAAAGAATGTGTTCTTAATTTCCCGTCCCTTCTACCACGGAATGTAAGTTTTCGAACGTCTAAGGACGTGGCGGTATTCTAAGACGTTCGGGTAACGTAGCGCATAGCACTGCCTAACTCGCAGGCCGTATTCCGGAACGTGTCCAAACCGAATCCCAGTTAGGGAACATATCGGCAACGGATTTGATAAATGGCGCCCTGTGCGAGGCTAGAAACTGGTTTCAACGCATTCTAGGGGATGTTTCGCATCAATCGATACAATTCTTACGGCAAAAAATACTAGAGATAGCAGCACCATCGCATAAAAATAGAAACTCCTTTCTGATTTTCTAAATTACTATTTAAGTGGTCATTGTTTCTTGTTATGACAATTAAAGTGTACAGAATGTATTCCAGGATAGTTTCGCTACCATAAAGTTTTATTTGGCACTCCAACACCCTTGCTACGACACGATGATCACAAAAATGACTATATACGAGCTAATAGCGCCAGAAGCAGGTCCGCCATCTGAACGAAATCAACGAAAAAAAATAGCTCTGTGCATGCACGGAATTGAACAACACATCGGCAACTGATAGGACATTAAAATCCGTTCCCTATCTCATCGTGCACTAGGAATATGGTTATGGTACGGATGTAGCAAAATCCACACCTAACCCTTATTTTTGTGTTTTGGAATACCGGTTTAGTGATAATAACTACAAGAGAGGTTGGTTGAGTTCGTTCAGCGACATCTACAAAAAACTCTTAACATCGTGAAATTTATAATTTAAAAAAAAAAATCAGACTGCGACGTTGCAAGCGCGAACGGCGAACTTAAGATATGTTCAGGAACAGATCGGAGGTCTGTGAGTCCCAATCATGATAAAGGCCGGTTCTTGTTTATTGCACACGAAGTGAACATTGGCTTATGATTTACCGATATAAGTTAACTGTTCGAATCCACCGATGTAATCATATATGTACGAGTTTGTTTACAAATTTTACACTCCAATAGTCACGCGCTTTTGTATAAAAAATATTATGTTGAGATTTTAAGTGGTTCGTATTTACGATAGTCTCTGTCAGTTGACTTGTATCAAGTTCGACAGCTCTCAACAGTAGTGTCAATGATCTGTCTACGTATACTTCAGCTACAGTAGGTCTGTCATGAATGTTTTGTAAACAACTTCATGCCGTTGGTTGTCACTGTTCGTGAACAAACATCATGTGTGATTCTTTGCATGTGACAGTTGGGAAATGGGTTCCACTTCTACACTGTAATTTTTTTTTAAATGAAACATAAATATTTATGTAAAATTACATATATTTGTACATTTGTACATTTACATGAAAACTACTTAATCACTAGTGTTTGCAGATTCTTACACGGGCATTTATGTTTTTTGTTGTCCCAGTACCTCCAATAGTTAAAGTTATTTGTAAACAGTTCCCTGAATAGATTTTCAGAATTAACTAGGCACATAATATGAATGACATAACAAACAGAAAAGTCAAATTGTTGAATATTCGATTATATTTTCCATGACTAAAAAATTATGCTTGAATGAAAAAAAAATTGAAATTAAAATTGATGCTCCAATATTTGTAATAAATACTCGGTATTATCTCAAAAAACGTATTTCATATATGCATAAAAACCACAGCTATGCGTGGTACAAAGTTACAATATATTTCTTGTGGTATTGAAGTTTCCTTGGCTCCAGGTACGAGCCGAGCAGTATCCAAATTTGCAACAAAAGGAAGAAAAAACTCTTTGCTAGAATAGACACAGAACGTTTGGTGTGTGTTTGAAATAAATATATAAAAGTATAACGGAAGAAAGTTATCACAAAGTTAATAAAACATGATTAAAATAAAAAAAATCGGAATTTTATTACAATTGTAAGAAATAACAAATATTGTAAATTGTAATAAAAAGTTACGTAGATGTGACGAGACTTTGATATCCGAATACAAGCATTGATACGGATTCTTACATTGCCTTGTGTAGCCACACGCTCACGCTCATTAATGCCCGAGGATAATTGTAAGAGAATAAGGGCGACTTCGGCGGCTCCCGAAGTAACACCAAAAAAAACCAACACTACCAAAAAAAAGGCATACGTCACAGAAGGGAGGGAAAAGGAGGGGGAAGATAAGGCGTTGTCGCTAAACCGCGCGTAACTCGAAGATGCGAAAATATTTCTGTTGCAGTATTAAAAACTGTTTTTTGGCAACTGGTTTCCAAAGGAATCTTTTGTAAAACCACATCATTAATTTTCTGTCTAATACTTTTGATAACTGTCAAATTTGATTAAAGTCTCCAAACATAGACTCTACTAGTCATAATATATCAAGCACTTAAGGAGAAACACCAAATAGTAAAGACAAATTGGGCACACAAAAAATGTTTATATATTTAGTGGGAAAATCTGTCTTTTCAATAGTATTTTGTGCCATTTTTTTTTTGCGGCGGAACGTTAGATCCATCAACTGAGCTTTGCACAAATGAATCACAGCGCTTATATGCAGTAATTAAAAAGTGTAATTTACAATGAGAAGTTCTACAAGAATGTGTTTATTTCGAATTATTTGAAGAGCTTTTGGCAATAAAAAAACATAGTCCAAAAATGAATTTTTCAGGAAAAGAAAAAAGTTCATCCTTTGCTCGATGGTTTTTAAATGTTGTGAAACTAATACTTTAACACAAATAACATTAATGCCTATATATAGTTAAACAATTAGGCTTGAAACTTTCTTGGTTCTGGACCAAGGTAGTTTTGACCAAAACAAATTCGTCAAAGTGTGTAAAAATGAAAATAATATTATTTATGTATTGATTATTGATGCAAGGGAAGCAATTAAAAAACAATAAGTAAAAAACGTAAATGAAAAAAAGTTTGTCAATGTGTATAGGAAGCATACACAAATATAAATTAAAAAATACTAATATTAAAGACAATGGGTATTTTTTTTATTGAAATACGTTTTACAGTGGTTATTTTTGCTGAAAATATCTGGACAATGGTTTTCTGCTGAACGTGCCAAATTTCAGAGCCTCATGTTTTACAGACTATGGTTGTTTTTGCTTTAACAGTTGGTTCTAGGCCCACACGTGATCATCACATGGACCAAAAGACACAATATTAAATTTTTTGGACTATGGGGGTTTTTTTGTTGTCAAAATCTCTTCATTTTATTTGCTAAGTAGTGGAGTAGTATTTTCCTGTTGCTAGGGACCGGAAAAATTCTTCAATTACCTCTAGGATAGACACCACAATTCTTTACATACTCGGACAAACGACACATTTTCATTGGCTTCTGGCTCGTGAAACCTGTTAACTAGGCTATTATTCGTAAGGACTGGAACATTTCGCGGGTTCATTGACCTCCAGGATGGACTCCACGATCCTCTGCACACTCGGGCGAACCTCGCCTGTTCATTGGCTGCTGACTCGTGAGGCGTCTCAACTGGGCAACTCGTGATGCGATAATTCTTTAACTGAGGGTCACTAATTGTCTCGCAGACATCCATATCAACAGAGAACCTATAGCAGAAGCAGCATAAAGGTATGATTATTTGCATTTTAGCATATCGCGAAATGAACACGCGAATTTTTCTAATCTCTAATTATTCAATACTCCTTTTGTTGATCGTCATTCACTGACGCAGGGTCCTTGTAAAAACAGTGACCCAATCACAGAATCTTCAAAGTAGTACTAGTGTATGGATTCCAACCAACAACGAAATGAAGCCGCGAGTGTTTACAATCCCTATCTTAGTGTGGCAGGCACCTGTCCAATATTGTATGAAAGTTTTATAACATTCATTAATATGAAACTGAAGATCTAAATCTTTTTTTGGACATATTAAATTGCTTCTTTTCAATTAGAAAACACGGGGGAAAAAAACTAAAAAGGAATTATGAATACACAGACACACTGGAAACAAGCTAAAATCAGCCGATATGTTATATGTTATATGTGAAGACAGCACAGAGAATTCTGTCGAAGGAATTATAACAATATTACTGCGCAAACAATATACAAGAAATTTGTCAAAAAAAGAAGTTAATATAGACAGAAAACAACTTTGGACAACACATCCAACAATAAATAATTAAATTCAATATCATATGTGCCTGGCCCATCGGATCAGCTACCGAAATGATATCCAGCCCTCGAAATGAGTGCTTGAGGCCAAAGGATCCCTCAAGGTGGTGTTCGGGACAGCCTTGTAAAGCTTCTGCGACTTGACAGGAAGAGGGGTTGGTGTGTTGAACCGAGTGAGGCGGAAGGAAGCGTGGTGACGTCACACAACATGTATCATCAACGGTCGGACGACGGCGACAACAGGGGGGGGAGCACGAGAAAGCTCTGACGAGGAGATAAACGCGATGTCTCCTCGCCTGCGCCGCCAGCCTGCTGGGAAGACAGCCATCAGCGGACCCTCCGCGCCGAAGAGATGGAAAGAAAACAGCCCTCGGCCAGAACCAAAAGGGCGGGGGGGGGGGGGGGGTGGTTTTGGGGTTGGAGTAATCTGCGTTCGGCGGGTTGCTTAGTTTGTGGGGAGGGGAGAGAAAAATAGAAAAGGGTGGGGTTGCAGATTAAGACCGCTGCAACCCCTAGATTAAATGTGCATCGTCAACCCCCGCCCTCCCTCAGAAACTCTTAGGGCGCAGAGGGGTGGTAAGGGTGGTTTTGGGCGCGTACCACGTCTCCCTCACACACACGCAGAATACAATAATTTCTCATCCGATCCACTTCAGTGTACCATAGTTTGCGCCTCGCGTACAAGAATTCCGGTATGGTTACCATAACTATTGGGCGTACCATAGAAACAACTCCCCTCTTGAAGTGGTCGTAGCAAACCCAATCTCATAATGAATGATAAATATCACCCCTCGAGCGTCGTTAATTCGTGTGAGGCTGGACGTTGTTATATATCTGTATTAACGCACTTGAAATATTTTGCGAGGGAAGGAAATGGCTGTGAAGGGAAAGGAGGGACCTATAGGGCCTGCGTCTTGTGGACAGCCAGGACATCAGAAACGGTGACACACGACGACAAAAAAATGGTATCGGGAAAATAATCGTCATGGCCTGAAGAACCATCCCAGCAATTTTTCCGGGATGATTTCGGATCGGAGAAAAAACCATGCGGAACTGTGGAATGTGAGTCCGGTGACTCAATCACAGCGAACTATTGCTCCGTAGATCGTGGTATCATCATAGAGTATAGACAGTCTTTGTGTGTTTGGTGGCTCATGTCAATGGCTTAGAGTAGAGGTATAAACATGATGTGTCCACTTTTTGTTTATTTTGATATATAGGTGTTTTATAAAGCATTTAGGCCTATGCATTTCTAGATTGTTTTATTTATTTATTTTGATTTTATGTGCCATCGAACAGCCGGGGGATATTTATAAAATGACACAAAAATCCAACATATAAAACATACATTAACATACTAAACACACAATTGCACAAAAAACTGTTTTAAAACCATACAATTTAAGATATAAATAGAGTGATAATACTTGTGACAACACGCACAGACAGATTACCTAGATGTAAAAAAAGTTCATTACAGCCAAGTTTTAATTAATTTTACATCTTTTCAAAGATTATAACAATTAAAAAATTATAACAAAATAAATCTAAAATTATTTATTATAATGGTTTTAAAAAAACTTTATTGTTATTTTATTTGAGCTTTCTAAAAGTTATAACAAGAATTTTATTTAGTATATTTAATTTTAATTTAAAAATAGTTAATCATATTTTACAGTAGTTTTAAAATATATATGTGTTTGATTTTCTTTCCAGTGTAAGGTTCTAATTTGTGACAGTAAGTATTGTGGTTTTTAACGAACCTATTGTTAAGCCATTCTTTTTATTACTTATTATACTGAAAGTGTCATTTGTTCTACTATTATAATATGGTATTCTCAAGTCAATCTGCAATATTTAAGCTGAGCAATAAAAATGATAAAAAATAATGAGAAATAGTGTATAATCCTAAGAAGGTCTAATGAGAAGAGAATTTATTTTAGAATTAGATGAAAATGTAGCATAGACAAAAGGGATGTCGGATGACCGAAATTTTTCTTATATTTATATATATAAATGTTTTTTTCTGGATATTTTCTAGTCTATTTGATTCCCTAACAGTTTTTTAATTCCAGATTACACAGCAGTATTCTCATTTTTATGTGATTAAAGTAAAGATAAACACAGCATTGAGTCAATTGTTGTTAAGGAAAAAGTAATAAATTTGATTAATCCTAAAGTTCTGGAGGTACTACTAAATAGACTATCAATATGCTGATGAAAAAAGTTTAGAATCTAATATAACTCCTATTACGTTTATGCGATCCACACGTTTAATGTCGAGAAAGTCATATAATTTTTTTTTTATCATTAAGTGAAGCACAATAGCTAGAGCACCGTGCCTGAACAGCTAAAATATCATGTTGAAAGACTTCACAATAATATTTACAACTTAAAGTTTTGTAAAATTTTATGTCATCATTATACATTAATAACTTAAAATATTTTATTACACTTATTATATCATTTATGAAAATACTAAAGAGAAGTGGAGATATGTTACTGCTTTGAAGAACATCCGATGAAACAGGAAAGCTTGTAGATAATACATCAGCGACTCTGACTGAGAAGTATCTATTATATATTAATAGCATTACTAAAGTTTTCAATAACTGAAATATTACTGTATTTAGATTGAGTTAAATTATCTGAAGACTTAACATATGTTTTGGCAAAATGTTTACCAAAAAGATTGGCAACAGTATTAGGATCTTGAATGAGTGTATCATTCACTAGCAGGTTTAAACTTTCCCTGTGACCATATTTCATGACCTTAATATATTTTCAGTAAAGGTTACATTTACATTTACAGTTTATTTATTAAATCAGACTGCCACATAATTTCATCTGATTTTATTTTTGCTTAACCAGTTTCCTTTGATAAGAGAAACGAGAATAGTGATAATCATACTTATTTTTCGGATACATTCGATGATAATGTTACTTGGTTTTTGTTAGTTTAATTAATACGTTTCAAACCATACCGGATATTTACTATGGTTGTATTTGGTCATATGTGCGTAATGGTTGATGATATTTTGTGTACTGCTAGTTAAGAATTCTACCATTTGTTTTACATCAGTAGATGGATATAGCCGGTTCTGCGACAGGCGCAGGATCCAGGATCCAGCGACCATCTTGGATGACGTCATCGGCGGCCACCTTGGACTCAAAAATTCCCTAAAGTTCCTTAAAAATGACTCAAAATGACTCAAAAATTCCCGTTTTGACGAAAAATTTCCCGTTTTCGAGGGAAAAATTCCCGTTTCGAGGGAAAATTAGGATTTCGAAAAACCTCAAAAGTTGTTTTGCCTTAGAAAAAACCCAAAATCCTAAAAGCGGCTTAATAATCCTTTGAGCTAGCCACTCAATTAATAAAATTTTAATAAAAATATGAGTCCTCGGTTCGAACCCGACGAGTGCAAAAATAAAAATGGCGTCCGATCCTTCCCTCTTGGTGGCTGCTGGCAGACTGACTCCCACCACTTTGTTCATAGTATATTTATCGTCAGGTAGTATGATGTCATGTCCGCCATCTTAAAAATCAATAATTTTTATGTTAGAAAAATGGGAAAAAATTAAAAATCATTAAAAAAATAACTAATCGAATTAAATAATAAAAATTAAATAAATTATTACTTAAAAACACTGTTTAATATATCGTTATTGTCGACATCTTGGATTATATTTAATTGTTACATGTTTCGTTATGCCCGCCATCTCGGTTGAGTACGATGTTATCGTTACACTTTACATTATGACCGCCATATTGGATCCTATTAATGTTGCATGTTTCGTTATGGCAGCCATCTTGGAATCGTGTAATTATTTAGCTAGAAATTCGGGAAAAAATCCATAATTCATTAAATAAATCACTCATTAATTTACATATTGATTCGATCAGTTCCTGTCCTTGGTTCGATACTCGATCGATGCAATAATGTTTAATTTTATGTAAAAAATAATAATTTCAATAAACCATGTTCAAAATTCTTAAAGAGGCTTAAAATCCTCTACTACCATCATCTTATAAGCCATCATGTCCGCCATCTTGGAAATTCGTAATTTCAATGCTAGAAATTCAGGAAAAAGTTCAAAACTCATTAAATAAATTTTGCAACCAATAAAATGATTAATTAGATCGACTTAGGTCCTTGGTACGATTCTGGATGCTGAAGAAAAAATAAATATAACAACAATGTAACATAATAGTGACAGGTTCGTAAATAAAACATCGCAAATTCTTTCACAAAAAAAATTTTATTACAAAATCTATATTTTACTACAGGATCACTTGCGAAAGCCCTGCATAGGCATGAAATGACTAATTCTTAGCTCCAATCGGTTTATACTAAACGGAGACCAACCAGAACCTTTACAGACATAGTCCTCCTCTTCTTGACAGAGTTTCTGGATACCGTTTTTAACAGTTTGCTTCACATCGTCACAACTGTAAATTACTGCAGCCGATGTCTTGAATGCACACTTCCTCACTTCGTCTTCGAATGGATACGGCTTTCCATATATACAGTCCAACCACAAGTTATATTTTGATGGACCGTTTGTTGCTACATCATCAGTAAGCTGATTGATTATGTCCTCTCTGATATCATCAAGAAAATTACAAATGTCTTTTGACTCGCCTAACGTATTTAGATAATAGTAATCTTTCAATTTTCCACGAAATGCAGACTGCGCCAAGTAGAACCCATTATCATTCACTTGTAATGGACCGAACACAGTATTAGGTTTATTTTCATGTCCAGACGTTATAGCAATCGGTTGCTGCACATTGGTTTTCTTGCTTGTACGCTTACGAGTCTCCAATCTAAAGCGAGGAGTCGAAATTTCTACAGGTAGTTCTTCAGTAGACACACGGACTTTACCGTTGCATTTTTTCACATGCCGTCGCAAACTATCAATACGTGTAAACCATTCATGACACTCATCACAGCGGAACTTCATGCGAGATGGATTCTTCTTGCATTTACTCCTCTCATGTCTTCGTGCTACATGAGAAAAAGTGAACGACATATCGCAGTAGCTGCAAGGATACCTTGCTGATGAAGACGAGCCTTTCAGACCCGATCCAGATACTGACGTTGCCGCAGTTGTGACATCTCCAGGCATACTCTTATGAACATCAATGCATCGTTGTTGAATAGAAACCTTTACTTTCTGCCGAACAGCAGGACCTTTGCATGTCTTCATGTGCGTTTTCATATTATCTTTTCTGGCAAACTGCTTATGGCATTTCTCACAAACAATCATTTTACGATAAAGGTTCTTGACACATTCTCTCTTTTCGTGTCGTCGAGCATTGCTGTTGTTTGTGAAAATCTTGTCACAGTAACAACACCGATGTCCGTTAGTTGTTGAATCACCAGCCATTGAAGTCTCCATTGAGGCTGAAACGAAGTTCGTCGTGTTTTCCTGTGTAGCCAGCACCACCGGCATTAAATTCTTTTCTGCTGGTGGTACCACGACTGTTGAAGTCTCCTCCAGTGTTGTCAGAGGCGTTGCCATCGAGATCTGCTCCTTCCTCGTCGCCGTTGACGTTAGGGTTCCTGTAGACGATGGTACATCCTCCATCAAGTTCGACGTTAAAGTCGGTAAAGATGCCATCGAGTTCACAAGAACAGGTAATTACGCGACTTATGCACCAGAAGAAACAAACTAGGCGATCCTTACACCGATAACGTCAGTAACAAACTGAGCATCCTGCTGTCTAGGACTCGCTTATATACATGCACAGGATAGAATAATACGCTAGTCAAATCAAGAACCATCAACAATAATACTCGAGTCAAAACTAAATTAAAAATAGAAGCCCACTAAACGAAAAAGGCAGCACATTTGGAAGCAAATTCGACATATGAAATAAACACGCAATGCACGCACTTGCAGATTTCATCACAAAGTTAACATTTAAATTTCATTCAAGCGAAGTAGCAAGCCAATGTCACATCATCATATTAACATCCTATTGGTCATACTATCCTCAAAATTTCACAGTATTATAAATCACACCAGTTATAGACGGACTTATGTTTTCTAACACACAACATTTCAGTCATTTTTCTTTAATAAATTCATATTTTAAAAAATGCAATATATGCATGGTAAACGAAGAACCAGGTACGCTAATATTTTATATACTTTATGTACACTGTAGACGTCAAGAGCTTGAAAGTACATATGTAAGAAAGATATTTAATAAAACTCATATTAAATTGTATATTTATTCCCATTAATACACATCAGATCAAAAAAAGTAGGTTTTATTATATAAACCTCGAATTTCTTAGTTCATGTTTCTTTGAGGACGTATAAATTTTCAGCATTTCGCGAACCAAGTAGAAGTTTTAGTCTATTCTTCAGTCATTTGGATTGTCTCTCGATGAACAATTGGTCTCATGTGCTACGGCTTCCATCTTCTTTACATATTTGTTACTATTAGTCTTAAAATCCACGCATCCGTGTCACTATCACAGACGCAAAGTTATCATCATCATCATCGTAGCTGTCATCAATATTATCATGAGCTGCATCAATATCACCCATTTTATGATATCGTTTCCGCATTTCAGTTGTCAGAGATTTACCACAATCTATGATCTTGTGAGCTTCACATTATTCTCTATTGTTTTGTAGACATGGTTAGTTCCATTCTCGTTTTCTTTAAAAGCCTGTGTGTCCAGTTTTATTATTTAATCCTTCAACCCATCATCCCAAACACAATTAAATCATCGTAGTATACAGAAAAAAAAATCAACAAAGTTCCTTTCATTTAATCATAGGAACCGCATCATCCTTTCCACCTATAGTATAGTTTCTTGAGCCCAAGAGTCTTTCATTATATACCATGCAGTGTTCTTCAAGAGATGTGGTATACTTCTAGTTCTACATACAAATCCATCCCATCATTGATTTGTTGACACATGAGAAAAAAAACCTTAAAGTTAATTTTTACGTGTTTTATTAAATTATCACTTCGGCTAAAAATAATTACCACACATAGTGTGTTATTACATTTCCTTCTTCATCTGCAATGCTAAGTTCCTTGATAATAAATCCATACTGACTAGAGAAGCCTTGGAGGTTTACACATTTCGTCATGGTGGTCGAGACGAGACTAAGCCGGTAATGTACTGTCAGGTCTTAGATAATAGACGACACAATCTACCTTGTTGCAGGATGTCTCGATGATGTCCGGAGCCTCCTCGTCACAATCACTGGTGCAGTGATGACCGAAGTTGCAGACCTCTAGTTGGAAGTAACCATCCTCGGTGACGTAGTGCACACGGCGGAATCCGGGCGTTACTTCCGCGTACTTTGCAGTTGGAACGAACAGCATTTGCTTGAATTTGTAGCAGCAGCTCTATACCCACACGACTATGTGTTGACTGCTATGTCTAGGGTGTTGACCTCAATTTATTCCGCTAGGACCACCCTCCAGTCCAGTCACATGTACCGTTGCTTCCGTTGTTGTCCCCCGCCTTGCTGGCGACCTCCAACATTCCAACACGGTGATCAACCATCCAAGCCCTAAGCATGATAGCATTGTGTCTTGAGATCGGACCTGGACATCCAAGTTACATAGAGTATAATATACTCTGAAATACATAATAAAGAGAAAATTGATATAAATAACATTATACTTTGCTTAATAGTTCCAGAAGTAATGAACGCACTGCTTGACCAGTGACAGGTGTAACTAAATATTAAATATATTAAATATTTTATTTTCCATTACCTTTCGTGGTATTTATTAATCATTCACTCTACGAAAAACAACTCAAGACAATACACCTGACCAACGAATTATATACAGTACCGCTATGCCTTACATGAAAGTATAATTTTTCGATAATCTGAATAACCTATAAATCGTTCATGTACAAAGCCACACATACAGGCCAATTGTCTATGGACCATGAGACCGAGTCATGACAATATCAGACGTACAGGCTAGAAATTTCAGAACCGCAGGACCTTCTTCGTCTTTAGATAATTACAGTCATTTAGACCATCATGAAATTTTAATACATACTAAAGGACCAAGCAACCTTGAAAAATATTTTAGTAACACCAAGAGGTTTTGAACTAGTAAATATTCAGTCACTACATATTTTACTACGCGCAATCAACAAAAAGGAAGCATCATCAACGAAAAGGCAGCACAATCAAAAAAGGCAGCACATTTGTAAACACCATCAACAAAAAGGAAGCTCATTTTGGAAGCACCATCAACGTAAAGGCAGCACATTTTGGAAGCACAATCAATAAAGAGAGCAGATTTGGAAGCACCATCAATAAAAAAGAAGCACTTTTGGAAACACCATCAATAAAAAGGAAGCACATTTTGGAAGCACCATCAACATAAAGGCAGCACATTTTGGAAGCACAATCAATAAAGGCAACACATTTGGAAGCACCATCAACAAAAAGGAAGCAAATTTTGGAAGCACCATCAAAAAGGCAGCACATTTTGGAAGCACAATCAAAAAATGCAGCACATTTTGGAAGCACAATCATTAAAGGCAGCACATTTGGAAGCACCATCAACAAAAGAAGGAAGCACATTTTGGAAGCACCATCAAAAAGGCAGCACATTTTGGAAGCACAATCAAAAAAATGCAGCACATTTTGGAAGCACCATCAAAAAGGCAGCACATCACATTTGGTAACACAAGTTACGAGAACTAAGTCTTAGTTAGAAATCAGAATGCAAGAAATAAAAACATTAAATTTTTACTTTTAATATTTAATTTATTTCTTAAGATTATACAAATAGAAGTAAAATAAGCCATTATTGTATGTAGCCAGCTTTCCTCAGTTCTTCGAGTATGAAGGATATTTACGAATAGTTTCCTGCACAAAGCGAGCCATGTAGAAGTCTTAGCCGGTCAACCAATAAGTTTGGATCTTTCCACGATGTGTAATCAATCTCTTCTACCACCATCTCACTTGCTTGTTTATTATAAATACTTTTAATATCACAATCGTCCCAGTGATCATAATAAGCGTTATCAGATTTATTTATTATAACACGGCGTTTCCATCGTTTCGGTCTCAGGACACCGTTACATTCTTCGATCTTGTCAGCTTTAGGTGCTTCATCACAGTCTATGCTTTTGTCAACAGCCTCAGAGTCACTGTTACAATCACTGTAGAAGACATCCTCTTCACCCAGATTACCATATGAATTCGATATCGATGATGTCGAAGTGCCATTCTCGTCTTCATGCTTCCTTTTTAGGAGTCCATAATTTTTACAAAGTAAGAAAGATCTACTTGAATTCGGCTGGAATGTATTCTCACTTTTCACGATAAGGATTCTTCCATTGTCTTCATTCTTCCATAAATCATCATCATCCTTCAATTTAAGTTCTTCTTCGAGATCGGAAGAGCCACGAACATAATTCTCTCAAGACAAGGAAAATTATTGTCGTAATGCAGATCACTATTCCTTAGTCTAGTAGATCCATCGTTGTACTCTGGCTTGTACGCAGGCTTAACGTTACAAGTTCTATCATGTATTTTTAAGCTCTCTCTCCGCGTAAACGACTTGTTACATCGAACGCAACTTATCATATTGCGTAGTGGATTTTTAACACAGTCATTCTTCTGGTGTTGTCTTCCATTCTTTCTCAAGATAAATTCTTTGCTGCAAAACTTACACCTGTGTCCTTTCGATACAGCGACAGACACCGAATCAGGATTCATATTAGTTACTGTGACTAATGTTAGATACAAACAGACAGTTTTCCAATTGGAACCATTACTTAAATATATATTTTTTTAATATTTCTTAAGCGAGAGTTAAGTTATCTCATGCAAAGGTACTTGTTGTAAGTAGTTCTGCTTTTCAACAACAGATGACACCACGTATTGCTTGCAGGTAAATAATATTTCTTTCTTTCATGCGGGATGCAGGATTCTCACTAACGATCGCAATAGAGGGATGGCATCGCTAGACTCCAAGGAGAAGGTAGTTTGTTCTTCCAGTTAGTGTTTCTCAGATTTCTCAGGGTATATATTATTATTTGACTGAATAATGATTTTTTTTAAATTCCGCCTAATAAAAATAAAATAGACGCACTCAGAGAAAACCATCAGGGATGATGTCGTTTATAAACATCATAAATTACCAATTTTTTTTTAAAAAGTCCAAATTTAATCCTTCTTAAGCAAAGAGTTCACAAGCCCGCTTGTGAACTCTTTGCTTAAGCAACATGAGAGTTCTAGCACAAGCCCGCTTGTGAACTGTTTGCTTAAGCAACATGAGAGTTACAGCACAAGCCCGCTTGTGAACTCTTTGCTTAAGCAACATGAGAGTTCTACACAAGCCCGCTTGTGAACTGTTTGCTTAAGCAACATGAGAGTTACAGCACAAGCCCGTCTATAACTGGTGTAATTTATAATACTGTGAAATTTTGAGGATAGTATGTCCAATAGGATGTTAATATGATGATGTGACATTGGCTTGCTACTTCGCTTGAATGAAATTTAAATGTTAACTTTGTGATGAAATCTGCAAGTGCGTGCATTGCGTCTCCATTTCATATGTCGAATTTGCTTCCAAATGTGCTGCCTTTTTCGTTGAGTGGGCTTCTATTTTTAATGTAGTTTTGACTCGAGTATTATTGTTGATGGTTCTTGATTTGACTAGCGTATTATTCCATCCTGTGCATGTATATAAGCGAGTCCTAGACAGCAGGATGCTCAGTTTGTTACTGACGTTATCGGTGTAAGGATCGCCTAGTTTGTTTCTTCTGGTGCATAAGTCGCGTAATTACCTGTTCTTGTGAACTCGATGGCATCTTTACCGACTTTAAAGTCGAACTTGATGGAGGATGTACCATCGTCTACAGGAACCCTAACGTCAACGGCGACGAGGAAGGAGCAGATCTCGACGGCAACGCCTCTGACAACACTGGAGGTGACTTCAACAGTCGTGGTACCACCAGCAGAAGAGAATTTAATGCCGGTGGTGCTGGCTACACAGGAAAACACGACGAACTTCGTTTCAGCCTCAATGGAGACTTCAATGGCTGGTGATTCAACAACTAACGGACATCGGTGTTGTTACTGTGACAAGATTTTCACAAACAACAGCAATGCTCGACGACACGAAAAGAGAGAATGTGTCAAGAACCTTTATCGTAAAATGATTGTTTGTGAGAAATGCCATAAGCAGTTTGCCAGAAAAGATAATATGAAAACGCACATGAATACATGCAAAGGTCCTGCTGTTCGGCAGAAAGTAAAGGTTTCTATTCAACAACGATGCATTGATGTTCATAAGAGTATGCCTGGAGATGTCACAACTTCGGCAACGTCAGTATCTGGATCGGGTCTGAAAGGCTCGTCTTCATCAGCAAGGTATCCTTGCAGCTACTGCGATATGTCGTTCACTTTTTCTCATGTAGCACGAAGACATGAGAGGAGTAAATGCAAGAAGAATCCATCTCGCATGAAGTTCCGCTGTGATGAGTGTCATGAATGGTTTACACGTATTGATAGTTTGCGACGGCATGTGAAAAAATGCAACGGTAAAGTCCGTGTGTCTACTGAAGAACTACCTGTAGAAATTTCGACTCCTCGCTTTAGATTGGAGACTCGTAAGCGTACAAGCAAGAAAACCAATGTGCAGCAACCGATTGCTATAACGTCTGGACATGAAAATAAACCTAATACTGTGTTCGGTCCATTACAAGTGAATGATAATGGGTTCTACTTGGCGCAGTCTGCATTTCGTGGAAAATTGAAAGATTACTATTATCTAAATACGTTAGGCGAGTCAAAAGACATTTGTAATTTTCTTGATGATATCAGAGAGGACATAATCAATCAGCTTACTGATGATGTAGCAACAAACGGTCCATCAAAATATAACTTGTGGTTGGACTGTATATATGGAAAGCCGTATCCATTCGAAGACGAAGTGAGGAAGTGTGCATTCAAGACATCGGCTGCAGTAATTTACAGTTGTGACGATGTGAAGCAAACTGTTAAAAACGGTATCCAGAAACTCTGTCAAGAAGAGGAGGACTATGTCTGTAAAGGTTCTGGTTGGTCTCCGTTTAGTATAAACCGATTGGAGCTAAGAATTAGTCATTTCACGCCTATGCAGGGCTTTCGCAAGTGATCCTGTAGTAAAATATAGATTTTGTAATAAAATTTATTTTGTGAAAGAATTTGCGATGTTTTATTTACGAACCTGTCACTATTATGTTACATTGTTGTTATATTTATTTTTTCTTCAGCATCCAGAATCGTACCAAGGACCTAAGTCGATCTAATTAATCATTTTATTGGTTGCAAAATTTATTTAATGAGTTTTGAACTTTTTCCTGAATTTCTAGCATTGAAATTACGAATTTCCAAGATGGCGGACATGATGGCTTATAAGATGATGGTAGTAGAGGATTTTAAGCCTCTTTAAGAATTTTGAACATGGTTTATTGAAATTATTATTTTTTACATAAAATTAAACATTATTGCATCGATCGAGTATCGAACCAAGGACAGGAACTGATCGAATCAATATGTAAATTAATGAGTGATTTATTTAATGAATTATGGATTTTTTCCCGAATTTCTAGCTAAATAATTACATGATTCCAAGATGGCTGCCATAACGAAACATGCAACATTAATAGGATCCAATATGGCGGTCATAATGTAAAGTGTAACGATAACATCGTACTCAACCGAGATGGCAGGCATAACGAAACATGCAACAATTAAAAAAATAATCCAAGATGTCGACAATAACGATATGTTCAACAGTGGTTTTAAGTAATAATTTATTTAATTTTTATTATTTAATTCGATTAGTTATTTTTTTAATGATTTTTAATTTTTTCCCGTTTTTCTAACATAAAAATTATTTATTTTCAAGATGGCGGACATGACATCATACTACCTGACGATAAATATACTATGAACAAAGTGGTGGGAGTCAGTCTGCCAGCAGCCACCAAGAGGGAAGGATCGGACGCCATTTTTATTTTTGCACTCGTCGGGTTCGAACCGAGGACTCATATTTTTATTAAAATTTTATTAATTGAGTGGCTAGCTCAAAGGATTATTAAGCCGCTTTTAGGATTTTGGGTTTTTTCTAAGGCAAAACGACTTTTGAGGTTTTTCGAAATCCTAATTTTCCCTCGAAATGGGAATTTTTCCCTCGAAAACGGGAAATTTTTCCTCAAAACGGGAATTTTTTAAGTCATTTTGAGTCATTTTTAAGGAATTTTAGGGAATTTTTGAGTCCAAGATGGCCGCCGATGACGTCATCCAAGATGGTCGCTGGATCCTGGATCCTGCGCCTGTCCCAGAACCGCCTATAGCCATCTACTTACATCACTCATGTTAAAAATCGGTCGCTAGTCAAATGACTTTAAAGCCAATTATAATGAAAGATAGTTCCCTTTACTATAATCGTGAACTGAATAGTAATTTTTAGATGCTATATATTATGTGGTTTTAAATAATACAGTCACAAGTTGTTGTAGGATGATAGTAATCATCATAAACCAGAGGGTTCAAGGATTTGGCAACCTCTTCTACCTAAAAATTAAAAAAGCCAAACCTAACAATTTTTTAAAAGGTACGGAAAAATTGAAGTGTTCCAGATTAAGATAATTAATAGTTTTCAGGTGTTTTTATCTGTTATCTCATTGTAATATGGGTATGATTGCAATACAGTTTATACATGGTATCATTAAAATCACCAAACACAGGAATATGGTTAGCGTAGTTACTTAAAGTTTCTTCTAAGAATAATAAATACTCATAGGGGGCTGGGGTTCTTGACAGATGCAGCCAGGTGTAAGGGCTAGTACAACAGGTCGGTGTGGGCTGGATGTAGTGGTGCAGAAGGCTCGCTCCTTCTGACATAGTAATGCCCCAGTGCCAGGATGCCTCCTGTATCTGCCAGTTGTCCTGGTCTGTTAGTGTCGGGTGGTACCCAGATTCCACCCTTAAGGGTGCTGGGACCCAGCTGTAACCCTTCAGGCAGGCGAACATGCTTGAGCCCATGTTCACGTGCGCCATGTGTGGCCCTTGTCTGACGAGAATACAACTAGCGGGTATTATGCCCTTCCTTCATAACCTGACTGTAGGATAGGTTGTTATGAAGGGAACGCCTACTTGCTGTAATTGATCTACAATGAGTGCAGTAATGAGTATCATTTAATGATGATCTTATGGTTCACAGTGTGACATTCTCTTCTCAGGTCCTTTACTTGGTCGGGTAAAACATCTACGTTGTCTGCTAAGATTAAAACATATATATTTTATACTCTAATCCGGACCAGTTCCCGCCTTCTCGTACAGTATGATAGTTTCTGCTTGAGAGAGGATTGTCACATGATCCAGAAACTTAATTGCTCAATATCCCCATTTCGGGGAATAACGTGATCGGGGAATAACGCACACACGATGTACATGTGCTCACTCTCTCAGTGTGCGACGTTGCTCCGTCTTGTTGGGGAAATGTCTCCGCGTTATGTTAGTACTGCGCAAGTTGTGGGGTAATACAGTTTTGCAACATTTCGGCGTGTATCTATGCAGTTACTTTCACTGCATTCCCACGATCATTCTCAAAAAAAATGTGGCACTATGAATCAAATGACGACATAGCGCACCATACTCAAATATTTACAGCCCTTTCAAATTCGCCCGTTTTTCTGCCGCACCTTGTTTGTACTTATAAGTACCAAGTTTTTGTAAGTATCCTGTGTTTGCAAAAAAAAAGTATATACAAACTAACACGTAATGCCTATAAATGAAGAATTATATCTTTCACAATTTAAAAAAAAAATTAAAATGGTTATTTCGAGTCATTCATAGAGGATAGACTAATGCTATTGCGGACTTTACTGTAGGCCTTCCTACAATTCTGTAGTACATTGATCTGATGTATCAGTCATGTATAAGTAAGCGTAAGCCATCTAGTGCCTTAAAAGCGTCATTTTACGACTTCATTACACAACAGCAATATTTCTATACTATATTTAAACTTAATATGAATGTATTAAACATATAAACCTTCCGGAAGAAAACCTCTAAATGAAGGTGAAAAACTTAAATTAATTAGCTCATAATTATCCTACATGGCATATACAGACATTAAATTTACTTATTCCTCTATTTCATAAAACAATTTCACAGAGATCTTTAGAAATTTTGCTTCCAAAAATTGTAGTTATTGTTCCTTATAAATTAAAAATAAACATTATTTTCTAATAAAAAATATGTCAATCGTTGGTTGAATAATTTAACCGATGAAGAAGTTTCTGTAATATTTAAGTAATGTTTTATGTACTTTAGTAATTTATGTCTATATATTTATCCTTGTTGACTTTAAATATATAGATTTTTTTGAAACAATCTCATACTTTATGTCGTATTTAAATTAAATAGTATTCTTAACTATAAAATTTATAAAAACGTATTTTTATTTATTTATTTATTCGGCTATTGTTACAATTTTTAAAATGTTTACATTAAGTCACGTAGATTAAAGTGACAATATGCACCCACACAAACCTTGCTTCTGTGCGTGCTAAATTTTCCTGTAGTGAATTTTAGTCAAAGAGTAAAAAAGAGGAAATAAAATGTTTTATTAAATATAATATAATTATTAAATTTTCATTGTGTAGTGCAGAAGAATTAAGCGAACAATAGACAGACGCCAATAGTGACTTTGTTCTATAGGCTACTGTTCAATAAATATGAGCCCAAGCTTCCATACAGGATGGAATCAACGGATCACGCGGGAAAAGCGCAGCTTCGCGTGCCCACGTGACCAGGAGAACTATTGCGCGCTCCTGCTTGAAGAAGCACGTCTGGCTGGAAACGCGCGTGGGAGGAGCCCGGAAAACCCACAATGCCCCGAATGTGCTCGCTAGGCAGTTCGTTAACCAATAACACCGCTTCAAAAAATTCCCCAACACAGTATGTGTGTGTGTGTGTGTGTGTGTGTGTGTGTGTGTGTGTGTGTGGGTGTGTGTGTGTATATATATATGAAAGTGTTTCTTGTATTCCGGTCTCACGAAAGGGCGTAAGTAGTATGTAAATGGGGTTCCGAGATCTGGCTTCTGGCTGTGGAGCCGAGAGCCGGCTCCGCCATCTTGGATTCTGACGTCACGGCGGCCATCTTGGATGAGCGTAACGGGACACCGCGTAACGGGACATAACGTAACGGGACAAGTATATCACGACGGCCATTTTGGATCCGCCATCTTGGATCCGCCATCTTGGATGACGTCATTGTGTTCTCGAAAATTCCGGCGATGTGTTTTCCGCCATTTTGAGTGATGACGTCACCATTGCAATTTGGACGCCATCTTTAACTTTTTATTTATTATCCGATTTAAATGAAATTTTTTTTAAAATTTATAAAAAAATTCAATTAATAAAATTTTAATAAAATATTTAAAAATTATACTTTTACGACACGGAGTTTGGAGTCCTCGGTTCGAACCCGACGAGTGCAAAAAAAATTAAAAATGGCGACCGATCCTTCCCCCTAGGTGACTGCAGGCAGACTGACTCCCACCACTTTTTTTTCAAAGCATATATATCGTCACCTAGTATGACGTCATGTCCGCCATCTTGTCTTCGATGCTGGAGACCACCATCTTGTTTTCGGCCGCTAGAGTACGCTGACGCCATGTTAGTTTAACTCTTACCCGCTAGAGTGCAGTAATCATTTATTATTGCTGTGACACCCGCCATCTTGTCATTTGGCCGCCATCTTGAAAATCCGTAATTATTTAGCTAGAAATTCGGGAAAAGTTCCAAAATTCATTAAATAAATCACTCATTAATTTACATATTGATTCGATGGATTCCTGTCCTCGGTTCGATACCCGATCGATGCAATAATGTTTAATTTTATGAAAAAATAATAATTTCAATAAACCATGTTCAACATTCTTAAAGAGACTTTAAATCCTCTACTACCATCATCCTATAAGCCATCAAGACCAACATATCGGAAATTCGTTATTTTAATGCTAGAGATTCGGGAAAAAGTTCAAAATTCATTAAATAAATTTGTAATCTATATACTGATTGAATAGATCGACTAAGCTCCTTGGTTCGATCCCTGTATGATACAAAACAACTTTAATTTTAAAAAAGTACCACTAATGTGCAAGGTTTGAGAAAATAAAAACACCGCAAGTTCTATTAAAAAAAACTTTTATTACATACATACTACACTACTACAAGTACAAAAAAAATACACAGACAAATTACTAAAGCCTTGTGGATTTCTCGATTGAAACAGTCTTCTTACTATACAGACTACGTCCTTTACATGACTTTAAATGTCTATTCAGTTTATCAGGTCGACATATTGGTACACCGCAATTTGCACACAAAGCAGAATTATCGACTTCATTAAAAGGACAGTGATATATTTCATGTTGTTTTGCACTTCGAATAGTTGCTAATGTTTTGTTACAAAATATACAGCTTGATTCTGATGAATGTACAGCCAGTCTATTACAATTCCTGAGGTGTCGTTTTAATCTTCCATATTGTACAAACTTGCTTAAACATCTGTTGCACTGATATTTAATGCGTTCAGAGTTATCACTACAATTGTGTATTACATAATCACGTAATTTCAAGTTTTTGATCTTCTCGCAGTACGTGCAGCCGGATGATGGAACACCGTTGGATGCACCTTCCTTCATCAATGCCACTAGAACTGTTGACAACCATTGTAACACTGCTGACATGTTAACTTCTGAAGCCGTTGAGGTCTGCTCTGCAGAAGATGTTGCACGCGTCGAAATCTCCTGCTGTGCTGAGAGAGCAGGTGTAGCTGTAGACGTCGATGTCATCGTGCTCTGCACTGATGATGGTAGACCTTCGATCCAGGTTGGTGTTGATACTGGTAATGATGCCATCGAGTTCTCAAGAATAGCTAGATACTGGTCTATTAATCAAGTCTAACTATCCGAGCCGTTCATCACCGCAGCCAGAGACGGACTGAAGTCCATATCACCTGGGGTCTCACTTATATAGTCTCATTAGCCGGCACAACACATGAGTCAAATCAATAACCATGTTCATTATACGTCTCGGAGCATTTTTTATAATGAAGATGCAAGCTATCGAGACGTGAAATTAGTTTATTGCACTTTTTGCACTGAAACAGTATTCTTTGAGCATTATTCTGACAGCTGCTTCTTTCATGTCTGCGCGCATTTGAAGTTCTAGTAAATGATGCGTCACAGTATTTGCACTGACGCAATGTACGCTCTTCATTAGTTGAAGTCTGGAATGCAGATGGTGAAACTTCAGCTGATGATGGAACAGCACGTATCGTTGTCTCCTCTGCAGCAGGTATCGGGATCTTCACAGCTGTCGTCACCTCAGCCATTGAGCCCTCCGCTGCCATGGTCTCCTCTGCTAATGGTATCGGGATCTCCGACTCCATCATCGTTGCTGCCATCGAGGTCCCAGCTGCTGTCGGTAAACATTCTATTCCGCTCGACATAACTAAATCTCACGAAACTTAATGGAGAGAGCACGTCCGTACTGCACCGCGACCAGAGGTGAACTGCGGGTCCAGTCGTCCGAACCTCGCTTATATACCCGCGGTCTACTGGTATACCTCATGAGTCAAAATAATGTCTGTATTTAAAATTATTTTTTTATTAGGTACCTAAAAATTGTAGAAATAAAAAGCATACGAGTTCAAGTTTTACACATTTATTTATAAAGAGTACACAAATACATATTAGGTTAAGGAATCAAGCATTTTCACAAGCAAAGTCTTTAATGCCGCACGAACTGACACGTCGACTCCGGTTCCAACTGGTTCGTTGACTCCGGTTCCAACTGGTTCGCAGGCCACAGGATCAGGAACACAGGTTTCCAGCTGGTCATCTTCTGTGACGTTGACAACTCCGACAAGACATGGTCGATGACGTCTGTGACCACGTCTACGCCTGGGCTTTGGCTCAGTGCTAGTTGGGACAGATTCACTGCCTGAACTGTGACGACGAGACGCACACCGTTTGGACGTCTGCGTAGAAGCATCACAGGTCGCAACAGGTTGCAACACGTCCATGTTTGGTGTTGCACATGCAGACGAGGCGACAACCTCAGCGATGCTGGCAGGAAGGATTGTGTGTGGTCTCATGTGATAGACGGCACAGTTTCCAGGTTCGCAACAATCTACCAGCTGCTGGGTCGGTTCGTAGGACACAGGAAAGTGCGCAAACCGCCAATGCTGAGCGCCTCCATCACAGGTTTCTGTATATGTACGTAGATACCCGGAATCCCAGTAGCTGTACTATACACTGCTGAAGCTAGGTCTTGCGCTCACGTACACGTTAGCAGGATGAAACGTAAACATCTTCTTGCAGGCCGAACGACAACTGAAGGCACGTACGTATGTACGCCATTTATATATGCAGGCTCCTACTAACACTGTGTGTGCCATTTCTGCATTAACTGCGAGTTTGTACAGGCACAGACACGTTCAAACTTGTCACGTAGCTGCACGGCGTATATTGCACTAAGCTTGCGCAGGGAAGGACAGCCGTAGTCGGTCTGTATATCCACAATTTCAGCTGCTCCGACGTCACACAGTTCTCGTAGCCATTTCTTCTGTTCAGGTCCAGCGACGTAGATTATTTCGTTTTGCAGTAGTAAATCTTCAATAGTGTTTTTCACTTGGTGGTACGGAATTTTTCCTTCGTCCCACTCTAGTCCATGATAATATTTACATAACCATTCATTCGACCGTTTACTTTTTTCGTCTAGTAGTTTCCACGGATACGGAGGTCGGAAGCTGCGGGTTCGAGTCTTGTCTCCAGAGGTGACGCTAATTTCCATGAGCACGAATCCGTTTTGGCTCTGGAAACCTTGCAGGTTGCAGTACATCTTGTCGCTAGCAATGCTCGGTCGTAACTAAATTATCATAGAAAACGAAACGGTATTTATGTCAGAATTTTCACAAGTTTGTCTCGACAATTGTACGAAGCAAGCCGATCGTGAAGTATCAGACAAAAAGCATAGGTGTTTGGCAGAATATTTCCGCTAGTCGTTATCTCGATCCTACAGTCGATGATGTTTGAATTTATACGATCATCCTGTTTGGAAACGTCAAACACCATTAACGGTGCCTTGTTCTTGAAACTGTCGGGACTCAGTATCGGTGACTGTATCCGACCGTAGTAAGCTTGCTGAAACTTGGCATACATTTGATATGCTAGAAGAAATCTTCCACTTTCAAAATCCATGTTCATGTCAACGTACGGATAACTTTCGCTGTTTAAAAATATTTTTACATTACGTATTTGACAGTTATCGAATATGGAGCGACTTACTCCTGCATTAAGCTGTCTTCCGGTCTGAAGTCCGACGATGATGTATCTTGGTTTTTCCGTAGCGAAGCTGGACTTTACTATCCAATTGATACGCTGACTATGAGGCAAGCCAGGATAAGTTTCCAGGCTCCAGGATCGGAATGGCACATCGAAGTTCTTGCCATTTTCTATGTTCTTCAACATCTTGACTCGCTCAACGGTGCTCACTTGGATGTGGGGCAGCATCCACTCGATAGACTGAAGTGTTAGCGAAACATCTTGAGGGTTTTCAGCAGCGGTGACAATTGCATTAATGTGCGTGTTGGCTAGAAGCAGTACGAGCTCTTGTTTCGAATTAATGATTATATGCTTGTAGTCCTCAGCGAATCCGAGAAGCATGGACAGAGGAACACAAACTTCGAACTTTCCTTCGGCATAAACCGGAAGCTTATATTCATCCTCGAGAGCCCAACCGGCCATCTTTGCAGCAGACAGTTCATTTGGCGTGAGGGAAAGGTAATTTTTCATAGCAGATGTTATGCCTACATCTCTCGTCTGGTCTACCTCGACACCATTGAGTACATAAGTAATGCGCTCGATTAGGTGAAGAATACCATTGCAGGATATTGATGTCGTTGTCGGATGCGTACCATCCGCTTTTGTAAGCGTGCCTCTTATACGTAGAAATGACTGCGAAGGTAAAGTACAAATATCTTGGTGCTGTACAGCAATGCGTACTTCCGATGGTAGTGCGTACGGTCCGAGCAGGAAAGGCTGGTACTCGTGCAATTCCATTTTCGTAATGCTGTCATCAAAAATGACCGGATCTTCCACGTTGAGGATTTCGTCTTCCATATTTATTCGGCACTTGTCCAATACTGAGGAGATACTTTATGTTGTCAGGTGTTAACGCACCGATGTCTGGTAGAGAACTGTTCTTATTCACGACAATACGATTTCTTTTATAACTGTTCGGTGTTACGAACTTCATGCCCATCGCTTCAAGTGCAGACGTAATGTAATTTCTTCGTCTTGAAAATTCACCAATCGTCCTCGCTGGTCAACGATTCGGACGACGACTTCGTGTGCGCACTTCACGACGACTGGAACGTAAATGATACTTTGCGGTACTTCTACCAGTTTATATCCTGGCGGGACCATCGGCGAAAACTCGTGAATCATGTTGCTTAGTCTTCCGTTGAGATACGTTCCACTTGCCAAATTACAGTTTATTCTTATGACATTCACAGGCAAAATGTTTACTGCGCGCGTAGATTCGTACGTTCTTCCCGTATCATAAACCTTTGATTCGAATCCGAGCATGGTACCTATGGTGCCAGGTTTCGTAAAGTCGACATTTTCACTGCATGTTAGAATGCTTTTTTGAGTGTTTGGATTTCCACGCAGTTGAAAGTCTACATCCTGTGGTAACATATCCCTGATGTAATTTGCAATGTCGTCAATTTCGTAAGAGCCAACAGGTAACTGTATTTCATGAGCGGTCCCATCGCTTTTCAGGAAGCATATCTTGCAGTTTTCCTCGTCGATGTTCGGTATGGCATTATACGTTTGAAAATCTACGAGTCCGATACACCATTCTCCGTCTAAATCCAGAGGCGGGAAATGAACCGCCCGCAGCTCAGATGCGTGACCTGTCAGGGTAAGTGTTATCGACATGACTAATAAATTATCGTCACTGCACAACCTTTAAGTAGCAATTTTTATTTGTCAGCTAATTTTTGTTAAAAAGCGAAGACACAAGTGTCCGCAGTTTGTTTGATTTGGCCTCTGTTCCGTTTCGTAATTGTAAAACAACGTAGTGGACCGGCCCAGGTACAACCTAAGTTCTGGCGGAGGGCGTAAATTACCGAAACTGTCGTAGTACTCGGCCATGTTTCCAGTCTTTACATAGGCTACCCAGTGCGTGCCGCGACCCGCCGACGCGTCTAAATTAATTATGGCGCACTCACGTGTCTTTGGCTTGCTGGGCAAAGTGTCTCGCATAAACACGCCGCGGAAATTTGCTATTTTAAGTTTGCGTGCGTACTTTATTAAATCTACGTTGGTGAGCGGACGTTTCGGCAGGGAACTTAGGATTTTCTCTTTACTCGTTTCTTTTTCATGCCACGACCTGTCTTGTGAGGATGCAAGTACAGTCCTGCGCCGTTTTTTTTACCGATGGCAATGGCTTCCATGCTGGCATTGTGTCGCTGTGCTTCTTTTAACTGCTTGCGCTCATTCTTCGAAGTGTTGACTGCCCGCACTATACCGCTCGTTGCACCGATAAGGCCTCCGAGAGCACCCAATGCAGGCAAAAGCAAAGGAAGAAATCCTCCTATAATCTTCTTGTCGAGAGTCTGTAGTTTTTGCTTGGCTTTTTGCACACCTGCACCGATCTTGCGTTTGGTCTTGCGCGAGTTAGTCTTTGACTTGATGGAGCCGGCTCGACGAGCGCCCAGTCCTAATTTCGTCTTTGCCTTCATGATCTTAGATACGCCCCACGCTGCGATTTTCTCTCCTAGTCCCGCGTCCGGCGATTTACTTATATCTTCAGCTTCCTGTGCCAATATCTCGTCGGCCCGGTGCCTGGATTCCAGATCCTTGCTTAATGAATATGCGATATCGTGCTGCTTGCACTTTTCGTCGAGAGAATTAATGCCCACGTCACCGCGAGCTAATCTTTTCGCTAGTTTAGTGCCGGGGCCGCAGAATCTGTAGCCGGGAATGTGTAGCTCGAATGGTAGGTTGTTTATCAGCGAGTTTACGAGTCCCGCACCGATGTGTTTTTTGTTCTTACCTCTTCGAGTCATTACGCACAACTGACCAGAAAGTATAAATACGCTTCTTTTATACAATTACTTTAGTACAATGCAGGTCGTCAAGCAAGACGTGTGTTTGCCCGTGCGCATTACGCAAGACGATGTATTTAGTGCGCGTGAATCACGACATGGCTTACTGTTGCCTTCTGCCGTACGATGCATAATGGCGGGTCCGTCCAACTGTGGCAAGACGTGTGTTTTACTGAGTTTACTGGAGGAGCCAAACGGTCTTCGGTTCGAGAACGTTTACTTGTATTCCAAGTCGTTGCAACAGCCAAAGTACCAGCGCCTAGCAACTGTTCTACGATCTGTGGATGGTCTGGAGTATTTTCCGTTTAGCGATAATACCGATGTTGCACCTCCAAGCGAAGCTTATATTCATCCTCGAGAGCCCAACCGGCCATCTTTGCAGCAGACAGTTCATTTGGCGTGTTTTTTTTCGACGATGTAATGTGCGAGAAACAAGGCATAATACAAGAGTACTTTTCCATGGGCAGACACGCCAAGGTAGACTGCGTTTACCTGTGTCAGACGTACAGTCGTATTCCAAAACATCTCCTACGAGACAACGCAAATGTCATAGTTTTGTTTCGCATGGACGAACTTAATTTACGCCACGCTTACGACGATCACGTAAACACCGACATGACATTCCAGGAATTCAAAGACATGTGCTGCTTGTGTTGGAAAGAAGAACACGGATTCCTAGTTATAGTCAAAGACTGGCCTATATATAAGGGCAGGTACAGACGAGGTTTCGATCAGTTTATCACCAAACATGAGTCATAGCATTTCGAAATTCGGTCGTAGCAGTCGAGACTTACGTACTGCTCTCAAGTCTCATGACGACGTTATCCGCAAATACATTTCGCTACTGGCTCAAAAAGTAGACGGGGTGAAAAAGGAATTTCTTGAGTACCTTGTAGCCATAGACCAGCGCGTGGAAGCTTCGGATTCTCGCATTCGCGACATGATCGAAGTTTCGAATGCACAAAGACGTGACGATCTGAGGACTTTTCAAAGTAGTCTGAAAGCATCACTATCTCAATCGTCAACAAATTCAGATTTGGCCAAACACAAGAAAGAAGTTTCTGCGAACGAATAGAAAAGTATATAAGGAGGTCTTGCAATAAGTTTTCAGCCAGTACAATGTCGGACCTGGCCAGTGACCTTCATCGAGCTATACAGTCTGTTCGCGAAAAATATTTACTTGCTAGACGAACCAGACTTGCACGTGAGATGGAAAATGAGGAGATATTTAAACCAATCACTAGTCGCCTCGACGAACTTAAAAACAAGGAAGAACCAGCCTTCATTGTGAAGACAGAAGTTGAAGATGAAATGCCGACTGTAAAGAAGAGAAAGTATGAACCAGATCGAGAAGAAGAGGACTTAACAAGTACAGAGTCCATGCACAAGAAAAAAATACCGAAAAAGGGACATCAAGTTAATGCAATGGTCCGACCATACCTGATATCGTTTACGAGCCGGAATAATGACACGACCTACGGAGTGTACAGAAAACATAATAAATGGTTCCTCGGTGCTAAAGAAATAGACTTTCTACCAGGAAATATCGTGCGCGTAGCAGAGTTCAAAACGCGCGGGACTCCGGGTCTGTACGAATTGCTGTTTCGCAGGGAGCCTAAAGGATATTCTCACAACGACTTGCAAGAGTACAAAAAACTGCTAGAGCTAACCAATGCACATTTTCGCGATAACGATCCAGATAGTGGTGTATATAAAGACGTAGATCATGAAAAAATCGACATTCTCGCTAATCTCTTCAGTGAACTAACAATACATGGCGAAGGTTTAAAAAAGCTAGAAAGTGGTCAGACATTTGACTATGTATATTGGGACGACCCTAATGAATTAGTTGATCGCCTTAGAATTCTACATGCATCGCTTAGTGTAGGAAACTATTCGCACATCAACGAAATAGTCTCCATACTTGAAGAACTGAAGGAAGCCGGCTACATACAATGAGTCGAACCGGAATCGCTCGCGAACTTCATGCTCCTGCTAGACGGAAATACCTTCGTCGCAAAGTCATAGTTCGTGGAATTGATGATTTATTCCAGGCGGACCTTGTTGAGATGATACCGTATTCCCGATTGAATAAAGGTTTCAAGTACATGTTGACAGTCATCGATGTTTATAGCAAGTTCGCTTGGGCTAGACCTGTCAAATCAAAGACTGCAACTGACGTAGCCAAGGCCATGAACAATATTTTGCATGATGGACGTGTACCGTCGCACCTGCAAACGGACCTCGGGAAAGAATTCTACAATGCGACCTTCAAGGCTTTGATGAAGAGGTATGGCATCAAACACTACTCTACATTTAGTAACGTCAAAGCCTCCGTTGTCGAAAGGTTTAACAGAACTTTGCGTTCCAAGATGTGGCGGCAGTTCACGGCTAACGGAAATTACAAGTGGCTTGACATCTTGCCGAAACTAATAAGCGAGTATAATTCCACGGTGCATTCTACCACGAAAATGAAGCCAAAGGACGTAACGGACAATCGCCTGCTTCAAACAGTGTTTTCCAACACGAAGAAGAAAGATCCACGAAAGCGTAAAGCTAACGTCGGTGACATTGTGCGAATCTCCAAGCAGAAAGGTATCTTCGAGAAAGGTTTCACTGCGAACTGGAGTCCCGAACTTTTCCGTGTGACACATGTTCGTGAATCAGAGCCTAGGACCTACTACCTCGAAGATTTGGACCACAAACCTATCCATGGCGGCTTCTATGCCGAAGAGATTCAGCCTACGTTGTATCCCGATACGTACTTGGTGGAGAAGATTATAAAACGAAGAAATGGACTGTCCTACGTCAAGTGGTGGGGCTTTCCACCTCGCTTCAATTCGTGGGTGGCAGATGCAGACGTCGAGAAATCCACAAGGCTTTAGTAATTTCTCTGTGTATTTTTTTTGTACTTGTAGTAGTGTAGTATGTATGTAATAAAAGTTTTTTTTAATAGAACTTGCGGTGTTTTTATTTTCTCAAACCTTGCACATTAGTGGTACTTTTTTAAAATTAAAGTTGTTTTGTATCATCCAGGGATCGAACCAAGGAGCTTAGTCGATCTATTCAATCAGTATATAGATTACAAATTTATTTAATGAATTTTGAACTTTTTCCCGAATCTCTAGCATTAAAATAACGAATTTCCGATATGTTGGTCTTGATGGTTTATAGGATGATGGTAGTAGAGGATTTAAAGTCTCTTTAAGAATGTTGAACATGGTTTATTGAAATTATTATTTTTTCATAAAATTAAACATTATTGCATCGATCGGGTATCGAACCGAGGACAGGAATCCATCGAATCAATATGTAAATTAATGAGTGATTTATTTAATGAATTTTGGAACTTTTCCCGAATTTCTAGCTAAATAATTACGGATTTTCAAGATGGCGGCCAAATGACAAGATGGCGGGTTTCACAGCAATAATAAATGATTACTGCACTCTAGCGGGTAAGAGTTAAACTAACATGGCGTCAGCGTACTCTAGCGGCCGAAAACAAGATGGTGGTCTCCAGCATCGAAGACAAGATGGCGGACATGACGTCATACTAGGTGACGATATATATGCTTTGAAAAAAAAGTGGTGGGAGTCAGTCTGCCTGCAGTCACCTAGGGGGAAGGATCGGTCGCCATTTTTAATTTTTTTTTGCACTCGTCGGGTTCGAACCGAGGACTCCAAACTCCGTGTCGTAAAAGTATAATTTTTAAATATTTTATTAAAATTTTATTAATTGAATTTTTTTATAAATTTTAAAAAAAATTTCATTTAAATCGGATAATAAATAAAAAAGTTAAAGATGGCGTCCAAATTGCAATGGTGACGTCATCACTCAAAATGGCGGAAAACACATCGCCGGAATTTTCGAGAACACAATGACGTCATCCAAGATGGCGGATCCAAGATGGCGGATCCAAAATGGCCGTCGTGATATACTTGTCCCGTTACGTTATGTCCCGTTACGCGGTGTCCCGTTACGCTCATCCAAGATGGCCGCCGTGACGTCAGAATCCAAGATGGCGGAGCCGGCTCTCGGCTCCACAGCCAGAAGCCAGATCTCGGAACCCCATTTACATACTACTGGCGTAGCGCTTTTTGCGAAGTCAGGTTAGACCTTGGAAACGCCATGAGAATATTTTACACTGTAATTTTTTTTTAAATAGAACAGAAATATTCATATGAAATGACAAACATTTATAAATGTGTACATTTCCATGAAAAAAAAACTGTGTCACTACCAAATAGTACTCGCAGTAATACTGGGTTCGGATTCTTACCCGGGCATTTATGCTTTGTTTTGTCCCAGTACCTCCAATAGTTAAAAGTTATTTGTAAACCGTTACCTGAATAGCTTTCCGGTATTAACTGCGCACAAAATAAGCATGATACAACAAAATAAAGACAAATTGTTTTAATATTCTATTATCTTTTCGATGGTTTAAAAAATTATGCTCGAATAAAACATGAATTTAAATATATTAAGCGTTCATTTTTCTTTTTTTTAATATTCGGTAGTACCTCAAAACACGTAAACACCCACCCACAGAGCATTCTTATGTTGTCCCCTTGGACTCACCTCCCCCTCATTTTACCTATCTAAGTCTTTGGCTGTGCCATTGATGATTTGTAAAGAACTTTGGGCTAAGGGAAGCCTTCATTTCACAGACGAGAGAGCCACACCCGAATTTCCCCGAAGATCATGCTCGCTTTTTTTTCCGTTCTATCTCATTGCATAAACCGGTGTGCCATTAAATTTTGCGGTCGATTAGGAAAGGTTAGCTACATTATAAATACTTTAAAACATTGTGGATGGTTGGTTATAATAGGTAAGTATAGCTACATAAAAAATACTGTTAAATCATTTTATGGTTGTTCGGCAAATAACTTTTTAATATGTAGCTATCCAGGGCTAGGAAACCGTTTACATGATTTCACAGTATCTTTAATGTAGCTATCCTAACCAAATCAACCGTCCACAATGTTTTAAAGTATTTATAATGTAGCTAACCTAACCTAATTGACCATTAGTTATCATGAATTGTATATTTATTCATTTACAATGAACAAAAAAAAAACTGAAGATGCACGATTGGGAGTTTGGCTCTCTCGTCTGTTGAAAGAAGGCATGCCAACGTGAGTATTCGGGTCTGTGCAATACAGAATGTACATCGTAGGCTTCCCATTGTAAAGAGCTTTGGGGCTAATTGTCACCTGCCAGGTCTCTGCCAGAGAAATTTTACTTACCAAAAAAATCTTCGCTTGGATAAAAAAAAATCAAAACAGTCATGAGGACTGCCGACCGAAGTGAAAACGTTTTTGCATATTTTACGAAAAAATATTAACACACAACAAATATTGGTTCATCACGTTAGTAAAATAACTCCTACATTACTATAAAATACGCATTGCATAGTAATTGTAGGTATTAAAAAAATAAACAATGATGTTCTTAATTTTTAGGTTATATTGCTATAAAGACTCCGTTTTCATCGTTATTCAAACTATATATCTGTATGAGAATATTAATATAATTTATACTCACTTTTTACTGCACAGTAATCGTAGGTATACTTAAGATTTAAAAGCGCAATAAGTTATACTAATAGGAACATATATAGTGTTATCGTTAACACGTCACGTGACCATGTCGATGACGACTTACATGAATTTACTCCCTATCCAAACCTTCCCATAGAAGTTTTCACTCCAAAAAAAAATATTCCCTTGTGACACGTGACCAGAAAGTGGTTCTGCCTCCATATTTCTCCGGAAGAAAGAAGGGGCTTCTTGTCCAAGCTTGTTGCCTAGTTGGCATAGTACATAAGCCCCTCACCAGCTGTTGTAAGATGAGAGAGCAGGAGGGGAAGTCCTCGGAGAGACTCGACGACCAGAAGACCGCCAGCACTGCTCCGGGTCGTCACTATTCCCTTAGACATGCCGCCACCGAGACTGCTGCTGAAGAACACTCCGTCACTATGTTCATGTGGAGAGATATAATAATTTCATCAAGCCAGCTGGCGATAGGCGACAGAAATATTCTGAGAGAGCGTAGTTTGGACTTGGCCATTTATCGAAGTAATATCTCGCCGAAGTGACTGATAGGACGAGTGTTCTGAGGACTTGGGATACTTCTTCGCCAGGTTGGCATCAGTGACGAATCTCTTGAGCTGGAGTTGGCGAGTAGTCGAGAAAATAACTACAGTGACAGTCGTGGGTCGGTGCTGGTCAGCGGCGAGCCAGTTAAGGAAGATGCGTGAGATACGTACGTCACGTATGACGGTTGCGTTATGTTACGTAAGGATTCCGTCTATGCTTATTTGAGATCCTTTCAGATGTGACAACATTCTTAAAATTCAGAACCCGTACCTCCAAGTACACTTTGATGCTGATAATCGCTTAGGTCGCGAGTACGTAAGGGGACTTGGTCTTTTTTCCCCCGACCAGTGTGTTGTATGAAGATGTTTCGTATAGGCTACTATAAAAGATTGCCAGACAGCTCACTCCAGTACAATAAATTTGGGTATAAACTACTTGTGTTCTGCAGTGTGCTAATTTCTTCGTACGAGCTGTGCGTGAACTTGGACAGTTTCACTTGGGCTGAGCTACCTCGGGGCATATCTCCAGATGACCCAAAGACTGCTAGCCGTGAGTGCTGCCCACCACAGACTTCGGCCGCCATCGGACAGCGAGAGCTCCGAGCGGAGGACTACTCTGAACATTTTTGTTGCAAGACGAGTTGATGCTTTTTTATTGTAGTCACCAGTTGTCGGTTGCAGTCTCACTGCTAATCATTCCTGTTCTCATTCCCTTGATATTATTTTTATATGCTCTAATTATTTTTTTTTGATAATGGCTTTTAAAATATGTTTTTAAAATTGTTTTTTCAAACTTAATGCTGCAGCTTGTTCGTGGCTCTGTGTCTTGAGTTGTGCCCTATAGATTTTAATTGTGCCGTTTGGAAGATTTAAATACCTTTTATAAATAATATTTTTTTGAGATTGTAGTTTTATTGAATACGCAAAAATTTAAATCCCAAAAACAGGTGGTGTCGAAGACAGTTAGAGACATAGTAGCATATCGCATCCTACTGAGCTGAATGTTCGTGACAATGTGTGTCCTCTTCGTTAAATTTACGTAGTGAAGTTTGTATTATCGTATCCTACTGACGAGATTGTGTCTCTGTGACGAGATCGTATCCCGTTGACCAGATCATATCCCTGTGACGAGAATCTTTCTCAGTGGCAAGATCGTATACCAGCTAATTTAAATGCATGTCCACATGTACGTCCTTTTCGTTATAATTTGCTTCCTTTTTTAAATATTCCCTAGCCACATGGCGTTGACACCTCATACCCATAGAATCACCCAATGTCGTTGTAGCTGGTGAAACCAAAGACAGTTGGAGTAAAAGCCAGTTGGAGCAGTTGAACACAACCATATATTAGCGATCGTATTCTACTGAGAGAATTACGTCCTACTGAGTTGAATGTTCGTGTAAAAGTACGCCCTTTTCGTTAAATGCACATAGTTAAGTTTGTAGTATCGTATTCTACTGTTGAAATAGTATACCTATGATGATATCGTAACCCTTTAATAAGAATGTATCTCTCCGACGATAGTGTATCCCTCTGACGAGATCGTATCACTCTGACGAGAACATATCCCTGTCATGATATCGTATCCCTGCGATGAGATCGTACTCTACCATGTTGAATTTTCTTACAAATGTGTGTCCTTTTCGTTAAATTTCCTTCGATTTTTAATTTTCTATCTTTTTTTAAATGTGCTTCCAAATTTGCTTCCTGTCTTGATGAAAGTACTTTCTTTTCTTGAATGTGCTTCCAAATGTGCTGCAATTTAATAGTTTGTGATGCCAAGTGCTTCCTTCTTTATATGTGTTTCCAAATATGCTTCCATATTGGGTTGTGCTTACAAATGTGCTTCCTCTTTGCCGGCTTTGCTTCCGATTGTGTTTCCTTTTTTTGATTGTGCATCCTAACGTGCTTCCTTTTTGTTGAATGAGCTTCCATGTGTGCTTTTTTTAATGTGCTATCAAATGTGTTAAATTTTTTTGTGCTTCAAATTGTGCTTCCTTTTTTTTCCGAATGTTGTTACAAATGTGCTTCTTTTTATGATTGTGCTTCCGATTGTACATCATTTACTTGATTGTGCTTCCATTTATGGTTCCTTTTCGTAAAATTGTGCTTCCGATTTTCCATCATTTTCGTTGATTGAGCTTCCGATTGAAATGTCCTCTTATTTCGATGTGCATCTATAAGTCTGTAGTCAGACCATTAATGTCCTCGTGATTCGAAGATGCCTGGTCTAAATGCCTGACATTCAACATGAACTGTTCAAAATGTTGGTCGAGTATCGACGAACTGCCGCGGAGGCCGGCGTCAATGCTTAAGTACCCTACTGCCCTTCTCGAACTGACGAGAGCAGCCGTGACGAGTCGCGTCATAACGGACCGATCAGACGCCCGAACAGTCCAGTAGGGCGGCATCCATTCTCGCCACCCTGCACGGCGGCCCACGGAATTCCCAAAGCCGCTCAGCGATAGATAACGGCACCTAGGCAGTACGGTACGTGTGGAGCGAAGGGTTGAGTGAGGGGGGTAGCGATGACCCTTGTAATCTGGCCAGGTACGCGTGGCACGCCTTACGTCAGTGTACGGCACGTGATACGGTGTGTGACTCCGGTGGTCTTGCAGGGCCGCCAGCCAACTCCGAACCTGGCGCGTGTCGAGGTCCTGTCTGCGTTCGTAACAATACTATTTGCTGGTATTCCCTCATAAATTTGTACAATTATATGAAAAAAACTGTACCGCTAAAAAACAGTGTTTCATGTAATACTGGATTCGGATTCTTACCCGTGCATTTATGCTGTGTGTTGTCCCAGTACCTTCAATAGTTAAGTTATTTGTAACCGTATCCTGAATAGCTTTCCTGTATTAACTGCGGACATTAAAAATGATAATAAACAAAAATAAAGTCAAATGACTGATTATTAGTTTTGTTTTCCATGATTAACTATGTGTTATATAGAGTTACAATATCTTTCTTGTAGTAGTACAAACTATTTCTTGGCAACTGGTCTCAAAATTATTCTGTGTAAAAGTACAAAAAAAAAGTTTTCTGGTTTGTCTCGCTGTCGATAACCACTGGTGAACATGGCAGACGAACCACTTACACTGGACGATTCCCCCCCCCCCCTCCCCCCACCTGTTTCCTAAACTTTTAGATGCTTAGGAATACTGTTTCTGTAACACGGCGCACGCCCCGTTACGAGCTGTTACATCTGTGATACGTCACGCGACACAGTATTCCTTCTACGGGTTGTCCTTTCTGGTGTTTATATTTTCGGCGGAAGGCTTTGCTTCGAGCCCTGTGGCCACCCCTCCTTTCCCCTCCTGCCGTTGGGAAAGGGGGTGGGGGAAAGTCACCGCGCCAAACCGGTCCAGTTGTGTCTTCCTTCTCCGCTTCTTCATCTTCCACGATTCCTAGAGGGGTCGGCTCGCGACACGTTGGCGCAACAACGCCGTATGTCCCTTGAACAGTACACCTACGCTGCAATAGATGGTCGCTAATATCCCTCATGAATAGTGGAATTTTTGGATCTTAGCTCTCGGTATGCGGCATTTTCTAGGAGCTATTTCGTGAGAGTAACGGAATTCGATTGTAACGGAAATGTATTCCTAAACACGGTACTGTCATCTGTTTAAGCCTCGTAAAACCTCGAAAAGAATACGGACCCACGTGATTCATCCGTTTGCATTAACTTTCGCGATCATCGAGAGATGTAGGTGCTAATCATATTGGTGTGCCAAAATAAACTTTATAATAGTACAACCATCCTTTAATTATAATTTTAATCATATAAATGACAACCTAAACAATGCGCATTACCATTTTGACAATCCTTAGCTAATATTGAAATGTAGAGATAACTCAGCGTTCGTCATACTGTAGGTACACAAAAAATCGTTTACCTGCATATACTGATGCCATGAAAAAAAAAAAGTCTTAAATGTTGATCAGCTCAATAAGAATAAGGTTTGTTTGTAGGAAGTATTTACAGACTGATTTCTGTCGTTTAGGCAAAAAATAATTTACATTCATCTACTTAGTGTTGTAATATGTTTTTTTTTCTAAATGTTTCAGATTAATTTTGTTTTAATGTATTTATTGGACTGCCGCTTTTAGTTTTAAAAATACTTAAAAGATAGCGGCGCAATTGTAATACTTTAGAGAACCAATAAAATGGTATATGTCTTTGATGTCATGTTTTTTTCAAACACAATTTTCCTGGCTAATATATATATATATATATATAATAGGATGGATATATTTATGTATGACATTGATAAACTCCGACACCGTTTGACCGATCGCCATGACATTTGGCACATCGAAGTGTTTTTTTCATGGAGAAGGTATTTATGCTATCCATTTTTTATTTTGTAACTCGCTGCTAGATGACGTTGCAGCGCATCAACTTCTAAACCGTTCAACCGATAGGCATGAATATTGTTATACATAGATATTTGAACTCGGAGAATATTTTTACTGTATCCATTTGCAATAACCCGCCACTAGATGGCGCTGCTTCGCGTAAACTTCTATTCCGTTTAACCGATCGCCATGGAAATTGGTATATTGTAATTTTTACTGTCCTTAATCCTCAATAACAACAAATAGTGATTGTGAATGTGACTGTGATAGAGTATTTGGTGAGTGAGTTTAAAATTGAATACCTTTTCCAACTCTTTATAGATTCTAGATTACATACAAACGATCCATTTAAGATATACAGAGGTAAATAAATAAACACTGGCAGGACAAAGTCTGCCGGGTTCTGCTAGTAAATTATATAAGTATATTTGTAAATTTGCGATTTTATACTGTTATGAAAATTCAAGTTTACAAAATGTATTTATTTTAGGATAGTTTTACTACCATGAGGTTTACTACGGCACACCAACACGATTAGTAGAAGCCCTGATGTTCGCGAAAGTTAATATATACGGGTGCAGTTTGCCACACGTCGGTCCGCCATCTTGGCGACTTCTGCTCGTGGCTACAGCAGCTTCTGCAAGCATGCGCATTGGACTTTCAACCTGTTCAATTTCAGTTGTGTAATGTGCGTTTATTTCATTGCATTTCTGTCGCATACGAAAATTTCACCCTCAACGTGCCTAAAGAAGTCTAACCTCAAAAACGTAGGCGATGATTTTTCCGGTCTAGGGGGAAATGTCACAGGTTCAGTTTACCGTTTTTTCCTTTAAATGAGTAGGTACGTTTCGAATATTTATCACGCTCACCATTTTTTTTTTTTTTTTTAATTCTACGTCTACGTTAAATTTCGTGTCCAAATTTTATGTTATAAGTTTGTTTGCCATTATTAAAACATATGAGTTTGCTCTTTACCGATGTTAGATGTTTACACATCGCTGGCGAGTGCTGATGAATTCACTAGCAATTTTTTTTTTCAAATAGACAATCGTATGTTAATTTTACAATACAAATTTGTTGTATTTCCTTAGCATTAGACTTTTCCTAAACGAATATAAGAGAGATATGGTAATTTTACGGAAAATTTCACAAGAGTCTAGCGACAGCAATGCTACCTTCCTGCAACTGGCCGCAAATGCCGATCCTTTCCGAAGTTAGCCGATCGGGAGCGCCTACCCCCTGGATGTTTTTTTTTATTTTTAAGCGCGCGTTTTTTCTCTCCAGTATAAAAATGCCACATAGACTGTTTAGTGGATGGTTGGTTATATTAGGTAAGTATAGCTACATTAAAATTACTGTAAAATCATTTTATGGTTGCTTAGCAAATAACTTTTTAATATGTAGCTATCCAGCGCTAGGAAACAGTTTACATGATTTCACAGTATCTTTAATGTAGCTATCCTAACCAAATCAACCGTCCACAAAGTTTTAAAGTATTTATAATGTAGCTAACCTAACCTAATTGACCATTAGTTATCATGTCCTTACCTGAAAATTACAATTTAATTAATAAATATACTTTTATTTGCATTCATTATTGAAATATATTTATTACTTTTGAAATGTTACGTGATCGTATTTATTTTTACAAGTTCAAAAAAAAGTTCGTACCTGCCGGGATTCGAACCGTCATTCTTACGTTTAAATGATAGCGCCGCTGAGCGCTTAGCCACGAGGCTATATTTGATAAATGGAAGTTTCAGATGATATATATGATCGTGCCGCCGGCCCCGGAACGAGCTTGAGCGGTGCGGCAGCCGGCCCCGGAACGAGCGTAAGCGGTGCGGCAGTTGCAGGAAGGTAGCATTGTTGTCGCTAGACTCATCTAAAATTTCCCATACACTTGTTTAAAAAGTCCATTACTTTTTTATTTTTTTATTTAACGTCTTTGTGGGAAATTAAATAAGATAATACGCATTCTCTCAAACTTAACTACGTTTTTAAATTAACTATCAGTGTATTATTATTATTTTTAAATAAAGAACATAACAAAGCTTGGTAATATACTAGGAAAAAACTGAAACTCTAGTTAATTGTTCAAAAACAACAGTTAAACATTACAGACGCCAGCTTAAAAATAATGTGCATATATTTACTATAAATAAAGTTTAAAGCATACACTTTCTGCAATTTAATTAACGTTAAAACTTCATACGTAGAGACTGGGAACCTCGCGAATTCATTTTACGATAGGATAAAATTCAATTCTTATACTTTTGCTATTAACGCATGGTTTATCTGAATGACTATACCGATGCAAGACCTTCAACCAAAGAATTAATGAACGGCAAGTAACCCAGTTCAGACGTCTCACAAGGCATCAGCCAATGAACATGGGATTTTTACCCGAGTATGCATAGGCCAGTGGAGTCTAGCCTAGAGGTCATTGAAATCGCGACATTTTTCTGGTCCCTAATCATACGTTACCAATCTAATAAAAGGAAATGATATGGCCAGTCACTCACTCATACAGTAGGTAAGTCGCGAAGTTATCATTCCAAGTACCCGGAAATTTTGAGGATTCATTTGGTTTCAGACAAAAATTCAAAGTCCTGTGTCAACTTGACCTCAATTTGATTTCCTATTGGCTGATCCCTTTCTGTAGAACCACCCCCCCCCCCCCCCCCGCCCCTTTTTTTTCTTCCTTCTTTTCAGCTGGTCCATGTGTATCGGTCTCTCTACTGCTGTCTGGTAGTTGTCTAGTCCATAGTCTTAGCGGGAGTGGCGGAACAATTATGGACCTGTCATCTAAACAATTCTAAACTAGTGACCAAAATAATCCGCGAAATATCTAGGTTTCTACAAGTAAGTGTTCCAATGAGCTGTGGAGAAAAATATTTTTTTTATTGACTCATTGCCTGGAACTTTACACACAAAAAAAATAAACGTTCAATTTTTCTTCCACTTAGAAGTATTTATTTTTTGACAACTTTTAACTACGTGTGTTTTCTCTCTGTTTGTTTATTTATTTATTTATTTTCCCTGCTATACATACTTGTAAATCCTTTGAGCATCTTTTAAATAAAATCCAGTATTGCATCCTTATAATCCGATTTGTTTGACCTAATTATTTTTAAGAAATTATAAGCTTGCTAGTAACTGAACTAGCTTTCACATGCTTTTTGACGTGTAACATCTCAGCTCTCGGTGTACGGCATTTGGTAGAAGTAATTTCGTAAATGAAACGGAAGTCGTAAAAACGGAAATGTGTAACCACAATGCTGTCATCTGTGGCTGATTGCGCAAATCATTGTTCACAAATAAAAAAGAAAAATTTATAGAATTAACTGTTTAATGAATTTCAACAAGATGATCAGATTTAAAAATAAATCCTAGTCAAAAATTAGGTCCAAAGCCGGGGATAGCATTTTTTCAACTATTTTTCGCTTTTATAGGGGCCGCTTCATTCTATATTTTAAATTTTCGCTCTGCAATTCGTATGATTCGATAACATACGTAGCTGCTCTGGCAACGAATGCAAGCATCGGGTGCGGAAACTACGTGTGATTCGCGTCCATAAAAATATAGTAGAAAACACAATTTCCGTATGTAATTATCACGCTCGAAATTATTTCAAAGAGTTCTACGTTAAATTACGTGTCAGAGTTTCGTATTATAAGTGTTTTTGATCATGAGAACACGTGAATTTGCTCGTTACACATCACTGGCGAGTACTGAAAGAATAGCTCACTTGTTTTCGCCAACTCGCTAAAGAGAATTGAATGATATTATGAGCTATTTCGCAACAATACACTTTATTGTGGTAGGATTCTCCTTTGCACCAATCACAGGTAAACTGATGGTTTAATGAACAGGGCTGTTAAGATGGCAGAGATGCTAAGATGGCAGTGATGCTGGGATGGGTTGCCTCAGCCTCTCTTTGTATCCCTTCCCCAAACACCTCCAGTTGCGATGAAATTGAGTATCGATTTCCCTGTGCCTGGGAGGACAGGCTAATCCAGTTATAACCACTCCAGGGTGTATATGCTGCTACCTGAAGGAATTATATCTTAGCGTGTAATTAATCTGGTTATATGTTTGATATGTCCGAAAAAACCCAAAGGTTAAAAATTAACCTGAAAAACAAAACTGGAATGGGCAAGTTCAATGGCTCTTAAATAAAGTATGTACATAAAACAATGCCCCAGTTATAAAATTTAATAGTCTAAAACTGTAAGCGTTATAGAGAGTTGGTTTAGAGTCACAATCAAAGATTAATTCAAACATTTTTAGTTAAGCGCATGCGCTAATACTGGTTTGTTGTTTTCTCGCTTGCAGCGCCACTGATATCGAAAGAATGGCTCTTTCCCCAATTAGTAGAGGGCGAACCTGTATGGAGCCCCGCCTCATTGGAATCTATTTGAACGAGAGTGGTTGAACTTTGAAGTTCCTGACCGTTGGATTGGTCGTAATGGTCGAGACGACAGAGCTCTTTTTCGCTGTCCTCCACGTTCACCTGACATAACAATTTTTTTTTCCTTATAGGGCTTGATAAAAGATCGAGTCTACGTTCCACAGCTATCTAATGATTTCCAGAATTGAACACAGAATTAAAGAGGCTATTGCTTCCATTGCTCCGGACTTGTTAACCAAAGTGTGGGAAGAAATGGACTTTAGGTTGGATGTGTGCCGTATTTGTAAAAAAAAAAAAAAAAAAAATACTGGGCTAGTTTACCTTCAATTTTATGTATGATTGGGGGTAAATAGTCTAAATCAAACTGTTATAATATACCACTGAAACTGGGGCATTCTTTTACGAACATCCTGTACTTTTGGCGATCAGACACCATGTACAAATATTGAACTGTTTAAATGGCACAATTAAAACCGGAGCTCTGCACGACACGGCCATCTTGAAAAAGGTGTGTACCATTTTATCTTTATTTTATATCTAAGATAAACACTGGTAGGCTAGTAATAATTTTGAATGGCCTAACTTTGAAAAAATGCTAATTTTGTACATTGTATAGTTTGTTTGGACATAGAAATAAGAAGAATAAAATAAATTCCTTAATTGGCGATTTTAGAGTTTAAGGAAAATGATTCTCGGTACTTCATTATACATGTAGTTGGAATTTGTTTCAGGGAAAAAAAAAATATATTTAATTTACCAAGCATTTCTCAATCTTAAAATTTTGCGTAATTTGATAGCTTTAAGATGAATAAAACAATTTTTTTTAAAGCTATCTGAAATAGGTGTATTACGACGTAGCAAATATAATTTCCAGTAGTACAGTATATATTGGGCGGTCCTCCGGCTGGGTTATGGTTGTGGAGCGTGGAGCGGGTCAGTGACCTTTGACCCCTGACGTCACGGCGGTCATTATGGTGTCAAAAATCTTTAATATTCCTCTAAAAGTCACAACATTCCTAGAAATTCCCTAATTTCGATAGAAAAATTCCTGTTTTTAGGGAAAATAGCGCGTATTTGTTCCAGAAAATTAAAAAAATAATATTCGTATGCTTCGAAAGACTTTTGCCTCTGAAAGAACCCAAATTCCTCAAAATTGCTTAAGACTCCTAAAGGCAAACAGCCCTAGACGCCGACGTCACGACATTGACATTAACCGTAACCATGAATATTTAATTTTTGACCATCTTGGATTATATAAGAGTTGCCCTTTTCGTTAAGCCCGCCATCTTGAAAAACCCGTAAATATTATCCGATTATAACAGGAATTATTTTTTAAATCATAAAAAATTTAATTTATATCTAACATTTTAATATAATCTTCCCCCATATTGAATTCAGACATCACCTTTGCCCTTTTTGTTAATGTCGCCAGCTTGGATTGTAGAAACGTTTCACTTTTCGTTACGCCCTCCCTCTTGGTCATGTATTTTGTATTCGTTGCACTTTACGTTACGGCTGCCAAATTGGATCCTAGAAAGTTGCATTTTCCGTTATGGACATCATCTTATTGTTGTCTGCTGGTGGCCTCCATCTTGGATGATGTCACAGCCTCAATCATGGTTTTTTGTTCTTTTGAAGGCCGTCATATGTGATTCTATAAACATTCGTTATGCCCGTCATTTAGAAAATCCGTAATTATTTTTCGATTCAAACATTAAAAGTTAAAATTAATAAAAATGGAGTCCTCGGTTCGAATGCGACGTGCGCAAACGATTAAAAATGACGACGGATACTTCCTCCACTCAAGCTACCGGCATACTGACCTCTAACCACTAATGCCAAAGCAGATATTACGTCAGTTAGTATGACGTCACGACAGCCATCTTGTTTTCACCTGCTGGAGGCCGCCATCTTGGCACCGAAACATTGCGCTACCGAAATATTAGTTTAAATTTTGATCGCTAGAGTGCAGGAATCAGTTATTACTGTAGTGTCCACCATCTTGTCATTTGGGCGCCATCTTGAAATTCTCTAATTATTAAGCTAGAAATTCGGGAAAAAATCCAAAAATCATTTTGAAAATCATTTGTAATAATTATGATTGATTCGATTAATTTCTGTTCTTGTTCGATCATTGCTTGATGCAATAAAAGGTAATTTAATTAAAATACCATAAACTTCCAGGTTCGAGAAAAAACAACAAAATGCAAATAAAAATTTACTACAGAAATCCTGCAAGTACATAAAACAAAGTACTAACGTTTCTCAAAGTCTACAGTCTTCCAAGAAGGTGAAGCGAGCGAGACCTTGGCATGCATTGACGTGTGTTTTCATGATTAACCAGCTACGTCCAGTCGATCACCATGCACATCAGTCGGTAGCCAGGGACGTTTATTCAGTGACCAAGAACGCATGTCCGGTAGGTGGCCAGACGCATCCAGTAGGTGGTCAAACACAACCATTTGCCATTTTTTAGGAACTTGGCTTCTTTCAAAGTCAAAAGTCTTTTGAGGCATTTGAATTTCGATTTTTTTTTTCTGGAATTAAAGCGGGAATTTTTTTTCTCTAAATAGGGTAATTTCTAGGAATTTCGAGGAATTTTGAGTCATTTTTGAGGAATATTGAGAATTGCGACACCATAATGGCCTCCGTGACGTCAGAGGTGAAAGGTCATTTTCCCGCTCCACGCTCCACACCCAGAACCCAGGAGGAGGAATGGCTAATATACACTATTATTGCATTTAAACCTAAAAGGTTAAAGTTCTCTAAACTGTTTAGTTTATTCTTAGTTTGTATGCCCCAAAACGTTGAGAATGTAACTTTGGCAGCTAATTACGCTAAAAGTATTTTGTGTGTATATATGTGAGTGTTTAATATTTTTGTAAACAAAACACGCTTAAAGTGTACAAGTTTAACAGTGTTTAATGTAGTATAGAATTATTACCTGAGACGGGACCCGCGCCATCTTAATCCCTAAGGATAGCAGTGAGATGTTTATGATCTGTATCTCCCACAAACGTTAACACTCCGCTTGCGATCTACCGACCAGAACTAGCTTCCTTTACTTCCCCTCTCCACTTTTCCCTTTCCACGAAGAAGAGATATTCGTCCCCCTCCGGCTTTCCGGCCAGTCTGGCCGTAACTGTTTGTTGGGGGAGCGTTTGCCGGGTGAGTTACCCCCGCCTGTAAAACCTCAAAGAGAGAAGGGGGGGGGGGGGGATTATGTTGGCTGCGGCGCCCGAAATCGCTTAATTGAGGAGAAACAACTGGAATTCTGGTCGATGGGGTCACGCAGGAAAGTCGCAAAAAAAAAAAAAGAACTCGTCCACAAACTGAAACGGTCAGTAGTGAGTCGTTTGAGCTCACAATTTGAAGCTTGCTCGTTTGAGCCTTTATTTCGTGACCCTTCGGCCATATCCGAGCGTTTCCGCCGCTCGATGTCAACCCAACCCCCGGTAATGGCGCCAATCGCAGCCATGGCTGGCCAGTAAACCCCAATTAGCACATGATGCACGCGCCCTTGTCCTGCATGGTTAAAAACCCACATGGTAGAGTGTATAGGCTTCGGCCTGAGACACACTTAGGTCCTCCCCTAACACACTTAGAATAATTTAGGCTAGGAAAAAAAACCTGTATGGTAGACTCTTTTCTGCTCTTACTAACTCTTCATCCATACCATCCTCTGTATCCTGTTTCCTCCTTCGCTATTAATACATGCCCTTTCATCCCGCATGTATGTGACGAGGGTTTTCCCTGTGTCTGTGCAGATTTTACCTGGGCCCAACTTAGCATAGTTTTAAGCTAGTTTTAAAATAGGGTAATTAGCCATGGCGTCAATCGCTGCCATGGCTGGCCAATCCCCAAACAAAGCACACGTTGCATCTGACCCTCTTCCTACATGGCTAATCCCAGCATGACTGGGATGTTAGGTCTTACGCTCACCTACACGTTGGCAGGATGAAACAAAAACAAAAAAATTGCGCCTCGCTCTATAATTTGCATCAGCGCACTCTTAGTTCGCAACCGGTGAAACATCGGGAGAGGCTTTTGGCCGAAGTTGCAAACCGAAGGTGGTCGATTATTCACATATTATTTGTTCCCCCCTTAACCAAACTAAAAACTAAATGTATTTGTAGAAGAGGTCCGGGCTAGGAAGGAGGCATATATGACTATGCGTATAGGCCTCGGCATATATGCCTCCTTCCTAGCTCGGACCTCTCCTACAAATACATTTAGTTTTTAGTTGGGTTAAGGGGGGGGGGGGGAAATAATATGTGAATAATCGACCACCGGTTTGCGACTTCAGCCAAAAGCCTCTCCCGATGTTTCACCGGTTGCGAACTAAGAGTGCGCTGATGCAAATTATAGAGCGAGGCGCAATCTTTATGTTTTTTTTTTTCATCTTGCCAACGTGTACGTGAGCGTAAGACCTAACATCAGCAGTGTCATGGTTCAGCAGTGTCGAGTACAGCTACTGGGATGCAGGATATCTACGCACATATACGGTTCACAATGTTTCCAATGTATTTTGTAAAAAAATATTAAATTTGTTGTGTCAATAAGGATCACAATCCATTAGCAGGTAAATGGAACATCGATATGGTGTCCACGAGACAGCGCGATGCTGGCGCTCTCTAGGAACAAACAGCAGAAACAAAGATGCCAGTATCCAAGATAGCGGCCACCAGCAGAACACACAAAACAAAGATGGCAGTCGTGTCGTAATCCAAGATGACGGCCTCCAGCAGACGACAACAATATGGCTGCTGTGTCGTAATTTAAAAAGTGGTTGTGACATCATATTCAAGGTGTTTGGCATGTTATTAGAAAATTCAATATGGCGGCGATAACGAAAATTGCAACATTCAGGGATTGGGGTACTTGTTGTTAAGATGGAAGAATTCATGGTCAAGGCCAAAAGCCAAAGTAAAAGTTCATGGTTATGGTAAAAGGTCAAGGTCAAAGGGCAATGTCAAGGTAAAATGTCAATTCAAGGTCGAAGTAAAAGGTCAAAGGGTAATGTCAAAGTATAAGGTCAAGGTCAAAGGTATATGTAATCCTATATGGCCACCATGACATCATAATCCAAGATGGCGATTGTAACAAAACGTGCAACGATGACGTCATCATTCAATATGTCCGCCGTGACATCAGAGGTGGTAGGTCATTGACCTCCTCCTTGCTCTTAACCCTTTACTATACAACTTATAAAATTTTCAAAAAAATTTAACGGATGATAGTGTGCCTACTAAAGGAGTTATAAATTGTTTGTCCTCCAAATCTTTCCACCCCTTTTGTTATGGTTGGTCGTATCAAAAATATATTTAGACAAATGTGTTTGGTATCACCCCTACGATTTATAATACGTTCAAACGGTGTACGGTTACATGGTACCGCGTACAGACATATAAACTATGTATTAATTGTGTTATTATTATTATTTATGTATTCCTTTATTATTACTAATGCTCCAATGTTGTTTAATACTTTTATATAAAATATCTGACCATCGAACTACGGAACTGTCATGCTACAGCCTAGCATCTATAAACATTGGACTGAACATAATACTATCAAACCTAACCTGATTTAATATTTATGTAATTGTTGTAACTTCACTTCTGTTATTTCTTGTATTTTTCTCACCACAGATATTTTATGTCTAATAGTTTTACACTTTGTTTTTCGGTGATTGTTAATCACCTGCATTATTTTACCTGTTCTTGGCTGCAGTAATTACAGCCGCAGGCTATCTTTGATAACAGCATACCGCCGTGGGTGGAAGTGCGACCGTGTAATATGTTATGTAGAAAGAAATTAAGAAAAGGCGTCTCTTCGTCATGGACTATCCCGACGCCGGCCTTAGACAAATTATTAAATTTTACATAATATTGTAAAGTACTGTAAATTCAGTGTATGTAAAATAATTTGTATTGTTGTAACTACGAATGTGAGCGTTTTCAACGAGATCCAGCTACAACGAGATAAGTTATCTGCAACTTAGATTGAGGCCTATGCTATAAGCTAAAGTTAGCCATTTTTAGCCTTGTAGCGTCCATAGCACGGACTTTTATGGAAACTTATTTGTGAACATTGTAATTATTTCAAAGTCATTTACCTACACATACTTTTGACATTTTAAACATCTGGTTGAACATTCTTGTAAATTTAAATTATTATTTCTACGTTGATTACAGTGTAATTCTACTCAGAGGTCCGAGAGCAGAACTTCTGCAAACCCTGAGCCATAGCCGAGGCATAAACATTATTTATTGGAGAAACACTGAGATATTATTTATTTCACGTACATTTTTACCGCAACTGAGCGACGGTAATTTGCGTAAATTGAAAGATTTGACAACTAAACTGACACGAACTTATGGTAAACGATATTTTTAATTTAATGAACTCTTGTTTTGATTATAAATCTGTGCCAACATATATCCAGAATGTTTAAGCAGTTAAATATAACCAGGAAAGCCACAATAAACCATATTAATTCATAATTTTGTCACTACCAACTTGCACAACATATCCCGACTCCTAATAAAATATTTAACCACAGTGTCTTGCAATTGAAAGTGTTATTGTCTTGTGTCTTTGTTTGTTTAGATTTAGGATTATTCAGTGTATTTGTTCTTGTTGTGTTTTTTTGTTATTAAACAGTGTGGTGTTCCGTTTGAAAGACACATCCACTCTGACTATTACATTTAACTATCATTATTTTAATTTATTTATTTATGTACCTACTCAACTGCATGCAACCCATAGAATAGGCATAGATTCTGTATAGCAACGGTGCCCAATTACCTATCATACTACCTAATCAGTTACATACTACTACTATAGACATACTACACAAAGGATGTGATGTTTATCATATTATGGGAGATTTAGCGGGGGAAAAAAACCTTTAACATCTCTACTTCTTTATTCGGATATTGCCCATAAACGAACTCAACCGATATTTTCTATGATTATATTTTTTGTGTCAGTTTCGAAGTGATTTGTGAAAAATTACGGCAGTTATAGTGTGCCTAAAAAGTGATATATATATATATATATATATATATATATATATATATATATATACACCTTTAGTTGACGATGGTTTTGGGGTCTATAGACCATGAAACGTAAAACTAAATTAAAAACATCCCTGAATTTTAATCATTGTAACGGCTACAATGACAATAGGTGGTATTTCTTCGAAATCTACCTTAAAGTACCGAACAGACAAATAAACAAACAGACTTACAAGAAAGCGAGTTAATATTGCATTGTCATCCAGTTGTGAGTTATGTTTAAAGTTTAATGTGGTAAGTTCATCTGAAAGTTAATTAAAAATCTTTTTTCAAAATTTGTTCGGAACAGACAAACAGACAAGAAAGCGAGTTAATTAAAAATACTAAACCCAGTTTGTCCATTTTTTTTTAATTCATTGTACAGTTAATACTATAAAGTTTCCCTTTGGCTTTGTGAACTTTCGTTCACGCCATCAGAATCATCAGATGGCAGCACCGTGGTCGCATATTTGCATTCCATGCGACTTCCGTCGCATTCAAGCTAAACTACTCCTACATCAAAAAAATGTTGTTAAATTGCGAGGGAGGCAAAAAAAAGGCATTAACTGTACACACATAACTAGAGACCTGTAAAATTCGCGGATTCATTTCGCGATAGGATAGAGTCCAAATACTTTTGACATTATTTTGCTTCAGTGATTGGGCCACAGTTTATCTGAAGGACTCTGGGCCAATGAAAAATCTTTAACAGAAGAATTAGCGAATCACGATCATTCCAGTCAACAGGTGTTACGAGTTGGTAACCAGTCAGAAGATGTAATTTGCACGAGTGCATAGAGGATCATGGAGTCTATCCTTTAGGGATTTTAAATCACGAATTTTACAGGTCTCTACACATTACTCATCTGCACACACATTTGACGTTGGTGCTTACCTTCACGACAAAAAATTTTGGGCCTCCCTTGGCAACACAGCTTTATATTGACCGTTCCCTCGGTGCCACCAACACACGACCATGTGTGTCTTATCGAGCGAATATGGCGACCACTCGCTACTCCTGCGTCTGATGGCCGTTTGACATCTGTCATTCCGGTAAATAAAACAACCACGGTTCAAGTAAAAAAAAAAAAAAAAAAAAGAAAGACATTTCCTACAGAAAAAAAAACTCTGTTGAAAGGAATAATTGTCGCTTTACGTATTTTGTTACCAGCAGTTTCGTGCTGTTGTTTCTGGCACAGTGAAATATGACGTCAAAGTATGATTGATATATACAGTTTGTTCGGAAATCGCTAGGGAATAAAATAATGAGAAGGTGCGCAGGAGCGTACGTATTATTTTTTTTGGGTGGGGGGGGGGGGCGGTGGCTGCGGGAGAGGGGTAGAGGGGTAGATCCAATATGCCCGCTGTTTACTTTCAAATGCATTCTTCCCTTTTGTTCATGGGGATGATAGAGTTTTATACATTTTTTTAGGATTTCTGTTTGGGTGGAGGGTGGTCCGTCAATTCCCCCCACACCCCCTTCAGTACTGCCCTATAGGCTTAGACACCACTGCCCGCTAATGTTCAGGCAAGTAACTTGGTAGGGTTGCGTTTTCGGACACGTGTTTCTTAACAAAAATTCGGTGCATTGGCATGCCCTGCCGCCCATTATATGTATGCCCAGGAATTCCCGAACGTTATGTAGATTTTTTTTTATTAAAAAAAAAAGGGGGTATTCAAAGTAAAATTGTAAATACCTCAAGACGGGAAAGAGTTTAATGTTATATTATTCACATAACCAACTATTTGAAACATACGGCTGATGGGAGACGACATTCACTTCCAAAGAAAGCGCAAATTTGTTAAGTTTTTGCGCAAAACACTAACTAGACACATTATAACGTTACTAGTGGGAATACAGGTTCGGAAAGGATAGTACAACTATATCAGTTATTATTTATTTATTTAGCTTATATTAACATTTAGTTAGATCATAGAAAAACTAAATGGCTTTCCACAAAACTAATTTCAGTTTAATTCACTCTCCCAGATCGACTAGACTGTGGCTCTCTCTACTGTTCGTCTATTACCGTGCGCCTCGGTCTGAGCAAACTGCTTCACACTGCTTCGCACTGCTCGCTCGTTCGCCGCACCACAACACCGTCCCCGATGCCCGGATATTCGTACACGAATTAACACTCAATGCTGCGAGAATTAAAGCGTCCTAGTTACGTCACTTCGCACGACGGTGCTCTCAAGGCGCCCGGACCCCGTGGGACAGACGGAGACCCACTAGCGTGTGTTCCACGTTGTTTTAGGGGGAGGGAAGGGGACAGGCGTTGTCTGTGTCGCACCCACTCAATGAGGAAGGAGACTTTCCTTAGGAATCTCGCAAGCTGGCGCGCCAGGCCGGCCGGCCGTCCTCATCGCTAACAGCCTCGTAACAACATTCACTTACAGAGGTAGAGAGTGGTGTGGGGTGAATAGGAAAGCGTGATTGTAGCAGGGAAGTGAAGTGGTGCGCGTTTAGATAAGGAGATGCTGTGTGAGAGATTATTATTGAGTTAAGGGAGTTGGTCGTCAGTGGTGTCGTGTTTCGCAAGTGACAGTTGGAAAATGTGTACCACCGGCACTACTTTTTAGGGATTTCCGATTTTGAGACATGTTACGCGTTACAGACTACTCGGCAAGTATAAAAAAAATTTCGACTCCGAGTAACTTCACTCTCGTTACTTGCGAATGCAGATGTTTTTATTTATAAATCAACAGCTTATTAATGAGATCTTCAATGACTGATTTTTAAGTAGCCCACCAACTGTTATGCCTTCCGCTGTTATAGTTACGCGTAATAATAATGACACACATATAGAAGTGAAACTTATTTACGTCAAGTTAGGGAATGTTGAGAGTAGAGCATAACAAAAAATGCAACGTTTGGAGTGGGGCGCTCGATGGGTGTTTGGGGGCGGGGAATAAGGAATTAGGTAGATTCAGACAAATGTCTGACTATTTGCAGGATTTTTATCATCATGTTAGTTACAATTGTGTGCGTCCAGTTGTTAACATCTGTTGTTAATTATAGCACACTTGCATACTATCTTAATCGGATATATTTGCACTCTTATACACATGTTTCAAATATTTGTGTCCACCTGAAAATTTCCGATATACCTGTGTATGAATTTTCACTTCTAACGCAACCTTTTTAAAAAATTTTAAAACAAGTATAAAAATATATGCACTTCTCATGTCAGTCAAAGTCAGGTGGAGGCATTGTATCCTACTGCATCTTGTGACCGATCATATCCTAATGATGAGTTAGTATCCTCTGATGAGGTCGTATCCCTGTGATGAGATCGTATCACTTAAATGAGATCGTATTCCTGTGATGAGATCTTAAACCTGGGATGATATCATATCCTTGTGATGACATCGTATCCCTGTGATGAGATCGTATCCCTGCCATGAGATCGTACCCCTGCGATGATATATCCCTGCGAAGAGATCATATCCTACCTTGTTAAAATTTCGAACAAATTTATGTGCGATTTTTTTTTGTTAATATTGCTTTCTTTTTTAATGTGCTTCCTTTTTTTTCAATGTTTTTTTTTTTCCTTTTTGACGAATGTGCCTTATTTTTTTAGAAATTGTTTTCTTTTTGACGTCGATTGAGCATATATAAGGCTGTAATCGGGAAATAATTGTACTCGTGGGTTTGAATACAACTGGTCTATACGGCTGACACTGTACGTGACCGGTTAAAGCTGCGATGGTTCGAATCACAGCGCTTCCAATGTATTTTGCATAAAACATTTAATTTAATATGCCGATAAGGAGCATAATAGCTATCGTAGGTAATGGAACCTCGACCTTATGTGATGAGACAGAGCGACGCTGGCGCTCTCTAGGAACAAACAGCAGAAACAAAGTCTACGGTATCCAAGATGGCGGCCTCCAGCAGAACAAAAAAATTCAAGAGCGATACTGGCGCTCTCTAGGAACAAACAAAAGAAACAAAGTCGATGGTATCCAAGATGGTGGCCTCCAGCGGAACAGAAAAAATCAATATGGAGGCCGTAACGAAAATTTCACCATGAGTGAGTGGGGCGCTCGATTAAAAGATGGCGGATCCAATATGGTCACCGGGGTCAAGGTCAAAGGTCAAGGTCATCCAATATGGCCGCCGGGACGTCATAGATGTACGTGACGTCAGAAATCGGTGGGCACCACTCACCACAGCCTGAAGCCTGGCGCTGGACATACCAAAACATACTACTGACCATAAATTTTTAAATGATATTCCAAGGCCCATCTCTGAGTTATTTTATTTTATTTCTTTGAAAGTGCATGCTTTTCTTTGTGCGATAGCCCCTCCCGAGAAGTCTTCCTGAAGCCGCCACTGAGCCGCTGAGACAACGCAGTCGTCGAGGCGACAGCCAGTCGCCAGAGGGTCGCCTTGTGTCGCTGCTGCCAGGGGGAATGTTTTGCGACCTTCAATTAACTGGATGTCTCCAGCGACTCGGCCATGGCAGCGTTTCCGGCGGCCCGCTGGCGCCCTCCTCGACTTCCGATGCCCAATAAGCGCGGAGGGCGTAAATCACCGTGCGTTCGCCTGACCACCCTCTCTGGACGTGGCTCTCTCTTAGCTGACTGGGCCGTCGGGGCAGAGAGTTACTCGCGAACCCAAACGACCGACTTCACTTCTCCGATTGAAAGGATTGTGCCATCTCTTTTTAGATATATTTCAGATGTTGGAGTGCCGTGCACTCTTCTCCTTCCTTCTTGCAAGCTGTTTCCAGTGGGCACCCAGTGGCAATATGCTTCGCAAATACACTACTGTCTTACATTTTTAACATTGTATTTACATTATAGTGTTCAAAGCACTATAGGAGGGTAGAGAGTAATTCAATACAGATACAAAGTAAATAATAACTAAATTAACTACACCAATGTATACAGTAATTTCCAAGACATAATAAATTATTTTAACTAAACAATGATATTGCTATGCTACTTTTACGATTTAATAAAGTGGGGCGAACTGGGTTCGTAAAGGAATAGCCCAATTAAGTTTTTATTACAGTTTTGTTAATTACTAATATTTACATAAATAATAAATAATTGTACTACTTAATGTCCGATCACAAATCGCTGGCAATTAAAAATGTTTATTCTTAAGTGACTCAATTTTTGTCAAGTTCCGCAGTTCGCACTCCTCAATGGAGCTAGGCTCAACAGTGGTTCGCCCCTTACCTCGCGCCTGTCCACACACACAGTCTGGCGCCACTCAGTCGCCGCACTCTCACGATCCAGTCGAACTCCGCGTTGCGCCACTCTCATGGGGGGTCTCTCACCCTCTTCGATGCTGTCGCACTTCCCTTCGCTCGGAATCCGCTCGGAACACCCGCGGAGGCCGGCGTCGCGGCTTAAGTACTCTGGCGCCATTCTCGAAACTACCAGAGCGGCTGTCGCGAGTTGCGTCATACCGGGCCGACCGGACGCCCGAACAGTCCAGAAGCCGCGGAATTCCCAATGCCGCTCAGCGATAGATAACGGCAACGAAGCAGGACGATGCGCGAGGAGCGGAGGGGGAAGGGGGTAGCGACGACCCTTGTACCCTTGTAATCCGGTCAGGCACACGTTGCATACTTTACGTCTGTGTACAGTACACGTGACACAGCATGTGACTCCGGTGGCCGTGCAGGGACACCAACCAGCTCCGAACCTGGCGAGTGTCACGTTCCTGTCTGCGTTCGTAACACTACATTAAAAAGAAAAATGTTGTTTGTTGTGTTACCATAGTAGTACGAGGAGTAGGCTGTTACTGGCTCAATGTAAACATTGAAATGTAAACACCACGCCAGTACCAGCCGCCATCTTGTTTCATGGAGGCTACCATCTTGTCACGTGGGGGCCACCCTTGTTGTTGACATTGGTTACCAGGGCGCACCACCGTCTGCTGGAGGCCGCCATCTTAGTTCAGCCTTGAGTATCCGGAGCGCGCCACCGTCGCTCAGAAGGCGGGAATTGTATACAAAAAATCCCGGGCGCTGGGTGGATTCGATCCCGGGGACGCATCAGCGTCGTGGTTATGAGGCGGATGCCTTGACCACAAGACCACGGGACCAGGTGAAGTAAGGGGAATTAAATAACGAACATATGCTTTAAAGAAGCTATGCCTAAAAGAAGCTATGTTTTAAAATATCGAAAAAACATGCTTAAAAATCGAAAAAAAAAATATATGTCTATAAACCCCCACAAATACACAACCGCCATGTCTTAAAAAAATATGCTTAAAAGAAACTATGATTAAATCTCAAAAAATAAATATGTCTATAGACCCCCACCCCAAGTATGCCTAAAACCCCCACCATTATGCTTAACCACCATATTGTTAAATTATAAAAATGATCCAAAAACAACTACCGCCATAGTAGCTAAGCCTAAACCGCTATGCTTAAAATACCTGCCATATTGTATGCTTAAACGGCCATGTTTAAATGTCAAAAATATGCTTAAAAGCCCCGCCACTCCACAACCGCCGCCATGTTGTATGCTTAAAACAATTGACGCCATGATGTATGCTTTAAGCAAACCCCCCTACCCCCCCCCCAACCAATATGATTAACCTGTCATGTTTAAATTTCGAAAAAGAAATACCACCATACTAGCTATGCATATAGATCCCACCACTCCACAATCGCCGCCATGTTTAAATTTCGAAAAATAAACCCACACCACTCCACAACCGCCATGTCTTTAAAAAAATATGCTTAAAAGAAGCAACCGCCATGTTGTAAAAATTCGGAAAAAAATTAAATATCGCTATGCTTAAATTTAAAAAAAAAAATACCAACATACTAGCTATGCCTAAACAGTTAACTTTCGAAAAGAAATAAAATATCGCTATGCTTAAATTTGGAAAAGTATGCTTAAGCCGCCAATGTTAAACTTGAAAAGCAAACCACCATGTTTAATTTCCAACAGCCATATTTAAATTTCGAAAATAACCCGCCATGTTTCAGTATGCTTAACAGCCCCGCCATATTAGCTATGACTAAAGAAACATAACCTCAAAAATCCCGCGCAGAGAGAGCGAGATGTTGCCTGCTGGAGCTTCACTCGTAAACTGCGCAATTATAATCCCCACATCATATTATAAGCATAATAATGTCTTTAAAAACAACAGTGTGTGTGTGCAACATGCCAAGTAATAAGCATAGTTAAAAACAATGTGTTAAGCATAGTTACTATTATGTCGTGTAAAATAAATATAGAAAATAAGCATAGTTAAAAGATTTAATAATATTAAGCATTTTAAATAATATTCTTACAAACACTTTGTAGTAATTGGCTCTTGGCCAATGTGTTAAGCATTACTGTACGTCGAGTTACAAATGCCATGCTGGAAGCCTCGCTCGTGCGCCGGCGACCAGGAATGTGTTTACCTGCTGGGTGACAGTGAAAGTGTTTACCACAGAGAATCAAGGTCAGGCCATCGCTGCGTACAGGAAAGGAGCAAGCACAAGGAATATACAGAGGTGGAAAAAAGAAATAATGTAGACAACACACGGGTAAAAAAGAATGTTGGTTTTATTTTACTTTTGGTCTAAAACATGTGTGGCGGACGACCCCAGGGACACGTCCCCGAAGGCCCCGCCAACTCTTCAACGCTCTCGGCCGCAGCGAACGCGCGGTCGAGCCATCGCTGCGGCCTACTTCAGGCTCACGTTCCCGCGGTGGCTGTGGCTCACCCTCCACCATAAAGAACAGCTTAGCTATCTCTCCCGGTATAAGGGCTGACATATCATCACATGATACAGCCATCTCGTGTTGGGGAGATCTGCAGAACAATACATACGCAGTAGCTACAGCATAACCCAAGTGTGTAAAACATTTACGTTAAGACTTGTAAAGAAAAAAATTTACATCAGCCTTTGTAAAAGAGGAAAATTAAATTATATAAACATGTGTAGATAATAAATTCCATTTTTAAAATAGATTACGTTAAGACTTGTAAAGAAAATAAATTACATCAGCCTTTCTAAAAGAGGAAAATTAAATTATATAAACATGTGTAGATAATAAATTCCATTTTTAAAATAGATTACGTTAAGACTTGTAAAGAAAATAAATTACATTAGCCATTGTAAAAGAGGAAAATGAAATTATATAAATATGTGTAGATAATAAATTATGTTAAAAACATTCTAACTTTAAACGTGTATAAATTACGTTAAAATCATTCTAGCTGTAAATTAAAAAACACGTAAACAATTATGTTAACATTTCTTTTTCGTACTGTGACATACCAATAGGTTATTCTCCACGTGCAATGGTGGGAGGATCGGAGCGCTAGGCCACCCCATCACTCGGGGACGACAGCATAGTTGAACGTAACAATAGGAAAGGGCTAATCGTGGTCCGGGGAAAGGCGTAGGTCCTTATGTCCCCAAGGTAGAGTGCTGACACCGTCTTCAGAAAGCCAACGCTTATCATCTCCTGAAGACAATGCTACCTTGGTCACACGCTCCGTAAACACAGTGTGGCCTCGCGATCGGAAATGGTGTTGGGTCGCGAGAATCCGTGAATTTTGAAGCAAGCATTCCAGGTATTGAGGAAACAGGAGTGAACGCAGTGCGCTGGCCTTGATTCCCTTCGCCTTACGCGTAGAAGAACCGTCCTCCATCTTAAACGCGTAAAGCTTCGGGCGAAGACCAACAAACTCCGTGATGACATTGCCAGCGGCCTCATCCTTCATCACCGCCGTTACACCCTTATTAACCAAGGGGAAGCGTTGCCCATTACCTGGCGCATAATTTGAAGTATCGAAACGGGAAGCTAAATCGGGGCGAATCGAATCGTAAATGTTGTCACACACAACGTGGTAAATTAACGAATCCGTATCCGTGTACAGGAGATGCAGAGACTGTGGAGGCAATTTCATTTGCATGTAATTATAATGAAAATCGTAGAGGACTAATTTTGATAAATCTAAAATGGCGACACCTGTGTACAACGGTCTATCAAAGGTAATCGTCCCTTTTTGCATCTCTATGAGGACTAAACTCTCATCGATGATTCGCCGAGCCTTGAATGTCGGACGACCAATCAGCTCAGCCGCCCCATAAATGGAATCGTATCGGGAAGCAATGCGTATATCCTTATGCTTTCGCGTATTTTCCAAACTTTTTCCGTAAACCGAGTTCGACAGTAATTTAAAAAACGAATTCTCAAAGGGGTTCGCAGCCTGGGCACGACGCTCAGCATTAAAGGCTATATAGTCCCTCATCCAGGCCGCCTGCGCAAACCGCAGCACGCGGTGAACCTGGCCGATGACCGCCCCATACTGAACGTAGTGCCGCAGTGTTTTAGCATGGACAACATATTTAGTACGCGGCGCGAGAGTTAACAGTAATTTACTCATACGCCCGTTTGGCGGTACGCCATTCACAGGGGCCAGAGGCAGATCTGATAGGCGATCGTGACAATCATCGGGAAAGGTCAAATCTACTTCCGCGAAAAATGATGTATCACCATCGATGTCAATGGTGTTGAAATCCCAACTCGTATACTCATCCCTGGGAACCCATTGGAAATTACCCACAGGAAGCTTATCCAACATTGTGTGAGCATACAGTGCATTAACATCGAAATAACAAATGTACGAAGATGGAAGGCTCGGGTCGTGACTGGACATGTACACATTGTTAGCTTTCGCGTGACGTCGACTTACGTTTGTAATACCTCCACGAACAGCAGACTCTAGGAAGAGGTATATGTCCGGGTCGGTCACAAGTTCAAGACGCACACCGGTTTTAATTAAAAGTGCATCCCATGCGAGCGAGGGAGCGGTAATGTAATGTGCGGGATCAAGCGAATAATGCTGTAGGCAAACGAAACGAAAAGATTCGAATATATCGGCCAGCAAACAAGTATCCACCTTAAGGTAACTAAGTGCGTACTCTTTCAATGTGGCGCAATGGAATACGTCCCAAGCCGTTTGAGCTTAAGTATAGTCCTGATCACTCACGTCCGTGCCACTCATTACGTTATGGAACGCATCCTTTGGTGGTAGCGAGGCAGTCTGCAAATGTTCACTAGACTTAACAAAGTCATAGGGAAACACACCTTTACGCGTAGCTAACTGAAACTGTGCATCATCTGGAAACATTGAACGGGTGAGTTTCAACTGATCCGGCGTGAGATTGCCAGCGAGAGTTTCCAGAGATGAATTTAAAAAGTTAAGTGAATCAATAAATCGAAGACGCACAGCGCGCACACCTCCTTGCGCATTATCTGAGACAGGTATGTATTTAGTAATACATTTGTAACTCTCTAGAGTTACGCCTAATACTTTGACCTCACCGGGATTCTCCACAACAAAGGAGTGTCCGGCTGTGCAATCCGCCGCGAAACTAAATGCTTCATTAAAAAGTGGGCATCATAATTTTGCAAATTATGGAATACCGCGACAAGCTGTTTCTTTTGCATCCTGAAAGCCAGGTTGCATTTCGAATGGGCATAACCACGTATTTCACCAGTCAAATGGCAGTGATCGAGCACCTTCTGCCCAGCCAATACCTTCTTACAGATATGGCAATGTGTTTGACTCGCAAGCCTTGCAGAGACGGCTGGAGTCGGCGTCTTAATAGGAACGGTCTTTGAATAAATATCACATACCCACTTTGTCATTGAAACTAATTCGACGACCATTTCAGCAATACAAGTATCACCCTCGAATTGCACATACCTGGTCAAAGAGCTATCGTATCCACACACTAACAGAATGCTGCATGCGTATGGTACATGTTCGTTTACCCGTGTGGTATTAGATGTCTCATCACCGGGTAAACAGGTGGATATCGGCTTAAGGTATGACTCGGTGTCACAGTACGCAATAAAGCCGAGCGATCCTGTTTTGCAATATTTGTAAACTGTAATATTCATTTTTTTATTATAAAAGGACTCTGCTTTTAACCATAAGTTTTTGATAATTTTCAACAAACAAACATAAATTTACAAATAAACATAAATTTAATTATTAAAAAAATTAATTCATAACAATATTATTAAAAAAAATTTTGCGGCCCCAATGTATTAGGCGTAACTCGTAACTCGTAACTTTTATATTCGAATCTTTTCGTTTCGTTTGCCTACAGCATTATTCGCTTGATCCCGCACATTACATTACCGCTCCCTCGCTCGCATGGGATGCACTTTTAATTAAAACCGGTGTGCGTCTTGAACTTGTGACCGACCCGGACATATACCTCTTCCTAGAGTCTGCCATTCGTGGAGGTATTACAAACGTAAGTCGACGTCACGCGAAAGCTAACAATGTGTACATGTCCAGTCACGACCCGAGCCTTCCATCTTCGTACATTTGTTATTTCGATGTTAATGCACTGTATGCTCACACAATGTTGGATAAGCTTCCTGTGGGTAATTTCCAATGGGTTCCCAGGGATGAGTATACGAGTTGGGATTTCAACACCATTGACATCGATGGTGATACATCATTTTTCGCGGAAGTAGATTTGACCTTTCCCGATGATTGTCACGATCGCCTATCAGATCTGCCTCTGGCCCCTGTGAATGGCGTACCGCCAAACGGGCGTATGAGTAAATTACTGTTAACTCTCGCGCCGCGTACTAAATATGTTGTCCATGCTAAAACACTGCGGCACTACGTTCAGTATGGGGCGGTCATCGGCCAGGTTCACCGCGTGCTGCGGTTTGCGCAGGCGGCCTGGATGAGGGACTATATAGCCTTTAATGCTGAGCGTCGTGCCCAGGCTGCGAACCCCTTTGAGAATTCGTTTTTTAAATTACTGTCGAACTCGGTTTACGGAAAAAGTTTGGAAAATACGCGAAAGCATAAGGATATACGCATTGCTTCCCGATACGATTCCATTTATGGGGCGGCTGAGCTGATTGGTCGTCCGACATTCAAGGCTCGGCGAATCATCGATGAGAGTTTAGTCCTCATAGAGATGCAAAAAGGGACGATTACCTTTGATAGACCGTTGTACACAGGTGTCGCCATTTTAGATTTATCAAAATTAGTCCTCTATGATTTTCATTATAATTACATGCAAATGAAATTGCCTCCACAGTCTCTGCATCTCCTGTACACGGATACGGATTCGTTAATTTACCACGTTGTGTGTGACAACATTTACGATTCGATTCGCCCCGATTTAGCTTCCCGTTTCGATACTTCAAATTATGCGCCAGGTAATGGGCAACGCTTCCCCTTGGTTAATAAGGGTGTAACGGCGGTGATGAAGGATGAGGCCGCTGGCAATGTCATCACGGAGTTTGTTGGTCTTCGCCCGAAGCTTTACGCGTTTAAGATGGAGGACGGTTCTTCTACGCGTAAGGCGAAGGGAATCAAGGCCAGCGCACTGCGTTCACTCCTGTTTCCTCAATACCTGGAATGCTTGCTTCAAAATTCACGGGTTCTCGCGACCCAACACCATTTCCGATCGCGAGGCCACACTGTGTTTACGGAGCGTGTGACCAAGGTAGCATTGTCTTCAGGAGATGATAAGCGTTGGCTTTCTGAAGACAGTGTCAGCACTCTACCTTGGGGACATAAGGACCTACGCCTTTCCCCGGACCACGATTAGCCCTTTCCTATTGTTACGTTCAACTATGCTGTCGTCCCCGAGTGATGGGGTGGCCTAGCGCTCCGATCCTCCCACCATTGCACGTGGAGAATAACCTATTGGTATGTCACAGTACGAAAAAGAAATGTTAACATAATTGTTTACGTGTTTTTTAATTTACAGCTAGAATGATTTTAACGTAATTTATACACGTTTAAAGTTAGAATGTTTTTAACATAATTTATTATCTACACATATTTATATAATTTCATTTTCCTCTTTTACAATGGCTAATGTAATTTATTTTCTTTACAAGTCTTAACGTAATCTATTTTAAAAATGGAATTTATTATCTACACATGTTTATATAATTTAATTTTCCTCTTTTACAAAGGCTGATGTAATTTATTTTCTTTACAAGTCTTAACGTAATCTATTTTAAAAATGGAATTTATTATCTACACATGTTTATATAATTTAATTTTCCTCTTTTACAAAGGCTGATGTAATTTATTTTCTTTACAAGTCTTAACGTAATCTATTTTAAAAATTGAATTTATTATCTACACATGTTTATATAATTTAATTTTCCTCTTTTACAAAGGCTGATGTAAATTTTTTTCTTTACAAGTCTTAACGTAAATGTTTTACACACTTGGGTTATGCTGTAGCTACTGCGTATGTATTGTTCTGCAGATCTCCCCAACACGAGATGGCTGTATCATGTGATGATATGTCAGCCCTTATACCGGGAGAGATAGCTGAGCTGTTCTTTATGGTGGAGGGTGAGCCACAGCCACCGCGGGAACGTGAGCCTGAAGTAGGCCGCAGCGATGGCTCGACCGCGCGTTCGCTGCGGCCGAGGGCGTTGAAGAGTTGGCGGGGCCTTCGGGGACGTGTCCCTGGGGTCGTCCGCCACACATGTTTTAGACCAAAAGTAAAATAAAACCAACATTCTTTTTTACCCGTGTGTTGTCTACATTATTTCTTTTTTCCACCTCTGTATATTCCTTGTGCTTGCTCCTTTCCTGTACGCAGCGATGGCCTGACCTTGATTCTCTGTGGTAAACACTTTCACTGTCACCCAGCAGGTAAACACATTCCTGGTCGCCGGCGCACGAGCGAGGCTTCCAGCATGGCATTTGTAACTCGACGTACAGTAATGCTTAACACATTGGCCAAGAGCCAATTACTACAAAGTGTTTGTAAGAATATTATTTAAAATGCTTAATATTATTAAATCTTTTAACTATGCTTATTTTCTATATTTATTTTACACGACATAATAGTAACTATGCTTAACACATTGTTTTTAACTATGCTTATTACTTGGCATGTTGCACACACACACTGTTGTTTTTAAAGACATTATTATGCTTATAATATGATGTGGGGATTATAATTGCGCAGTTTACGAGTGAAGCTCCAGCAGGCAACATCTCGCTCTCTCTGCGCGGGATTTTTGAGGTTATGTTTCTTTAGTCATAGCTAATATGGCGGGGCTGTTAAGCATACTGAAACATGGCGGGTTATTTTCGAAATTTAAATATGGCTGTTGGAAATTAAACATGGTGGTTTGCTTTTCAAGTTTAACATTGGCGGCTTAAGCATACTTTTCCAAATTTAAGCATAGCGATATTTTATTTCTTTTCGAAAGTTAACTGTTTAGGCATAGCTAGTATGTTGGTATTTTTTTTTTTTTAAATTTAAGCATAGCGATATTTAATTTTTTTCCGAATTTTTACAACATGGCGGTTGCTTCTTTTAAGCATATTTTTTTAAAGACATGGCGGTTGTGGAGTGGTGTGGGTTGATTTTTCGAAATTTAAACATGGCGGCGATTGTGGAGTGGTGGGGTCTATAGGCATAGCTAGTATGGTGGTATTTCTTTTTCGAAATTTAAACATGACAGGTTAATCATATTGGTGGGGGGGGGGGGGGGTTTGCTTAAAGCATACATCATAGCGTCAATTGTTTTAAGCATACAACATGGCCGTGGTTGTGGAGTGGCGGGGCTTTTAAGCATATTTTTTGACATTTAAACATGGCGGTTTAAGCATACAATATGGCAGGTATTTTAAACATAGCGGTTTAGGCATAGCTAGTAAGGCGGTAGTTGTTTTTGGATCATTTTTATAATTTAACAATATGGTGGTTAAGCATAATGGCGGGGGATTTAGGCATACTTGGGGTGGGGGGTCTATAGACATATTTATTTTTCGAGATTTAAACGTAGTTTCTTTTAAGCATATTTTTTTTAAGACATGTCAGTTGTGTATTGGTGGGGGTTTATAGACATATATTTTTTTTTCGATTTTTAAGCATGTTTTTTTGAAATTTTAAAGACATAGCTTCTTTTAGGCATAGCTTCTTTAAAGCATATGTTCGTTATTTAATTCCCCTTACTTCACCTGGTCCCGTGGTCTAGTGGTCAAGGCGTCCGCCTCATAACCACGACGTTGATGCGTCCCCGGGATCGAATCCACCCAGCGCCCGGGATTTTTTGTATACAATTCCCGCCTTCGGAGCGACGGTGGCGCGTTCCGGTAACTCAAGGCTGAACTAAGATGGCGGCCTCCAGCAGACGGTGGCGCGCCCTGGTAACCAATGTCAACAACAAGGGCGGCCCCCATGTGACAAGATGGCGGCCTCCATGAAACAAGATGGCGGCCTCCATGAAACAAGATGGCGGCTGGTACTGGCGTGGTGTTTACGTTTCAATGTTTACATTGAGCCAGTAACAGCCTACTCTCCCTACTCATAGTAACTAAAACCAACCACGACCTATCTCGAAAGAGTTACAAAAAACATGACTCGTGAAACAATTAAAAATTTGGGCTTATGTTTTCCGTGAAAAATGCATCTTTCGTGTGTTCTACCGGCGATTTTATAAAAAAAAATGTCTATGGGTAGGCACACGTAAGTGTCGAGAAATTCCCGTGACTCGTGAATAAAATAAGCATGATACCACTTCTGAGAAATGTCTACATAGTTTTTCGTTTCATGGTTCCTAGAGACCAAAATATGTACATGTATATGGACTTTTTATGGACACGAGAACTGCTGTAATTCTGCACTAATTACTTTCAAACTGATGCTTAAAATATAGAGATGGAAAATCTCGGTCAAGTTCGTCAATGAGCGCAATCAAACTCAAAGGGTAGAGATGCGGAAATTGGGAAATTATTAAGTACTTATTTTAAGAAAAACAGAAATGGCACTTCAACTCATTTAATATTGTTACGAACGCGAGAGACCAGACCGCGATGCCAGGTTCGGAGTTTGCTGGCAGTGTATCACGTGGCTGTCACTGACATAAGGCATGCCACGCATGCCTGGCCCGATTACAAATGTCGTCGCTACCCCAATCTCCTGTCTGCTGCCCGTACACGTCCTGCCTCGGCGCCGTTATCTATCGCTGAGCGGCCTTGGGAATTCCGTGGGCCGCCGCATGAAGTTACATGAGGAACGACGCTATTCCCGATGCTTCGGATGGCGGGTCGGCACGGGATGACGTGACTCGTCACGACTGCGCTCGTCGGTTCTGGAAAGACTGACCCACGGCTATTTAAGCCGCGACGCCGGCCTCCGCGGGGGTTCCGAGCGGATCCCAAGCTAAGGGAAATGCTACGGCGGCGACGGAGTGCGGCGAGAAGTTCTTGGGCGGCGATAGTCCCGCGACAGTTTGTGGCGAAAGTGCTGCGCGTGCGGCGAGAGTTTGGCGACAAGAGTCCTGTGACGGAGATCCACGAGGAGTGCTGCGGCGAGAGTTGCGCCAGAGGTGCGGCCCAGCGAGGTGTGAGGTGTGTAAGGACTTGATATACTGAGTGACTGGGGAATAGACATTTTTTTAAGTCCGAGTAATTGATGATTAGGCATTTTTAAGTAAGATTATTTATTAGTGGTGTAAATATTGGTAATCAATAACATTGTGTACAAAAACATAATTTGGCTATCCCTATACGAACCCAGCATTTCCCTCCACATTATTAGCCTATTATTAAAATTTAACAATGTGGAAAATAAGTTCATCCATTTGTAATTATCAAACCTAAAAACTTTTGTCTGAAACAATTTCCTATAAGGTAAGTTAGGGGTTAAAGGACAGAAATTTTCATGACTCCCTCTACAGGCACAGTATCAAATCCTTTTAAGGTAGTTTTGTTTTTTATAAAAACGATGGCATCAAAGTTAAGTGACCCAATCAGTTCATCAACAACTTCCAAATAATAATTGGCTTCCTATCGCAATAATTATAATCCATAAATAATAAGATTCTAATGGGTTTGAAACTGTGTTTACTGAGGGAGTAAGGCCTGTGTGATTTTTTGTTCTTCAAAGCTTATTTTTTCCATCTCTTGCCACTTTTGTTGGTCTTAAACTAAAAGTTTTCAAACAAACTTTTTTGTGGGACTGCTCTTAAGAATTGTGATGATTTTAAATGGGTGGCATATCTCTATATTAAGGGCGTTATAGTCATTTTAATTAAAGAAAAAAACTTTACACATTTCTAAAATCTTGGACCGATTTTGTCCACTCTCAAACTCAACATCATAGACACAGGAAATAGGTGAAGGAAGTGGCAATGGCCTAGTAAGGAACTAGCATTTACCTGGAGAGATTTTTTTTTCTCGGAAAACCACCTTCCTCAGCGCTTTTTCATTGAACCCTCCGTCCCTCTGAAGGATTCTGTGGGATGCTGGAGCCCACCGCGTGGAGTGGCGTAGCTAGGGCGCCATTGTTCTGGGAGCTTCAGTGTCAAGTCTACCCTGATGGCGCCACACTTCAAATGGGGGCTGAGGGGTGTAAAAACAATGACGCCAGCCTCCGAGGCAGTGAAGTGAAGAGGGCTAGTGACCCCTTGGCGAGCGAAGATGGACGACGAGCCACGGGCTTCGTGAGCTTAAACGGGTGCATCGGGTCTGTGTTGTGTGCGACGGACGAGTGAGTGGTGCGAGACAGTGTGTTGGGACAGAGGTGAGTGGTAAGAGACGAGCAGCAGAGAGAGCCACTGTCGAGCCGAGCTCCAGTGGAGAGAGTAAACTGTGGACTAAATGAAAGAGTGATTAATTTGTGAACAGACATTTGAAGAATTGTAATTTAATTATTTGTGTAGACAAAACAGTATTTAATTTATTTGTCTGTCCTTTTCCAACCTGTTTTCCACCATGTATAAAATATAATGCGATAGTAATCTTTCATTTAGTTGGGTTACAAATTTTCTCACCGAATATTTATTGAACGTTATTTTCGAGTGTAAAAGCAAACGCAAGTAATCAAAATTATGAACACTTGTGTGACTATTTCACCACTAGTATATTTTTTTTGTTAATATCTTTCCAGAAAATTTTAGAAGAACCAACAAGTGCAAGAGATCTATCTGAAAAAAAATCTGCAGGGGTGGCACATAAAATGCAAAAATTGGCCAGAAAATTAAATGAGCCAACTCGGCGCGTGAGACCGAGTTATGATTCCTTTCAAATGTTATGTGGGAAAATGAGGAGTCGTCGAATCGATAGAGCAACGTTACTACGATCACATATGGGGTAACTTGCGCGTATATGTGGTCCCTGCAGACTAGCGGTTTGTTTTTGATAAGAAAGTAAAAATAAACGGGATATAAAAAGTGTGTGAGTGTGATAGCTTTTTTTTTTTTTCGACTGCGGCACCATCGTGCTGGCGGCGTTGAAACAATGCGCGAGTGAATTACGTCAACCGACGCCCCCTTTCCGCCGCTGATCACGGCTGCCGGTTGTTTAGGGGGAGTTTGGTGTGGGGGAGGGGGCTAGCTAATGGAGATTAACGCCGGGGGCGAATCCCTTCACCGGGCAGGACTGGGAATTTTAACAATAAACAGCGAGCTTACGGGCATCACCCCCTCCCTTCTTTTTTTTCTACCCCGGCAAACCTCTCTTGGCACTCTATCACGGTGAAAAACCCCCCCTACCCCTAGAAGGTAGGATGAGTGTTAGGTCTCGGCTACGTCCGAGAGGGGGGAGAGATAACAGCTCGCGGTTATGCCTGCCCCTTTGACACCCCCTCCCCCCCAAGCCTGCTTTAACGGGGTGAATGTCGCCGTAAATTCGAGGTGGGGGGGGGGGGAAACTAGTGCATGCCCCCAGGATCGACCACTATCCTTCGGCACTGTGCTTTTTTTTTTTTTTTGAACGTATTCTGCTGCGCAGAAAATAAAAAACAAGGGATGTTTGGGGTGTGTTTGATCCGTCCTTCGCCCGTCACGAAGATAGTTCCTTAAGGGTTATTTGCATTTTCATGTTACTATCTTTTTTTTTTTTACTAGATCCATTGCTACGGAATATCCACTATGTAAACATTACATTTCGTTGTATGTAACAATCTGCACGTCAATGTAACAGGTTTTTAATGAGATACACTATTTAATTCCACGTGTTTTATGTAAACATGATACCTGTCTGATATAATTTTGCTATGCAAATGTTTTCGTGAAGCCGGTCAAAGTGATGACAACACTCTTTTCTATGGATGACAGTGAGAATGTTGATATAATCAATATTTTGACATGTTTGAACTATGTGTCATAGAGAAAACCCGAAGAACTGGCGAAGTAAGATGAATGCACAAACACACGAAAATCAAGCCATTTCAGCCTATGCAAAATGTTAAATGTAAAGACAGCACAGAGAATTATAAGGCCAGTCCCATCTTGTCCAAACACTCACTGCAAGCTGCAAACTGTGTCTACCAAGTTTTAAACACAATACAAGTTAAACACTAGACACTAGCCGGCCCAAATGGGGCCTAACCTACATATTAAAATCAAAATACCAGAGGAAAATATCCTAAGAATTAATATTTAAAAGGTGGCAGAACATTAAAATAAGTTTGCGATTACGATCGGTTACTAGTTTTATTTTGAGAATGAACGATATATCTCTGTAACATTTTCAAAAATACAATTCACATTTTATATATCTCTTCTTTAACAAGTACAATAAATATATCTTTGGTGAATTTAATAAGTACAATAATAGAGACTTTTTCTCTACATATAATATTTATGTATTCTTGATCAGGTACTAGAAGTTACCCTTTTATTTATCTTTATCGCAGCATTAAATAAAAATATATCTCAAAGAAATTTACATATCTCGTCTTATAAGAAACAAGAATGAACATGACATTATTCACGCACATAATCAAACACTAACATTATCTTTAAAAGGTGCATTATACAAACAAGTCCAATAAATGCCACATAATTCAAGCAAAGTTACCACTAACATTAAAGACTGAACGTATAGAGAAATTATATTGGCCATTATAGAAAATAACAACACAATCTTTAATACTTAGCTCTCCAATAACCTCCATAGTCACGTGCTACTCTCTCTGTTCTGCGATATCAACGATCTATGGTGATTCCAGTGATGGTCTTAGCTGCTCCCTTCCTTGTCTCCAAACAACCCGAGAATATTTACCCTAAATCCTCCCCCTTCCCACCATTTTCTCCTCGAACTTTCTTCAGTGTTCTCCACACAATTGATACAATAGATTAGACCCGTTTATATTCTCCTTCTTCTTATAACCTGTTTGGTTGGTAACCCTGAGAGAATTATTTATTTACAGACTTTCTTCACGTTTTACTAGTCTATGGTGTTTGCAGAATGTTTACTGTTTTCATGGCACACAGCAGCACCCGATCTATGACTCGCCGTGACGATACCATGTTTTCTTTCCTACCACAAGTTACAAGTGAGATTTGTTATACTTTCTATCACATCCTTAAATGTTTTCCGTGTCGATACATCAAAACAAAACATCCCGTGACCATACACACGGTCACATCCTCCTCCCCTAAAACTTCACCGCAGGAGGGCGTCTTCTTCCTGGTGAAAACGAGTTTTTGGGTGGCCAGTCTAAAGTCACTTCTTCACCTGTCAGTGTCCCCATAGGTCTGGAAGCCGAAGTATTGGAGGAAATGGACGAGGATACCTGCTGGTGCTGATGTAGGAGCTGTTGTTGCTGCCGATGCGATGTGGTGATGAGGGCCGGCGTGTTACTCCTAAAGGTGATGATGGTCTAAAGATGATGAACCAGAGTCTTGAAGAAGATGAATTTGTTGCACTCGGTTTAGTATAATTCCCAGAAAAAGAGAGGAGACACAAGAGGAAAAAATAGAGAGTCCTAACAAACGTCAAACTCCCACAAAAAAACTGCAAACACACTAATCATAGAAATACACAATTAAACAAATAGTACACTAATACCATGGATGAGACTTCTTGACTGGATACAATATAATTGGTATTAAGCATATCACATACTTAAATATGTTTTTTTGTGTCTATATATAAAAACAAAATCTTACATACGGTCACAATTCCTTGGAAGGAATTGGTCCAAAAACCCTCACAGCACAGTTGAACACAGTGGCTGGACGACGAGACAGTTGGAACAAAAACAATAAATACAGACAAAATGCAACTTTGGACAACAGAGCAACACAGGAACGCAAAGATGATTCTTGTATTTATGTTTCTTTGTCCGTTCTTTGGGTATTCTCTCATACATACAACGCAAAATACCACTGACGTATTTCCAAAATATTTATTTAAATCAACCTTCCCCATTACCAGAATCATCCAAAGAAAGTGTGATCGTTGTCATAAATACACAAAGATTTAATGCATTTATTTTTAAAGAATATCTTAAAACTCTTTAGGTTAGTTATCTTTTGTGTAATTATTATGTTACGATTCTTTAAAAAAAATCATTTGGCGAACACGGATCATTATTCGCATCCTTAATTAGCCGAGTTCTAACGCTAGAAATAAATGTTGAATTGTCTAAAGTGAAGAAGAAGTCTCTCAGCAGTGGAGAGCTCCGAGGTTGCCTTATAGGCTGCGAACTCCGCGCCCAATGCAGTTTGAGAAGCCGTAAAACCCTCTACCTACGTCACGTGGTCTTTATGATCGACATGTCGCGAGCTGAGAGCAGTCGCCACGCGGCGCGCCTGATGGCCGTGCGAGGTACAGCGCGCCGGTCACCGCTGAGGACATTCAAGCCCCGATGTGCTAGCGTCGGAGAGACGATGCGGGATTCCAATTCGATTCCCCTTTCGATTTACTATACAGCATGTCCCGTAGCTCAACTTCAAGCAGACAACAGTTTGTATGCAAAATTAATAACGGTTCTGAAACAAACAAAAAAAAAAACAAGAATTTAAATGGGTTTAGTTTCCGAGTTATAGGCATTATTATTTTTTTCTTATTTTTTAAATCTACGTCCTACAACAAATAATTTTGCTACGCAATCAAAATGAACCCTACTATTGATAATTCTAAACAATAAAATCAAACATGCAGTATTTCTTTGGGAAAATATTCTTTGCAACTCTTATGTCTTGCTAACTTAAGAAGTTATTTCCTTTAATTAGCCATATTAAAAAATAAATTGCGATATTAAGTCTTCCAAATATTGTTTCCCCTTTAAGTATAGCATGTTTGATTTTATTTAGAATTTTTATCAACAGTAGGCAAAAGTTTAAGTCACAGTATCAGGGCCGGTGCAAGGTAAATTGGCGCCCTAGGCGAAAAACCATAATACCCCCCCCCCCCCCCCCGGGCAGGACACCGCAAAAAAATGTCCTTGCCTCAAAATACATCACGTAAGACTAAGATTTTGTCAACAATAAAATGTAAGCAGGCTTGTGTTTTTTTTTTTTTTTACTTGTTACAAATGATAAACAGGTCACCGTGGGCTTTAAATAATTACTTATATCAATATAAACATTCCAAACTGTTACAAAAATCAATTTTCATCTAGTTTCAATAATCGTTAAACATATTATATGAGCTGTTATGTGTCGTGCTGCGCCGCCCCCAGCTACTTGGCGCCCTAGGCGGTTGCTTATATCGCCTATATAGACGCGCCGGCTCTGCACAGTATCTACATAATAATTTGGTGCAGTGTGGTGATTAAAAAAAAAATTTAGTGCACTTATAAAATTTTTGGCTTTTTGATCCAGAGCCGTGATTATTTAGCTTATAAACTGTTCTCGGCTTGACGCTGAGTTATAAGACACACTATATATCGCATTCTTGGCCGTCGTTTGAACTCTGACGACCACATGCAGGTCTGAATGCACCTGCAAGGGCCTTGAACCGTCTCTGTGCCTCTCCAATAGCAGGTCGTTATGGCCGGGGTTCATAAACTACGCAAGATACGCAAAATAAAATAAAAATAGCTAGCAGTGCAAGTCGTAAAAAAAAAGTTAAATAACCACGTTTATAAATTACGCAAAACGCTAGACTACAACGTCAAAAAGCGTTGCCCACTTACATTTTATTTTGGTTTTGCTTGCATACCTGCCTTCTAAATTTTAAATTTGAAAGATGCAGACGCAATGTGTGTTATAAGGCTACGATTTTATTTTCACTGTGCAATTTTACAGGCTAAACTTTCACACAGTTAAAAGTAAACATGACTTTTAATTGTTGGTACTTACACACGTTCACCATGTTATATATTAAATATCAAACGAATCCTAAGGAAGAAATATTTTTTTCTATAGTTTTATATCTTTCAAGTTATAATGTCAAGGATGTCTTGCGTTTTTCGTGCTTTTGTAAAGACCGTTGATTTCTAACGTTGTTTGGTTTCACGTCCTTGTGTTATTGCGTTTCTCGCCAACAATATAAGGCCGGCGTAACACGAGGCCTTCATGAGGCGAAGGTCGTACGTTCGATCCCGAAAAAACTCCGAATCAGCTCACATTATTGAGCGCAGTGCAATTGCTCAAATACTTCGGAGCTCACTATGAATTTGAAGGATGCCCATGCGACGAAATACCGTTTTAATACAAACAATCATCTGCTATGGAAACCTTCAAAGTGGCTGTGATTAACTAGATGCCATATCCTCTTGATAAACACATGGACTTTAAACTACGCCTGATAACAAACTGGCACTGGAATAATGAATCAGAGACTTAACTTATTGTACAGCGATGTCATTAGACACAATAAGGATGAACTGTTGGCCAAATGAATGGATTTGGGGAACGGTGGTGACACCGGAAAAACCCCTTCAGAACGCGTCAACATAAAATACATTCCCCCTTTGAAAAAAAAAAAAACAATCTCAACGCCGCCAAAAATCTAAACCAGGTCGTATTGTTGGGACGCAGACACAACAAGTTGCCCTGGTACAAGAATCTCCTTGTACCCAAAGCGAGTAGTTGGGGTGGAACGTCTAGAAGATGAGCACGTCGCGCTGGTGAATGGTGAAGTCTTCAGCAGTGCTCGGGTGGCACGTTCCGCTCGCACTGACATCGCAGCAACGAGTATGCTACTCGTGGGGACTACTCGCTTCCTTGGAGGGCGTTTATATAAGGCGAGTTACGACCACTATACGACCCTTTTGGTCGCGGGGTGCTACTTAATTATATTTCTGTAAAAGCCACTATCAACCTGACAAGGCTTATAACTTTTCTAATTATAATTGAAGGGTTTTAATCCTTTTAAATATATTTTATATATGCTCATTGTTCCCTGATATTTTCCGGCTTAAAGTTTCTAGATTATTTTTTAATGTAAAATGGGGAAGTATAATTACTAAGGATTTTATTGGAGTTCCATTTAAAAAAAAAATGTTTGTTTCCGGACTTTTACTGCTAAGCGAGCACACGTTTCATGAGCCATATATTAATAATTGTTGTAATATTGGCTAATTTTCCAAGGCGTTTCACCAATCAGTTTAATCTGGATGTATGCCTCAAGCGATAATGAATTTTGTGTACTCAGAATTGTGAATGCTGTTTGAATGAATATTTATCAATAAATTACCACCTGTACTGAATTCCTCGCTTTTTCTTAGGTCTTGTTTCATGCCTGGGTGTTACAACTTAGTGGGTATTGTTTAATTTGTTTTTTTATTCACCTTATATTCTAAATTTTTTGTAGTTTACAATTCTAAGTCGGCCCATCCTGCGCTCCCTCTGACTCGGCCCTGGGTTAGGCTGCCCCCCCCCCCCAATATATCCGTCAATGTCTCTAAACCCACCCCTGCCCTGAACATTTTGCAATCAACGACTGCACACTGCACAAGTTAAACATAAATACACACTGCGAAATCATAGTTTCGTAATCCTTCAAACTAACTATCGTGCATTTTTTAATATAGGTGTCTGTGATAGTTTCAAAAGTATTGCATAATTCGATGGTTATACTAATTTAAGAGACTACAATATTTTCCAAAACATTTCTGATATATTTACGTTATATTTCCAATAGTGTAGCCTGCCTGACATTTTCACAATGGCGACACCTTGGAACGGACACCTTGGTTTGTTTAGTGCCTTCTTGGCTGAAGTAGAAGGCGCAGTAGGAAGTCGTGGTGTTGCGACTGGTCTGGCATTCTTGCCGGCTGTGATCTCGCTGGAGGGGATCTCTTTGTGCAGCAAGTATTGACGTGTACCAGCAACAGCGTCCAGTGCTGGAGTGGCTTGAAGTGGGGTGAACACCCTTCTGGGGTGTGATGTCCTCAGTCGTCACTGTCGAACATCTCCTGTAGGCAGGTAGTCTGCCAGGCAGAGCGGGGCGGCGGTCTTCCTTCTTGCTGGGCAACAAGGAAGAGGAGAGAGGGAAAGGCCCTAGAGCGTAATCCTCGAAAGGCCGCTCCAGGAGGAAGGGGCCTAGAGCGTAATCCTCAAGAGGCCGCTCCAGGGGAAGAGGGATGCTAGAGCATAATCCCAAGGGCCGCTCCAGCGAAGGATTCCAGTGCGTAATCCCGAAGGCCGCTCCGGAAGAAGGAAGGAGAGAGTCAGAGAGGAGGGGAGAAGAGAGCCGAAAGCGATAAACCAAATTCCAAATTCCTGCTTTATTTCCCCAGATTTCTCTGGGGTAAGGATCTCTGACTGGTACAGTACAAGCCAAGCTTATATACAAGTCGGTTACATTATCATTACAGTCAATATTTACAGATTTAGCCTTTGCAGCATGTTCTATAAATGACACTTACTGTCCTGATCATATGCTAATTTCTGACTCTCGGGATGCTCCCAACACGAGCGGAAGCCCGCTCCTTCCCTGAGTAATGACATAATGAATCCTACTTATTTACATTCTGCAGCAGGCGCCATATATTGGCGCCAGGTGCATCACCATCTTACAGGATAACTAGCTTAGGCATAGAGATTAGGTAAAAAATACCCTGCGGCGTCGGGGCAGCAATGTTTGTTTCAGGGATGAGCATGTAGCACTCGCACAAGGGTGCCGAGCCCAAATGCAGGACACTACAGCATTTTTGAGAACGCTGATGCCTTCAACACTCCGTACAATGCCTTTGTTGCTAAGAGACAGACATTCGTTAAATCTCTCAACGAAGATGTACGCTATCGTCAAAGTGATACAGACGGATAAGAACAACTGTGGAGTAACATATTTACTTTTAAATTAATGGAGTAACATGGATCTCTGTAGGGATTTCCCGAGGTCGTTCCAAGCAAAAGCTGGGATTGCTCCCTAGCAACGTTATTAATGTCCATAAACAATAAACACTCGGCGCTTTATAATCCGGCACTTTTGGTGAAACTTTCTGTAGTCAGCCACCGAGCGTTTGGTTTTTTTGCTGGGTTTCGGGCGTTTGCTGACTTGTACCGTACCACTAGAGCGCCCCACTGCGCCTTTAGTTCGCTCGCTGCTTGTCCCTCTTGCCATGAGAAACTCATTTCAAAACTTGTTCAAAATACAGCTCAATCTCGACCACCCGCTCTGCCGCTTGTCCTTGCCACTGGTTCCCATGATAGCCGATAATAAATAGAAGATTCCCATTACAATTAAAATTGATAGAACATAAGTTTGCTGCTTAACAGCGATTAATTGTAATTGTAGGAGTTGTGTGGTCACTGCCTGTAACTTATACTCACTGGTAATATATATATATATATATATATATATATATATATATATATATATATATGTGTGTGTGTGTGTGTGTGTGTGTGTGTGTGTGTGTGTGTGTGTCTGTTGGTGTATGTGTTGGTGTGTGTCTGTTGGTGTATGTGTTGGTGTGTGTGTGTTGGTGTATGTGTTGGTGTGTGTGTGTGTGTGTAGGTGTGTGTGTAAGTAGATGGATATAGCCGATTCTGGGACAGGCGCAGGATCCAGGATCCGGCGGCCATCTTGGATGACGTCATCGGCGGCCATCTTGAACTCAAAAATTCCCTAAAATTCCTTAAAAATGACTCAAAATGACTCAAAAATTCCCGTTTTGAGGAGAAATTTCCCGTTTTCGAGGGAAAAATTCCAGTTTCGAGGGAAAATTAGGTTTCGAAAAACCTCAAAAGACGTTTTGCCTTAGAAAAAACCCAAAATCCTAAAAGCGGCTTAATAATCCTTAGAGCTAGCCACTCATTTAATAAAATTTTAATAAAAATATGAGTATTCGGTTCGAACCCGACGAGTGCAAAAATAAAAATGGCGTCCGATCCTTCCCTCTTGGTGGCTGCTGGCAGACTGACTCCCACCACTTTGTTCATAGTATATTTATCGTCAGGTAGTATGATGTCATGTCCGCCATCTTGAAAATCAAAATTTTTATGTTAGAAACACGGGAAAAAAATTAAAAATCATTAAAAAAAATAACTAATCGAATTAAATAATAAAAATTAAATAAATTATTACTTAAAACCACTGTTGAACATATCGTTATGGTCGCCATCTTGGATTATATTTAATTGTTGCATGTTTCGTTATGCCCGCCATCTCGGTTGAGTACGATGTTATCGTTACACTTTACATTATGACCGCCATATTGGATCCTATTAATGTTGCATGTTTCGTTATGGCAGCCATCTTGGAATCGTGTAATTATTTAGCTAGAAATTCGGGAAAAAATCCATAATTCATTAAATAAATCACTCATTAATTTACATATTGATTCGATCAGTTCCTGTCCTTGGTTCGATACTCGATCGATGCAATAATGTTTAATTTTATGTAAAAAAAATAATAATTTCAATAAACCATGTTCAAAATTCTTAAAGAGGCTTAAAATCCTCTACTACCATCATCTTATAAGCCATCATGGAAATTCGTAATTTCAATGCTAGAAATTCAGGAAAAAGTTCAAAACTCATTAAATAAATTTTGCAACCAATAAAATGATTAATTAGATCGACTTAGGTCCTTGGTACGATTCTGGATGCTGAAGAAAAAATAAATATAACAACAATTTAACATAATAGTGACAGGTTTGTAAATAAAACATCGCAAATTCTTTCACAAAATAAATTTTATTACAAAATCTATATTTTACTACAGGATCACTTACGAAAGCCCTGCATAGGCGTGAAATGACTAATTCTTAGCTGCAATCGGTTTATACTAGACAGAGACCAACCAGAACCTTTACAGACATAGTCCACCTCTTCTTGACAGAGTTTCTGGATACCGTTTTTAACAGTTTGCTTCACATCGTCACAACTGTAAATTACTGCAGCCGATGTCTTGAATGCACACTTCCTCACTTCGTCTTCGAATGGATATGGCTTTCCATATATACAGTCCAACCACAAGTTATATTTTGATGGACCGTTTGTTGCTACATCATCAGTAACCTGATTGATTATGTCCTCTCTGATATCATCAAGAAAATTACAAATGTCTTTTGACTCACCTAACGTATTTAGATAATAGTAATCTTTCAATTTTCCACGAAATGCAGACTGCGCCAAGTAGAACCCATTATCATTCACTTGTAATGCACCGAACACAGTATTAGGTTTATTTTCATGTCCAGACGTTATAGCAATCGGTTGCTGCACATTGTTTTTCTTGCTTGTATGCTTACGAGTCTCCAATCTAAAGCGAGGAGTCGAAATTTCTACAGGTAGTTCTTCAGTAGACACACGGACTTTACCGTTGCATTTTTTCACATGCCGTCGCAAACTATCAATACGTGTAAACCATTCATGACACTCATCACAGCGGAACTTCATGCAAGATGGATTCTTCTTGCATTTACTCCTCTCATGTCTTCGTGCTACATGAGAAAAAGTGAACGACATATCGCAGTAGCTGCAAGGATACCTTGCTGATGAAGACGAGCCTTTCAGACCCGATCCAGATACTGACGTTGCCGCAGTTGCGACATCTCCAGGCATACTCTTATGAACATCAATGCATCGTTGTTGAATAGAAACCTTTACTTTCTGCCGAACAGCAGGACCTTTGCATGTCTTCATGTGCGTTATCATATTATCTTTTCTGGCAAACTGCTTATGGCATTTCTCACAAACAATCATTTTACGATAAAGGTACTTGACACATTCTCTCTTTTCGTGTCGTCGAGCATTGCTGTTGTTTGTGAAAATCTTGTCACAGTAACAACACCGATGTCCGTTAGTTGTTGAATCACCAGCCATTGAAGTCTCCATTGAGGCTGAAACGAAGTTCGTCGTGTTTTCCTGTGTAGCCAGCACCACCGACATTAAATTCTCTTCTGCTGTTGGTACCACGACTGTTGAAGTCTCCTCCAGTGTTGTCAGAGGCGTTGCCGTCGAGATCTGCTCCTTCCTCGTCGCCGTTGACGTTAGGGTTCCTGTAGACGATGGTACATCCTCCATCAAGTTCAACGTTAAAGTCGGTAAAGATGCCATCGAATTCACAAGAACAGGTAATTACGCGACTTATGCACGAGAAGAAACAAACTAGGCGATCCTTACACCGATAACGTCAGTAACAAACTGAGCATCCTGCTGTCTAGGACTCGCTTATATACATGCACAGGATGGAATAATACGCTAGTCAAATCAAGAACCATCAACAATAATACTAGAGTCAAAACTACATTAAAAATAGAAGCCCACTAAACGAAAAAGGCAGCACATTTGGAAGCAAATTCGACATATGAAATAAACACGCAAATCACGCACTTGCAGATTTCATCACAAAGTTAACATTTAAATTTCATTCAAGCGAAGTAGCAAGCCAATGTCACATCATCATATTAACATCCTATTGGTCATACTATCCTCAAAATTTCACAGTATTATAAATCACACCAGTTATAGACGGACTTATGGTTTCTAACACACAACATTTCAGTCATTTTTCTTTAATAAATTCATATTTTAAAAAATGCAAAATATACATGGTAAACGAAGAACCAGGTACGTAAATATTTTATATACTTTATGTACACTGTAGACGTCAAGAGCTTGAAAGTACATATGTAAGAAAGATATTTAATAAAACATCAGATCAAAAAAAGTAGGTTTTATTATATAAACCTCGAATTTCTTAGTTCATGTTTCTTTGAGGACGTATAAATTTTCAGCATTGCGCGAACCAAGTAGAAGTTTTAGTCTATTCTTTAATCATTTGGATTGTCTCTCGATGAACAATTGGTCTCATGTGCTACGGCTTCTATCTTCTTTACATATTTGTTATTATTAGTCTTAAAATCCACGCATCCGTGTCACTATCACAGACGCAAAGTTATCATCATTATCATCGTAGCTGTCATCAATATTATCATGAGCTGCATCAATATCACCCATTTTATGATATTGTTTCCGCATTTCAGTTGTCAGAGATTTACCACAATCTATGATCTTGTGAGCTTCACATTATTCTCTATTGTTTTGTAGACATGGTTAGTTCCATTCTCGTTTTCTTTAAAAGCCTGTGTGTCCAGTTTTATTATTTAATCCTTCAACCCATCATCCCAAACACAATTAAATCATCGTAGTATACAGAAAAAAAAATCAACAAAGTTCCTTTCATTTAATCTTAGGAACCGCATCATCCTTTCCACCTATAGTATAGTTTCTTGAGCCCAAGAGTCTTTCATTATATACCATGCAGTGTTCTTCAAGAGATGTGGTATACTTCTAGTTCTACATACAAATCCATCCTATCATTGATTTGTTGACACATTAGAAAAAAAACCTTAAAGTTAATTTTTATGTGTTTTATTAAATTATCACTTCGGCTAAAAATAATTACCACACATAGTGTGTTATTACATTTCCTTCTTCATCTGCAATGCTAAGTTCCTTGATAATAAATCCATACTGACTAGAGAAGCCTTGGAGGTTTACACATTTCGTCATGGTGGTCGAGACGAGACTAAGCCGGTAATGTACTGTCAGGTCTTAGATAATAGACGACACAATCTACCTTGTTGCAGGATGTCTCGATGATGTCCGGAGCCTCCTCGTCACAATCACTGGTGCAGTGATGACCGAAGTTGCAGACCTCTAGTTGGAAGTAACCATCCTCGGTGACGTAGTGCACACGGCGGAATCCGGGCGTTACTTCCGCGTACTTTGCAGTTGGAACGAACAGCATTTGCTTGAATTTGTAGCAGCAGCTCTATACCCACACGACTATGTGTTGACTGCTGTGTCTAGGGTGTTGACCTCAATTTATTCCGCTAGGACCACCCTCCAGTCCAGTCACATGTACCGTTGCTTCCGTTGTTGTCCCCCGCCTTGCTGGCGACCTCCAACATTCCAACACGGTGATCAACCATCCAAGCCCTAAGCATGCTAGCATTGTGTCTTGAGATCGGACCTGGACATCCAAGTTACATAGAGTATAATATACTCTGAAATACATAATAAAGAGAAAATTGATATAAATAACATTATACTTTGCTTAATAGTTCCAGAAGTAATGAACGCACTGCTTGACCAGTGACAGGTGTAACTAAATATTAAATATATTTAACATTTTATTTTCCATCACCTTTCGTGGTATTTATTAATCATTCACTCTACGAAAAACAACTCAAGACATTAAACCTGAGCAACGAATTAAATACAGTACCGCTATGCCTTACATGAAAGTATAATTTTTCGATAATCTGAATAACCTATAAATCGTTCATGTACAAAGCCACACATACAGGCCAATTGTCTATGGACCATGAGACCGAGTCATGACAATATCAGACGTATAGGCTAGTCATTTCAGGACCGCAGGACCTTCTTCGTCTTTAGATAATAACAGTCATTTAGACCATCATGAAATTTTAATACATACTAAAGGACCAAGTGACCTTGAAAAATATTTTAGTAACACCAAGAGGTTTTGAACTAGTAAATATTCAGTCACTACATATTTTACTACGCGCAAACAACAAAAAGGAAGCACCATCAACGAAAAGGCAGCACAATCAAAAAAGGCAGCACATTTGGAAACACCATCAACAAAATGAAGAACTGAGGAAAGCTGGCTACATACAATAATGACTTATTTTACTTCTATTTGTATAATGTTAAGAAATAAATTAAATATTAAAAGTAAAAATTTAATGTTTTTATTTCTTGCATTTTGATTTCTAACTAAGACTTAGTTCTCGTAACTTGTGTTTCCAAATGTGCTGCCTGTTTGATGGTGCTTCCAAAATGTGCTTCCTTTTTGTTGATGGTGCTTCCATATGTGCTGCCTTTATTGATTGTGCTTCCAAAATGTGCTGCCTTTACGTTGATGGTGCTTCCAAAATGTGCTTCCTTTTTGTTGATGGTGTTTCCAAATGTGCTTCCTTTTTGTTGATGGTGCTTCCAAATGTGCTGCCTTTATTAATTGTGCTTCCAAAATGTGCTGCCTTTACGTTGATGGTGCTTCCAAAATGTGCTTCCATTTTGTTGATGGTGTTTCCAAATGTGCTGCCTTTTCGTTGATGGTGCTTCCTTTTTGTTGATTGCGCGTAGTAAAATATGTAGTGACTGAATATTTACTAGTTCAAAACCTTGGTGTTACTAAAATATTTTTCAAGGTCACTTGGTCCTTTAGTATGTTTTAAAATTTCATGATGGTCTAAATGACTGTTATTATCTAAAGACGAAGAAGGTCCTGCGGTCCTGAAATGACTAGCCTATACGTCTGATATTGTCATGACTCGGTCTCATGGTCCATAGACAATTGGCCTGTATGTGTGGCTTTGTACATGAACGATTTATAGGTCATTCAGATTATCGAAAAATTATACTTTCATGTAAGGCATAGCGGTACTGTATTTAATTCGTTGGTCAGGTTTATTGTCTTGAGTTGTTTTTCGTAGAGTGAATGATTAATAAATACCACGAAAGGTAATGGAAAATAAAATGTTAAATATATTTAATATTTAGTTACACCTGTCACTGGTCAAGCAGTGCGTTCATTACTTCTGGAACTATTAAGCAAAGTATAATGTTATTTATATCAATTTTCTCTTTATTGTGTATTTCAGAGTATATTATACTCTATGTAACTTGGATGTCCAGGTCCGATCTCAAGACACAATGCTAGCATGCTTAGGGCTTGGATGGTTGATCACCGTGTTGGAATGTTGGAGGTCGCCAGCAAGGCGGGGGACAACAACGGAAGCAACGGTACATGTGACTGGACTGGAGGGTGGTCCTAGCGGAATAAATTGAGGTCAACACCCTAGACACAGCAGTCAACACATAGTCGTGTGGGTATAGAGCTGCTGCTACAAATTCAAGCAAATGCTGTTCGTTCCAACTGCAAAGTACGCGGAAGTAACGCCCGGATTCCGCCGTGTGCACTACGTCACCGAGGATGGTTACTTCTAACTAGAGGTCTGCAACTTCGGTCATCACTGCACCAATGATTGTGACGAGGAGGCTCCGGACATCATCGAGACATCCTGCAACAAGGTAGATTGTGTCGTCTATTATCTAAGACCTGACAGTACATTACCGGCTTAGTCTCGTCTCGACCACCATGACGAAATGTGTAAACCTCCAAGGCTTCTCTAGTCAGTATGGATTTATTATCAAGGAACTTAGCATTGCAGATGAAGAAGGAAATGTAATAACACACTATGTGTGGTAATTATTTTTAGCCGAAGTGATAATTTAATAAAACACATAAAAATTAACTTTAAGGTTTTTTTTTCTAATGTGTCAACAAATCAATGATAGGATGGATTTGTATGTAGAACTAGAAGTATACCACATCTCTTGTAGAACACTGCATGGTATATAATGAAAGACTCTTGGGCTCAAGAAACTATACTATAGGTGGAAAGGATGATGCGGTTCCTAAGATTAAATGAAAGGAACTTTGTTGATTTTTTTTTTCTGTATACTACGATGATTTAATTGTGTTTGGGATGATGGGTTGAAGGATTAAATAATAAAACTGGACACACAGGCTTTTAAAGAAAACGAGAATGGAACTAACCATGTCTACAAAACAATAGAGAATAATGTGAAGCTCACAAGATCATAGATTGTGGTAAATCTCTGACAACTGAAATGCGGAAACGATATCATAAAATGGGTGATATTGATGCAGCTCATGATAATATTGATGACAGCTACGATGATGATGATAACTTTGCGTCTGTGATAGTGACACGGATGCGTGGATTTTAAGACTAATAATAACAAATATGTAAAGAAGATTGAAGCCGTAGCACATGAGACCAATTGTTCATCGAGAGACAATCCAAATGATTGAAGAATAGACTAAAACTTCTACTTGGTTCGCGCAATGCTGAAAATTTATACGTCCTCAAAGAAACATGAACTAAGAAATTCGAGGTTTATATAATAAAACCTACTTTTTTTGATCTGATGTTTTATTAAATATCTTTCTTACATATGTACTTTCAAGCTCTTGACGTCTACAGTGTACATAAAGTATATAAAATATTTACGTACCTGGTTCTTCGTTTACCATGTATATTTTGCATTTTTTAAAATATGAATTTATTAAAGAAAAATGACTGAAATGTTGTGTGTTAGAAACCATAAGTCCGTCTATAACTGGTGTGATTTATAATACTGTGAAATTTTGAGGGTAGTATGACCAATAGGATGTTAATATGATGATGTGACATTGGCTTGCTACTTCGCTTGAATGAAATTTAAATGTTAACTTTGTGATGAAATCTGCAAGTGCGTGCATTGCGTGTCCATTTCATATGTCGAATTTGCTTCCAAATGTGCTGCCTTTTTCGTTTAGTGGGCTTCTATTTTTAATGTAGTTTTGACTCTAGTATTATTGTTGATGGTTCTTGATTTGACTAGCGTATTATTCCATCCTGTGCATGTATATAAGCGAGTCCTAGACAGCAGGATGCTCAGTTTGTTACTGACGTTATCGGTGTAAGGATCACCTAGTTTGTTTCTTCTGGTGCATAAGTCGCGTAATTACCTGTTCTTGTGAACTCGATGGCATCTTTACCAACTTTAACGTCGAATTGATGGAGGATGTACCATCGTCTACAGGAACCCTAACGTCAACGGCGACGAGGAAGGAGCAGATCTCGACGGCAACGCCTCTGACAACACTGAAGGAGACTTCAACAGTCGTGGTACCACAAGCAGAAGAGAATTTAATGCCGGTGGTGCTGGCTACACAGGAAAACACGACGAACTTCGTTTCAGCCTCAATGGAGACTTCAATGGCTGGTGATTCAGTAACGGACATCGGTGTTGTTACTGTGACAAGATTTTCACAAACAACAGCAATGCTCGACGACACGAAAAGAGAGAATGTGTCAAGAACCTTTATCGTAAAATGATTGTTTGTGAGAAATGCCATAAGCAGTTTGCCAGAAAAGATAATATGATAACGCACATGAAGACATGCAAAGGTCCTGCTGTTCGGCAGAAAGTAAAGGTTTCTATTCAACAACGATGCATTGATGTTCATAAGAGTATGCCTGGAGATGTCGCAACTGCGGCAACGTCAGTATCTGGATCGGGTCTGAAAGGCTCGTCTTCATCAGCAAGGTATCCTTGCAGCTACTGCGATATGTCGTTCACTTTTTCTCATGTAGCACGAAGACATGAGAGGAGTAAATGCAAGAAGAATCCATCTCGCATGAAGTTCCGCTGTGATGAGAGTCATTAATGGTTTACACGTATTGATAGTTTGCGACGGCATGTGAAAAAATGCAACGGTAAAGTCCGTGTGTCTACTGAAGAACTACCTGTAGAAATTTCGACTCCTCGCTTTAGATTGGAGACTCGTAAGCGTACAAGCAAGAAAAACAATGTGCAGCAACCGATTGCTATAACGTCTGGACATGAAAATAAACCTAATACTGTGTTCGGTGCATTACAAGTGAATGATAATGGGTTCTACTTGGCGCAGTCTGCATTTCGTGGAAAATTGAAAGATTACTATTATCTAAATACGTTAGGTAAGTCAAAAGACATTTGTAATTTTCTTGATGATATTAGAGAGGACATAATCAATCAGCTTACTGATGATGTAGCAACAAACGGTCCATCAAAATATAACTTGTGGTTGGACTGTATATATGGAAAGCCGTATCCATTCGAAGACGAAGTGAGGAAGTGTGCATTCAAGACATCGGCTGCAGTAATTTACAGTTGTGACGATGTGAAGCAAACTGTTAAAAACGGTATCCAGAAACTCTGTCAAGAAGAGGTGGACTATGTCTGTAAAGGTTCTGGTTGGTCTCTGTCTAGTATAAACCGATTGGAGCTAAGAATTAGTCATTTCACGCCTATGCAGGGCTTTCGCAAGTGATTCTGTAGTAAAATATAGATTTTGTAATAAAATTTATTTTGTGAAAGAATTTGCGATGTTTTATTTACGAACCTGTCACTATTATGTTAAATTGTTGTTATATTTATTTTTTCTTCAGCATCCAGAATCGTACCAAGGACCTAAGTCGATCTAATTAATCATTTTATTGGTTGCAAAATTTATTTAATGAGTTTTTAACTTTTTCCTGAATTTCTAGCATTGAAATTACGAATTTCCATGAAGGCTTATAAGATGATGGTAGTAGAGGATTTTAAGCCTCTTTAAGAATTTTGAACATGGTTTATTGAAATTATTAATTTTTTACATAAAATTAAACATTATTGCATCGATCGAGTATCGAACCAAGGACAGGAACTGATCGAATCAATATGTAAATTAATGAGTGATTTATTTAATGAATTATGGATTTTTTCCCGAATTTCTAGCTAAATAATTACACGATTCCAAGATGGCTGCCATAACGAAACATGCAACATTAATAGGATCCAATATGGCAGTCATAATGTAAAGTGTAACGATAACATCGTTCTCAACCGAGATGGCGGGCATAACGAAACATGCAACAATTAAATATAATCCAAGATGGCGACCATAACGATATGTTCAACAGTGGTTTTAAGTAATAATTTATTTAATTTTTATTATTTAATTCGATAAGTTATTTTTTTTAATGATTTTTAATTTTTTCCCGTGTTTCTAACATACAAATTTTGATTTTCAAGATGGCGGACATGACATCATACTACCTGACGATAAATATACTATGAACAAAGTGGTGGGAGTCAGTCTGCCAGCAGCCACCAAGAGGGAAGGATCGGACGCCATTATTATTTTTGCACTCGTCGGGTTCGAACCGAGGACTCATATTTTTATTAAAATTTTATTAATTGAGTGGCTAGCTCTAAGGATTATTAAGCCGCTTTTAGGATTTTGGGTTTTTTCTAAGGCAAAACGACTTTTGAGGTTTTTCGAAATCCTAATTTTCCCACGAAACTGGAATTTTTCCCTCGAAAACGGGAAATTTCTCCTCAAAACGGGAATTTTTGAGTCATTTTGAGTCATTTTTAAGGAATTTTAGGGAATTTTTGAGTCCAAGATGGCCGCCGATGACGATATCCAAGATGGCCGCTGGATCCTGGATCCTGCGCCTGTCCCAGAATCGGCTATATCCATCTACTTGTGTAGTTACGAGCCCTACTCCTCAAGCTCACATTTACAGTTAACGTATTCAAGACCTCACCGCCATTCACATCAAGAATTCCTTCAATACCTCACCACCATTATCATCGAAAATTCCGACTGTTCATGCCTTGAAAACCAAACCTTCGCCCACATCATCCCAGCATAATTCACCTTTTTAAGTTATAGTGTATATAATCAAAGGTGAGTATTCACCAAAACTATATGTCACTCTCTCCCCAAGGTTTTATTTTTTTTTATTTAATTGTATGTTTGATGAGGTTGTGAGACTGTACATTGAAAGTTTATACTAGAGCCAACTATTTAATTATTTCAATATATTCAATAGAGGAGCATCATTATTTATTTTTTCGCTTTCAAGCAAGCATTACAATTGGCAGATTTTAATTTTAATATTTGCTGCTTATGAGTACCGTGCATAAATATACTGCTCCTGCGATGCTTGCGATAACATGAAACTATAGATTTTTTCCTCTTAAATAGTTTTGCCAGTTGTCTCACAACTCAAAGTCAATCCGAGAACAGTTGTTTCAACCCCGTTATTGCTCTTTGACATTGTTCAGTTTGTAGGTAATTGTCATACCCCGCAAACGCTCTTTGGCAGTGATCAGTATGTATGTGCTTGTTCTACCTCTATATAGTCAGTTTGAATGTACGTGCTCTACCTAATAATTGCTCTTTGGCCGTACTCCGAGTGTATGTGCTTATTCTAAGTCGTCACTGCTCTATGGCTGTGCTCAATTTGTATGTACTTTTTCTACCTCATAATATTGACCCTGGCCATTTTCAGTTTGAATGAGATTGATCTAACTAGTCATCGTTCTTTAGCTATACTCAGATTTTAGAACTTGTTCTTACTCGTCTACGCTCTTTGGCCGTATTTAGTTTGTATGGGCTTATTCCACCTTATCATTGCTCTTTGGCCGTGCGGCGTTTGTATGTGCTTGTTCTACGTCGTCATTGCTTTTAGCCGTGCTGAGATTTAACCAGTTTTTGCTATCACGGCATCGTTCTTTTGCCTCGCTCATTTTTGAAGTGCGTGTATCACTCTTCGTCGCTCTTTGGTTGGCCGTGATCAGATGTATGTGATTGTTCTACTTCGTCGTCTGCTTTTTGGTCAATTTATTTGTACGTGGGTGTTATTCCTCGTCACTGCTCTTTGACTGTGCGTTTTATGACTGCTTGTACTATCTCGTCATTGATTTTGGTTGTGCTCAATTTGCATATGCATGATATTCCTTGTCGCTGCTTTTGGCTATGTTGGGCAGTCCCCACTCCTTCTATGTATATTTTTATTTTATTTTCTGAGCTCGGAACTTAACCTTATACTTCAGCTTACAGAATTAATACTTGAGTATGGTGGGTGATACCACAGAGGTGAAGAAAATGTTTAATCTGTGGTGTTGATGACTCGTTGACATATTTAAAACTAATTTGTACTAAAACCCTTGAACACTAAATACATTAAAATAAATGAGCCAACAACAAATGACTCCTGTTGCTGATAAACTGTAAATGATATGGTCAGTATGCTATGGAACCCTAGACTATAGTATACTGGTAGGAATGCAGTTAGAAAAGGAAATAACAACAAGAGAATTATGATGAGAGAAACAAAAATATTTAATGGTGGAAAATTTATTAGTTAAAATTAAGAGCCGTCTGGATGAAAATATAGTTTTGAAGGTGGAAATGGTAGATATATAAAATGACTATAAACAGGAGGCAAAACACAGCAAACACTTTCACTAACAACAAAACACTGACACACAGAACCAAATAATTATTACTGAAAACCTTCAAAATCTTATTTAAACAGTATTAAGATTAATAAACATGAAAATCTTACATTAAGTTTACAATTCTCTTTGGTGTATGACGTAATTGAGGATTAGTAGAAAATTTATTATATTTTACAGACTTTATTTCTGAGCAAAAAAAAATATTTATTATAATTATTTTGAATATTTAAAATTTACATGTGATCAATCCCTTCTGGAGTCTAATTGTAGCTAAACTCATTGGGAGATACGGAGGCACAGATAAATTACAAATGTTTGTAGATACTTTAATCCAGTTTAACCTAAAAGAGATAGTTTTAACGAAAACAGAAAATAATAGTTACTTAAAGCACACGGCATTACTCAGTAGAAGCAATTTTTAATCGATCTGAAGGACCACTGAGTGTTCGGAAAACGTACTTCTCTTTAAAAACAGCCAAAAATATTTGATCTTCGTTCCAAATAATGTTTAAGGTTACAAAGTTTACGTGACGGTACAGTTCAACAATTAACGCGGGCGTAAAATCACTTTTGCTATAAGCCCCTTGCTTAGTACAATGGCGACGCTATTTGCTTATGGCGTACCTTTACTAGTGAAACTCAAGTAAATTTGCACCTAAAATAATTTGCTTAGTACCAGAACAACTTTACTCACTGTCGATGTCTGGGTCGAGATGCACAATTTTACATTACACCATATAAGCAACAATACACGATAACCATATTTTATAGCTTTTAAAACACCAAGGCGTTAGGCCTCAGCCTATACGTGGTAACGCCAAAAAAAACCTTTTCAACTTAATTTTTAATCTACTTCCTGTTCCGGTGCTGCCGAATCCCGTGAAGACCCTGTCTGGGAGATCCAGAGCAGCATCTCATGGCCTTCGGTCACAACAATAGTGTTAAATCACAGGTAAGTAATATCTCGAAAAACAATAAGATTCCAAATAAAAAATGTGAACAGGATGAAACATACATGGAAAATTAGTAGGACTTCCAACAATACATAGGAAAAATAAGTTCATAATAATAAGGTTCAAAATACTTATTATAAGTTCTTGTTTTCAGGTTAGACCTATAGTGTTTTTCAAGTTAAGGTAATACAACAATAGCGTGCTCGTAAAAATGCATTGACACGAGAGAAGGTTAATTCAAACAATAGGAAAGTATATAAATAATACTGAAAATACATTTAAATAAGAATTAAATGTCTGTACGGACACTATGTGGTAGTACAGAAGCTGTCCCATGGGGTAACAATAAAACGCAGTGGACACGAACTACGTGGCCGCCGGTTTAGTGATAGCCCATCTGTCTCTGTCTTACGTAGCATGCGCTTCAGGTTCCCGCGCGACGGTTGAGAATTGGCGGAGGGGTGGGGGTAACTGGCGCGCGACCGGCGACCAACCCAATGCTGGCGCTCGGAGTGACTCGTTGTCTCCCGCCGGCCGTCCTCGAAGCAACACCTCGCTGCTCCGCGCTCCAGAAATGGCGCGAAAACTCCGTCGTCTCGTCGTCGTGCTGGTGGTAAGGTGTTGGGAGGGTATCTAGCATCAGGCAGGCTCAGGACACTGGTGAGTTTACTTACAATTGAGTGCAGTGGACGGCGATTCAGTGTTAGGTGTACCATTAACAACCCTCAGTCGTTCTGCAGGTGTGACCACGGCGTTGTGGTGTGCCGATCCACGCCGGGGCAGACAGCAACGTCCTCTCCACGCCATCGCGGAGGGTGCCTGCTACCGAGAGGGCAGCAGGACGTGCCGTGCCGGGGTCACCCGCGCTCGTGGGGATGAGCGGCTGACGGCGGCGGGTCTTGACAGCACCCGCGGTCCGCAGGGCAGCCCTAGAGCCGTCCCAGACGGGGACCAGTGGTGTACAGCAGGGGGTGGACGGAGGTCCCATGCTGACGCAGCTGCGTCAGCGGACGTGGCGTCGACCGGACGTCCCGTTGGAGCGGGTCCAGCTCCGTCGTCGCACCGCTAAGTACATGGCCGTGTCCTACACTCGTTTTCACTTCCGCACTAAGCACATGACAGGCGTGTCTCTAGTATCTCGCGGTCCCATAACTTACTCCATATATAATCATAACAATGTTCTGTGCTTACTGGTTGCTTTCTGGATTCGCCCTCACTGTCGCATTGGTGTAAGACAACAATAGGGATGTGATCACATACAAAAAAAAAAAATTATCATTATTATGAAAAATATGAAATTATTAAGAATTCCTATAATTAATTATCATTGACTTATGAGAATACAGTATAGTATGCTACAATCACATAACATCTTATTACTTCTTAAACACTCATATTTTGCTATAATTATTAAATATGATAGGAATACACTATTTACACAATGGTACTGCTAGTTTTATTCTTGGTTAACTAGTCTTTCAGTTGTACAGTGGTTTAACTGTCTTGCTGGCTTTGTTTACCTATAGTACTCTAGCCTTGGTACTGTACTATAATACTATAATTTGTTACCATAAAACTTGCAATTACAATATAAATACTTATCAGGGTTGGTTGGCATTTTTTTTTTCTTTCAGAAAAGTTATTAAAATTGTTTTCATTCTAATTATTATCCTTAGACATCATGATAATATAGTATACAATTGCTATTCAGCTTATTTTACTGACATATAACAGTCTTGTGATTTGAATCATAACAAACATAAAATATTTACAATACTTAATAGGTTTAAACAGCATATTGTTTACTATTAGCTGAGTAAACTTGTTGACTACTAATGCAATTAGCAGTATTATTACAAATTTTATAACATATTTTAAGAGTTTTTTTTTTTTTTTGTTTTTACAATTTGATCTCAGTGATTTTGGTTTTGTTTACATATGGATATATCACTTTCATGTGATGTTAGGTGTTCATACATCACAAATCAAAATTATTTATTACATGGAAAACAATTCTAAGAGATTATTAAATAGTAACATAACACAAGAAAAATATTTACACACAAAAATAACCAGTTGAAAAATTATATACATACTTAAGCTTATACATAATCAAATATTATCATTTCTTATGATACCTTGACATTTATTATTTGTATTCAAGACTAGTATTATTATTTCTTGCCAGATGAATAATAATTTATATACAGTCTTTGAAAGGTACAGTATTCTCTCTTGAATATGGTGAGGCTTTCAGCTGATTGTTCACAGTCTCTCACTCTGTTACTCTGGACACAGCTGCACAGTAGATTACTTGCAGAATGCTGTTGTCTTGTTAGGTAGGCTATCAGCTACTGGCTGATGCAGAGTCTCATATCATTTCAAGAATGTTCATGATCTTCCAGTCAGGTGTTACACCTATTTACACTGACATATAAAAATTTCTTGCACTTTTATACATTTGTCACACTTCTGTTACAGTGACTTCATACAACAACTGGGCAGCATAAGAGCAGACTTTCTCTCGCAACACCAGTGTTCCTTGCTACTGTGGATAACAACTCAGAAGACAATCACATCATCATGTGCTGCTGAACAACAGTGACGTCACTCTCGTGACAGTGTGATCCTCAAGATTACAGTGCTTCGAATTATGTGTTACACATCAAAAATAATATTCGGCGTTCATAAAATTAATTTGTGCCCATAATTTATAAAATCAAATTCCAAAATAAATTAGTTCCAATGCAGTTTTTTTTTTATTCTGATCGAGCAAAATAAATTCCACAAATTTCTTCATATCAAGCTTCCATAAATTTTCCTTTTTTAAATTGCAAAATATTATTTAATTTTTAATTTTTTTTTTTTTTTTTTTTTTTTTTTTTGCAAATAAGATAGCTTTGTGGGTGATACAACAACAAGCTAAGGCTCAGAGTGCTACAAGAAGGAGTATCATATCTGCAGGTAACTAGCAGTTAGAGTGTGCATGGCTTAGTAGTTGCAAGTGTTCTTGTGCTTGTAGTACGCAATGTGCATGTACTGCTTAGGAGTCACACAGCTGGTCGGCGAAAAAAATTAACACATAGTAGTCACTCTTGTTAGGTTGGTTAGCTCACACTATAGTGGATCAGTAGGTTTTTTTTTTCTTCAGAGTAAACAACATGATTACACTGTTAGTAGACATCTAGTCCTGCTCACATGTGTCACCGAAGCTTCATACCCATTTAGGTCATGCCATAGCCATACATTACGGTACCATAATAACCCTAGGTTAGTGCTGGACAACAAATCCCAGTGCGGCAGAGCCTTAGTCTTAGACCGTCACGAGACAACACACTGGTTTTAAGCTCATCAGGCTACCAGACTAGTGCATTTCCTTACACTAACAAATACAGCATACCGTACAACCTTGGCTAGCACAGGTCCTGACTTGGACACGAAACATTGAGCTTCACACACTTAACAGTGTTCGATGTACAGGTCCTTGATCACATAGGACTACACAGTGTAGACAACATGTACACCAATGTTGTTTCTATACTTCACATGGAAAAAAAACAATTATACTAGCTAACACACAAACAACACATGTTACTGTGGGACAATAGGCTTGTGGTAGGCCCTTAGTTGGATGATGTTGGTGGCAGGGTCTGCCAACTCATAGCAGTTGTTGTGAATTCTGTTTATGACCACATAGGGTCCCTTGAACAGCAAGAACAACTTCTTGGTAACATGGTCCCACTTCTTGCTCCCGCTTGCACTCCTGCATAACACTAGGTCTCCTATACTGAACTGCTTGATTTTAGAAGCACTCTTCCTTCTTTGCCTTGCTTGCGCCTCAGACTGTAGGCGGTCGTTGATCAACTGTTCTACCTCACTACCTGTGGGTAGTTCTGCCTGATCAGTTTCCATGTCAAATTTGGGCATATAGAGCGGGTCGATCGCCACCGATCTATCCAGATACAGAGCTTCATAAGGGGTGACATGTAGGCTCTGGATAACGGGTATGAGTTCGGGGCGATGCAAACCTGACCCGTTCTAGTTTAACGCTCTATCCTGGTTGTTCTGGCTGCACTGCTGGGCAGCTGAACCTGCTGGGTTAGGCCCTGTCCAATTACTTGGACCATTAGAAGCCCTGTTTACTGCTGCCTGAAACCCTGCAGCAACAGGATTCACTGGCGCATTGCGCTGGAAGTAGCCCTGTTGAGGCTGGGAATTGTCTTGCGATGAGAATGAGGGTGGTGGGTATGGAAAATGATTTTGGATGCCGCCAGATGAGCCGGTGTGATACTGTGGTCTGCAGCTTCTCTCTGGACTGGCAGGGGTCTTGCGGTGTGGCGGGCGGAAGTCAGGTTTCCCACTAGCGTAGTCAGAATAAAACCGCTTCTGGCCCTGGTGATGGTAGTCAGCCTCACCATCTGACTCGGCGTAGCGCTGCGGGTAGGTGAACTTCCTGGGTGGCCGTTCAGTTGATGTCTTCCCCTGGAACTGGCTGTTGGGGTCCTCCTCACCGTCGCTGCAGGTCTGCTTGCTTGACCACCAGGTGGTCTTGTGGTAGGGCTTGTTACGGTTGCTTTTGCGGTTGTACTTGCCCTTGTGCTTTTTCCCTTGCTGCCCTTGGCTGGTGTACTCGTCATTTTTACCTGACCTCTCCCATGTCAGGGTGTGCACATTTGCCTGGCGGTCATCCCTGGGCCGATTTTGCCAGTAATTGTGCACTGGCACATTTTTACTGGGAGGCTGCTGAGGTATTCGTTCAGCCTCATCCTTAGCTCCTTGCCCTCGCTGCAGCTTCTGCAGCTTGTCTACTGCCAGAACATGATCTCGGAATTCGGTGACATCTTTGTATGTGTGTCCTGACATCTGGATCTGGTAGGCGAGTGGGAGCTGTGTCAACATGGTTGCTATGAACTCATCATCTGACATAGTTATATCTAAGTACCGGGTACGCTCATACATAGCTGAAATGTGAGCTTCCAGGCTACTCCCCTTGCGACAGTCAAACCGGTCCGTGTGCAATTGGGCCCTCAAATTGCCTTGCACTTTTAAGTTCCAGAACTGTGCTCTGAACTTTTCTCTGAACTGTTCGTAGGAGGTGATATGTAGGCTCTGGAGCTCCCACCAGAAAAAAGCAGTGCTTTTGAGTGCTACATTCAGGCACTTCAATTTTTCATTGTCACTTAATGAGAAAGTCTTTGCGTATTCCTCAAATTTATTGAGGAATCTGACTGGGTTCTCCAATGACTTGCCAGAGAACATGGGCATGGACTCGGCCCAATGTTTGGCTGGATGATGCAGTAATGTGGCCTGGTCAAGATGTGGGGTGCTGCACGATGGGGTAGGATGAGGTGGTGTGACAAGTGATGAGATAGCTGGGGGTGGTGATAAGTCTTGGCTGGCTGTCACTGCAGGCTGCAGGCTGGGTAGCTCGGTCATGGAGGTGTTTGTTGTCGCCATCCTGCTGTGCAGCTCTTCCACTCGCTGTTGGACTTGTTGCTTGAGAGCGCTGGCACATGCCTGTGCAGCTTGTTCGGCGGCTGCTCTTGCTCCTGACTCAACAGTTTCAATTCTTGCCTGTAGAGTGACTGTGGTTTCTTCAATGCGTTCGAGCCTCTGGTGGATCACTTGCGACTGGCCCTGTCCCTCCATCCGTACTCGGTCCACAGATCTAATCAGAGACGTGGTGTGGGATTCTAGGTTTTCCACCCTTTCCTGCTGTGTTTGCACTTGACTGGCCAGCTGTCCCACTGACTGAGATTGCTCTTGCAGTCTGGCATCCAATCGTACCTCCAGGTCACTGAGGCCTGTTTGCAGCTGGCGATCTAAGCTCTCTATCCTTATATTCAGCTCACTCTTTAACTCGCAGAGGTTAGCGTCCAGTTGCCCCGCGACTGCATCAATCTTTTCACTCATGTTCTGGGCATTGGTGTCCATCTTGCTATTCATACGTTGCAACATCAGCAAGATGCTGGTTAAATCAGCCGATGGTATGTCACCTGTAGGAGTGGTGGAGGCAGACATATCCGATTCCCCTGCTGGTGCCTTTTCCTCTTCAGTAGCAGCTGCAGGTGTGGCTGCTGCTGTCCCACCTTCCCTGTTGGTTTCACACCTCTCCAGGGTGTTGTGTTCAGTGAGCACCAGTATACCTTCAGGTATAGCTGCATAGGACTGTGTGTTCTGTCCAGGCTGTACATCCAGTAGATGTTGGTACACCTGCTCGTACTTTTCTTGTTGGCAGGCCTGTGCTGTGGTCGTATGTTCCTGGCCTGGCACAGGTGCTGCAGTCTCGCCCATATCACTGCTGGTCTCAGACCGGCTCCTCAACTCATACACCTTGTTGAATGACATTTTGGAGTACAACAGTAGAGAAGTCGTTTCCCTGGTGCCAACACGTAGAATGCACACTTACTCTTGAAGTTGCTATGTTCGGCACTATTTCTTCGGAGCCACCACGTTGCGGGCGCCACTTTCCCTTCTGGGCAGTCCCCACTCCTTCTATGTATATTTTTATTTTATTTTCTGAGCTCGGAACTTAACCTTATACTTCAGCTTACAGAATTAATACTTGAGTATGGTGGGTGATACCACAGAGGTGAAGAAAATGTTTAATCTGTGGTGTTGATGACTCGTTGACATATTTAAAACTAATTTGTACTAAAACCCTTGAACACTAATTACATTAAAATAAATGAGCCAACAACAAATGACTCCTGTTGCTGATAAACTGTAAATGATATGGTCAGTATGCTATGAAACCCTAGACTATAGTCATAGGCGTGCGCAGGACTTCAGTATTGGTGGTGCCAGATTACACAACAGCCCTGTCGTTCACTGTCCCCGAGCCTAAAGTGGGGGGTCCGGGGGTCCTCCCCCGGAAAAATTTGGATTTGAAAGCGCAAAATGGTGCTATTTAAGGTGTTTCCGAACAAAAACATTAAATACACAGATGCAAAAGTTTTAACATTTTTTATTACAAATTATGGTTTTGAACGTTATAATCGCCAGGAAAACTACTAAACTATTTACAGTTTTAAGCTTTGTTGAGCTATAAAGTAAATTGCACAAATTGTTTGCACGGAATTCATGCTGGTGGCTTTGAAAAACCGTACTTACATGTTTTCTGAAGACGCCAAATAAATGCTAGAAAAAACATTCTCAAAAGTTAAGTTTTAAAATCAACAAATCAAGGGAGTTTTTGTAACATACCTTTAATATGTAAAATATTAAAATAATAAAAAGAGACAAATAAGAGTGGGCAAAGGTTTTAACTTTTGGAATACAACAAAAATGTTTTGTCGGCGCACAACACAAGTAATTGCACCTGGCTTGTTTCCGTGTGTATAGTTGGTTCGATTGATAATTGATATACTGATAGTGTTATGAGCACATATCTGTAACTCGACACGATTGGAAAACATTTTTTTTTGGAAATAATACGGTTTTTTGTAAGTATGTATTATTTCTGCTTGTAAAAAACTAAATAACGTTAACCCTAATGGTGGTGCCAAGGCACCTGTGGCACCTACCGTGCGCACGCCTATGACTATAGTATACTGGTAGGAATGCAGTTAGAAAAGGAAATAACAACAAGAGAATTATGATGAGAGAAACAAAAATATTTAATGGTGGAAAATTTATTAGTTAAAATTAAGAGCCGTCTGGATTAAAATATAGTTTTGAAGGTGGAAATGGTAGATATATAAAATGACTATAAACAGGAGGCAAAACACAGCAAACACTTTCACTAACAACAAAACACTGACACACAGAACCAAATAATTATTACTGAAAACCTTCAAAATCTTATTTAAACAGTATTAAGATTAATAAACATGAAAATCTTACATTAAGTTTACAATTCTCTTTGGTGTATGACGTAATTGAGGATTAGTAGAAAATTTATTATATTTTACAGACTTTATTTCTGAGCAAAAAAAAAAATATTTATTATAATTATTTTGAATATTTAAAATTTACATGTGATCAATCCCTTCTGGAGTCTAATTGTAGCTAAACTCATTGGGAGATACGGAGGCACAGATAAATTACAAATGTTTGTAGATACTTTAATCCAGTTTAACCTAAAAGAGATAGTTTTAACGAAAACAGAAAATAATAGTTACTTAAAGCACACGGCATTACTCAGTAGAAGCAATTTTTAATCGATCTGAAGGACCACTGAGTGTTCGGAAAACGTACTTCTCTTTAAAAACAGCCAAAAATATTTGATCTTCGTTCCAAATAATGTTTAAGGTTACAAAGTTTACGTGACGGTACAGTTCAACAATTAACGCGGGCGTAAAATCACTTTTGCTATAAGCCCCTTGCTTAGTACAATGGCGACGCTATTTGCTTATGGCGTACCTTTACTAGTGAAACTCAAGTAAATTTGCACCTAAAATAATTTGCTTAGTACCAGAACAACTTTACTCACTGTCGATGTCTGGGTCGAGATGCACAATTTTACATTACACCATATAAGCAACAATACACGATAACCATATTTTATAGCTTTTAAAACACCAAGGCGTTAGGCCTCAGCCTATACGTGGTAACGCCAAAAAAAACCTTTTCAACTTAATTTTTAATCTACTTCCTGTTCCGGTGCTGCCGAATCCCGTGAAGACCCTGTCTGGGAGATCCAGAGCAGCATCTCATGGCCTTCGGTCACAACAATAGTGTTAAATCACAGGTAAGTAATATCTCGAAAAACAATAAGATTCCAAATAAAAAATGTGAACAGGATGAAACATACATGGAAAATTAGTAGGACTTCCAACAATACATAGGAAAAATAAGTTCATAGTAATAAGGTTCAAAATACTTATTATAAGTTCTTGTTTTCAGGTTAGACCTATAGTGTTTTTCAAGTTAAGGTAATACAACAATAGCGTGCTCGTAAAAATGCATTGACACGAGAGAAGGTTAATTCAAACAATAGGAAAGTATATAAATAATACTGAAAATACATTTAAATAAGAATTAAATGTCTGTACGGACACTATGTGGTAGTACAATGTGTAGTGTGTTTGTGCTCGTTCTACCTCACCATTGCTTTTGGCCATGGTCAGAATATATGTACTTGTTCTACTTTGACATCGCTCTTTAGTTGTGCTCTGTTTGTATGAACTTGTTTATTACCAAGTTATTTTTGTATGAGCTTGTTAAACCTCGTCATTGCTTTTTGGCTGTGCTCAATTTGAATGTGTTCTTCTACCTTCTAAGTGCTCTTTGTAACTGCTAAATTTATAAGTGTTTATTCTCCCTTGTCATAGCTCTATGGCCTCGCTCAGTTTTTGTCCTTTTTTCTAACCTCGGCATGCTTTTTGACTATCCTCTGTATAAGCTTTTTCTAAATTGTCTCAGCTCTTTAGCCGTGCTCATTTTGTATGTTCTTCTTCTACCTTTTAAGTGATCTTTGGCAATGCTCAATTTTTATGTGCTTGTTCTGTCTCGTGATCGTTCTTTAACCATCATCAGTTGTATGTGCTTGTTCTACCTAGTCATTACTCTTTTCCCATGCTTATTTTTTATATTTTCTTATTCTAAATCGGCATGCACTTAGGCTGTGTTGTTTTTTATGTGCTTATTTTACCTCTTTATCGCTCTTTGGCGTGCTCTGTTTGTATTCGCTCTTTCTTCATTATTCCTCTTTGGCCATGCTCAGTTTGTATCTTTTTTCCTACCTCAACATTGCTTTTTGACTGTCCTCAACTTGTATATGCTTGTTCTGCATCGTCATTGCTCTTTGGTGTGCTAATTTTTAATATTATTTTGCTACCTTGTTATCGCTCTTTTGTCATTCTCAATTTGTATTGATTGTTCTGTCTCTTGATTGCTCTATATGCCTTCTCAGTTTGTATGTTTTTTGTTCTACCACATTACTGCTCTATGACCGTGATTAGGTGTTATGTGTTTGTTCTTTATCTATTCATCGCTCTTTGGCCGTTCTCATTTTGTATGTGCTCGTTCTACCTCATAATTGCGCTTTGGCTATGCTTAATTTTTATGAGCTTTATCTACCTCATCTTTACATTTTTGGCCATGCTCAGTTTGTATGTGCTTTTTCTACCTCGTTCTAGATCTTTGGCTGTGTTAACGTTAACGTTCTCATTCTACCCTGTCTTCCGTTTGTATGTGCTTGGTCTACTTCGTTATTGCTCTATTGCCATGCTGTGATTGTATGAGCTTATTTCACCTTGTTATAGCGCTTTACCGTGCTCAGTTTATAAGAGCTTGATCTACCTTGTAATTGCACTTTGACCATACTTTTTTTAAACCTCCATTCCTCTTTGGTCGTGCTCAGATTAAATATGTTAGTTCTACCTTTTCGTCGCTCCCTTGGCCGTGCTCAGCTTATATGCGTTTATTCTACCCTGTCAATGCTGTTTGTCAAAGTTTAATTGGAATTTTCTATTGCTATTTGGATTTTCTTAATTTTTGTGTTCATTCTTACCATCGCTCTTTGACCATGCTCAATTTGTATGTACTTGTTCTAACCTCGTATATACTCTTTGGCTATGCAAGTTTAAATCTGCTTTTCTAACTGGACATTGTGGTCAGTTAGTATGATCTTGTTCTACCCCTCTATGATCCTAGGCCGTTTTCAGTTTTTATGTGCTTGTTATAACTCTTCATTTCTCCTTAGCAATGCTCAGTTCTACTTCGTTATTGCCTTGGTCAAGCTTAGTTTGTAATTGTATGTTATCCACCGTCATTGCTGTTTGGCCCTTTGCACTTGTTTTACACTGGCATCGCTCTATGGCCATGCTACGTTTGTATGTGATTGTTCTACCTCGTCATTGATCTTTGGCCGTGCACAGTTTGTATGTACTTCTTCAACCTCGTCTCTGCACTTTGGCCATGCTCAGTTTGTATGCATTTGTTCTAACTTACTCTTGCTCTTTGTCCATGATCAGTTTGTATGTGCTTATTATATGATGTAATTGTGATTTGGTGGTGCTTAGTGTGTATGTCATTATGTACTTTATCATCTTTTTTGACCATTCTCATTATTATGTGTTTTTCTACTTCATCAAAGCTCTTTGGCAGGGCCGGTGCAAGGTAAATTGGCGCCCTAGGCGAAAAACCTTAATGCCCCCCCCCCCCCCCCCAACCACAAAACCCGGCCGGACACCCTAAAAAAATTTTTCCTTTGCCTCAAAATACATCACGTAAGCCTAAGATTTTGTCAACAATGAAATGTAAGCAGGCTTGTTTTTTTTTTTTTTTTTTTTTTTTTTACTTATTACAAATCATAAACAGGTCACCGTGGACTTTAAATAATTAATTATATCAATATAAACATTCCAAACTGTTACAAAAATCAATTTTTATCTAGTTTCAATAATCGTTAAACATATTATATCAGCTGTTATGTGTCGTGCTGCGCCGCCCCCAGCTACTTGGCACCCTAGGCGGTTGCCTAGTTCACCCTTATGGACGCGCCGGCCCTGCTCTTTGGCCGAGCTTAGTTTGTATATGTTTGTTTTACCTTGTCGTCGCTCTTATAAATCGCTCAGTTTGTACTAAACCTGTTCTACCTCATCATTACTCATTGGCCGTTCCAGTTACTTAGTGTTTGTTCTTCCTATTAATTTATTTTTGGCCGGGCTCAGTTTGTAGTTGTTTGCTCTATCTTGTCAATGATCTTTGATGTTGCTCAGATTAAATGTGCTCGATCTAAATTTTTATTGCTCTTTTTCGGAGCTGCGTTTAAATGTTATGTTCGACCTCCTATTAATTTTGGTCATGCACAGTTTATAAAAACTTGTTCCACATCGTCATTGCTTTTTGGCTATGTTTAATTTTTTTTGTTCTATCTCGTCACCGCATTTTGACCATGCTCAGTTTGTATGTACTTCTTTTACCTCGTCATAGCTCTTTGGCCTAGCTCAGTTTGTATGTGCATTATACACCTTGCCATTACTCTTTGGCCGTGCTAAGTTTGAATGTGTTTGTTCTACCATTCATTGCATTTTGTCTGTGTTCAGTTTCTATGTGCTTGTTCTACCGCGTCATTGCTTTATGGTTGCGCTCAGATTGTGACTTATCTAAATCGTCATTGATCTTTGGCTATACACATAATTTAAGTGATTTCTTCGTCATTGATCTTGGGTCGTGCTCAGCTTGTATGCGCTTGTACTACCGTATCATCGCTCTTTGGCGGCGCTTGGTTTGTAAACATTTTTTACCCTAACATTGTTCTTTGAACTTTTGTCTGTATATTTATGCTCGTTTTACTTCGTCATTGTTCTTATGCCAAGCTGTGTTTGTATGTACTTATATTACTTTGATAATGCTCTTTGGTTGTGCTTAGTTTGTATGTGCTTTCTACCTCGTCATTATTCTTTGGCTGTGCATAGTTTGTGTGCGCTTGTTCTTCCTTACCGTTTTTCTTTGGCCGTGCTCAATTTGTACCTGCTTGATCTACCTCGTTCTCTCTTTCAGGCCGTGCTCAAATCATATACTTTTTTTGTTCTACCACGTCATTGTGCACTGACATGCCCAGTTTGTATGTACTTGAATTACCTAGCCATCGCTCTTGTTGTGCACTGTTTGTATGTACTTGTTCTACCTTGTCATTACTCTTTGTATATTTTCATTTTTGTTATGATTGTTCGATCTTGTACAGGCTCAGTTTGTTTATGCTTGGACTGCCTCGTCATTGGGGTGTGGCCGTGCTCAGTTTGTATGTGCTTGTTCCACCTCGTATTTTCTTTTTGGCTGTGCTCAATTTTAATGTGATTCTTTTACTTTGCCCAGTGGTGTAGCAAGCGGGTGGCAGGGATGGCCCCCGCCAGGGGCACCGGAGCAGGAGGGGCGCCGCCGCGACGGTTTCGCGGTTACTGAACCCTCCCTCCTCTCTTTTAATGCATGAGGGTGGCGCCATTTTCAAGTCTGGCCAGGGGCGCCAGTCACCTTAGCTACGCCACTGACCTTGTCCATGCTCTTTGGCTATGATCAGTTTGTATTTGCTTGTTCTATCTCTTCATTGCTCTTTGGCTGTGCTTAGTTTTATGTACTTATATACTTTATCGTTGTTGTTTGGCAGTTTTCATTTTCAATGTGCATGTTCTACCTCGTTATCGTGCTTTAGATATGCTTAATTTGTATGTTCTTGTTCTACCTCATAATTTTTGTTTGGCCATGCACAGTTTATATGTATTTGATCTACCTTGCAATTGCTCTTTAATCATGGTATGTTCTATTTCTACATTGTCATAGCTCTTTGGGCACACTCAGATTGTACCGTTGGATGGGGTGACTTAGGTCAAAAAAGTACCTTTCTCTATTACCTACAATTTGTTATCGATCAGAATAATGTTAAATTTCGTTGATGTGTTCCTGTAACTTTTGTCTACATACTGAATGAAGAAAAAAAAATTAGCATTAATATTTTTTTTGTTAAAGTTTTGTTAACTAAGTGACCGATGTCACCCCAGTACTGGGGTGACTCCGGACACCTGCATTTATCCTTCGAATATCAGTTATTTCGGTCAGAGGTGTATTTAGTCATTAACTCTTATATATTACAATTAAGTCTGGTAATGTTTTGTGTTTCCATTTTCATTTATTTGTTATTATATTGAATGATAATAATGTTTTATCTAATTTAAATGCATTGTAACTTTACACTTATTACAAATGATTCATGTAAGTTGGATAAGTTACCCAGATACCATCATAACAAAGTAAAATCAAACATCACAAAACAGAAACATTAGTTACAACGAAAAGTTAGCAATTCCATCCTCCACAAACTGGAATCTTCCTCTTCGAAGCTGTTTGGTGAGGACAGCACCCTCACAATGTCTGTAGTTGCAACTAAGGATGGTTCCTGCCATCCACCACAAATACTTCATGTATTCTCTTGAAAAACTGGACGTTTTGCTCACCAGCCATTGTTTCAAGTCCAGTATCTTCAACTATTTCCCCAATAAAATGTTTTCTCGGAACGCTTTCCTCTGCAGAGCACAATGACATATTTACCAATACCAGGCTTCTCACTCTTTCCTCGGGGTGCCACAACTTCATCCATTCCACCATCATTGTTACTTACCGGTAACAAATCTTCGGAATCCATGTCAGTTTCTGAATCATGAAGCGACATTTCTTGTACACTATCCTCACTATCTGAAGTGTAGCCATGCCCCTTTTGTCTTTTTCTTTTGCTTGTGGTGCCATTCTTAGAGACACCTGAATTTGATGTCATATTATTTGCTGTTGCACTCATTGATGGGCCTGGAGTTGAGGTTAAATCATCAGCTGTGATACTTCTTCCAGCTTGAACATTTTTTTCTTCTTCCTGCATATAGTAATTCTGTTAAGTTTTTGATTGTTGTGATTTTGGCATTTGTGAAATATTATCTTTTGCAAATTTAATAGGAAATAACATTTTTTTAATATGACTATATAAATGAATTAATTTAACAAGTAATTGACTACTAGCATACAAGATAATGAATGGATTGGATTAATAAAGCAAGAAAAAGCAACATGGGGTGACATCGGTCATTTCAACTTTGTGACCGATGTCACCCCAAAAATTACTTGACAATAATCAAATTTTATAAAATAATTTTTAGTTTCACTAAAATGTAATACTTTTTAACGAAAACTTACCAACATGTGCAGGATGCTGTTGCTAACACAGCTAAAATACCATCAACCAGCGGCCTTGTTGTTTCATCTATACTAATGTTATAAAGCTGAAGAGTTTGTTTGTTTGTTTGAACGCGCTAATCTCAGGAACCACTGGTCCGATTTCAAAAATTCTTTCAGTGTTGGATAAGGCTATAGGCTATATTATATTATCAATAACATTAGGGATCCTTACTAAAAGTCCAATTTAGAATCAAATGTGTTGGAGGGGGTTAGATACAACATGCAGTACACGTACCAAGTGTGTGTTGACAATGCCGCAGGCGCTAGAAGTTTATTTCCTATTGCCTATTAACATTGTTGCCACGCACTAGATGCCTTATCATTCTTAATTTTCCCATACAAGTAAAAAAACACCCGTGTGATATTAACAACGAAGCAATCAGTACCCTCATAAGAGTTCAATTAGTATTTAAATACTTTTTATCACTTTAAATCGCAAACCTAAACTATTGTTTTTTTCCTCTCTCTGTGTTAATTTGTTTTTTTATTGCCCTTTTTTTCAAGTATATATATTTTACAGACTTGAAACTTCACAGTAATGTTCCTTATGTTACGCAGGATGACATTTTCCGAAAATTAGATACCATGGGTGGTTAAAACCAGGCAACAGTGGGTACTTTGTCTGCATGAGAACAGGATTTTGCATTGTTCATGCCTTCTGCGTCTCCATGGCAACGGGCATCGCGCGGCAGTGGCGTACCCACAAGGAGGGGCATGTATAATGAGCGGCGCAAGAGTGATCTGCCTGTAGACTGCTGTAGCGAAGCACAGGTACATCAGTTGTATGTTGCGTGCACGAGTCGGGAAACCATCGGTGCTATTCATTTTTTCTCCGGAATATTATACAGCATTGTAATAAATTTTCACTGAATTTTTTTAATTTACCATTACTGTAAAGTGGCTTAATTTTTTTCCATTAGTATAGCCGTGCGAAGCCGGGTCGGGCAGCTAGTAAATGATACAAGAGCAGTTTAGCCAACATAGAAAAAAAACATAAAAAATTGTACAATCATGGGTAATGTTTTTACGGAAAATATTATTCAGTATTTGCAGAACCATTATTTTTTATATTAATGAATCATAGTCACACATGAATATTGAAAAAAAATTACATAAAATAAATTTTGTATTGCGAAAAATTATTAGTTTTTTCAGGTTATGTGACCATAGTCACCCCTGTGACCGAAGTCACCACTTCTGACGGTATGTGCTTGTTTAACCTATTTATTGCTCTTTGTATGTGCTAGTTCCTACTATTCTTTGTGTTTTGGCCGTGCTCGGTTTTTATGCTTGTTTTACCTTGTCATCGCTCTCAGGTTGTGCTCAGTTTGTATGTGCTTGTTTTACTTCGTCATTTCACTTTGGCCGTGCATAATTTGTATGTGTTTTGTTCTACCCAATCATTGATCGCTCTTTGGCTATTATCAATTTGTATGTAGACTACTTGCTTGACATCATCATAACTCTTTTGCAGTGCTCAGTTTATGTGTGTTTGTAGTACTTATTATTACTCTTTGGCCGCTCACATTTGTATGGGCTTGTTCTACCTCACCATTGCATTTTGGTCATAGTCAGTATATTTGTGCTTGTTCTATTCATAACTGCTATTTAGCCATGCTCAGTTTTTATATAAATGTTTAAACTTGTCATTGTTCTTTGACGATGCTTAATTTGAATGTGCTCTTTCTGCCTCGTCTTTGCTATTTAGCCATGCTCAGTTTGTATGTGCTTGTTTTACCTTGTAATGGCTCTTTTGCCATGCTCGATTGTGTTTTCCTACCTCATCTATGATTTTTGACTATGCTTAGTTTGTATGTTCTTGTTCTACATCATTTATTTTTGCCATGCTCAATTTCTATGTGCTTTTTCTACCTTGTCTATTCTTTTTGATCGTGCTTAATTTGTATCCGCTTTTCTACTTTGTATTTGGTCTTTGGCATTTCACAGTATTTATGTGCTTGTTTTACCTCAAATTTATCTTTTTCCTCGCTCAGTTTATATTACTTCTTCCACCTCATTATTTCTCTTTGGCCATGCTCAGTTTGTATGTGCTTGATCTACTTTGTCACTGCACTTTTGAAAAATCTGATTTTTACCATTAATCGGCCTGCATATAAAGATCCTTTGGCACTGATACCATAAACTTCAGGATTTCTCACAATCGTATCACTAAATTTAAAATATTAATATTTTGCTCTATCTTTACGAGCGAGTTTCAAAAAACAAGTAGGTAACAAGAATTTATAGCAATTTTTCTAAATGTAATTAATGCACAATCAGAATATTACAATAACAGCAATCTCCTTTGAACTTTACAAATACAAATACGAACATAATATTTACACATTTAATGATTACTAGGGATACTATAGCAAAACATATTACTGAAAATGACCTTTACGGCTCACGGCCAGCGTTCAGGTTGTTTATCAACACTCGATAGTAACACAAATGGACTGCCCACAAGTTATTGTGTCCCCTCTTGTAATAACTCCGCCGACCATGCGGTTACGAAGGATACCTTAACTTGCCTGTAAACTTGGCTGATGTTCTGGAAGCAGCCGAAGACTGTTGCGACTTGCATGCTGCGGTGGGCGACTCCTGCTTGTTCGCGCTCCTGACTCGCTGGCTGTGAGCGCCGCCTGCGCCGCTGGTGTGTGGTGGTCGCCACTCGCTCTCCTGCGCCCTCTCCGGGGCGAGCCGGTACCTCGCTATAGTGTCCCTCGTCATCCCACTAGCTGACCGCAACTTCCCTGCGACAGCGACTGTAACTGGTAGTATCTCTCCACTGCCAGTTCGTGCTCTCGTTCGTCTTCGGTGGTGTTAAAGTCCGCAGTGGTTTACATCTAAGTCAGGTAAAGTATACTGTCACTGCCAGCTTTACCAACTGCTTCATGTTCGCTGTGCCCAATCACCTTCCTTCTCACTCGCGTCGTCAGCGACTATCACTCGCTCGTCGTGACACGGGAAAATGTCTTTTTACCCTTACAGAATCTTCCATAGTTACGTAAGTCGTGCGTTCACACTCATGTGACGTACTGCTCGGCGACTATCTCTACTGCTGACTTGTAACAGGCGCGAGGATACCTATGACAGTCTTCAACAGGCGTGGACAGCTCGGTGACGTCTGGCAGCATGATGGTGACGGGGTCTGATCTTCTTGCTGGTGGCGGCGATGTGCGTTGACTTCCACTCGTGTGAACCGGACTGGTTGTTCGTTCGATCGGAACTTGGATTTTTATACTTTCCGACAGTGGCGGTTATGACAGTTGACAAGAAATAGCTTAATTTCCATTGGTCGGAGACAGGGGCGTAGCCAGGGGGGGGGGGGGGTTAGGGGAACACCCCCCCCCCCTTAGCACCAAATCTTTAATTAATTTCTTATTCATCACTCAAACAAATTTCATATTAAAATTAATAAAAAATTTACCATTACAATATTTAAATTTAAGTACCGAAAACTGCTAAAATAGCACTATTTTACACCTTAAAATCCAAATTTTCCCGGGGAGGACCCCCCACCCCCCGCTTTAATACGGGGGGGGGGGGGGGGCCATGCTTCTTAACACCCCCCATACACAAATCCTGGCTACGCCACTGGTCGGAGATGCCCGCGGAGATTTTTCAGCGCTTTTTTCTTCAGCGACACTATAAGATAAGCTTTATAAAATACATATTGAGAAATTTTGAAACTAAACATTAAAATGAAAAAGCACCATCGAGAAAAAAACTTTACAGAAAATACCTCAACTAATAGTAATGACAAGGAAATGAAACAACCAACTCGGCCTGAGTCTAGAGGTGATCGTCTGGACAGTTCGCAGCACTAACACAAGAACAACTACGGCAGGGCTCCAAGACGACGCAAGCTGTCACTCCGGCAAGACAGAACAAAAAAAAATTGGTTAGGCTGTATTTGGGACTACAGGCGCCAGGTGTTTGTTTCATGAATTTTCATCGCGCTGAACGGAAATGTTGTCTATGAAATAAATATAATTATTTGACAAAATGTATGCTTTATTTTTTGACGTGAATTCGATGAACATCTTACTTGACAGTCAGGCGACCACCAAACCGCGACAAACTCGGTCCATCGTTCACAACCACTGGTTCAACTGACTCCATAAACATCAGAATCATTCCACGTACATTACCAAAAAAAAATATCCTGCATTCCCCGACGCTTCTCGTGAGGCAGACGGCTGAGGCTCGCTCGAGTGCAAATTTCTCGCCTCGTTCGGGGGCTCGTTTTGCCCCAACTCATTTCTCTCGGCTACTTTCTGCCTCATTCGATACCTATGACACTTCTCTGTATTTTTAATTTTATCTTCTCGGGCGATTTCGCTTGTTTTCTTTCTTTTCTCCAACATAACACATTTTCGTTTATGCATTTAGCGATTAATGGCTCCAAAACCAAAGTTATTAACTTTATAGTTATTCCACCGAACTAGCACCACTCAGTGCTCACTCGCGTGCAACTTAAAGTTTAAATCACGCAAATCGGTTTATTATTCACTGGACTACGGCTTTCGCTGACTTCAATGCGACGCTCCCCACCAACGCTCATTGTCATCTTTGCAAATGTTAACCAAGCGAGTCATACGTGACGACCACGAGCAAAGTCTGCTCTACTGACATATATTTACTTCAACGTTATAGCTTTCGTAGTTTAAGAGTTTTAAGCGGTGTCGAATCCTCAGCCGATATTAAATATACCTGTAGGAAATTCGTGTAAAAAATACTAAGAAAGGCGCAGTTCGGGTACTTCGTGAAACGTCGGGGAAAAATCACAAGTGTTTCGTATTAACATGTAATTTAATTACACGTACAGAAATAATATACCCTTTATGGGCTCAACCATTGTTGAGGCATTATTAGTCTCATAGTTATTAGCGATTCAAATCTGGCGGTTTTTCGTCACACAGGAAAGTTCGACCGACTATCACTGTAACGAGCGAATACACGTTTTCACGTCAAAATCTTCCAAGTGGCCCAACTAACTGCAGATATTACTTACTGTTGTTGGACATACATTATGAAGCACTAGGGCCCCGTTCTACAGTGGCACGGAAACTGAGATGGATCTCCAGGAACATTTCACTATCGCGTCTGCTGCTTCCACAACGCACGGAGACGTATCAGATGGCAACCGATGAGATTGCATTTCGAGGATATGAAAAATTCAATTAGAAATGTGTGCGCGCCCGCGCGTTGTGCAGAACTAACGTAAATAATAAACTACAAAATAATAATAATAATAGAAAACTAGATATTATTGTACTTGCAACCATTTTTAACGCATTTAGAACATACACCAACATGGCTACCGCCACAGCCAGTACTGGGCTTCTATTGGTCGCACGGAGCAACGTAAACGGAAGAGCACAGCTAATCTGTACGGGTCCATCTTCAACTATGTGCTATTGTAGAAACTCTGTTCTGTGAGATCCGTCTGTTTCCGTGCCACTGTATGAGGCTTAAGGGCGATGCTGGCACGCACGCCACGTGTGCAGTCGCCTCTGCACACAAGGCAGTGAGTGCGTGTGCACTTATTAGACTTCAAGTTGTGAACCAAAAAACTTTGATTGGAGAGCACGTAACAAAGTTCCATGCAAATGCTTTGGGGTGGTTGAGATGATTTTTGATACAGCAGAATGAAAATTCCATATTTGGATAGAATGTCAAAAGCTTATTATTTACCGAGATACTGAAAATCTTTTTTTTTTTTTATTCGAAAGTAGATTACAGACCTGCTCATTAGTTTCCTGTACTACACGTGTATTTCAAATATCCTACAGCAGCAATTTGCTCCATTACGTCAACACCAGCCAACCAAAAACATTTTTCCAACTTTAAGTAAAAATTATTGAAGTTACACTTCTTATACGAGGTTCTCACGTTTAACGTTTGCGTTACTTTCTAACGCTGCATTGGAGGGGGAAAAGAGAGAGAGAGCCGGTGAGTGATTGCTGGATGGCGCTATACACGAATATGATTAATAACCCTATTGGAAATGTCTATACATATTGTCGTAATTTTAATTATGACACCGGATCCAACCTCACAGTTGAGAGAGTTTAGAGTTGCAAATTACAAGTTGGCAAAAGTATGAGAAAGTATGTAAACGTTTACAAAAGTACTTGAAAGTACATGAAATCATACATTTTTGCTGCCATCAGTAACACCGCGCCAACGAGCAATCTCTCTCTCTCTCTCTCTCTATATATATATATATACAGGGGCGTAGCCAGGGGGGGGGTTTAGGGGTTCAACCCCCCCCCCCCCCCTTAGCACAAAATCTTTAATTTATTTTTCATCACTCAAACAAATTTAATATTAAAATTAATAAAAATTTTACCATTACAATATTTAAATTTAAGAACTAAAAACTGCTAAAATAGCACTATTTTACACCTTAAAATCCAAATTTTCCCGGGGGAGGACCCCCGGACCCCCCACTTTCATACGGTGGGGGGGGGGGGGGGGGGGGCCATGCTTCTTAACACCCCCCATTCACAAATCCTGGCTACGCCACTGTGTATATATATATATATATATATATATATATATATATATATATATATATATATATATATATATATATATATATATATATATATATATATATATCCATATCCATCCATCCATATCTATATCTCTCTATCTATCTATATCTCTATCTATATCCATATCTATATATCTATCTATATCTATATATCTATCTATATCTATATATCTATCTATATCTATATATCATCTTTCTTTCTCTCTCTCTATCTTTCTCTCTTTCTCTCTCATTTTCTCTCTCTTTCTCTCTCTCTCTATCTATATCTATATCTCTCTCTATCTATATCTATATCTCTCTCTTTCTGTGTGTGTGTGTGTGTATAATTGGTTTATTGAAGTTATACTTATATGATATATATATAATTTCCCCCTCCAGGAGTTAGAAATTCACGAAAATGTTAAACACGAGAATCTCATATAAGTACAACTTCAATAAACCAATCATTTGACATACTTTTCCAGTTACAGCAATGTATGTGGGACTATTTTTCTCTTTCATGCTCTATTCTTCTGTTAGTAGAGTGGCCTTTCAGCCAACTTTTGCTAGGCTGGCTGCACCCTCACTCATGATATGAAAATGTTCATCATAACCACACTAAAATGTCTGAAACCTAAAGAAACTATCGTTAGACTCTCACCCAGAATTCCAGTTACAATCAAAGCTGCACATAGTCAAGTGATTGCATAATACACCTAATTTTTCATGTTCTAAGCAGAACTAAACTATTTATGATTATTAAACTAAACCAATCACAAAATAATTAGTAAATATTGAGGATAGAGTAAGCTAATTGCTTATCTGCATTAACTTTGGTATCAAGCAAAAGCACTTACATGAGAACTATGATTTTGTTGTGGCAGCCCTACAACTGGTTCAGTTTGCATTTGCTCAAACGTGTGGTGTCAAACTGAACCACAGTATATTCCAAACAATGATGCCAATTGGTTCCAAGTCAAACCAACTGCACCAGGCATCGCACCCTATACATGGCCTTCCAACAGCCTGTGCCTATATTGCCAGCATACTTTGTCACAAATGTTTTGTCCCCAACCAATTTGTCCTGGCTCTCTTCCTTGACTCTATGTGTAAACATGTGTAAATGTGCTGACTTGTGTGTTCAACTGAGCATAGGTCATTCGGAATAAACCCTTTGCTCACACAATTATCTTTAAAATCAAATCCACGCTCATGAACACTCTTCACTTCAAAACAGACTGCCTACATTTACACACAATAATAAAACTCACAACATCAAGCTTTGCTGATGCAGGTAAAATTGCCAATAAAAAAATTAAAGAGAGTATGCAAAATTAGGTTACCAAAATTACAGACATTTCTTCATAAGCTAAATGTTAAAAACCAATATTTTCAATACTTTGTCAAAAACATGAATGACATAACGTTGACAATGGCAGCTGATAAAATGTTGATAGTTTTTCAATCCACGCACATCTTATGGACACTGGAGATAGGCAATCCAACACTGGGAGGCAAGTAAATAGTTTTCAGGTGTGTTGAAGCACCTGTTAGCATTACCAGTAGAACTAGACAACAAACTTAATGAAAAAAACTTTTTAACTCATAAGTGTGTTGAAATTTTGGCAGAAAGTAAAATAGACCAATAATTCATCCATACTCCATTGGTTTTAGGCTGAGAATCCTCCCTATCTACTTGTTTTACTATTTTAATTGGCAAACATCAATCCACTGTAGCACATATGAAGGAAACAGCTCATATTTCTACATACCAACCCATTGTCTGAAACAGAAGTAAAACTTTGGCAACTGAATCAATTACAATTTGATAAAATATTTTTTTTAAATTTGATAAATGTTTATCATATTTGCAGTTCTGTACCAACCTGGAAAAGCAGAGACCCACTTATGTATATTACAAGAACAAGGACTTATTTTGCTTCACCAGAAAATAAATTCCACTAACGTAAACTACGCGATAAAATATGTTTAAGTTAAGTGAATAAAGTATATACCTAGATAATTTTTTAACAGGTATCTTATTTCATATTATATGCAATTCTCAAAACAAGGGTCTACGAAAACAAATTCAGCTAAATCAAATTTTTTCAAAAACCTCCCACTAATACCAAAACTTTACAATACTAAAACTTTAAAAAAAACATAAAATTAACAAAGCTTAGAACTTACATTAATTAAAATTATGTTGCAAGATATTTTTAGGCTACCGTCAGTTGGGGTAACATTGGCCCTTTGAGGGTAACTTTGGCCCAAGACAAAAAAAATGTTAAACCATGTTACAACTGTACAAAATATTTATTAGATGTGATGATACATATGTTACATATGTATCATCACATCTAATAAATATTTGGAAGAGTTGTAACATGATTTAACATTTTTTTTGTCTTGGGCCAAAGTTACCCTCAAAGGGCCAATGTTACCCTAACTGACGGTACTCAAAAACTATTAGACACTATCAAACAAAAGAGTTTGATATGACATCGTCCGGGCCTACGGCCCCCTGTAAGTCCGATATGCCACCGCCCAAACACCATCCACCCTCCATTCAAACCTCCCACCTACCCGTGCGTACGTGTGCGTGCGTGTGTGCTCGCCCGGCAAGAGGGCGCTGTCGAGCCAGTGCGCCGTACCCCTAAAAACATAAATATATGTAATTGTGTTGTTTGTTTTTATATTCCCTAAGTGCAACGTGACGGCAGATCGGCCGGGAGGGTTTTATGTACTTTTATTTTTTAACTTATATATTAAAATATCATAGCGTTTCCGGACATTCCCGAGGAAACCCGAAGCCAGACAATAATTAAAATTAAATCTTAATAATTATAATTTGTACAATCTTTTCAATTCATTCAAAAATTGTTACATAATTTTCAATGCTTTCTCGTCATGTTAATTTAATTTCCCGTGGCACGAATTCGCTAATATCTTTTAACGGTAATTGTTTCTGCGGGAGGACGCCATGTTAGTCGAGCGAGCCATGATCTCAGCCCAGTCTTCCGCCATCAACGACCGAGAACAGACGCATCAGCACTCCGGGGACCTCACCGCTTGTATTCTCTGCCAAGTAATTCTGTTAACTTTAATTTCATCTCAATCGCTTTCTTTTAGTCCTCAGAGCAGCTCTCGGTCGGGGGACTGCTTTATTAATTAATTTACGACCAGTCTCGGTCTTTTATCTTGTACTACGTAATTCAATTTGTGACCACGTGGTGGCTCATCTTCTATAAACTGATTCGTGCCGCGGGCATTTTGTATAGTTTCAACCGTGTACTTGTGTGAGCGGAATTAGCGGAATAAATCAGGTGTGTGAATTTCACGTATTATTCCTTTATTTTCAATCTGTGTGACCACGTGGAGAGTGACGGCGTGTGGGACGCCTGAGAGCCCACTTCGTAGGGATAAGCGTGCCCGACGCTGAGAGCGGGCAGGATTTAGTGCTAGATACTTTCAAGGGGGGATATCACGTCTCACATGGGCGACGTCACGCCCTGAGTTAGGAGTCTCACCGGGTCCACGTGCCATACCATGTGGTGGTGCCCACTAACAATCCACCGTAAAACCGATCGACCCCCCCCCCCCCCCCCCCCCTCCGTGTCAGATATTTCAATTATACAGTTGTTTCGTTTAACCGACCTTCACTTATCCCACACACTGTATTATGAAACGTCCAACAGCAAAAAAAAAAGTAGGTGTATGTACTTACGTACGTGCATTAAAAGTTATACATTACTAGGCGTAATAAAAACTAACTTTAATTTTGCATGCAAATAATTAATGGAAATAAAATAATTTAAGGACTGGAATGATATTATAAATATGGATAGGTAAAGTATAAATTCAAACAAATTAAAAAATTTAAATAAATACTCAGGATTCAATATTAATACGAACATGTATATAAAATGTATTATTTAATTCAGTAAAAAATCAAGATAAAATTTAATTAATAATGAAATATCAATCAAATACTAAATATTTATCATAATTTATTAATTTCAATTATATATCAAATAATAATGTAATATATTATCACTTATAATGCAACAAATTATACATACAGGAACATAACCTCACTTATATAAATATACTTGAAAATGTTTTAAAACACAATTCGTATCACTTATGTTCACAATGAATGAATGTTTTTAATTATATTGACCAGTATACAATATCAATCACTGAAGCATATGATTTAAAAGCAAATATATAATTTTTAATTTGTATGTAGCATTTTTTCAACCTGTCAATTTTTGTTGCATGCTGCGCACACATTGTAAAAATTCATTCTAATCATTTTTTTCATAATGTGCCTAAAGTATTATAGATACAATTTCTATCACTAATTTTCACAATAAATAAATATTTTTAATGATATACCAGAACTCAATATCAATCACTAAAGTATAAGATTATAAACACATGTATAATTTTTATTTGTGAATAGCCTTTTTTTCATCCTGTGAATATTTTGTTGCATTGTACGTGCTCATTGTAAAAATTCTCTCTCATAATTTTTTCATAACGTGCCTTAAGTATAACAAGCATCAGTAAACTACAAGAACTGCAAGTTGCAAGCATGAGCAAAATACTTTTTTGTTTCTTCTCACTTTACCAGAGTGAATTAGATACCCTAACTCTACAATACTGTTTTTTGTTGTAAAACATGAATATTAGCTTCATACTATGTAAAATTATATAATATAGTTTGGCATTTAATAGGTTTTTTATTAACACCTCCTCATTAGCTAACTTTGCTTCCTCGAGGTTCTGCATACTAATTTATGTCGGATAAGCGATACACTACTGTAATGATATTAAAGATATTAATTGTTTGAGTTTTAAACAAGTATGCATCAAACACAAACAAATTAAAAATATTAATCAATTTCTCATCAGAAAATGTAAAAAAATGATTGTGTGAATAAAAATAGTTCAATTACTTCTACCTCAAACATTTATTTCTTAAAAGCTTGCAAATAATAACTAATACAACTTTGACATGTACAGTCAAACACTGCGATGAGACAGCTATCTTTGGCAAGAAGTGGATCAAGAACAGAAAAACTTACAGCAGCACTGCATAAAATACTCTGGCATTAAGACACTGTGACTACATAAATAAATCAGAGACAATGCTTTGTCACGCACACATTTGGCAATGAAAAATTTGAGGCCAACATTAGTGTAAGCAGGTGGTAAGTTAGCAACTGCAACATAACCTTAAAACTCCAGCCACTATTTAAATGTTTTATTAAATCATGAAAGTACTCTGGTATGCCACAGGCAAAGCAAGTAGAATATTTAAGCATTTAAATTGTATTGATTGTATTTCAACTAGAGCCGTTACTACCGACAAAAAACTGTAATATTGTAATAGAATATAGTTTAATTTTAAACATATGTATGTGAACTCTTCTAATTACTGTTTACTACCATTCACTGTATTTCCTTTAATTGTAAAACAAGCAACAACAAACTGCCACTAACACCTCCACAGAAAACCAAAATCTCATTTTGAAATGTGTGGTAGGTATATAACTGCTCAAGCAAACATTTCGAAAAAGTAATTAATCACTTCGCCCTTTTTCAAAATGTATTATGAAAATTAGTACTTGCAACATGAATCTCATTTTTTCCTAATACATCTATAAAATTTACAACAATATTGTGGAATCAGACAAACAGCTGTAATAATAAACTTGAATTTCTTCCTCATACAATCAATAAAAGAACATCAGTGGGCAACAAACCAGTAAAATAGTTTTAAAACGAAACAAAAAATTAAGCAGATGTCAAATTGCAGGCACTAACCATTAGTAATATAACAAATTATAATTAGTGTTCTCGTATACTACAGTACATAATTATTTACAGGCATTATTTATTTCTCACACTGACTCAGTAAACAATTAAAACCACCAAATATGAAATTTGATGCATGTCTTATATGCTGCACACTTCCACAAAAATAAAAGTCAGTTACAAATCCATTCATATTCAATAAGTCTACCATGATGGATTATCAAAAGTCAATACAATTTTAAAGGAAAGAGTTCCAAAGAAAAATTAATAAAGTACGATGATATTCAAAACAAGTTTTAATAAGCTAGTCTACCGCAAGGGGAAAAAAAACATTTGTGTTACTTATTAAAAAAAACATATGAGCGAGTTTCTCAGTACTCGCCAGACATGTGCAACATCTAGCCTCGGTAACAGCAAATTAATGTGTTCTCGTGTTGCAAACATACTTATAATGTGAAACTAGGACACGTAATTTACCCAATTGTATACATTAAAAATATAATGCCGAGCATGATGAATATACATATATGCAAATTGTGTTTTCAACTACATTTATTGTTGTAGATCACACGTAGTTTCCCCACCCGCTGCTAGAATTCCTTGCTGGAGCATTTAAGTGAACTACTGAACCAGACCGAAATTTTAAACTATATAATTAAACGGCCCCCAAAAAAAGTGAAAAGACTTGAAAAAATTTTTAACCTGGCTTTGGACCTGATTTTCGACCAGGAATTTTATTGAAAAGCTACCTATTTTGTTAAAATTCACTAAAAAGTTTATAATATAAAGTTTCCCTTCGGATTTGTGAGCTTTAACTAGCGCCATCCGCCACAGATGGCAGCACAATAAAACATTTCCATTCCATGCAACTTCTGATCCATTCACAAAATTACTCCTACCAAATGCCGTATACCGAGAGCTAAGATGCTACACATCAATCAAAAATTCTGATATCACATTGCGTTCATCACAAAATGTTTGAAACCTCCAAATAATTCTGAAAGCGAGCGGGTCCATTGCTAGCGGATCACAGAATGGGCCAAAGCGAAGAATATTGGATTACAGAGCAGCGACCGTAAATACATATAATTTTTTTACTTGGTTTACAATATTTTGCAGCACATGAAGTACATATGCATAAAATAAAGGTTACAAGTTACTTTATTAACTGATAAAAGGACCATGGGTCTCATGAAAGTCCGAGTACACAATATTTCATTTTTAAAATTAATTTAGCCAAAGGTTACATATTTTATTTTAAGAAAAGTGCAGCAATAAGACAACTGTGCTAACACCATTATTTTCAAGGAAAAAAAAATCTCAAAGAACCTCTGGTGGGAAAACATTTACTGGCAAGAGGTTCAGTACAATTCATAGCACATAAAAAAAAGCAAAGAGAGAATTTTATAAATCGCCACTGACCAAGCTTGGCTCTTGATCACACGCCACATGGTATTTTTTTATTTATTTTTTTTACTTTCATTTTTAAATTACATTCTCTTATCCATTAAAGACAACAAATTACCTCTTAACCTACTACAATTTGAGAGCGACTTCATTTTTTTAACCCATACAAAAATACTTTATTTTTGCAGTCACTCGCAAAATCACAGTCTCAAAATGGCCCAAACTTATCATTACACAGCTACTTTACAATGCCACCTAACAGCGGGACGTTGCTTTCTAACACGACTAAATATCAATACAGTACATTTTAAATGTTTGATAACTTCTTTAAGATTTATAACTTTTTTGAGTCCTAAGTCCTTACAGCATACAACAATAAAACAGCTATTCTACAATGCTTGCTAGTCTACGCAAAACACCATACCTTGTAGGACAAAACCAAGAAAAATACTCAACACCGTACTATAAAAACAGCACAGCATTTTACACAGAGGTATATTCACAAACACTGACCTCTAACACAGTAATCTATTTCCACAGATGTAAAATTAATAGGAAACTAAAAATAACTTATGCAAATAGTTGCTGAACCTTTGGAACTACTATAATATACAAGTAAAAAATTAACCTCTTTATTTCCTTTTTAGCCAGCAACCAATCACAGTTGTTAACATTTTCCCAAAGAAAAAAGTGCCAATTCTCACCAAAAAATTCAACACACTCCTTTAACTCGTTTTGAGGAAAATATGACAAAAGCCACACGTTATTGCATAATCCAAACATGCATTGTAGGCGAACCACCAATTTAAAAACACCCTAATCCCAAGTTATTTTTCAAGTGGTGCACTAACTGACAACGTACCCCAATGTAACTATGTACACTGAGACTCAAGAAAGCCATTGTGTAAACCAGTTCGCAACCATGCGCAACATACAAACATGCCAATTCTACAGTTGAATGCTTGATTTAAAAAATCTCTACTATGTACAAGTACATTTCAAATTCTATTTATTTTTATACACTATTTTAAAACTAAAACACAATGTGAACTTGGCAATCAGTTCTCTGCTATACATAATGGTTTCACAATCGTCAAATCACAGAGTAACCAAGTATTGTATCAATAGAAACCATGAATTCGTTTTCGTATTTTTTGTTAAGCTCATCGATACTTGCATCTTTTTTTTTTTATCTATTTATTTAAAAAGCAAGTCACAAGGAAATTATGGAATACCGACATAAATCAGGTGCTCAAAAGCGGAAAAAAAGCTTTTAAAAAGAAGACGAGACTAACAAAGGTTAGACAAATTTATTTCATATTGGGTTTGTGTCATCTAGCGCAGATGAAAAAATAAAGTAAGGAGACAAATAATTTGTTCCAAATCCCTCACTGTTATTAGTATTCATAACACAAAAATTTCTAAAACTTCTCTGCAGCCTTAAAAATTGTTCAACAATCAAATATTACAACTTACTAACAGCTACAAGCCCATTTCCATGCTGCTTGAAAATAATGCACAAACGAGTGAGGAGTGGACACACCTTAATAGACAAAGATACAGACACGATACTACCTCATTTCCTGATAAGATTCACGTAACTATAAATTACCTTTCTCTGCAAAAAAAAAGTTTAAAACACCTGGCTACGGTGAATACAGTACTTCCCAAGCTAGCAGAAGAGATTATGCCAGTGTGAGGAAAAAGGACTAAATTTGTTTTCTTAATACATGCAGAATAAAGCACTAAGCATCTAATTGGCCGCAGAAATAAAAAAACTTTCCATTATTGTTTGTTTGCTATTACAGGTACACTGAAAGCCTAAGCTTCCTCTGGCTTAGCAAGCAACAAAAGTTGGCTGAGACCTGGATGCCTCATCCATCTTCACAGTTGTCACTGATGACGGCTCGCTCTTCACCGTCGAGCGTCGCTAACAGACAGCCCTACGGGTCAAGCTCTTCGAGTGTCACATCAGGACTGACTCGCCCCTGGGTGACGGCACAACATGCTCTCCGTGAGCCTCAGCACCATGTCACTGTCACTCACATGACAAGCGGGTGGGAAGGGAGAGGGACGCAGTAGCCAATGCGGTAAGATATTGCCACACAATGTCAAGTGCGGCAGAAAACTTTTACAACAGAGACAAAGCTGTTTCTTTTGGCACTCTGGCTTGCATTTTGAAATTGTATGTCTGGAAAATTCAACCAGTATAACACCTCCCTAACTAAGGTGGTGAACAAACCAGATCCAGGTTGAAAGCACTCAACTGTTTGAATATTGTCGCTTAGCTAACGAAACAGCCTAAATAACATCTCATTAGCTTTACAGTTAGGCGGCATCGTTCGATAAAGAGGAATGATAAGCACTTTGCAAATGCAAATGTTGGTTGAGCATATACTTTTAAAATGTAACTTACGTGACTTTAAAGAAAAATTTTTAAGCAAGTAATACATTCTGCAGAAAAAGTCAACGGAAGTTGTACGCTTAGCTATAAGCTGAGAAATAGCCTATCCTATTTTTTACCACACCAGTTAAACTCAAAACTCACATGGTTAACCTATAAAGGTACTTCTTACTTCTGTTAAACATTTATGATTCATCCAAATTTTGTTTCACTCAACACAGTAAATTTTATCCAGTTTCAGCTAGTTAAAGAAACAGACACAAAATACCAATATAGAACCTCTATGCTAATTCATAAATAAAAAAAATCCCATTTGGCACAGTCTACGGGCATAGGTAGATTTCGAAGTATCTATTTCTTCTGGAAATATTTTGGAAACTTATATTAAATCTTGGAACATTTTAAGAACTTAATGTAGCCTACATAACATCCAATATGTTCGCCAATATTCATAAAAGATTGATGTAACATTTCTCTTATTTTATGCAGCAAAAATAGTTTGAATGTTTTTAAATTAATGCATCCAGCATTGAATGTCTTAGCAAATTTCACATTATGCCTACTAACATAGTTATGCAGTTATTTTTTTTTATCTTCAAACACTATTTTTCATCCTTTGCACTAATACGTGATCATATAAATTTTTTTGGACAGATGTTTAAAGTAAAATTAAGATCATTATTAATAAATACTGATGAATTTGATACCATCAAAGTTTTAATGTTTTTAATTTCAACCCATTTTTAAGGTAACAGTTTGGTTCATCAAAAATTGTTTCAGCCAAAGGTTTTAGATAAAGTTTAGGCAAATTATAATAAATTATAAGGATTTTATAGTATAACTATTACAAAAAAAGTAGGTAATGATATTGTCTTTCTACCCTTGTTATTTCCACCCCTTGAGGTAATGGTTTGTATTATCAAAAATTGTTTCAGACACAAGTTTTAGGTAAAAATTATAAGATTAATACACAATTTGCAGGAATTCCATGTTTTGCCTACGAAGTGAGTTTTTTTTTTGTCCTCCAACCCATGTATTTTCAACCCCTTGCGGTTATGGTTGGTCATATCAAAAAGAATTCAGACAAAAGATTTTGATATTACTCCAAGTTATAATACGTTCAAACAGATGCAATATTTTCCATATTATGGAAGTTATAGTGTGATTTTTCTGTTTTTAAAAAAAAAAAACAGTTCATTTTCATTTCATTTTCCCCATTTCTACCCCTTTGGTTGAATATTACCCATTAACAAACTCGACCGAGATTTACCACTATTAGATTTTATATATCAGTTTGGAAGTGATTTTGTGAAAAATTGCGGCAGTTATCGTGTCCACAAAATTGTGATATATTAACTTTTGACTTGATGGTTTTGGGGTCTATGGACCATGAAAAGAAAAACTATATAAAATTTTTACAAAAGTCGCACCATGGAAACGTCTACCTAAAAAAAAGTACCTACTTACAAGAAGTAAACAAAACTTTAAAATGTGCAATCATACACAAAAGTAAATTTTGTAAGATATTAAAGGAGACGGCCTAAAATTAAATTTTCCAGCAAACAATATGAAATTTCAGCAACACAACATCCCAAAAATATATAATTTATTTTGTCACAAGCACATTCCTGAATGTATATCCATACACTGTCAATGTTATTAGCACTTATAAACACAATTAGAACTCACCTAGTATGGCATCGGTTACAACATGAGAACCCTGTTGGTTAAGTTAGAGGTGTAAGTTGAAAAGTTGAGACCAGCTTTAAATTTAAGAAATATTTTATGTTTACATAACCATGAAAAATTTAATTTCTAACATTGACCACTTTGTCTTCAATCATATAAAAACACACGTGACAAATAAAAATTTTAAATTATGCAATGAACCTCTACTTTGTAAACAGTAAAAAAAAAAATTATTTTCCTAATAAAAATTAAGTTACAGCAACATTCCAGTTTCAAAAAAAAAATTACTGACTTACTGCAATCCAAAAACAAACACATGTCAGTGTTTTTCCTAAGTTTACAAGAAATTATGAATCATTCCTCAGTAGAAACAGGAAAGAACCAAGCAAAATAAATTAAATACTGTACAGTGAAATTATACAAATCTTAATTAATACTTTAGTTTCAACTTGATGAAAAAAAGTATATCATAGTCGTTATAAACATTTGAAACAAACGGTGATACTGTTCTCCAAATATAACAATTTAATTAGTTTGAGAATACTATAGTTTATATTACTTGTTTTAAACATAAACTTTATGATGCTAGATTTAAAAACTGTGAGGATACACAACATGATTGTATTTTGGCCTAATTCTAACATTATTTAATGATGCAAGTCAACTCGAATTTCATTTACAGTAGACTTCCGATAATTCTACATGTTTGGGACTTTGCAGGTACCATATTACCGAAAATGACGGATCATCGGGTGGTACCTCCCTATATTGCTAAAGATGTTGTTTAGCAGCAAATATTGCTTTATCAGAAACATAGGACATAACATTGCAACACAAATGTAGGCCAAAACTAAATTTTAATTGTACTTATGTGCGTACTGTAAAAGCATTTTTGGCTTAGCTAAAAATTATAGGTGTCTTGCTGGTGCCAGACATCAGACATTCCAGAATGTTAAATTCCAGGCTATCAGAAGTTTGCTGTATGACTGTACAGTTCCTGTGTTTAACAAGTACTTACTAAAAATAAAAATAAAACACATACACATAATCCTACAGAAATGTGTTCGCACTGACACAAATACATTTTTAATAAACCTTAGGAAACCATCCCCGCCCATAACTTACAAATTTTAACTTAGGCTGCGGTTTACACCCAGTTTGGGGCCTACTTTCTCTCTCTGTGTAAATTTCTCACATCCTACCCAAATTTGGAAATAAGTTTCCAGTATTTGGTACTGAAACTGGAATAATGATTTATTTTCGGCAAACATTTTTATCCGTTCTAAGTGGTAAGTATCAGTCAAAAAGTTGCTGCAAGACAGTACTTCCTGTAGGGCACACGACCAAGTTCAAGACAAGGTTTAGTATTACGTCACACAGAACGTCTAGGACACAAAAAGAGTGGAAGCTGATAAGTGTGTAATGTGAATCACTTGAATACAGACTCAATGCTCATAGCCCTTACATTTAACTGGGTTGAAAACAAAAACTCTAATTTGGCTTCTTTGAAATCTTTTCAAAGCTGAACATTTTTACACGAAAAACTAAAAACAGTTCATAAAGACAATCAACTTTAAAAAGAGCCCAATACTACCTATCTTTCACCAGAAAATATTACCACTCCTCATGGGTACATTAAGTTTCTCAAACATACAATACACACAATTCTCTAATGGAAAAAGATTTGTCACCCTTACGATTCTTATAAAGTTATGCATTCAGAATAAGAACTACATAATTATATTATTTAGTAAAGATATAATCTAATAGAATAGATTAGTAAACTACTAAATGTACTTTTGTCAGAGTTAAACAGAAAAAAAAATATTTTATAGCCCTCTGTGGCTTCAATTATATTGATATGATAGCATGGAAATGATGAGAATGGATCCTTCCTCACAATTTAAAAAGCAAAATTTACTAGAACTAATGCTTTGTAAAATTGGTGACTGCTTAATTAAGATTTCATTAATTTTTTTTTCTTTTCAGATTAGATTTTTTTTTATTCTTTTCTTTTTTCTTCCTCCAAGGTTTTGAGAACTAATAATCTTGCTGATTTTTCAGTTTCAATCTTTGGGAGTGGAGAAATATATTGTAAGTATATTTTTTCAATTATATTTAAAGTGATTTTAAACAAAAGAACTCTTAAGTATTCAACACTAAATTTAAATTTCATACATTTTAATAATATTAGTGTTTTCAAAAGATGACCTGTATTGAAATCAAAAATTACATACCCAAATTGTAGTATATCAAATTTAAAAAACAAACACAGTCCAAATTATGACAAAATAGGAACAGACTTCATTATCAGAATGTAACAACTGAATACCGGTAAGGTCCCAAAATTTAACTTAGAGGAAGAGTGTACACAAGTCATAGGCTAACTTTTAGTAGATCATTACACATTCTACTTCTTCCAAACACCTTTATCAACTGCAATAACCTTAACTTTCAATTTTAAACTAACCAACTTTCATGCAAAAATGCAGAAGTTATAATGTGTTCCATAATAATTATGTATTAGCTTCTAGCTTGCAAATAAAAGAAAAGAAAAAAAATTCACCAAGCATACATTTCTAAGACATTACAACACATAACTCTAACAGATTACAGACAACTATTCCATATTAACTGTATGCAATGTTTACCATTAAAAATTATCAGACAGCCCATTTAGCAAAAATATTCTCTCACTAACTGTATGCTAGGTTTTCCTAATCTGTTTAAAAATTTCTTAATCAGACTACCTTCAAGATAAAAATAAAAAATACACACACAACGATATTCCATCGTAGCATGCATTTAATAATACACTGCAACATTTAAAATAAATTTCCAACTGCAATATTACATAAAAATAGTTATCTTTCCATAGCTTATACACTTAAAATAACTGTCAAATCCAGCACAAATATTTTATACTCCAACTCACCCATCACACGTTTCTTCTAAATATAAAGCGATATATCATAGATCTAACTTGGGGGAAAAAAAGCTTATTTCAAATGCAACAATAACAAGGTTACTAAGTCGATGAGTCTGTGAAACCCGTATTCGGTTTTAAACACATACCTTAAAATTATCTGTAGTATGTTAAACAGTGCACAAAAAATGTTTGCCCTAAAAACAATCTTGAACCGAAATAGGTTTTAAATAAAAGTATGGCGAAACTAAAAAATTTTCATTAAAAATACTTACTTTCTCAAAACCAAAGCTGACTTTCCTTACTATCAACTAACAAAATAAAATACTAATGCTGATTTTAAAAAGGAGTCTAAATCATGTACAACATATCAAGACAAATAGACACAGGAAAACCCTACATTATAATGCAAAATAACACAGCACTTCAGGCAAGTTTTGCAGAAAATTAAGAAAAATAACAATATGACTTCACATACTGTGACAGAAACTCCATGGAAATACATATTTGTATTTTAACATAGTTTAACATTAATATATAAATAAAATTAAAATATAAAATGCTTCAATTGTTTATAATTTTCACCAATACAGTAAAATCTCATTAATTAAAAACGCTTGGGACCAAACTTTGTAACTTCGGATTACATAATTTTGAATTATCTACGTACACACATACAATTTATGCATGATTTTAAGTTTGGACATGATCTTTAAGTTCTCTAAAAATTTATCTATGTTATAATGACAGCATCATAATTTTTTTTTTTTACTTGATGCGATTTATTGACAAACTATCCTGTCCAGCCATTCATGGTGTTTCCCAAAGACTGAAGGCTTTATTATTACAGACCCGTGACAGTTGAAAACAGTAAAAAGTAAAAAATGAACACAGAGTTTATATAAAGTTCCAATTCATTTGTAATTAACAAATTAACATATGAACTTTTAAAGTAAGTTCGTATGAATGGCGAGCTGTAGAGGTTGACAAGGCATAACATATGACTACAGCAACGGGAATAAAATTGGCTCACAATGTCTGCAACCCCTGTTAGTGAAATACACAGTTATTCTTGAAAAAAAGAAAGCATAGATTATGCATACTTGTTAAATGGGGCATAATTACTAACTAGCACATGCATTTTTCCCAAAGATCAAATCGCAGAGAATGCAATGACGCAGCGGGAATTCTGGGAAGTCAATTTAGGCCCGCTTGCTGTCAGGCAAGTAAAATCTAAGCAAGAACTTTGGAAGCTAATCAAATGGAGAAATACTTTGCCTCAATGATTAGGTACTTATGCTAGCTGACTGCAAGAAAATGTCTATAAAATTATTTGAAATAATAGTTGAATGAGCTATTAAACGACTAAGTGGAAGTTTATTAAATGCCAGAAATTTAAAACTGAAAAGCAAAATAATAATCCATACTAAAATGCAAATATGATTAAAATATTACTACTCTGTTGCACCAAAATTGTAAATGAACTCGATTCCTGTTTTCTGAAAATGTGCTACTTAATTATAACAAACTAATACATTCATAACCTTGACGGAGTGAGGTTGGTATTTGTCTTTTCTTTCTCCTTCACACATAACATTCCTGACAAGTACGGACGAGTTTCCGGTGAGTTGAGATGAAACCGAAATAACACAGTAAGGCTTTTCAATACACCACATAACACCTAAATGCTTATAATCCATTGAACTGGTCAACGTTATATCAAAACATTACTCAAATCATTTAAAAAAATCTTTTTTGATGTATTAAATTCTAAGAATGCCATTTACTTATCATGAAATTATATTAAAAAGTATAGACCAAATGGCTAGGAAAAATAATTTTACTTAGTATGATCTTGAATCTCTTATCAACTCATTTTTACATTACTGATAATGCACTTTTCAAACACATAGATTTTTGCCAATTTATTTTTATTATTCTGTATAATTCTGTACTACGCATGCTGATGAGAAATTATTTTATCGTTAAATTGCATTGTATCACAGTCAAAATTAAAAATTTTTTTGGAGAAATATACAAGAAAAATTGAAGTGTCATATTCTTTGAACAGCTGTAAAGGCATGAGAAAGGAATGTCTCCCACCAGCCCAATCTCAAACCAACAAAACCCCTCTTAACATAAAATCATTGTAAGAGACAGGTGCCCATGCAGCTGTCATCTACACGGATAAGGGACCACATTTTAACCAGTAGTAAAATAAACTGCAGGTTAAGTTCTATTTTTTTAGTACCAACTAAATGTCTGAAAACTTACATTACCAAGTACCATGAAAAATACTCCTTTATGGATCTGCAAGTGAAGAGGCGATTCTGGTGAGTAAAGGACAGTGTAATAAGATAATGCAAAACTGCACTCAAGGCAAGCGTGAAGCAGAAATAAGTAAGTGATGTAACTTAAGCCATTAGGCATTCAAACGTCATTACCGCGTACATAACATAAGCAACGCGTCTCTTAATATGATGCGACGCCAAACTTTTTGACTGTGAGTTTACGAAAAAGACTTTATGGTGCGGAAATCCCAATTCAAGTAAATAGCACTTTAAAATTATTTCAATCAGTGAATTTATTTTATATTTGGTAAATTTATTCTGATGCCACTTTCATCAGTAGGGTGACATACACAGCCTCTATTGAAACACCAAGCTGCAGGTAGAGAAAATGTTGTTTTTTAAAACTGCAGTACAAAAGAAGTCCTTCATAAAGGAAACAACGTGGTTGCCATGAGAGAGTGAAGAGGGGGGAAAAGGGGTGCCTTCGCCAGCAGCCACAGTGAAGCAAAGAGGACGGAACCCTGGTCTAATTCCAGTTGCGTTCTCTCCTTCACCCCACATTCCAAGTGTTATCCTCTCATTCGTCACACCTATGCAGAAGCTCAGGAAACTCCGGACTGAAGGGGCATTACTGACACAGTTCACATGCCGAGCCTGAATTTTTCCAACTAAGCTGTTCCATACCAAGGTACAAGTTTGCACTTCAATTTTCAACGGTTTGGTAAGATTCTTCGCCTTATATTCAAGTGATTACGGTATGTCATAAGTTTTTATCTCGTTCAGTATGGAAAATTTGCTTTCGCTAAGGTAGGGAGTTAGTGTGGACCTCAGGAACCTATGATAAACCAAAACTCGGATATCAGGGATCGAATAAGAAAATAGTCTTGGTTTTCAGTTGGCACAGTGGTATCATTTTTCAAGGTGATATCTTACCAGCTTCTCTTCTATGTAAATTCTTTCATGTCACCTCATAATTTGCTTAACCAGTAAATTGTATCACCGACGTTAATTTCATTAAGGCTTTCGATAACAATTAAATTATTATCTAGGTCCTGAAAGAAATGTTTCAACAGTCTTTGCTGGGAATGGCACTTTAGGTCAGTTCAGATAAAACTGACCTCAGTTAATGGAAGCTCAGTTTTAAACGAGAAACTAATGTAATACTTGTACAGTTGTGGTCATTCTTCAAAATGTGTAAAATTCTGAAACCTCAAATGTTTAACAGACTACTTAGTTGCAGCCAATCAGTTTGACTTTAGGCATTACATATAATTTTACACTGTCTTAATAAGGACAAATTATCAATGATACACTACAATTAATTTCCTTAACCAAAAACTAGTTGAATACAACATGACATATCGAGGTTTCTTCCTCTCCCCTTTAACATCACTAATTAATTATTATAAAAATGTTAATATTATTACAAGATTCCTGTTGTGTTAAATTAGAAGTGGGTTTTGTAGCAAAGAAAAGCACAAGTTATTTCTAAAGAAAGTGATCAAAACAAATTCCTTTAAAACAATTCATGCAAGTAGTTCAAAATTATATAATTCAAAATTAAAATTTTAAGTCCCGAGAAATTTTAGCTAACAAGATCCCACTGTAATTACCTCTGGATAAACAAGTTTAAAATTAATATATCACATTTGTAAGTATCAGTATAGTCATACAGTATTGCATTTCAAAATAAAGTCATTAAAAAAAGGTTAATAATAAAGCTATCATACATTAAGCTAAGTTAATCAAATTCTATTTTTTTTTAATCTAAGACATAAATTAACTAAAACACACTCCACAATAGTGATGGGCTAGGTCTAGTGTTATACCGACAACTAATCTGACTGAAGGTACTCTCAATCATCGATACTTTTTTCAATATGTATATATATTTTCCAATATATATATTATTTTCATGATGCATTTTTTTTCCCCCCGAAACGATAAAATACTTATGGTTGGCTAACGAAAAAAAACTTTTATTTATGACCAATTAGATCAAAAAATATCATCATTGATTTAAAAAGCCTCATTGACAATATACGAGTTTCATCACAAGTAGCCAGAGCAACAGCTTGTGTCGAACAGGATCTGTTTGCATATTGGTAAATCTGAGCTGCAAAAAGAAGACCCTTAACAATTTGTAATATTTTTTCTAATTGTTTAACATAAAATTATTTGAAATTATATTTTCTTATTCAAATTTATTTAATTTCTGAGATTCTCAAAAGAGAAAGACAGCATACACAGTGCACTGTAGTCGATCAGTCAGGAAGTCCGGTGTTAAACTAGCTCCTCTTGAGATCAATAGAGTACTAGAGCAACAGAATAATCAATTACCAAGTTTATTTGATGAGGTGTTACATGTAGAAGAAACTATTAAAATTGCCACAATCAAATAAATGTCCCGACTGCCACGTTAAAAAGACTTAAATGCTACCAGTTAACACAATACAAGTGAAGAAAAGCATAAAAATTTTGAAACTTTATTCCAAAATTATTACATCACACATTCAATATCACCTTGTATTTGATATCTTGCATTTGAAATTGTCTTTTACTTAAAATATATTTTGAATTTAAGGTGGTTCCTGTAGTCTAGCACAAAATATTTTTTTAAATCTGAATCAGTTTTAAATTTCAATTTTTTCAGTCTTATTCACAACAAAATAAATTGGTGGGAACAAAGACAGTTTGATCCATCAATCACAAATCCTACATTTTTGTTGCAAATACTAATCAATCTATTATAAAAGAAAACCTTTCCTAAAAGTTACAGTAAAAACAAACCAAAAACATGTCACAAGTAATCATAGTATGTAGTATGATTACATGTACAAAACTTGCCTATTTACTTACTCTTTCATAACTATAATTTAAAGACCAATGCTTGGCAACAGTCAAACTTAAAATTTAATGAATGATAGTTTTTAACAAAAACATAACAATGCAAATGACTTTAGTCAGCCCTAAAATTTAATACTGTTAAAACTCCTTAACGCTACAAGAAACTTGTAGTCATAATATCATAATGTACAAAGCTATAGTACAACTTCACTAATAATTCTTCTCTCAAACAACAAACAACACATTACTTAAGATGAACAAATATAGTTAAAAAGCAACACTGCCACCATATAACACTTCTCACATCATCCAACAGACACAATGGACAATCAGTACGCAGTACAATAGGTATATCAATATGTAATTGCATTTTTGAAAAACCACTCAAAACATTCAAGTAAGCTATGCTTCACTCAAATACATAAAGATTTTATCATCTTTCTCAAAGATAACAAAATATATATATATAGAACAAACATTCTTTGTTACATATATAGTGAATAAATTTCTCTTTATTTTTATACAATGGGATGAAGAAGAAAAGAATTAAAATTTGTACTCGTTTAGTATATATCTAATTTTCTCAACTAGTAAAACAATATCACGATATGAGAAAAACTTGTTTATAGAACTGTTTTCGTGAACTCCAAGAAAAGCGAGGCAAAATGAGCAGCATGGAAAGAAAAATTAAAATAACATCGGTCAGAAACACTTAAGAAATCAATTAAAATGCACACAACATAAACACACAATTTAAAAACATATATAAATTACAGATTTGATTTTATTATAAAAACTTGAGTTGCTATACAGAGAAGGATAGTAAAATATAAAAAGAAAAGCGTCATTTGCCTCGATTCCCTGTAGAAGCCACGAGCACGTGGATGGGGGGCGTCTACTCACGCCGGGAGCGCTTCGGCCTGGGACCCAGCTCGGGCCCGTCGGGGACGCCCGGCCGCTGCTTCTTGCCCACGTGGACCTGCGACTGTGCCGTCAGCTGCAGCGACATGGCCCCGACGTTCAGCTTCTCCGCCAGCAGCAGCTGTCGCAGGCCCTTCATCTTGTGGCTGCGGAGCGTGACCTGCAGGCGGGGGGTCGGCGTCTCGTCCGGCTGCTTGGAGGTCCCCGGGGAGCCCGGCCGGGGCCCCTGCGAGTCGTTGCCCACGAAGGGCTCCCCGTCGCCCTGCAGCAGGAAGTCGGGGTTGAGGATCTTCTCGGAGCAGGCGGCGGCGAGGGCGGCCAGGCTCGGGCGCAGGTCCCGCCCGTCGTCCTGGGGCTCCGCCTCGCGGTAGTTGTTGTTGAGGAAGCGCTCCGCGGCGGCGCCCTCCTCGATGGCCACCCGGGCCCGCACCTCCGCCTCGAACTTGGAGATGGAGCTGACGAGCGGCCGTGCCCAGCCGATGTGCAGCACGGGCGTGGCGCTGCCCTCCTCCCACCGGCAGATGCCGTCGTAGAACCTCAGCAGGTACGCGAAGCACTCGGGGTCCTTCAGGATGGAGTGGGCGCTGTGACCGGAGCTCACCGCCTTCATCACCTGCGGGATCAACTCGCTGCTGATCTCCAGGAACTCCTTGTAGATCTCCTCGTCGTCCCGGGAGTAGTTGTACCTGCACACATCACCACCGCACAGGACACTTACAAACAAGGTTCTGCAATAAGAGTGTTCTTGATAATATTTCCCGCATGCTTTAGTGTTAAAAAATTCTGAGACCAAAATCATGCTGTATCAGTGATTTTGCAGGACTTTTAATGGGAATGTAAAACCAAATTAATATAAAGTACAATTGTATTTAAAACAATTTTTAATAAGTTGCTCTACAGCTAGAAATTTACACATGAGCACTGATCTTTTTCAAAAAACCATTATGGATCTGTACCCGCAAAAAAGGAAACACTATACTAAAATTAAAACAGTAACAATATATTCTGAGCGAACTAAAACCTCTGGCAGCACAGTACTGCGTACTTCGCGGCCAATGTCAACAGCCGGAATCCACTTGAAAAAATCTGAATGTGAGCAGCTCAATTGGTGCCGGATTACAGGATGTGCAAAAGCAAAGCATGCTGGATAAGGAGGCCCGCTTACCCGGGCACACATACGGTCTGCAGAGGTTCAGAAAAATCCACGCAATTTCCAAACTACTCAAGAAATCCGAGTAGAGTCTGTTTAAGAAAAGCATTTAAGAATTCACCAAGAGCCGTTAAGTACATTATTTTCCGGATTAAGTTTTCAAACTGTATTTTAAAAATAGTTCAAATAGCTAAACGCAGTGTTTTCAGAGTAATTTTTAGGCATAAAACAACAGGAACAAATTCTTGAAAGCACTCATGGGACTTGCATTAATCCTTTGTCTTCAATTCTTCACTATATAATGTTATGGTCAAACACTAAATTTCATAGTTGAGCTATGCATGAGGAGAAGACTGTGCATCAGTTCAGAGCCTTGCGCTTAAGAGGAGATACCTCGCTGGAAGCACCATAGAGCATCGCACTTATAATTCTGCCTCACCATAACAGATCGCTAACTAGGCAGGCCCCGTAAGGTCCTTTCACAGTACTTTACAATGAAATTCCACTGTACTGGGCTTATTGTAATGGATTCCAGCTAATCTGAACATTTTTCAATTTATTTATGAAGTCATTCTTGTCAATAATTGTGCAAAATTAAATGTTGTAAAAGCATTTACCCAACTGACACCACATTAAGAGAGAAAGTTTTATTTTTCAATGCCCTCTCTACAGAAAGAAAACAGTAAGAATGCAAACTAGCTGGAATACCCAATAACATGGGACATTATAATATGGTGAATTGCGTATAAAACTGAAACAGCACTGAAAATCATGTCAATATACCATATAACATTGAATGCAAGTTAGTACAACATAAAAAACAAAAAGAGTAACTAAAATAAAATAAATCAGCATTTTTAATCAAAACTTAAAAAACAAAAACCTAATCTTTTAATATATTTAATTCAATGAACATAATTATTTATTAAGCACAAAGTTTGTACTAATATGTAATTATGTACTAAATAGTTTGCAAAAAAAAAATTTTATTTTATCATATTGCAACTGTTTGGTAAACCACTGTCTCATTTTTACATTACAACATTGGTACATTATTCAATAACAAAATTTCTTGCAGATTTATTTTTATTGCTCAGATAATTTTTTTTTCCTAGATCAGATAATTACAATTTTTTTTATTGCAACGGCATACTTTATCAGTCAAAATCACACTGTTTTGATTAAATAAATAGCATGAAATTTTAATGTCATATTTGTATAATAATATGCCATCTTCGATAGTAAATAAACCCATAAGATCTGGAGTGTAATTCTAACAGGAAAGGAGCAAGCACTCACTGGCGGATGACGTCCCCCGCGTTGGCCCAGCTCTCGAAGGCCTCCTTGTACATCTTGTGCTTGAAGTGGTACATGCCCTGGTTGGTGTAGGGGTAGACGTGCTGGTTGTTGTAGTGCACGCGTGCAGACTGGATGGCCTCCCTCAGCAGAGCCGCGCACGGCACACGGCCGGGCGTCGGGTGGCCCTCCTCCAGCTCGCTCAGGTTCCCTGGGGAACAATTACACATGGTTGGTAGTGTCGGGCGGAGTGAAACTCCTTGCTCATTAGGTACGTGCAGGGATAAAGTATTAGCGTTTTTTTTTTACTGAACAAAAGATAATAATTGAGAATAGTAAAGAATGTGGGCATGATCTCAAATGAAAAATAACTGAGGAGTAGACAAACACAAGCGGCGTTACAAGAATTCCGTGGCATTATTGCTGCGTCATTAACACCTCTCCACTGCCATCTCTCCTTCCGGCCATTAAAAATAGCATATAGCATCATACGCTAGGTACCTTCCCCCCCCCCCCCCTTCTTTGCTGTCTTCCCTTTTTACCGCTAGTGCATGCGTTGGAGCGGCGTCGCCACTGACGCACTATCGTCCTCCACCGGTTCCTCCACCACATACCTAAATATTCCCCTCGTGCGATTGGAGTTTTCGTAATGCTTGAAAATTGTAGCCCTTTCAGCAAAATAGTTTCACTTCAAAAATTAAGGAGATTTTAGGACCGGTTTACTTCATCACCTTCACCACTATCAAGACTATCAAGACAAAACTATTTGTAATATCTACAGAAAAGACAATATGGTAAAATGTAATAAAACTGAAATAACAGTAACACCCAAAAGCATGTCAATGCACCATTAAATACCTAAATGCAAAAAGCATCAAAATCCAACAGAAACCATGAAATTAATCATCATTTTAGAAAAACTTAATTTAAATCAAAAAAATTTAAATTTTAATATATAAAGTTCAATGAACTTAATTTTGTCAGCATGAAATTTGTACTAAACAGAATGGAAAAAATTAATGTACCTTTTTTTTGAGCTTGTACCTCATCAGTTACTAATTTTTAAATTTCTGGCAACATCTCTATACTTTTTCAAACACACAATTACTTATAGATTTATTTTTATTCTATATATTTCTGCCCATTTACCAATTATTTTATTGTATAAGTGCACCTTATATTAGTCAAAATGACACTATTTTGGTGTAATTAGTATTAAGATATATTTAAGTATATTATTTGTTGGAAAACACACTACCTTCATGAATAAAATTTGTTTATAAAATTAATAACAATAAAATTTTCTGTTTAAAAAAAAAAATTGCCTTCAAAATAAAATCATAAAATCTTGTCCCTAATAATATCAAAAAAATTCCTTAAGAAAATAATTTAGTGAACAAAAAAATATTTTTTTGTTGGTTCAATACTAAAGAAATAAGTCCCTATTGTCCCGAATTATCTCTGGAACACATAACTAAACCAAGCATAGTGTCTATATTAAATTTGTAACCCTAGCATTTAATTTCATCATTAATTACAATTACTTCACAAGTTCAAAGTGAAGTTTAGTTTAAAGGTGAGCTACAAAATACGAAAAACAAACCGAAATGTTTTTTATGTATAAACTCAAATCACATGACCCGAAATTTACCAATTTTACTGCACATGTGCAAAGCGTTGTTTGCCACCAAGTCATAAACAAAAGAACACTAAAATACCCGCATTTATCCATTACTTACATACTACACTAGAACCTCGATAATCCGAGCTGGATGGGACCGGGGCCAACTCAGATTATCAGAACCTCGGATTATTGGAAATACGAATAAAAACACGCAAAATCGATTTCTAATACATATATCGAAGTTTTAATAAAAAGAAAATACAAACATATTAAAAGGCAGAATAGAAATAAATACATAATTATAGTTTTTTAAAATAATATATTATTGTTTATTGTTTTTTTAATGCTCCTCGCTTCTCAGCTGCTCGTGTGCTCCACTTCTTAAAAAACATTACGTCATTTGGTGTGACGTCATCTTGCTGCTCCACGTATTCGAGTGCCTTTTCTAAGCATAGAAACCCATCTGCATGGCTAATTTTTTTGTTGGTTTTTCTTCCTCTTGTTCGTCTTTTTCTGTGTCCTCATCCAGGTTGTTGACCATTTCAATAATTTTTTTATCTGTCAATTCTTCAATTTCATCACTGTCTAACCACTTCTTAACCTCTTCAGCACTGGATTCCATTTCGCAGCCAGGGATTGCCACCATTAAATTCAATAGTCATATTATCACAGTCATCTTCAAATGTTTCTTCTTCTTCTTCTTCACTTTGTGAAACTCTTGGTTTTATAAGTTTTGACCTGGACTTCTGTATAGTTTCCTGTTTAATTTCTGACCACGCATCAACTAACCAATAGATAACGTCTTTTATATTAACTGTTTTTAGCATATCTACTAATGAAATTTCTTCTTCTTGCAAAATAAATGTCAGAAGCATGTGTCTGTACTTTTCCTTTATTGTCGCAATGACGCCTTGGTCCATAGGTTGAATGAGGCTAGTCACATTTGGGGGCAGGAAAACAGTTTCAATTTCATCACTTGACAGCTCTTCTACGTTTGGATGGGATGGAGCTTTGTCAATAACCAACAGTGCTTTTCTCGGTAATTGTCGTTCTTTTAAAAAAGTTTCTACTGAAGGAACAAATTCCTCGAAGAACCAATTTTTAAAAATGGTCGTATTCATCCACAAGTTCTTTTGATTTTTGTATGCGACGGGTAGTGCGTTCATATTTACATTTTTAAAAGCTCTAGGTTTTTTTGACTTTCCTATCACCAAGGAACGAAGCTTATGTGTCCCAGAGGCATTGGAACATGGCAGAACAGTAATTCGTTTCCTGCTCTTTTTATGCCCAGGAGCGGAAATTTCATCTTTGGATGCTAGACTCTTGTCAGGTAGCATTTTAAAATTCAACCCAGTCTCGTCACAGTTATATAATTGATCATGTGTGTAGCCCCCTTCTTCGATCATGCTTTGAAATTTTTGAACGTAGTTTTCAGCACCAGCAGCATCAGCTGAAAGCTTTTCTCCCGTGATATGCAATTGCTGCACAACGTATCTTTTTTCCATTTATCCAGCCATCCTTTACTGGCATTAAAATTGATTTCACCTTCTTGTAATTTATTACGAAAATACTGCGCTTTTTCTTGTAATATAGGCCCAGAAAGAGGGACTCCTTTTTGCCGCTGTGCTAAAAACCATGAAAACAAAGCTTCACTTGTTTTTTCGTACTCACTTTTTTTCATGCGAGATCTGGATGTTGTAGCCTGAGAAAGATTTTTTTGAGTATGCCATAACTCCAATTTCTGTCTGTTGCGCCTCCAGTCACCCACGGTAACAGCACTCACTCCTAACTCACGCGCAATCGTTTTTAGCGGCTCACCTTTATCAACCCGCGTTAGCGCTTCTAATTTATCACTTAATGATATTTCAGTATGTTTTCTTTTTCTCATACTGGTTCGTAATAGAACTGGGACGTAACTACATAGATGTGCTCACGGCGAAGAACTTATTAGGAACTAAAAATTGCCCTCTGGAGGGAACGCGGGGAAGTGACGGGGCGGAGGGTCTAGGCCGACGGAGGAAAGGGTTTCCCCCCAATGTTCTAAAAATAGATTCTTGCGACTTCTGACAGGGGTGGGCCGCTACCTGCTATGTACAGTCACTTACCCAACTCACCCCATTGGGCCTTCCTCCTCAACGTAGCCCTGGCCGTCCCTACGTGTATATGTGTTTGCAAAATTCGTATTTTTTTCTTTCTCATAACCCCCGAAACTGACTCGGATTATTGGGAACTCGGATTATCGGAGCTCGAATTATCAAGACCCTACTGTATTAGTCTTTACTAAGAGTTTTTAAGGATTCTTAATGAAATTTAAGGGCCCTTATTTAATTAAACACAAATTACAGACTTTTTAAGGATTTTGGGATGCATACAAAACTGTTACAAAAAATTTTTAAAGTTTTAATTTATAATTAAATTTTGAAAAAAAATTGAATGTCACACTAAAATCTCAGGAAATAGTATATATTTAGAACTCCAACCTTTACACCTAATGATTTTGTTTGTTTTTTATATTGTTACGAATGCAGACAGGAGCGCGACGCATGCCATGTTCGGAGCTGGCTGGCGGCCCTGCACAGCCACTGACGTCACGCCTCGGCCACTGACATAAGGCATGTCACGCGTGCCTGGCCGGATTACAAGGCCCCTCTTCCGCTCCCCTTGCACCGTCCCGCCTCAGGCCATTGTCAATGACCCTTTTAGCGGCCTGGGAATTCTGCGGGTTTCCCGAGGCTGCCGCCCGGAGTGGCGAAAATAAACACAGCCTTTCTCGACTTTTCAGGCATCGGGTCGGCCCAAGGTGACGTGACACTTCCACAACACGGTTCCAAAAAGTCTGCCAAGAGTATAAAAGCAGCGACACCAGCCTCCACGAGAGTTCCGAGCGAAGAGCGGAGCAGCAGAGAGAGTCTCCCCCTCGTGGAGTGATACTGGTGATACCCGTGCAATCAGCAAGAAGTGAAGAGGGCAAGTGGCCCTGGCTGAGCGAACCGGACCTATCAGGAGGCGATACCTGCGAGTGAAGGCCTGGCGAGCCAGTCAGGTGCGACGAGCGATAGTTGGGGACTGTACTGTGGCGCGGTGTGGGTGAGTGTGCGAAGGAAGCGGACAGAGGCGGACAGAGGCGGACAGAAGAGCGATCCACTGTCGATTCAAGCTCCAGTGGGAAGTGTTAATGTTTCAATGACCAGTGTAAGACTAATTGTTGTGGACAGAGATCGTGAGTGCATTAATTAAATTTATGGTGTAGACATTAGTAATAAATAAAACTGAACCAATTAATTGGCTTATACCTTATGAACCCAGTTTTCTCCCCACATTATACTCGTAACAATATATTTAAGTCAATTGTTGGATGATTTTGTTAAATCAATTCCTAAATTGTGATGCTGCAGAGTATTATTATGACTTGATGTTTACAGTACAACAGTATGTCAGCTGATTATGTAGGTTCAAGGTCATGGTCAACTTCTGTACTTGCATTTTACTGTCTAGAATATTTTTAACAGTTTTTGATATTTAGTTATTTTATTTCTAAAAGCCATTTAACTATGATTTTACTGGTTTTCACATTGTTGGGTTACTCATATGTTTTAGTATTTTATTTCACTTAAATATTTTTATAACATTTTTCTGCATATGTATGCACATGCAAGTTTTTATTATGTTTCTAGAACATTGGGTGTTATTTTGGTAAAAGGAAGAAATACAGGTGCGTGACACTGTGGCACCGAGTTTCCAGATGGATTATCAGTTGCTGATATGTTCTGACATTTTCTGTATATATTATTATGATTGGAAAGCAACTTGTGCATTTCCCACAGAGTGTATCATTTTACGAGAGAGAGAGACAAAAGGAAGGGGGGGAAAATGTAATTCTACGAGACATGCATGGACTTACGGAAGTGAAGTGAGTTGTGATTGGTTGCTTTCTGATAGCTGTGGTGTGATATGTTAGTGAGAATACGTGGCTGCCTCTTCCCTGCATGTCTATAGCAAGTTGCGTAATCTCATCAATCATCAATCAGCAGTAGCATACACTCAGTAGCTAACGAAATCTTTTGCAGAATGCATTACGAGAGATTTTAATGTCCGTGGTCTTGAGTCCAGCCACCATGTAACTTTCTTTCTGTTTAATATTTTGAATTTTCTCAACCACCGGCATCTGCTTTAAGAGCTCATGACACAACCTTGGTGTGCCTCTGCTGTCACGAGCGATTAGCCAATCGTCTGTGCTAATGTGTGAAGAAGCATCATAAAACTGTGTGTATTTAAATTTTGGATTTTTTTTTGAGTGAAGAATAAAACACAAAAAAAGTTTAGAAATTCTTTAGTTTTCAATCAGCACCTTAACCTAGAAATTAACTAACTTTTACATTTCCTAAGCATCTTTCCGAGACAGCGCCCAACTGCACATCAATTGTTTCAAGGATTTTTTCGGAGTTGTCAATTTCGGACTGCCTTGCATGGCCAGTATGAAATGTAATAAAAACCATACACTATTAATGTTATGAATACACGAAACACTCATGACACATTGGTACAAAAAACATGCTTACAGTAACACATGTGCAAACGAAACCAGCATTAAATTATAATTATGGACTACTTGGAAACCAAATTCCTGTTGCTTCTATGCATAAGGCATGACTGGCTGTATTGGGAAGTAAATACATTATTGCAGCCCACACAGGATTACACATATCCTTCTAAAATAATCTCTGGAAGGATGGAAGGGGGAGGTCCGATCCTTCGCCCTAGCTACATCTCTGCTACGAGCTAAGGGGCGAGCTCCAAAATTTCACCAGCTATGTGTCCATCAAAGCCAACCTTCAACATCATCATCAGCAGGAAGCGCAAGATTGTGGCCAGAAATGTGGCCAAAACAGAGGGCCGGTCTATTGAACGTGTGGTCGTTCGGTCTTGCCAGCTATATTCCCAACAAGGACAGCACGCACTTGCCTAGCTAGAGGTTTCAACAGAAGAGCCATCTAGCGAGATCACATTAACTCAGCAGGGTTGAAGCACTGGAGGCCTGGTAGAGCCGCAGCAGACCTCCTTTAGCAGAATAATTCAGACAATACGATGCTGATGATTGCATGGGTTTTTAATAAATAATTCCACATCCAAAGGCCAAGCAAGTTTGCTCCCTTTCCCACACGTCTCATTCGGGAAGTGGTTTTAACTACCTGTATCCAACCGTACATAAGCATTCCGTCAATCTATGTCACGCCAAGTTTAAAGATGACACTCGGCTCAAAAGCCCAATCACTTTGGTGAGATTTCCTCAATCATAACCAGATATACTTAAGATATTTATTTTTATTTCAACAACATGCTTTGGTTTATAAAATTTCGCGTAACTTTTGTAAATGGACTATTAGCTTTTATTTGTAGTCATAAATAGCATGAATAGTAAATTTTCAGTCCAAGAGTCTACCTGACTTTGATGTACTGTTAACATTGAAAAGTTTGATATTAATTGAGCAATATAAAAGTAGCCATTGAAGCATTAATTCATTACTTTCATGCTAACGGTCTTTATCAAGGAGTTTTTAAAGTCTTAGTGAAATTTAAGGATTTTTAAGGGCTATTATTCAATTGAAGACAAATTAAGAAATTCTTAAGGATGTTTAGGAGGCGTACAAACCCTGACTGAAAGTCATAACCATGACCAAATTGTCTTTTAAACAACTGAATGCTCCCATTCATTTAAAGAATTTTTCTTCCAACGTGTCTAAGAATTTTTTAATTTGATATTTTATTCGTCATATTTAACATCACCAGTACCTTATTCTATTTTTAAGGCATATCTAATGAAAAAGATAAAAATTTAAAACTTAAAAACATGCGACTTAAAAATTTGTTCGTTTAAATATTTCATGCACTTCAAATAGTTTGTGAATGCCTTTCAATATAAATGCACAATTTTTATTTAATACAATCTTAGAACAGCACTGACACAATATTTTAAATATCTTAGTTCAAATTCAATAAACATCTGACTGAGTGAAATGGCCTTAAACAAAATAATGAAAAGGTATTTAATCAGGGAAAATCTGGACCATAGCCATGCCGGATTAGTGATTATGCCAGATTATTGAACGCTGATGTGGCAATGGATACCAAACAAAATTAATGTACATTACAGTGGTATTCAATACTAGGATTATAAGCAAGTACAGAAAGCAAAAAAAAAAAATGCAGTTGAGAGTATTGGTCTTCTTAAAATCATAACGGCAATAAACCCATGAAATATGAAATGTAACCAACTAGCAAACTGGAAAAACTGTATTGAAATGAAAAATGACAGTAAAGATTAACTCTGAGCTAACTAATAATGCTAATAATTCAACCTGGAAGACTGAATCCACATACAAAACTCTGATTGCAAGCAGCTTGATTGGCAGCGGACTTCACAGAGCGTGTTGAACCATGGAATGCCGGATTGAAGACCTTTTACCGTACTTCTGTACATTCCCGAGGCATGCAGCGAGATGTTGGGGACAAGGGGCAGCTCCTAAGCGGGGCCAGCCGGGCGACCACCCAGGGCCCAGCGTCTAGCGGAGCCACACAACTGCATTTTTTTTTTCCTTTTCGGTTTACTTTTTAAGTAGAACATTATGGACAGCAATGGTAAAAGCAGAAATAAAAAATGTTATTAGCAAATTTATTTAAAGTACTTGTCAATACATTTTGATTTCAATTGAGTTTCAATGATTTCACATTAGAAGTGATTTTACTGGAATTTGGTCGTTAGAATTTATAACATCAACCCAACTGTAATTTGATAGGAAAAGGATGTTGAACATTTTTAAGCTAAATTATCATCATCGTTGAAATTTAAGTTTCAGGTGGGTTTTGAAAGATCTTATTTTTTTCGAATTTTTACTAGGGAAGGTCCATGAACCCACACGCCCTTTATCTCTGGGGATTATTCCAATTCTCCTCCCCCCCCCCCCTTTGCCATCCACAGTATGTTCACAAGAGGACTTACCCAGGGCCATGGGGTAGCGCGCCAGGTGGCCGAGGTCGTACATGAGCCACAGCAGCTCGTGCTGCAGTAGCGCCACCTGTGCCGCCTCCACGTTCTGGCCGAGGGTGGGGTTGATGCTGGACACCAGGGCCGCCACCTCCATCCGCCGGTCGCACACCACGGGCTGGCCGTTCACGTACAGCCACGAGCGCGAGCCGACGCCCGAGGCCACCGGCTGGCCGCGCTTGTCCTCGTTGCCCTTCCCTGCATGTCATGTTCCACATTCGGCACAACCTTCATCCATCATTAAGACTAACACCTCAATCCGTATTTTTACACACAATAGGAAACTCTATTTTTACCATAAATTTCTTACAGTAACATATAAAACTACTGTCTTCAATGCCATAAATAAAGATCTGGGTGACCACACAAATCTGTAGTAAAATTACCCTGATTTTTCCTTGGCCAAAACTTTAAATTTCCCTGCCTAATTGTTCTAAATAATTTACCTATTTACAATTTTATGAAAGACTGAAAAAAAAAAGTTAAAAAAACAGTAAGAATACTCATAATACATTAATTTTGTACAAAAAAAAACTAACAGGATATCTTTGCGTAATTCATTTTTATAGTGTGAATGACTACGTACTAAGACCTATCTGAAAAAACAAATGGTTTTACAGTCTGGTGATAGCAGACTGGAGCACTTTCATGATTTTTCCAGGATTTCTTTCCCAAACCAAATCCAACTTCCCCTGCCTTGACTTGTCCTGACTTAACAGAATGTGGACATGCTGAAAAAAAACAATAACAATTTTAATGAACCTTTATTTGATAAAAGATAGTAATTCAAAAAGTTTTAAAATGAATTTTTACATTTAAGAATGTCCATAACTGTTATTTTGCACAAAATTAAACTAAGGATGCTATATTAACTGTAGCAAAACACTATCCTATATATCAGGAATTTTATTTTATTTGCATTAAAATATTTTTTAAGTAACTTTTGTACACAGCAAATGAATATAACTTAACACTATGCAGGTTCAGCTGTCGCCACTAGATGTAAGAAATCAAATCTCGACAAGAAGTTTAAATGCTAAATTCTACATGACATTAGTAGTGGGGTAGGTTAGCTTAAAATTATACCAAAATATTTCACGTCTGGCAACCAATGTGCCCGTTTTGATTCAGATAGTACATGGGTAGACGAGTCTAAAAATTCCGGGACACAATTTTTCTTGGCACTCTGTTGGTGTTTATGACGTAATCAATATGGCCATCAAAGTTTTGTTACAGGCTTCTACATCTCCTTATATAACTCGGGTTTGTACTATTTTGATATTACCCTCAATTTGTAGTGATTATTAATCAGTATAAAATGTGCTTTCAAACTGTTTATTCAATATCATTGTTTAGTTTCATAACACCTGAAATATTTTTAATTTTATTAAATTTTTTATTTATTTTTTTAATTTTTCGAAACATTTTGCTAAATCACCTAGAATCTGTTAAATGTAGCTGAAAAGTTGCCCTATAAGTTTTTGTTTGTCAGAAAATTATCTTTTGAACAGTATACATGACTTCTATTTTATCAAAAACAGTTGCTGAAAATTTGCCAAAACAATTTAGCGAGTCGTTATGGCAAAATGTAATTTATTGGGTTTCGAATAGTAATAGAGCAGCTTTATAACTGTTTATGTATGAAATATAATTATTGTAATTTTTGTGTACATTTAAATAAATTCAAGCTTTTTTAGGGCTATGAATTTTTCATTGCAGTTTTAAAATCAGTTTCATTAAAATTAAGTACAAGTATGAGAAACACAAGAATGTACCTACAATACAATATTGATACAATTTAACATCCAAATACAATAATATCCTCTACATTGTCAAACACACTAATGTCAGCCATAATATCCAAACAAAATAATATATTGCTATCATATGAAATAATACCTTAATGATTTCTGTAAATTCACTTGAGATTACCGATCACTGTCGGAGCACTGTCTTTCACATTCACAGAGTTTCGTACATCGTATTCCCATTTTAACACATTTACAAGATGTGCATCACTTGCGGCAAGTACAGGAGGTAAGTTGTACCCAGTGTTTTGACACTTCTGGTATAGTTTTCCACACAGGTCGGTATGATCCTCCTGAAGTTGCAATCCATCCCCACTGGGTTGGCGAGGGTATTGCGTATTGTGCAACGAGACTGTTGTTCCAAATTCTTGCTTGGAGAGTAGCTCGTTTGATGTGTTGTTTTAAAGCATCTGCTGTAGGAGGTATGTTTTCGATTGCCACTCGTCTGCAGTCATTGATGCTCTGAAGATCTGATGCTTGATAATATAGTAGAATAATAAATCGCTGCAACAGATTATGACATTCTTCATCAATTTCACAGGTGCCTGTACAGAGCTGATGCCATACGCAATCAATTTCGCGAAATGACATCCAGACCTTCCAAGCAGTCTTCTTGCCAACGCCACAAAAAGTGGAAACTGTGTCGCAACCAGTTAGAGAATGAAAAGCCAAAAAATTTCTGCAAAATTTTGGTAAGAGTTTCACACAAATCTCATGAATTGGAATGAATTTTCTGTATTTTCCACAACCATACTCAATCCATAGTTCATCAATATCTTGTATTTGTTGGAACAGTGATATTGAAATAACCACTACATCTGAGTCCACAGTTCGTACATGGAGAAGTAGGCGGCCATCTCCTTCTTCATGTGAGGCGGGAGAAATACTTGTTACATCCATAGTTGTTGATGTTAGGACTCGTCATCATAAGTACAGACAACATGTTTTCCTGGGCACTCATCTTCCACCATTTTCTTAGCTAGCAACTGGAAGAATTGTGTCTTGTTTTCGTTGACACACAGGAATTCCTTAAATTTTTTTTGGAGTTGCAGTTGAGTCTGAGACTTTAATACGTATGCCACTTCCTCTTGTTTCTCAGGTATCTGCCTTTAAACTGCTACTAGTATACCTGTCGAAAACAATATATATTCGTGAACTATTATTCAGTTGATTAGTGAAATATGGTTTGAAAACATGTTCGTAGTATCCGGAAAATGTTGTAGCAATAACAGTACTAAGCATATGTATTACGGCTGCTCCATCAAATATTTTCGCTGTTACATTTGGTTGGCTGTGATTAAAGCTAATGTCACAATTTTTTTAAATAATATCTGACTTGTTGGTTGGTTATCGGAGTTTTCCATAATCTGAAATATATGGTGGGTACATTTGGTTTTCATGCACAAAGAAATCATAAATGTTGCCATTCCTTGCTTCAGATGCAACATACAATCCGCAAAACAAGTTTGAATCTTCACGCAAGTTAGCAATCTTGGATTTTGCCTTAACTGTTTTGTTTTTTGTTTGTTTTAGTCTTGAAAATGTGAATATTGGTTCACGGAATAATTTTATGAATTGAATTTTTAACTTGATCGAGGCGGGACACGACATATTCATCAACCTGTTTTAGCCCTACAGCAAATGCTTCCATTAACACACTTGACAGCTTCGACATTTGGAATTATTTTGGAGCTCCCTATTGCCACTAAATCGGTTTCTTCAAACGGATTTCCTTGTTTTGTCAAGAAGTTAATCATTTATTTGGCATGTGTCATGAATCTTTTCTCAAATGCATTGTTATCTTCATGATGCTTTGCGTCCACATTTTTCTCATCTTTTTAATTTGATTTCTCTTCAATTTCCTCAATTACAGAACTGATCCTAGGGCCTGCTACCATCCATTTAAGCAGAGCATTTTCACTATCGAGGATTCTAATAGCTCCACCTCCACCCTTTATAACTTTGTTATTGTGTTTATGAAGCTGATTGTCAGATATTGCAGAAAACGGTGTAGCAGTTTTGATGCTGGTAAAGTTGCCACAAATAAATTCAGCATACATATATATCTGGATGTTTTTCTGGAAGGTCCTGTAGAGTGTGTACAAATACTGTCAACCAACAAGAATAGTGGACTGCTTCCATCGTAAATGTCCACAGACATAACTGAGCCAAAGTATCGACGTACATTGTAAAGTTAGATGTACGAAAACTCAATACAAGTTGCACTAGAAGAGACTCCAGTTTGATGACTGTGTTCCAGTATTGGAACTGAGGACGTTCATATGTTTTAAACAAAATCCATAGTTCAATGCCTTCGCTGCTGATGCTGTAATTTGTTTCACATGATTTGTTGAATGCTTTTACCTGTGGACAATGCAAGGCAGTTAAAGAAACTTCGTGTGCATACCGAGATCTTTTTACATGCGAAGATCAAAGGCAAGATTCTGCAACACCAGAACTTGCAATACCAACGGTTGTTACTAATTCATTCCATCCACTTCCAGTTAACGACTTGCCAAGAAAGTTAATGACCATCATTTCTATGTGAAAGCCACCCATCATGAGTATGATGCGATCTTCACCATACTTGTCAGGAAATTTCCATTGCAGTTGCTTCTCAATAGCATATACTGGTTGGTCACATGTAATCACGGGTGTTTGATTTCCATTTAATTTTGCTGTAGCCATTACTATGATATTCATCATATGACGTACCATTGCTGGCACACAATTTCGTCATTTAAAAGTGGAAGTAATGATGCATTAGATCTTATTTTTCTAACACCAAGTTCATTTTGTGCATGAAATGCAGCAAACGATACGCTAGGCAGGGAGCCTAGGGTTTTCAAAAAATACCCCCTAAAAAGCTAGTATATATTTACATAAACATAAAAATTATAATTATTACATTTCCCTCATAAACAGTTACAAAAATGTTCTATTACTTTTCGGAACCATTATAAATTACATTTTGCCATAACGACTCGCTGTGCAACACTACATTGTTTTGACGAATTTTCAGCAACTGTTTTTGATAAAATAGAAGTCATGTATACCGTTTACAAGATAATTTTCTGACAAACAAAAACGTATAGGGAAAGTTTTCAGCTAAATGTAACAGATTCCAGGTTATTTGGCAAAGTATTTCTAAAAAATAAAAAATGAAATACAAAATTTTAACAAAATAAATAATATTTAAGATTTATGAACCTAAACAATGGTGTCAAATATGCCGTTGGAAAGCGCATTTTCTACTGATCAATAATCACTTTAATTTAGATTAATATCAAAATAAAAACCAGAGTTATATAAGGAAACGTAGAAGCTTGTCAGAAAACTTTGGTGGCCATATTGATTACGTCATTAACACCGCTAGAGGGCGAAGAAAATTTGTGTCGCAGGCTTTTTAGACTCGTCTACCCATGTACTATCTGAATCCAAAGGTTGCCAGTTGTGAAGTTTTTTCAGCTATCCTACTCCACTATAGGGACTATCAACTTACTTACTACCAGTTAATTTATTAATGATTCCATACAAATAACTTATGAAGGTAGCAACATAATGAATGTTTTTGTAGTTAAGAGCCATTTGTGAATTTAATACTATACAGTTAAACCTTGTTTATCTGGACTATCTGGGACCAAAGGCAATCCGGACAATCGAAAATCCGGATAATTCAGGTAATGTGGGTAATTAACAAATCAATATTATTAAATAAGAAGACTTACAGTTTATTACTATGAAAAAAAACAAAGTTTTGTAACAAAAATACATAGTGTACATGCCCTATATAATTAACAAGACCTTAAAAAAATATATTAAAATAACTTTTCACATTATTTCTTAATAAAGAATTTGTCCACTTTCTTCTGTTTCAAACATTTATGGCATTTGAATGTAAACGCTTTATCAATAACAGTTCAACAGGAGGCTCCATGATGTTTGTCAGCTGGTGCGCTTTCTTAAACTCAACAAAAAAGCATTTTATTACCATAATTATACAATTTATGCAGGAACTGTACATTGAATCTAACTCAAACATTAATATTTGGCTTAATTATAGTTACGTTCTTGATAACATGGTTAAAAAAATTTTTATGTGAACATAAAAATAAATTTTCTACAAATATGGACCGGATTATCCGGAGCTCCGGAACAACGAAGGTCTGATAAACGAAGATTTGCTGCACCTATCTTGCATTTGTTGTTCTGTCACAAATATTTCCAACAGATATTTACTAAGTGTGATATAATTGCTGGAAAAAGCTGCACAAGTGAGCACAATTACAAACATTTGTGCAACTTTTTACAGCAATTATATCACACTTGTTAAATATCTGTTGAAAATATTTGTGGCAGAACAAATGCAAGAGAGTTATAGTGTTAAACTCACAGCATTAGCTCTTGAATAAAAGTAATAAAGAAAATGAAAAAAAAAATCAACATGGTGCACACGAACCCTACCTTAATGAGCAGAGAGGTTCCGTCACCTTAAGCATCTGCGTGTAACCATGGAATGTATAACTGCGCGAAACAATTCTGCGATTCTATGAGAATATAAGAAAAATGAATGGCCGAGTACATAGTTATTACAAGATGGTCCAAGTTAGAGTCATCTTTATTTCCCCAGGACAATAAGCACCTGTTCACATTGAGTTTGACCAGAAGTCTCATTTCAGAAGCAACACTTTGTCCCTGAGCAAGTCATTCTGCTTTTTTTTTTTTTTTTTTTTAAATATCCAAAATTAAGTTTTAAACTTGTTGAACTACTTATTTATAATCTTAATTTCAATGATGCAGTGGTACCAAAAAAAATTCGCTAATAATGTTGAATGCCACTACATTTGAAATCAACCATTTACAAAAGATACTCAATTACCATTTTATAAAAAAAAGTTCCAAGAAATGTTTGCACTTCTGACATATTCTAACTTATTTAAGAGTGGATTTAGTGAAAATCTGATTCAATCATTCTAATTTTAAACACAATAAAGTAACGGGTCTAGCGTATGTTGTGAATACTGCTGCCATATTGAAGAAATGATGTAATAGTATGTTTCGTAAACAAGATGACAACATCACTTCAGAATATGAAATCACAAAGGTTTGCAAAGAAAAGTAATTGAGGTCCAAAGAATATTGTGTTCTTTAGATTGGTGCAAGTCAAAGTATAAATACTGAGTCATATTTCATACATTACAGTAAGGTAGTTTTCTGTGTGTATTTCATGGAGTTGTGGTCATTGGGACATGGAGTTTAAAATATACGAGATAATTTTTTTGAAGATTATGTAACACACACGTACCTTAGAGAGCACAAACAAAACTGTTGAGTGGTGAAGTGATTGGTGCTATGAAAAAAAAATAATACGAATCATTATAATATAGGCAACAATAAAGACAAATTTTAAGGAATATTGTTCAACGTATTTGAGCATCTATGAGGTAAGCAAGAAAATAAAATTGTTTTAAAATTGTATTCAAGTTCAGAGAAAAACATGAACAGTGTCTCACAAATTCAATATATTACAGTAATTACAGTACTCATGAAGGGATGTGTAATAGAATTCACAGTGCAACGCAAATCTCTTCCAACCAACGTTAACTTGTGCACATGCCGTGAGTATTTGTGTGTGCTGCCTCTGAGATTGGTGAATTTTTGGTGTTTCATTTTCATTGTTTTCATGTTTCTTATATTATAACGGTAATAACGAATAAAAATTTAAACCTCAAGATTTTTTGATATAGCATTGCAATATTTCCAGGTGATATTTTAAAGGAAAAAAAATGTTTTTGATTAATTTGTGCCATATTAAAAATGGTGTATCATTGTGGAGTTTTTATTGAAAGCATTTATGCCAAAAGTGGTAAAGATTTAGAGAAATTTTTGCCAGTTTAACATTATTGGTTATAAATTATAATTATATAATTGAAAGTAATGAAAAAGTGATTTTTTTTTCCCAAGTTTTTCGAGTTATATATTTTAATGTGGAATTATTTGTTTTTTAACAGGTACATATATATATTTTTGTTATTGATTACTGTTTCTGTTAGTTCATTTGTGTTGTATAAATTGATGAATTTACATCTCAATTGTGAATGTATAGCTACATGAGGATTTGCAATTTAAGCAGCTATTATTATGTTGTGTACAGTTTCTAAAAGTTGGGAGATATTACAATGCAATATTGTGTGAAAGGAAATTAAATTTTTTTGTGTAATGTTAATTTTTTGCAAATGGTCTTTGATATTTACTGTGATAAAGGTTAGTTTCTTCAGTGTTTTTGCATTTTCTTTTTGTGAAATTTAATTTTCCAACCTAAGTAAAAAATAAAAAATTTCTATAATGAAGTATTTAAATTTTTGAGCTCGAGTTTACACACATTGAGGTAGTAAAAATGTTAAAAGTTGGATATGGCTAGGTTAGAACAGCTATATTTAAAATAGGATATGTTGCAAGAAAAACAACAGCCTCAAAATCAGGTTTTTTTTTATCCCAACTGGATTCTAAAAAACTTGGTAGTTGAGAGTAGCATTGAAGTCAGCAAAAACTCATGGTTCAGCAAGTGAAAAATAAGTCAATACTATGGAAAATTATTTAATTCCTTTTAATTTATGTGTTTAAAACAATTTTCAAATCAATATTTGTTTTGTTTTTAACGGCTTCTATGCCACAATTTTGCAGGACTTCATCACTATCCACACTACCAGGTGTTTTAGATACCAGTTAGAATTTCAAAATGTGCTTTTCAAGAAAAATCAAATAACATCTGCAGTGTTAAAAAGCACTATATTTGGAATTTTGTTTTTAGGGAAAAACAGCAATAATTCAGATTTACCATTGTGTATTTTTTTGTGTGAAATTCTGTAGTAAGCTGTGATTCTCACACAAAGACTATAGTATAATTCTACCTTTCAATAAGTTTATAAAAAAAAGTCAAGTGGGAATACAGTATATTCATCTCACAAATATGTTACATTTTTCTTTCCAGAGAGCAAGCAGCTGCCAATTCAGCCTACCTGCAGCAGCTTTAACACATTTATATCTGAGTTCTTTTCCACTGTTAAGTTATTTCATTGTGTGAAGAGTTTCTATTAGCGATTTCAAGCACTTTTTCCTCAATACCATCCAATTTTTAAAGATTTTTAATCTACAATATTCTTGGTCATCACAGCCCTTTCTACTCACTGCCAATTTTCTAAGAATCCAGTTGGAATCGACAAAAGTCCATTTGTAAGATAATAAAGAAACATAAGTACAGTGAGAGGTATTTAATCAGGCATTTTAAGTTTCAGCTCATTCTTTTAAAAGGCACCAATCAAGCCGCTTTGGCTCATATTTGTTTAGGTGGATTACGGCAGTTAACCTTGGCTGCAGTTCACGTTACAGCGCTGCCTGAGTTTACATTTAGTTCAGAGTTTATCACTACTGGCCGTTTGCATTTCAATGCAGTTTTTCGTGATTTCTAGCAGGTTACACTTCACATTTTCACATCTGGTATTCCCGTTAAAACTATATTGGCGTTTGATAATCCAGCAAAATCATTAATCCACTATGGCTGTGGGCACAAAGTTGCCAGATAAAAATCCTTTTCCTGTAATAATTTTTTAACTTGACATAAAAACATGATGCCATTTAACCATTAATTAACTTTTACCATCAAATAATTCTTATTTTTTTAATCCTTCGAGAAACTTCTAACAATTTCATTAATATAGTTTCCTTTTTCCTTCGAGGCTGCAATATTATTTTAAGATTGCTAAAATCAGCAAAAAGAAGTAGGCCTGTATTCTGAACAATAAGGTAATATGTCATTTGACAAAGAGGTATTAAAATATTACAAGTGGTTTTTTTTAACCTGTAAAAAGTCTTCATTAATTATGTTGGTTTATTTATGTTTTAACATTGTAATCATCACTGCGTAGACAAAAATATATTATTCAGGATTGTTTTATTATGTTATGTTCTAAAATGAACAAAGTGCACCAAATGGTTTCAAATAAATAAAATAATCATCATTATATTTAGTGTGTTTATTAGATCTGGATCGCTATTTGTTTAAATGTATTGTATTTATTATGCTATATACATATGTGTTAAAATTTAAATATTCACATACTTTTCATTACTATTATTTGATTGTTTTCCCTTGATTTGGATTGTAAAACTAATATATTTTAATTTGAAAATTTGGAGCCCAAACTTCGGAGCCAAGTTCATCAAAATTGATACTGTTGTGGATAAATAAGAATTTTTTTTTTTCATGCTTGTGTGTTGTTGAAGGTTTGGGTAATTTTTTTATAATGATTCAGGAATTTAATTTAGGAAAAAAAAATTCAAAAAAAAAATAAGAATTTTTCTATTTAAAAAACTTACATACAAGGAGTTTGGCCAGTTACATTTTCATTCTCAACATGCCTTAGTAGTTTGTGTTCTAGTTCTAGTTCTTGAAATACGGTCCCATCCGGCAGAAAGCTTGAAACTTGGCATGCATGTAGCTTATATATATGTTCTTTAATGTAGAAGTAGAAACACGTCAGGAACTGAATTCTTACCCTCCTTCCTCCCTCTATTGGGTCCCAAATCGTGATTTTTTTCAATATTTAATGAAAATGGTTAAAGCTACAATAAAATTTCCCAAAACCAATATGTTCTACATTAAATTATCTAAAGAAAAGTTCTTGGATGTATGTTGATAGGATTTATGGTTTTCAAAATATGACTGCATTTGTTCCAATTTTTTTGCAACAATGCACACCATTTCCTTAATAAGACGAAAATATACGCAACTGTAAGTAAATGGCCGCGCATGCAAAGAATATAGTAGCTTATATATATGTTCTTTAATGTAGAAGTAGAAACACGTCAAGAACTGATTCCCCCCCCCCTTCCACCCAATCGCACACTGTGTCCTCAAACAAGGGTTTTAAATATTAAATTAAAATGGTTAAAGCTACGATACAACTGTCAAAGATCAATATGTTCTGCTCTAAATTATCTACAGGACAGTCTTTGAGAGGCCAGTGCAGGGAAGCCCTGACTTCTTACATAGACATCGACCTGTAATGCAGCTGCGACAGGAACACTTCGTCAACGCTTTCACAGATGCTGAGGTTTCTTTTTTCGTACTCCATAATGGAGTCCAAACACCATCTTCTTTCTTCCATCCCCAATCCTCGAAGTTAGGATATTCAGGGTTTGCTATCAAGCTCTGACCCCAGATCAGTCCCGCTTGCAAACAAGCTCGTTTTGTGTGCTGTAGAAGAGCACCAAATGTAGGTGGCAGCCTATCCCTAGCCCGTCCCCTGATGAATAAGAACTTTCTTGCTTGATCGATGTCTTCTGCGTCGCTTGTGTTATCATATGTAAGGATAACATATCTCGCCAAAAGATCCAACTGATGGGGTTCAATTGCATTTACAGGCTGTGACAATACCTGAAATACTTTATAGACTTCAGGGAAGGAATTTCATGTTTTCAAGAACGACTTCTTTTCCTTTCCACTGAATCCCGATACAGTATCACAGCCTGTAAATGCATGGAAGAACAACGTGCCACTGCATCTGTCTGGACCAAGTGTATTCACGAGATGGTGGACAGCAATAACACGGGAAGCTTTTCCAACACCGAACGATGTCCAAAGTTCCTTTAACTTCATTTTTTGAAGCACACCGTATAGGGAAACTGCAATAATGACTACATCTGTATCCACAGTTCTGATTATAATGCTAGTGTGACCATGCTGCACAGCATGTAAGACATGGAGGAAGAGTCTGGAATCAGCTTCTTCTTGTATCGACTTCAGGAAAGACATATCTGTGGCACCATTACTTAAAACTTCCTCCCCTTTGGTAGCAACAATCATTTTCTCATGTTGCACCTGCTGGAGTCCGTCAGCTAAGAAGTTGAATAGTTCAACTTTGTTCTCCGATGAACGAAGAAATTTTTGCCAGTTTGTTGGAAGTTTACCTGCTGATGTGACCCTTTGACGAACACCTGTTCCTCGCTTCTCTCGTGTAAAATTCTTGAGACTGTCGTCATGATAGACATCAAAAACTACATCTACTCGATTTCCCTTCTGGTTCGTAACGTACCTAATAAAAGATTTGCTGTAATCTTTAAATGTAATGTTTGTGCCCGGCCTTATCATTTGAACGACAGCAGACCCATCCAGAAATGATGCAGTGCAGTCTATGGGTTCTTGGCTATCTGTCTCGTTTATACAACTTTCATTTTCATCTTTTTCATCTTCATTTTTGTTTTCTAAACATTTTATAAGTTCAGATTTCGCCACAGGTCTTATATGTCCTGTTTCCGAGAGGGACGGAGGAAATGGTTGGTTTTCGTGTTTAAAAAAATCATCCATATCCCCTTGCCTATGCTGACAGGCGATATATAGTTTGGAAAATATGACGTCACTTTTTGCCATTGCAAGTTTTGTGGTCTGTTTTGACTTACAAGAAGCTTTACCGCCAAATATGTTGACATTGTTTCTCTTGATAGGATTGAAGATAGAAACATCCCTTAAAATGATTTGGTGCTCCACAAATTCAGTGTATTGGGTATTTCCAAGACTTGTTAATGATCGCATACCTTCTTCAGCAACTTCTCCAACAATTATGTGAGTATCTACAGATTGTAATTCATTATCCAACAGTGAGTTATCCATCGCCAATGATATTCTTTGAATGCGTGGCCATTTACTTACAGTTGCGTATATTTTCGTCTTATTAAGGAAATGGTGTGCATTGTTGCAAAAAAATTGTAACAAATGCAGTCATATTTTGAAAACCATAAATCCTATCAACATACATCTAAGAACTTTTCTTTAGATAATTTAATGTAGAACATATTGGTTCTCGGAAATTTTATTGTAGATTTAACCATTTTCATTAAATATTGAAAAAATCACGATTGGGGACCCAATAGTGCAGGGAAGGGGGGGGGGGGGGGGGGGGGGAGAATTCAGTTCCCGACGTGTTTCTACTTCTACATTACAGCACATATATATAGGCTACATGCATCACAAATCTCATGCTTTCTGCCGGAAGGGACCATACCTTTATATTTTTTGAACTAAAAAGCTGTACTAAACTAACATATTGCCTTCGTTGAAATCTTGCATGTTTTGTTCAGAAATTCCCACCACTCAGGATTCACAAAATGGCATGAATTTGTGTTAGTATTTCATATTTATTGTAATATTGTAACAAAATCATGTAGCAACGCACATTTTTCCAGAATGTTAATGTCTGCTCTAAACTTAGGAATTGGTATGTGTTGCTTTTTATTGCAGTCTGTAGTGTGAATTTTTTACGAACGGCATTCATTATATTGAAATGTAGTTTTCCCAAAGAGACTGGTTGGTAAAATATATAATCATAACATCAGTGAATGATTGATTAGGTTAGTTCAGAACCCTTTCAAACACTGTAAAAATATAACATAATACATATGAATTCTCTCTACAGAAGTTTTTTTTATACCCCGGATGGATCATAGAAAGTTTGATGGTTGCTAACATTTTTTAAGTTCAGGAAAATTGGGTGGTTTATTAACAATTTAATATCAACATATCTTAGAGCCAGTTTATTATTTTCTGGATTAAATTTATCTCATTTTAACGATTTTCACAAACAATATCCTTCGACTTCATCTGCATCCCCATGACCGAGATTTCTCAGAATTCAGTTAGAATTTGAAAACATCCTTTTCTGGGATAATCAAACATTAGGTAGTACTTGCTACATACTTTCATAAGATAGTTAAACATCATTAGTTATACTAACAAAATTCAATTTTCAGAATTATTCCATTAGCAAAATTTATTTAAACAAATATATTACCATGCCACGTAACTTCTGCAGTCTGCATGCCACCTTCTCCAAACACAACCCAGGCATGATCTTCAGAGAGAGCTAAGTGAACGTCTTCATATCCAAGAACTTGACAGCCTGCTACCACGGCAAATGCCACACCAAAACAATCCAGTTTGTTGCCTGGAAAAAAAAAATGGAAACTCGGAGTCACAAACCAATGTCCCTTAGGTGTATTCCTAGTTTACCTGTAACAGTTTAAAAAAAAAATTAAATACTAAAAAAAAAAAATTTATTCCATACCTGTTAGGTAGCTATACAGACTTTGCAAATGTGCTCGGTCCTTATAATAACTCCTTGTCAGGGAGTTCCAAACCACGTCAGAAACCTTTTTTACGAGTTCCCTACTGGCGTATTTGCCAGTGCCAAATTGCGTCAAATCTACAGAACCTTTTATCAAGGCGTGAAATTTCGCGTAGAGCGCTTGTGAGATGTGATATTCGACAGCGGGTATTTTAGCACATCCTTCAACATTGTTTTCTTTATCTTGCACGGTGACTGTTCTGTTGCATGTCAGTGAATTTTCAACGGCGCCAACAATAATCGACAACCATGCAAGATCAGGTTCAGTGGTACCTTCCAACTGCTGTTTAAATAACTTCTTTATGGAAGCAACATCTTCCAAAGGAAATAATTGTCGATCAATTTCTGTAAAACCCGCCATGACGAGAAACAGCTACATTTTGTTGGTTAGCGGTTACAATCTGCCATTATTGAATTGTAATAGGTACAGGATAGCCAGCAAGCAAACATAGCATTTGTAAAAAACCAGATTACACTTAGTAGTTTTTCTAAAACAATTATTTTAAAAATGATAATTTATGTAAATTCCTTACTTGAAATTACAAAATATCTCTATATCTAATAATTACACACAATAATTGGACAACAACAATAATCAAACGTTGGTTAACATGTACTGATTCGAATTTTTTTCCATTTATTTACTTCCGATACTACATACAAACACTAATAACACTGCATGTCCATCATCGAACATTTGTAATAATGGAAATTAAAAAAAGTTTTAAAAAATTGCGACAACAAAAAAAAAAGGAGTATTGTATTAATTTTTTTTTTCGAAACGCTTGGCTGGTACGAGAATCTTCTAATTTCACTTTGCTTAAGCTTCGCTGGTCACCTAACCTACAGGCGAGCTGAGTTGCCTTCCTATTAGATGGTGCAGTGGGTTTCACGATGAAAAAAACATAGTTCATTATTGTAAAAAAAATGTAACGAGTAGGTTGAGAACACCTGTTACATACTGGTGTCTGGCAAGTGGCGGCGTTCAGTATCTGTAGCCATTTGTAGCCACAAGCTGACGCCGACCGCCAATGCTCCTGTATGTCGCATAGACCACTATGCCTCATCAACGTCTCACAAAGGTGTGTGCACCGAACGCGCTCGAGCGCGCACCAAAGTGTAGAGCGTGCAACGAGGCGAACGCCAGGCAACAAGTGATACGTCGGCGGAAGGATCCGGCCGGGTGTGGCATATCCCTCCGCCGAACTACAACAAATGTAATATATGTATTTTTTCCACAGGATTTTATTAGACATTATTTTTATCAATTAAGAGTTTAATTCCTTCAAAATTATGTTTCACTGTGCACCTTGTCCCGAACCTGGCCGGTTCAGTTTCCCGCGAAAATCACACGTTTCCGTGGGAGGGCTGGCAGGGGAGGGGGTCACGCGCGGTGAGAGCAGGAGTATCCTTCCGGAGCTCTGAGAGGCCAGCAGCCTCCGCGCAACACGGGACCAGCAACTTTTGTTTTCACCGACATGTAGTTTCAATAGTCGTAATTTTTCTCAAACTTTTCGTACAGTTCCATGGTCGGCCTCAATTTACCATGTGGTATTTCACTTAAATTATTCAGTGCTCCAAGACGAGTGTTCAGCATTATACGTAAGTACTGTGGGGAATCTACGAGAAGTTACATCGGCGCTTCACGCAACAACCTAGCCGACCGGCTAAATAGTTTCAGGCGACACGTGCCACCAAACTTACTAACGAGTCAATATCTGGGACAAGTCTAAGAGTCTAAGAGTCAGGTAGAGTCGCCGGAGTTACGGGCCTACGTGTCAGCCCAGTGTAATACGTAATGTGTAATAGTGAAGTGTTTTATTCGTCAGGGTACAATATGTCATGTTAGGGTTTATTCTGTAACCGCCGCGCGGTATCGTGCCACAAAACTTTCTAACGAGTCAATATCTGGGACAAGTCTAAGAGACAGGTAGGGTCGTCGGAGTTACGGGCCTACGTGTCATTAGCCCAGTGTAATACGTAATGTGTAATAGTGAAATGTTTTATTCGTCAGGGTGTAATATGTCATGTTAGGGTTTATTCTGTAACTGTCGCATCATGTGCAAGAGTATGTCCTTCACACGTAGTAAAATCGTGAGCCGCCACTGAGAAAGTGCCTGCGCGTGTGACTATTCAATTCGGGACAACCATTACGGCCAGGACAGGCAGCACTTTGTATAGGGCTGTGCTGTAATAAATTCATCAGGTATCAATCAGTAATTTTGTGTTATTCTTCAGGCGTCCCGAGTGGCCATAACAGCTCAGGGGGCCCTACTGCGTTAACCCCTACCTCTAGCCACAAGGCCGAACCTACCCTGAGATCACGAATCATATAAAAATCACATAAAACTCAATGGAGGTAGTGGGGATGGCGTCAAAGCATTGTCGCAGTGGCCCACACTTTTAGCGTGCAGATTTAAGTGTAAGGCTGCATACTTTTACCCATAAGCAAATCTGTTTCAAACAGTAGTTGGCATTGTTGGCAAGTGACTCACACCTCTTACTGCATCATGTTATTGGTTCATGGACAGTTCCACCTGGGACTTATTGTGATTTTCGATCAGCTGTTTACTATCTATCCTTATTCCCACACATGCATGAAATTTGAATGACTGCTGGCCTACTCGAAGTTATCTGATGCTCCCCAACCTGAGTCAGAACTCAAGGAGCGTGTAGTTACTTTCGAGCAGGAGGAGTGAGTGTGGCCACATTAGTAAGTTGGCCAGAGAGGTGACAATCAACATAAGAAGGAAGTGTTAAATTCCATAAACATTATTTGGCGAATATAAACAGGACTATGAAACAGATATAATGCATATGTTGTGCGATATTATAATGTGATGGCCATAAGGTTAAAATCTCGATTGAGTATTATATTCTACCTTCTGGTAATATAACGAAGACAACAGTAGAATGGGTGTAATGAATGACTAATAAACATTATTTGTAATAGTTAAACAAAATCTTGTATTAGTATAATAATTCCTCCAGATCACGAAACATTACAAAACATTACTCTTTTGAATTAATGTTGCCAATATGATAGCACACTATTGCAAATGTTCATTAACTTATGCACAACCTGTTATTGCTGTTATATGTTATTTGAATAAGATGCACTGTTAACACAATCGGTATTACATAATATCTACACTCCAGACCACTAGTCTTGGTATTAATGATGTAAGCATTATACAATTAAAAATTATAGAAATCTGCTAACACATATTATTTGAATAGACTTAACCAATATGTCCATTCCTATATGCTATTTTAGCATTTATTAAAATGTAGCTTCAATGTGAATATATATATATATATATATATATATATATATATATATATAATGACACTCAAATCAAAAATGGTCTCAAATCTTACGAAAGTTAATAAACTAACTGGCATTATCAACTATATAAGTGTTTTCATCCAATTGTAAGGAGTAAAAGTCACTTCATTTCAAAGCAGAAATAAGTTGCAGTTTTATATTTTTCAGAGATTTCTTCTATTCTCCTTTTAACCGTGTTATTTGATAGTGGTATTTCCCCTATTTTCTTCGTTGCTTCACCTCGAATCACGAACGCGACCAGAAACTGTGTCCGACTTCGTGACAGGGAGCGCTTCTCTCAGCTGCCTCCCATAGCAGCCCAGTTTCAAGAGCTCAGCTTAGGTTGGCAGCTCCAGCCATGCCCCGTTCTAATGTTCCAGTGCCATTGGGCATGTATCGGCATCTGGCATAAGAGATTTTTCACGAGCTAGCATATCCCACCCCTCCGTCAATTCCAGGAACACCACTCAGACTTGGGCCAGGAACCTCGCCTCCTCAAGGACACCGCGCTTGCCGGCGAAAGGACTGTTTCTGCCATCTCGCAGTGAAAAATACAACTACTAAACTTTAGTTCCAAGAACTTTAGCGGCCGTCAGCTCCCCTCTCCATAGTTAATTATTAGCATGACAGAGCAAGCACCAGTTAGTCCCTTAAGGATCAGACTTACGCTAGTTCCACCTCGTGGGTTTGCTGCGTAATAAAACCGAGACAGTTCCGCCTGTTCCCCGAAAGAGCACACTATTTTAAGAGCGCGACTACCCTTCGTTATTTTTCTTTTGGTAGGTGGAGCGATTCCTACGCGCACTATGTCCAGCTTATCAGAGGTCAGTTCCCCCACTCCCTTTGGCCTTTGGCCCAACTTTTAACTACATTCAGCCTTATAGTTTGAGAGATTCGTCCCCCTGTCGACACTTATCGCCCGCGACTTTATTCGCAAACTATCACGCCACGACTAAATTAAGGGATGTGATCCCTAAAGTTCGGGATTGTTCCCTGACTGTTTATATATTTTTATTTTCTAGTTGGATAGACGACATTAGGTCAGACTAGTAGCTATTTTTGTACCATGTCACGCGACGGGCTACCGCGAGCACTCGTATAGCCTCTTCCGAGAGAATGATTATCTTCATTCCACCCCCAGACTGGTACGTGTAAAATTCAACATCCTTTTGGCTATAGTTGCCTCCCCATTTAATCTTTTTCCCTAACTTCTCAATTTATTTTCTATTCTGACCACTGGATCCCTTTTTTGGTTTCAGTGGGGTTCAAGATTAATGCAAGATTTGGTCCAGAATTAATCGAAGAGATTATGCTAGAGAGCAGGCTTTTGTCCAGCTCAAGCCCATCCCTGAAGTCTACTAAATTTATGCCTGTCCCTCTGGAGTGAATTCTGCGAGTACCTCCCACTTATAGTCACCACCAGTGAACTGTCAACAATTAAATATTGTTTAATCAAATTATGTATAGTCCTGCACTGGTTGGACTAATAAATGTTTCAACTTATTTTTTTGTGAAAAAATGATTGTTAACCTTGTAAAATTTGTAATATATGTAATTGACAACTTCTAATGGCCCAGGCCCCTCCATCATTAATTCTGATCATTGTAATTTTGTAATTTTTAAGAATGTCAAAAGAAAAAAATGAAAATCTTAATTAACAATAAAAAGGGTAAGCTTTAAGCAAACTTATTTGGTTTTGTTTATTCACTTCAAATACGATCCACTTTTCTAGTTCATTTATTGTGAGAACTAAGTATTGTTTTTATTGTTTCTCCCTTGTGTACCTCTGAGTATACAGTTGTTACTATTTCACTCACTTAAAGCAGCTTCCAGAACTTTGATAACAAAATTGATATAAAGTTTTTGTTTAACCACACAAAACCTGAAACAGTACGAAACCATTGCAACCTTTGACACCACTCCCGCTGCCTGAATAAGGTTTTGAGTAATTATTAATCTGAAAATGATCTCAGGGGCAAAAACGGGGATTCGACCTCGTGGCTGCAGGCAGGAGTACGTCGCGACTTGAAAACTACCCGGGCTGTTTAGGCCACCCAGGACGCCTTGGAAATAAACGGTAAACTGATTGAAAAGACACTGCACTTTATTAAGACCGTTACACTTGCTTGTCCAATGCCTGGCCGCGTCTGTTGTCTGACCGTCGCTTCACGAGAGGTTCTATGCGTTGGCGATGCGCGCGAACAGGATAGATGGCAAAACTGTACGTAATGGTTTATCCTGTGGCCGTTACCGACGTGAAGGATGCGGCAAACTATCGCGGAGCTGATAGGCTGCAACGGTATATGCAGTGAATGACGTTAACATGTAGTACGGCAATATATAATTAAAGTTCCTACAGGTGATTGCAATCTAATCCACTACAAATGCGAATGCTTCGAAATGTGCGTAAGCCCGGCTAGATGAAAACATATGAGAGTCACAGCCACTTATTACAGATTAACAAAGTTATGATTTGGTTAGATTGAAAATACATATATTACACAGTTAAATAAGCTGAAAAGAAAACATGTAGATTAAAGAGTTAGTACATGACACACGAGGCTTGCTAGGAGCCCTTGACAAATAAAGATTCGCTGGCTTCGAAGCCTGGAAACTGCGTATGACTCAAGTCCGCTGTCAGAATACTCAGGACGTGAAAATTACGTAGTAAGTTTAAATATCCCTCTTGGAATTAAAATGAATTAAGTTAAGAGCTGCACGAAAAGACGTACGACTGAGTGGGGTCGGGCGCAGAGCTAAATGAAAAAGATATGATAAACTTACAACTATTGCGATGAACTGGACGTGGCGCGAAAACTGTAGGCTCTGCGTTCGCGGAGCGACCGACTCCTGTGAGCTCCCGATGGCAACTGGCGCGAGGGCGCCGCGCGACCTCGCGCCAAGACACGTGAAGGGCGGGAAAACAACTCCGACTAGTTTTGGACTTCAATTATATATTTGACATTACATGATCATTTAACATTTGTACATCATTTTCACATTATTACAGTATCTTTTATTTGTTATTAATTTGGTTGTTTTAAAAATAAGAATTACTGATTTAATTTAGCGCAATGCCACACTCGGCCGGGCGCTGTAGTCGACTTGGTGTTCGTCGCGGCGCACTTTCACTCACTCGGCGAACATCACGCTCGGGCCTGTTCGATGCACTTCAGAGTAAGTGTTGTTGGGATGTAATGGCCTGTGCGATCCAGAGGGAACACCGGCGGTTGGCGTCACCTTTATATTTAAGTCCTGTAGAGACATTTTTCATACTGGTCCTAGTCGATATAAAATCTATTTTCTTATTTTGAAAAAAAAAAAAGCTATATGCTTATTAACACATTCTGGGTGTTTGGTTGAAATGTGTCTTTTTAGCTTAGAAGGCTTAGTGATATGATTTGCTACTGGTTCTTCCTCTGTGCCTACAAATGTAAACCCATATTTAATATAATTGGTACCTACTGTATTTCCTGAAGAAAGTGTTTGATTTCTTTGTATTCGCCTGGACTTTACCCTTTTCAGATGGCTCACCTTCAATAATAGCTACTTGAGAAATTGTCCTCTTACCAAAAGATCCTGTTTTCAACCATTTGTCTATCTTTAAAATTTTACTAAACCAAAACACAACCACAAAGCGAAAACTCAAACAAAACACCAACTCACTGCACGATGTCCACAGTAAGACTGAGTGACTGAGGTTAGTAAACAATAGTGCTCACATAGCGTGACCTTAGGCAGTGTGGAGGTATAACTGGAGGGGGAGCGGCATTGCCAGAGTGTGCACCACCTGTGTGACTGTGTGAGTCATCTGGGGGGATATAGTGATTCTGTTGTCTGTCCCAGATACCAAAAATCAAGAACCAAGAAAACAATCAAAACAAAATTTGATTTGTTTCGATTTTTTTTTATCTTTTCTGGTGGTTTATTCAATGGTTTCTGATAGTTTTAGGATCGAGTTGCGACCCACCAGTTGGGAACCACTGCTATAGGCTATTTACCTAAAGATGAGAGCCAATGCTCTAATAATGAAAATAAAAGTCTGGTAGCACACCTGGCTGTAAAGACAGAAAATCAGCTGAGCTCGGGGAACTTAGATAGAAGGGGATGTAATCAGAATTATATGTTGGTAGATTGGGTAAGTCTTGGAACGATATGCTGCATACGAACAGGGCTGGCATTTGCAAGGAAGTTCCAAGGCTGTCTGAAATAAAATGTCTTTATCAACGATATGTACCTAAAGGGGCCCTCAAACTAGCAAAAATTTTACTCAATATTTTGAAGGTGTCGTGTTTGTACAAAAATATTGAGAGTGTGAGGAAATATATTGCGCAAAAAAAAAGGGGTGCTCAATATTTTGTGGAGTGTTCAAAAGTTTTCTGAAAGTTTAGAAAAGTCAATATTTTGTAGCACGAGAGTGCCGTGTGAGGGGGCTGACAAAATATTGCGCAATATTTTTTCATTCTGTCTGGAGCGTTTGACACGTGTACACAATGAGTGAACCACCTGTGAAACGAGTGAAAGCAGGGAGGAAGGAAGATGAACATTCATTTTTGCTGCAGTGTATTGAGGTAAGTGCCCTACCAAAAATTTACACTAGAAAACAAAAAAAAAAAAAACAGAACTTTACAACAGAAACCAACAGAAATACAATAGGAAACAACAAGATTTGCTATTTTCTATTAGGTTTTGTTGGTTTATGATGTTTAGCATTCTGTTGGTTATGTTGTATTTCAGTGTTTTTCGTGTATTCTGTTGTGTTTTGTTGGTTTCTGCTGTAAATTTTTGGTAGCGTGGTGGGAAACGAGGAGGCATAGTGGAAAATGTTTGATATCGCATGTTGAAACACTTATGTTTGTTGTAGGTGTATAGGTCACTTTCTGCCCTTTGGAAAGTAAAGTCCGATGAATACAGGGATAGGGACAAAAAGGCCCTGGCATGGACTACATTATTGGAGGTGTACCAAGAAAAATACCACTCTGCTATGGAAGATGATGTCAAAAAGAGGTTCAACTCGCTGCCTAGCCTACTAACTTCAGAGCTGAGTTGAACAAAGTACTTGCCAGTAAAAAATCAGGAACAGACCCAGACAGTTTGTACGTATCAACCAAATGGTTCTACGATGATTTTGCACAATTCCTGACAGACCAAGAAACACCGGCCCCTTCTATAAATACCATGGAGGAAGAAAATTAGGTAGGTAAACAATATAATGTTTTTCTTATCAATGTATTGGTTTTGAGTATGTAGGTAATATACATTGAACAACAGTGATAGGTACAGTGTACATATGATAAAGGAATGAACTAAATCATTAAACAATACCAATTGCTTTGTCCTGCCAAGAAACTACACCAGGTCCATTGAAGTACTCAGTGAACGTATCTCTAATATTTTTGCTCTAGTTGTCGGATTCCTGATATTACGACTGTTTTCAAGCAATGTGTCGTATATTTTCCGGTCTCCAAGAACCAGGAACATTTCGCCCAGTCTATACAACCTCCTGATCCACGGAGTCTGCTGGCATACATGCATTCGCTGGATGCTGTTGTAGAAAATTATTTAAATAACAACAAGCCAACATAATTTTCCTTTCTTTTTCTGGAGCAAGTTAAATAGGTGCACGAAAAATCTAAATCTTGAAGCCATTATCCCAAATACATTTTCTGAAATTCGCCGAGCCCTGTTGCATCGATAGTTGAATATTCGCTGCTCTCGAGAGATGCCAGTTTCCGGGTAAGGTTTCATGATGTTTGGCGATAAAGGAAATGCGTCATCACCAACAATAACATAAGGTGTAGTTCTCGGACAATTAGGCAAGGTTTCTCATGAGGAAGGCGTAGGCTACCATTCAACAGCTTTTCTCCAAACTGCGTGTATCCCAACAAACCACCATCAGAAACACGACCGTTTCTGCCACAATCAGCCATTAGAAATTCGTTATTAGCATTTACTACAGCTAGTAGTACAACACTGAATTTTCCTTTGTAGTTGTAATAAAATGATCCAGTGTTGTGGGGTTTGACAATTTACACATGTTTGCCATCCATGGCCCCAATGCAATGTGGGAAATTCCATAGCTCGCTGAACTGCTGTTCCACATTCTCCCACTCAGCATGGTACCTCGGTAACTGTAAAAAAAAGAAAACATGTTAACCAAAATCATTTTTACCTTAGCTTTAATGACTGACTGCAAAATATATCTGTGTAACTATTCTCTACGTATATGTGTGCTACTTGGGTTGTTTTTGAACGTTCAATGTAAGCAGATCAAATTTCTGTTTCAGGGTTTGGTTTTTCTACATACTGAGGACAGTGAGGACAGTGAGAATATCGAGCCTTCCAGCCAGCAGCCTCCTCCAGGCCAGGCTCAGCAGATTAACCAGGGTGCTTCGACTTCTCAGCAGCAGCAGTCACAGAAATCAAATAAGAAAATGAAAAATGTTGGTATTAACCAAACTACTGAGCTTCTTGAACTTGCATGCTCACGACTTCGACAATCTGCCTCTGCTCATGATCATATTGCTACAACTTGGGCACGAGAGCTCGAGCTTATGCAACCTGATCAGCAGATGTACGCCAAAAAATTCATAAGCGAAATCCTGTTTGAAGGACAAATGCATACACTTCACCACCATTCAGTGGTCATAAATCAAACAATGCAGGAAATATCAAGCACTCCCACAACTTCATTCTCCAGATCGACTGGGAACCTCTCCTCCGAACCATCACCAATTGATGACGGCTTCAATACCTTGCACGATGAACAACTGCCCATCAGTAAATTGTTTATTGTCAATAATAATGGTGGTCAACAGTTAGTAGTTGAAGAAACACCCCCACAAGGAGGAAACAACGATTCAATGACGACCTATTTCGCCAATTTCCAATGAACTCTGATAAACGAACTAAAATGTTTTTTTTCTCACTTTTCCCCACATTGTTGAATATGCGTCTCATACGATTTATTCTGTATGTAGTACACGTGTGAATTATATCGTACGTTGAGGTCAATAGTGGGACAACTAAAAAAAGGTGATTTTTGAGTTAAATGCGGCTGCTTCTAGAGGAATACGAAAGCTACAATGGACAACTGAAATGACTCTCCTAGGTACAATAACGGCCATCCAAGGAGTGATGGTTACATTATGCCACTTAAGAGAATGAAAGTTAAACGAAAACTTTCAACTCAATTTACTCGAAATGACTATTTATTAGTTGTCCCGCTATTGATCTCAATGTGCGATATGTATTTGTATTATACATAATTAAACGTTCCTATGTTTATATATTTGCAGTTTTCTTACCTTTATGTAATCCTTTAAGCATATGCAAAGTGCTTTGCAAGTCTCCATAACTATTTCACTGATAGTAGTCGTAGCTATGTACGTTGAAAATTTCAGGTCCTCAAAGCTGTTCCCAGATGCTAGGAAGCGCAGAGTGAGACTTAGTCTTTCAGTTGGAGAAATCGCTGTCCTCAGTCGTGTATCACGTTTTTCAATCAGAGGGCGAACCTTGTTTAACAGTTTCTCAAAAACCTCTTCATTCATCCTCAGGTAATTATGATAAAGTGTAGGTAGCAGGCTCAGTTCACTAAGTAGATTACGATGACCATGAGTAGGTCGATTCTTCAACCAATTACTGACCCACACTCTTTTCTTCTTCTTAAACGTCGCCTTCAACGCTGTACACAGTGTAACTATAATACTTGCAACCTCCGGGTCAGCCCTGGGTAAAAAAACGTAGGCGGCTATGACTGAGTACGACATGAGGCGCTGTGCTTCCATAAAGAATGTTAACTCGAAACTGAAAATTTGTGCAATATTTTTTTGTTGTGTGAGGGATCCAGAAGATTCAATATTGTTGTACAAAAATGAGCTCAATAATTTTGTGCAATATATTGAACGAAATTTTTGCCAGTGTGAGGGCCCCTTTAGCCTTCGGCGATGGGTGTTTGCAACACAATGTGTGGTTCACATATGCCACAAATTATCACTTTATACTAAAATACTTTGACGCCGACCGCCGGTGCTCCCTCTGGTTCGCACAGGTCGTTATGCCACAACAACACTTACTCTTAAGTGCACCGAATACGCCTGGGCGTGATGTCCGCCGAGTGTAGGAAAGTGCGCCGCGACGAACACCAAGACGACGTCAGCGCCCGGCCGGGTGTGGCAATGCGCCTAATTAATTATATAATTATTCTGTCAGATTAAAACAACTAAATTAATAACAATTTAAAAGAGGATTCATGTAAGGGAAATTATGTCTAATTGTCTTATAAGCATATATTGTGTAACTTGTCTTCAAGTCCAAAACTGGCCGGGTCGGTTTTCCCGCGTTCCACGTGTTTAGGCGCGAGGCCGCAGGGCGGTCTCATGCCCAGTTACCGTCGGGAGCTCGCAGGGGTCGGTTGCTCTGCGAACGTCGGGCAATCAACTTTAGCGCTTCTTCAACATATCAGCAATAGTGTAAGTTTTTGTAAATCCTTTAAACAGCTCGGCGCCGACCCCACCCCAGTCGCACGATATTTCGTGCGACTCTTAACTTATTAAATTCATCCCAACAGGGAACTTTACTTTTATACGTAATTCCATGTCCAGTTTAAGGACAGTGTAATAGTTGTACGCAGTTTCGGCTTCATAGCCAATTAATTATCATCATCGAGGATTCTTTGTAACGAGTGTTGAGAATACTACTGACTAACTTTCGTCTTTTAACTTTCACCATTCTAACTGTGTAATTTGTAACGTGTGTTTTAATTGAATAACTTTCAATTCCAAGAAACTTTAGCGTGTACGTCTCCCGTTGGCGTTTCTACGTAATTTTAAAGACATTAATATTTCGTCGCAGGCTAGACTGCAAACCATCCTGAACATAGGATTTTCTCTACGTGTTAACGTGTCTGCATAAGTTTGCCGTCGTCCGGGGTCTCGGGCTCGAGTCCCGGTGTGGCTCCTAGTGGGAAAAGGCGGTTCTTGCTACGTGTTGTCCGGGTGGGCGCCAGACTAGCTCGGTTCTAGTCGTGAGTTTGGGGTCGTGGATGTATGTGCCCCTGCGTGGCCCACTAGGGCCGGCGGCGGTGTTGCGTGAGATGATTTTAAATAATAGGCGTGGAGTTGAGTTGGTGGTGTCGTACCTTTTATTCATAGGAACGAGTCGTACACAATACAACACTCTACAGAGGTCCCTGGGGGGTTTTACTCGTTATTCCGTGGCGCCGTATGGTTTGTGTTCCGCGTTACGTGGCCTCGGACGCTGTTACGTCTCAGACGTCTCACTGGGTACGCAGGTAACGTAATTTCGTAACACAAAGGTGGGACACAATATACACTGAATTAAGGGGGCGCGCACAGGTTACGTGGCACTCGTTACTCGGGTAACGTAAGTTAGCAATACAAAATACGGGATACAAAAATACACTGAATTAAGGGGGTGCGCACAAGTTACGTGGCATTCGTTACTCGGGTAACGTAAGTTAGCAATACAAAATACGCGATACAAAAATACACTGAATTAAGGGGGCGGACGATTGGAGACGGCCAATCCCGTATGCAAATGTCTCGGCGCGGGTGTTGTGCCCACTGTGGTGAAACACGCACCGCAATTAAGTTTGTCCAAGTTCCCTTGCGGGTTTGTGGTCAGCGCCGTGCGCGTGACCTTAAGTAAAGTTCTGTAAGTTGCGGGAGGCGGCCCGTGCCGTATACTGAAGAGCAGCCCCGCTGACCAAGTGTGGTGCAGGGTGTCTTTAAATTGATGCGGCTGGATTAGGTCCTGGGCCGAAAAAAGGGACCGGGTACTCACGGAGAGGTTAAGCAATAAAAGGGGTTCTGTTAATTAGTGACTCCGGACGTTACTTTCGATGAAGACAAAGGATGTTGCCTCTCCGTGGGACGTAGGTCCGCCCCGGTCCGTGAGCTGCGCTGAACTGCCGAACTGGCATGGCGTCCGAGGGAGGCTCGTCCTCTCTCGCGCCAGGCGTGACCTCATTACGCCAGACTCCAAACGGGTGTGTCTGGAAGAGAATTTATTGTCGCTAAAATCCTAATTTAATGTTTCAGGAGGAATGGGTACGGTTCTTCTCTTGTCTACTCAGGTTTCCGCGGCTTTGCCTTTAATTGCTGTTCGGGTCGCCTGACTCGGGTGGGCCATGGCCAGGGGTGTGTTCCGTTAGCGGGAGCGTATACTGGCGGGTGCAGGTCGGGCTCTGGGGTGGTCGTCGGCCAGACGACGTCAAGTTGTTGCAACACCAGTTCCGTGACTTTCTGCCAAATCTTTCATAGGGACTAGTGTTCTCCGTCTCAGCTTGTCGATATTAGTTTGCAATCTATCCTGGTCGCGCACACCGTTTGCGTTCGGGGATACGCGTGTCACAGCGGTCCGACAATGGACGCGGCCAGTACCGGGACCAATAAATGTATCAATACTGAATAAAGCGCAGTGTCCTGTAACTCGTTTACCAGTCATTTACAAGGCGTCCTGGGTGGCCTGAACAGCCCAGGTAAGTTCCGATCCACGACGCGCTCCTGCCTGCAGCCACGAGGCCGAACCCCCGTTATAACCCCTGAGATCTTTTCCAACGCTAATATTTAATTAAAAACTTAAACAGGCAGCGGGAGTGGCGTCAACTTCACCTCAGTATTTACACCTCGACGCCGAGTACTAATGAACGCATTGAACATTCTGGCCATACTATGGGCAATGTCCAATCTAATTGGCAAGGAGCAATACCGCAGACAATAAAGCTGATTGAACAAACTGTAGCCTCCATCATTCAGTGCAGATACTGGATATGGCTTAGGAAACAATAACGCATGTATGTTCTCCACAAAAACATTTGTCAACTATGGTGGACACCAAATAAATAATAGTTCAGTAAAGTCTCTCTCTAATCAAATTTTCTAAAGTAATTTGAGAGAAAAAAATTGTTACCTTGTTGGCTCTACACGAATTTAATGTCTATTATGTGATTTAACTTATGTGTGTCGTCTCTTCTAGTGATTGTATCTATGGAGTTTTGAATATTGAAAATGGCTGAAAGTGGTAAAGTTAATGGTGAAGTAATGGATTCTGCACAACCAAATGGACAACTTGTGACAACAAATGAGAATGATAATGAATCGGAAGTTGATGTATGGGATCGCATTGTTTCTTACTGTAAAGTTATTTATGTGTTTTCATTGGTTTTCCATGGTTAACCTTTAAAGTGACTGTCAGTACGTAATTGGTGTACTTTGAAAAACTGAGTACATTATTTTCTTTTTCTTCAGGTTGCCGCGCGGATAAATCAAGAAAGGGAGAAATATCAGCCAACCAAATTGGAATCATTCCTAGCAATCACTAAAACGTTGATTGTGCGAGGACTTATAATATATTTCATCACATCATTTTTTAGGCAGCCAGCATCAGTTCCTAATTCCAGCAGCCGTTCAGACGTGTCTGGGACTGCCCCTCGGATACCAGCAACCAATATATTTGAAAATGGAACAGTCATGGTGAATTTCAATTTTAATTCTAAACAATTTTCTCAGTATTCTTATCTTGCTATAATTGTATCTTGAAAGGTTTTGTGGAGATTAATGTCATTGGGTCTGTATATATAATATAAGATTAGGAGTTATGAGTTAATGGCGTAAGAAAATACTTATCCTGCTATTTTTATACCATGCATGCTTTATTGTAATTATGGTTTTGAGTCTTATATTAAGTGCCTGTAAACACTATTTCAGCACTAAACTAACGTAGAAAATATTATTGTAAATTACAGACTTTTAAAAACAAAGCCATTAATTGGCCATAATGTGTTTTATTACTCATTTTCCAATAAGGAGATAAGATTTTTTTATGCCCACTGGAGTCAAATTTGGATTTTTTTTTTGTGGGTGGGAACAGGGAACCAATGTTTCAGTGAACCAGTTGGCTCTCTTGGGATACTCCCATTTCCCCCAAAAAATTGCTCCATCTCATAGTTTTCATCCTTCATCTGTCTTTAAGGCCTTGACATGGAACTTTGTTATGCCGATACATATTCATTTAATGTTCACAAGGCTATATTTTTTACAGTAACTTAGAGCTGTGTTGCTATTGGTGCATTTGTCACTGTATATGAGAGTATGTTATACATATATATATATATACACACACACACACAATTGAACTCAGCTCCAGTGTTTTCAGTTGAGTACTCTGACTGATAGACATCACCAGGTCTAGCTTTATTTTTAAAATATTTGGTTTGAAACTTGTCATTGATAAATGTTAAAATTTAATATGAAGATTCTTACACAGTATTTTTCAGCTTGGATAATGGGTAAATATTTACTTGGGCGATATTTCCGAAAAAAAATGTTAAAAATCCGAAAATACCTTTATTTTATGCTCTTCAACTTCCTCTTTTCATTAAAATCGGCGGAGATTAGAAATTCCAAATACTTTAGGAGATATCGAATTTTTAAATTTCTTCATATGTAGTTGAGCGGTATTTGCGAAAAAAAATGTTAAAAATCCGAAAATACCTTTATTATATGCTCTTCAAATTCCTCTTTTCATTAAAAGCGGCGGAGATTAGAAATTCCAAATACTTTAGGAGATATCAAATTTTTAAATTTCAGCACAAAACCAGCACATTCCTGTGGTGTGCGTTCACCATTGTTTCTTGTTTACGTACAAGTATCTATTTTTTTATTGGATAATGATGTCACGTGATTGTTCGTGATAGGCCAGAATTCAAATGAACTAATACGTGATTATTTAGTTCAATTATTGTTTAAAACTGTGTTTAATTACCGCCTCCAACTTAGGTGAGTTTTTAACGTTTCTAATTTTAAAGTCTTATTTGTTATTTTGATATTGTTGCGCAAGTAATAAGTAACAAAAAAATTTACGTGAGTTGTTACTGTACATCCTTTGTTACGGGTTTGTTAGGTAAGGTCAGTTACATTATAAATAATTTAAAAGTAAAGAATAATTAAAATTAATTCACATTATTTTTAATATCGCCTTAGTTTGAAAGTATTTATAATGTAACTGACCTGACCTAATCGACCATTTTAGTTTACTGTTCACCCTCTGTCCGGGTTTGTTTGGTCAGGTCAGTTACATTATAAATATTTTAAAACTAAACAGCCATTAAAATTAATTCACAAAATAATTTTTAATGTCGGCTTAGTTTGAAAGTATTAATAATGTAACTGACCTGACCTAATCAACCATTTTATTAATTACGCATTCACGATTCACGTATTCACGAACACACGGCAAAATAACAAAAATGGCGCCGCTCGAATGGTTCCACAGGTCTTGTATTGCAAAATTAAAAAAATCGATATCTCCTAAAGTATTTGGAATTTCTTATCTCCGCCGCTTTTAATGAAAAGAGGAAGTTGAAGAGCATATGATAAAGGTATTTTCGGATTTTTAACATTTATTTTCGCAAATACCGCTCAACTACATATGATGAAATTTAAAAATTCGATATCTCCTAAAGTATTTGGAATTTCTTACCTCCGCCACTTTTAATGAAAAGAGGAAGTTGAAGAGCATAAATTAAAGGTATTTTCGGATTTTTAACATTTTTTTCTCGGAAATACCGCCCAAGTAAATATTTACCGGATAATGCATGCACGTGTGCATTAAGTTTGTAATTGGTTTGAATGTCATTTTTGTAATTACTTTCCTCCAAAATGAAAGGTGAACCATGTCCCCAACACTGGGCAAGGATTACAAAAAATGGTAGAATCTAAAAAATCCTAAAAATTACCAATTTACCATTAATCACGTAATTTGACCACTCAAGAGGTGTTTAGCAAAAGCAAAGAAGTTGCAAACAGCAGAGTGCAAATATTAAGGCCTTCCGTTGGCATTTCGGTAAATGGAAAAAATGGCGCAAGACTTAGCTTATTGAATTTACTGGTGTAAAAATCCATTGCAATACAAACTTTTAACATGATGTTCAAAATCGTTATACTTGTTTTTGCAGTTACTTGAATTTGCTTAAATAACTTGGGTAAGCGACTAGTTAAAACAAAAAATATTATATACAAATAACGGGAAAATAATCATCTGTAAAGATCATTATTAACAGCACTGTAAGGGCTGTTATTATACTCAACACCAAAATTTTATAATGGAACACCTACTACGTAAAACCATAAGCTATGTCAGACGTGTGGGACCAAAGTGAAGTACTACTGCATAGTGGCATTGCTAAATCGCTACAAGGCAGAAAAGCGAACAAGACAATAAGGGAATAGTATTCCTACATGAAAGTGACTACATCTCGCCACAGACAGTGATTTGTCTATCTCGCCGCAACCACAAATTCCGTGTCAGGAAGTGAGTCGTGACTAGCTCGTTCGTGCACTGGAAAGTAACAGCCGCGAGCCGGCTTGATCTCGTATAGTTAAGGTGCATTCTCTGGTACCAAGGGGGGGGGGGGGGGGAAGAGAAGGAGCTATGCCGAAGAGATGGCAAGGAGATAGTAGCCTCTGAGTGGCCATAGGTCCTGAGCCGCGCTGCCCAGTTGGTTCCCAAGACTGCCGGCAGATGGCGTGCGTGGGCGCTAAGAATAATGACCGGCCGGTAGCCGATGGCTCTGGCTGCAGTTGCCACCTGTTGGGAAGGAGGGGAACTAACTCTGTCTTAGTACTACAGACAACCGACAGGTCGTGAATGAGAAGCACTAGCAGCATGCTTGGGGGTGTGGCTTTGTTCCCCAGCGGGGGAACTGGATTTAGGACAGTCCACAGGTCAATGCTCTTGACACCTGGTTCTAGGAAGCCCAGCGAAAAACAGGGTGCAAGGAGTAAGGGGGTAAAGCTGGCTTAGTGGGAACTTGGCGAAACTGGCCTCTCTGGGTGATGGCGAACAAAATATTCACGCCTGACTGAAAGTTGCCGACTTCAGCTGACATCTTAGAAAGTTCATGGTGATTCAAACGAGCCTGACAGGAGCAGTAACTCCGAGAAGGAGTCTCGCCCGGAGTCACAGTGAGGGAGAGAAATTACATCCAAGCCGTGATCAGGAGCGAAGAGAAAAGAATGAGCCATGCTGAATTAATGTGGGACTGCTGGATCATCAACGCGCTGCACTGGGAAACACAAACAGAAACCAGTCCAGCAAAGTTTAAGTTGGAGAGTACAGTAAGGAAAAGAATTTAAAATAGCTAGATCCATAATATATATTAAAAAAAAGAGGTAAAACTGTAAATTGTGCCAAGCGGTTACTGATTCGCCACACAATTTGCTACTGAATATAGATTTAAAATAATTTTGATTTAAATTAAAAAGTACATTTTCTGGATGAATAAAAAACATTAGTAGCACGTGGAAACACATTTTCAGAGGGTTTAATTTTTGTCGCTCTATTTGCAATGCCCCTAATATCCACAATTACTGTCATGTTCTCAATTGTTGTGGGTTTTATAGTGTGTGCAGGGCGTCCACATTTTGGAAACTCAGGGACTTCACTTGAATTCATGAAAAAGTCATTGAAAAATCTCTGTGATAATAATTCGAGAATGCTGTAGTCTGCCATCGCTCAGACTGTGACAGACAGTATTTTTTTTTCCCCCAGATGGTGTTTCAGTTGTATTTGTAAGGTTCTGTCTGAACTCGGCCAGCTATGGGGATAGTGGTGGCTGGATTTATTACTGAAAATTTTTAATAGGTTTATTGTTTAGAATATAATTTAGTAAGGGAAATTTGTAATTTAGGTAATGGAAAGTCAGGCAAATTTGTAATTTTGGTTAAAAAGGTCAGATAAATTTGTAAACTTTTGTGGAAAGTCAGATAAATTTGTAATTTTGGTTCATGTAAATTCAGGGAAATTATAGTTTTGGTTGTGGAAAGTCAGGGAAATTTGTAATTTCGGACATGGAAAGTCAGGGAAATTTTATTACTGATTTTCGTGGACACCCAGATTACTGTGTTGTGTGGTTTCAGCCTGACTTTTTTTGCAGGACATGTATGTGTACGTGTCAGAGTCGGAGTATCTCGCGAACTTCGACGATCCCTCCTCGTTGCTGTGGCTGGAGACGGGGCTGGTGTACGGGGACTGGACCGGCGGGCCCAGTGGCGACGGCACCCGCACCAAAACCACGTCGGTACCACCGCAGGTACCGTTGCTTATGCCATGGTCGCCAAGCATGCATCCAAGAACTCCTGAGTTAGGCCGGGTTTGTAAACTACACAACAGCAGTTCACGCAGTCACATTTGTTTGTAAAGCCTACTAATTGGCAAGACATTACCAACTCTGTGACTTTAATTTGTAAAACAGTTGATAATATTTTTTTTTTACCCCGGGCTTCTTTTGATAATTCAGTGTCTTCATCAAAACAAAAGGAAATATCAATAATTTGATTTTAAAAATTTATTTTCTATCTCTGTTTAAATGGAAATTTATACTTCTTAATTAGTATACTTCATAATTTGTATAGTTCATGAAGTATACAATAAAAAGAACATTGTCGCAGCTTATGCACATAATGTCTGCGTCTCTTCAATTAAGTTGAACTATACTTGCATTGGCTTATTGTCCCTTGCATAGTTTACAAATGTTTTTGTTTTTGTTTCGTGAACATCGGAAGAAAGTAGACAACATAACTGCAAAATATATTGTATTTGCCGGCGTATAATGCAAGAATGTTATGCTGATTTCAGCGGTCACGATTCAAAAATCATATTATATGCCGTGTCGTATTATTTTTGTATACAAGCGACCACTATCACGTGTGTGTAAAAATTAAGCGCGTATGACAAAGTTAATTGCGCCGGCCGGCGAAAGCTGCAAGCCAGTCTCGCTCTGTGTGAGTATACATCCACCCCTCGAAGTAATGCTGCTCGATTTCCACCAATTAATTAGGGCTCTTTTTGAAGTAGCGTTCTTTTTCATCCACAATTTTTTTTTATTTACACGCGCGCATAATGGCAACAGCACTCTTGTATCAAACACAATGCAACATAATAAATCTTGGCACTTGTATACTTTTAATAAAAGAACGAATTTAAAAAAAACGTTAGTTTTCACTTTTCCGTAATAGTTATTTAATTTTTTGATGCCTGTTTTCGTATGTCTAGTTAAAAGTTTTACAAGCAATAAAATTACGTTAATATATCCGTGGAGCGTGTTTATACAGCCATGTTTATGCTACTACTTCCATCTGGCGAGAAAGGTCAGAAGCTTTCAAGGTCAGTTAATCTCATGCATGCCAGGTTGCGCTAGTTGAAGTTGACAGTGCATTACGTTTCCAGAAAAAAAAAACTTTTTGACGTGACAACGTCTAAGCTGGACTCCCAATCATCCGTTTCATCCGTCCGTCACCCGTCCGTCCGTCAATCACGTGACCTGCAGCCAATCAGATGGCCCGAAAAATTCCATCCGTCCGTCCGTCAAAACCTTGCCAAGCTTTAGCTTTTGACGGACCAACGGATGGTCCACCGCCTTGTTGTCGATCGTCTTCAATACGACTTTCCGAAAACATTGTTCGATTTTTTTAATTTGCATTATATAGAAGGCTGTGTCGTATTGACTGATTATTATTGTCATAATAACGGTAAAGATTGCTTATGAGAATGAGCTTTTCGGAAGAAATGCTGATAAATTACGTCCGGGAAAGGGAGCATTTGTATAATATATATAGCAAAGACTATCGGGATAAGCAACTGAGGGAAAAAGCCTGGATATAAATAGCTTCTTTCTGTTTCTTTTGACGCAGTAATAAAAGAAGCATAATTTTATTCATTGCTGGCATGACTAATGTTATTTTTAAGACGGCACCCGTTTCATCCACTTGTCAAAGCACGGTTCTCGCCTGTCAACATTATCACATTCATAAAAACAAAAGTTAATTATCCCAAGTAAATTATTTTCCCCAAACGTTTACCTAGAATTTGAAAGTATGTGGCGGAAAGTTGTAGCACTGTTATTTTACAATAGTGACGGACGGACGGATGGCGGATGTTTGAGAGTCGGTAATAATTGCAGAGAGAAATAACGGAACGAAATTGACGGACGGACGGGTGACGGACGGATGAAACGGATGATTGGGAGTCCAGCTTAAAATAAATCGATTACCGCCGGCTGCACGCACGAAAAAGTGTCCCGTTACTCACATTGTTCCGTTATTAGAGCTGTAGCAAACCGTATGTATTCGGTACTGAGTAACGGGTGCACCATCTAGTAACGGGTAACGAAACGTTACACACGGCTGCATCTCGTTACTCGCATTTTTCGTATGTTTTACGCATGCGCGCATATTCGGTGAATTTACGTTACAAAGAACTATGTTTGTTTATTAAGTAAAGTATAATTTGGAAATTCGTCGTTCAAGTTTTTTACTGTTTATTAAAGGTATTGTGTGTGTAGACAAAGTTTGAGATTGGAACAGAAACCACGTAAGAAAGTATTTTTTACAAATTAGAAATATATATGTTTTTGTTTTTTATTATCGCGTATTTTCACGTATTTTTTTGTTCTTTAAAAAGCCGCTCTAATGAGATTTAATTGTTTCTTGGTTAACAAAAACTGTTTATTATCAAATATTGTTAATTGTTTATATTCTATTTATTATTATTTACGCGACGTCATACTGTACGCGTACGCAATACGACTCGATTCGTTGCTGCAACATAACATAGCATGTTAGGTGGTATCAGAAGTAACGAGTAACGTAACGATACGATAGTAACGAGTACTAATTGTTATAGTAACGAATACATACGGGTACGCTTTTTTTCGTTACTTTTACACCTCTATCCGTTATGCTGTGTCCCGTTACGCTCATTGTACGCTTGCGCCGCATCTATCTCTCTTCCACTCAACTGTTTGTTAAGTGAAGTGAAAAGTTATTATTCCTTTATTATTAAAATAAAAATTATTCAATTTTATTCATAAAAGTATGCAATCATTTCATCAATGTTTTGTTATGACGTTGTCACGTTAAACTTTCGTCCTTAAACCGACTTTACAGACAACCAATTTTTAAACAGGATAAATGTGGAGTATGGTACAGTAAACATACATATTTCAAAGGCGGGAAAACCAATTATTTTGTTTAACATGCACTCTTTTATGTTAAAAATTTATTTGATCAGCGCTGTTTTGATTAGTGCTCCATTTTTCTTTGGATGGATTACATTACCGTGTTACTTCGAGGGGCAGGTGTACTGTACTCTGTTGGACCGGAACTTGGTTGGCAAAATTGGCATTTGGCAAGTGGCATATCGCACGCAATGTCATGCGAGTTTTATTTATTTATTTTCATCCATTTGACCATACAGACATTCGTACAAGTGGTATAGGACACGTCAACAAATATAAGTTAATACACAAACAGTTTAAGATAAATATCCCAAAAATACCGACATGGGAAACAAAAATAATAAAAACAAAACTGGTACAGGTATATATACAGCCTCTAAAGATAAAAGTTAAAAATTTGACAGTTCCCATGTGGCAAAGATTGGCTGCAGTGTAAAGTAACCTAGAATGAGCTAAATTTTATCATCATAAAGGTATGCCTAACTTTTCTGTGACAAATTTTCTTGGAATCCAAGTTTTTGGTAAAAATATTTTTGTGAACATTTTTTGTACAATTTTTTTTAACATTGCTATTATCCTAATTAGTGATAGTGTAAGCTGTAAATGTACATGAAATTTTTTATTAGTGTACGGGAATTGTACAGGAATTCTGTGACTCAACATGGGTAGACACCCTGATGTATAACATCATTCAGTAAAAATTATAAAATAACCATGCATAGTATTAATATTGAGCATTCGTAAAAGCAAACGGTGTGCCCTCTTTTGAAGTTTTCAATTTACCAACTTTAATTCAAGCAAAACATATACAATACAAAAAAAAAACTTAAGTGTTTTCATAAGTGAATCTTTAGGCTTCTAATATTTCAAAGCTTTACAACAAATGCAAAGCTTCACATCGGATGTGAAGTTTTGCATCACAACCAGAGCTTCAAATAATACAAATAGCAAATTTCCTGGGGAAGTCAAATAAAATATTTAAAAGAGCTTCACTTGATTCGCTAGTCGAAGCTTCGCACAGGCCTAGTGAGGTATAGTGAAAGAGTCCTTGTGGCTTAGCCCTGTTATTGAATGTTTACAAATGTGTAGTTAGGAAAGCTTTGAAGGTTAGTGAAAGCTGGTGAAGGCGGATTGGTAGCGTCAACAACCGAGAATCTGACGTTAACTTAAGGCTGAAGGTCTGCTAAATTGTACGCAAACTGTTTGGAGTTTGTTTACATAGTGACAAGTCTGGTTATTGCACCAACTTCTCTGTTCAGATACACGAGAAAAGAAGGTCCCAAGAAGGAATACGTTACTCGTGTCAGTGCGAGAGTACCTTTGTTGGAACTATATAAAACACATGGTAGGGATTTGTGTGATTTACTAGGTTTTCTGCGATGTAATGTAAGAAAGCCATTCATTATCATAACTAAAAAAAATTCTTTAAATTACTTGCCGTTCTCTTAGTATGTTCCTTGAATGTTAAAACAACTGGTTTGGCAACATGTATGGTCTCTTTAGCATCACTTACACATTTTAAATTAATTAAGTTACATTATTTTCGCAGGACAATTTTTAGTGTTTTATCCTCCTACAATTGTGTCATGAAATTCACTGAAAAATGTAATAAAAGTGAAGGACTGGTCACAAAAGTTTGAATTATAAAATAAATTAATGCTGATTCTTTTGATATATGTTTTTTTTTTATGGTTAAACAGTTAATGTGCTGGCAGTTACAAAACTTTAATTTCACAGCCATGTAGGTATTAACTTGCGTTTTGTTTTTTTGATCTCACTTTAGTATATAGTCCCTCATTAAACAAACAGTTCACTTACTCATTATCATTGAAAATGATTTAACTTTCTAACATTAAAAACATTTCCTGCAAATTTTATATATATTTCATATTATATTATATTTTGCAAGTTGTACATAAAAATTAATTGTGATATAATAAAGTTGTAAGAAAATTTTATTAAAGGCCCTGAAAAATTCCTGAAATTTTTTCACCAGTTATTTGTAGAAACTATAAAATACATTGCAAGGCTTATTGTTTGCTGATGGAAACATTTTGGGTGTGAAGTGTAGCTACTCATTCATTAGTATGGCTGTCAAGTGATGAAAATATAAATTAATGAAATTTACAGTAACATAATAGCAATGACAATTATGATAAGTAAGAGTGACACTGTAACAAAATCTTGAGTGTAAGGTTTAATTGATTCTATTGATGTTTATACTGATTTTATATCATGCAAACTAAAAAAAAAATATAATTAAGTAAGTTAGGTGAGAGATATACAGATATTGAAAAAAATGTGGTCTAAAGAAATTAAAATTATATGTTTTGGGAAGTGACTCCTGAGGAATACGGTGAAAAATATCAGAAAAGAACATTTCGATTAAGAAAGAAGGGACAATAAAGACAGATGTAGACAGGAGAGTAATAAATAGGAAATAAAAAACTGAGGTTAATTACCATTATGACTTGCTGCAGGCTTAAATCGGCATTAAATGTCAGGTAATCGCCCAAGCAAAGCGAGGTCTTCCATTCAACTAGTGTGTTTGGCATTCTTATATGTGTAACTTTGTCCAACGATACCTGTCAAACAGTTGATTGGATTTTTGTAAATTTTGTAGGTAGCTAAGTATGGACATTGGAATTTTTAAGTTTGTTTTTGACCCAAAACAGTCAAGAGGTGTTGATATATTAAATAAATACACATTTAGCTTTCAAAACCACATACATTAATTTAATTTCTGGCTTGAATTCCAAAGAGGATAGCATCCATGCCTCAAAGTGAAGTAAAGAAAATAACAGGCAGTTATTGTACTGAATGTAATTTCTGGCTTGGAATTCAAAAAGGACATTGTCCATAGATATCTTCGTTGATAGACATTGCGAGGTCTGATTTTAGGGGCAAACTTCTAGTTATATTCATAATAGCCGATAAGAGAAATAACCACAGCAGTCCTTGATAGTTTGATAAATTTCACCAACTATATCAGTCAATACTGAACACACAATGAAATCATGGAAACCACTGCTTTCAGTGATCCTAGTAGGAGTTGTTTCTTACTTAATATTGAATGAGATTTGTTATGGTTGTGAATTTCGGTAAATATTAAAACAGAGTATATTTATGTAAAGGGATTTGTAGAACTATTTTTATGCGTCTAGTTAATATATTAATAATTGCAGCATATGTGATAATTTTGCCTGTTTTTGAATGTGTGTGTGTGTGTGTTCTTGCAATGTTGAAATCTGTTGGGATATACTGATAATGGATCAGATGCATGGAAAAATTGGTACAATTTGTGCTATTCACGGATGTAATAATTACAGAGTGCAAAAGAATGTGAATTTATTCCCAAAAACTGACATGTAATTTAATGTTTGTAAACCTTAATTTAATTTTTGTAAACCTTATTCATTCTGTAATTTTTCCCTTCAAAAATATCAAAGAATTTGAAATGCATGTTGATCATATAAATATAAATAATTAATAGGAGCTATACACAGTGATATAAAAAAAACGTATGTGTGGGTTTATATTTCAGGTATCACTGCTTCCATTAAGCATTATGTAAAAGAGGTTATGGATAGTTAAGTTAAAAACAAATTACAGGAAGCTTTTTGACGTGACATCTAATAAATCAATGAACGCCGGCTGATCGCACGAAAAAGTGCCCCGTTACGCACATTGTTCCATTACGCTGTGTCCCATTATGCTCATTGTATGCTTGCGCCGCATCTATCTCTCTTCCACTCGATTGGCCTATGCGTACGAGGAGAAGAAAGACAGCGGCTGCACACAACTTACATCTACACGTGAACTGTTTCGTCGACTGTTTATAAAGTGAAGTGTAAAGTTAATGTGGTTTTCATTGCTTATTACAACAACAATTTCGGCAATAAATGTTAATTATTCTTGCATTTTAAAAATCTGATTACTAGTATAATTTCAAGTATTTATTCTTGTATTATTAAAAAAAGTAGCATGTGGGGTATGTTACAATTGACTAAAAAATTATGGTGATTCATATAATTGATGATAGATATATTTGATTACAGTTTATTTATATGAAAACTTGTTCATAATTATATTTAAACTTTATAGCTAAACTCCAGTTATTAATATTAATTACAAGTCATCTACACATGAACTGTTTCGTGGACTGTTTATAAAGTGAAGTGAAAAGTTAATGTGGTTTTCATTGCTTATTACAACAACAATTTCGGCAATAAAGGTTAATTATTCTTGCATTTTAAAAATCTGATTACTAGTGTAATTTCAATTATTTATTGTTTTATTATTAAAATTAAAATAATTCAATTTTATTCATAAAAGTATGCAATCATTTCATCAATGTTTTGTTATGACGTTGTCACGTTAAACTATCGTCCGTAAACTGACTTTACAGACAACCAATTTTTTTTTGTTATAATTTCTACACAAGCTTTTAACAATAATACGAGGGTCATTCCAAATTAAATAACATTTGATCCTCTAGATGTTTTTATTTAAGATAATGAAACAAAACTTATTTTATAACACACAAAGTCACCACACAAATTTAAACATTGGTCGTAACGTAACCTATCACCAGCTTTTCTACGCCTTCTGCATACTCAGTTACCACCAAGTTGTTGAACCAGTCATTAATGTCCTCTTTCAATTCATCACTCCCACAGTGAAATGTCTTATCCCGGTGAATTGTTTCCTCAACCCTTGTTTTGAGTTTGTCGGTCACAACTGAAGGTCAGTTTGAGCGTTCTTCATAATGAATATTTGTTTGCCCGCCGTTAAACATGATGCACCACTTTCAAACTGAAGCTTATTCATCACATTATCATAAACCTCAGTTATCTTTGTATTAAGTTTTTATAGGCTGAATTTTTTCGTGCTTCACTACGAACCTCACACTTGGCAGACTGTAATTTTGTCACACATTTCAAAGTCACACCATAAAGAGTAAACGACAGTTGCAGCTCGCTGTTAGTCAGACTGGCGCGAAAGAATGGGAAGGTCCACGACTGTTCATCAGATCAAAATGTTCTTTACTTTTAGAATTACCCTCATATTCCTCGTAAAAACTTACAGTTTTTGAGAAAAATCCAAAAAACCAAAAAGTTTGACTTTTAACCTTGAATAACTTTTTTAGCACACATGGGATCTATGGGGACTTTTGGTGCTTTATTTCTACTGGTATACCCAAGGGGTCTACCAAAATTCAGCTCTATTGGAATTTTTGTTATTTGATCACTATTTTTATGTCTATTTTGACCGGACTAAAGTAACCAAGAGTATCGCTCAGAAAGTAACTAACAGGAGTGGGGCGCTTGATTGCAGTGGAACACTCAATTGCACGTTTGCAATGTAACAGAAAGGATTCAGATAGAAAATCTAGGAGCCAGTCTTACAGTGTTCTGCTCATTTAGATTGTTTATCACACATCATACAGCGGACAAGTAACAACAGTACAGCTCCAGTGTAGTGCAGCGTTCGCCACGCTCAGCTGTTTAAAGGTAGCGGTGTTGTCTAGTTGTAAATATGCAATGATTTTAAGAGTTTGGGGCACATTCGCGGAGAGTGAGTTCACTTTGGAGGTTTTATACCAAGTACTTTATTTTATCTATGAGCTCATGTTCTGATGTGCACCACAGATAAAATACACACACCAGTTTAAATATCTTCCTTCTCGTAGACCCCAGTAATTTGTGTACAGCAAGATATTGTAACAACAGAAGTTTCTGATGTTTTCAAACAAAAAAACATTGTTATAGCTTGGTATCTTGGCAGAAGTTAGTCGCCAGCAAGGAAGAGTTGGGCATCGTGATGACCTTGTGCCTGGATTTGTAGAGCCCTGATTTCGCACTTGCATACATGCATACAATTTCTTATCTGTCCACCTGTAAAGTTTCACTTGTAATGCATGTGGCAGCCAAGCACTAATGTTCCCCCCCCCCCCCTTCCCCCCCTACTCGGTGACAGTTGGTGGAAGTGCTGAAGAGCAACGGCTCGGTGTATCTGCACACGTTCGTGACGCGGGACGGCCAGTCCCCGGACCAGCGGGCGGGGAAGGGGTACGCGGGCAAGTACGGCATGGCGCACAACACCAGGAAGCTGAACAAGTACAAGAGGCTGCGGTACACCAAGACCCACAACCTGCTGACGGGAGAGACCGCCGCCTCTGCCGAGGAGATCAAGGTGACGCTTTAGCTAATTTACAGCCAATACGTAGAGGCAGGATTGTATGGTAAATAGTGATTAAAGCAAAATAACAGCTGAATGTAAGTCAATACACCACCAAGCACTGGAATCGTTGTGAATACACCACATACACCGAAATCCCAAGGCCAAACACAAAATAAAGAAAAATTCTGTTCAGTTTCCTAATTTTTTTAATTACATATTGAATTATTTTTATATATCTTTAGTTTAGGCTTTTATTTTAAAAAAAACCTAAAATATTATGTCCTAAGTAAAAATATTAGTTTATTTTCTACATGTGGTTTTTTCTAAGAAAATAAAAGCAGTCTATACTGTACAGATGTGGCTAAAGGCCTAGAGAAACATTACAAGTAAACATATAAGTATAATGATTTTTTGATTCATTTTGTAATAATAAAAACTTGGCTTTAGGCTTTGCAGTTTAAAAATTGTTTAGCTGTACTTTTAATTTTCATATTTATAACTTTCTCATGACCTAAGGAACTTATTGAATGTTTTAGTTGCAGTATTTGTTAAACTTTCATCAATATATGTATAATTGTTTTAAGTAAATATTTAAAATATCTTACTATGAAATGTTGAAGCAAATGATAAACGTAATTGGGATTGATATACTTATTATTAGCCTGCATGTGTTTTAATTTAATAAAAATGAAATCCATTATATTTAATAACAAAATTTTTCTTTTTTATAACACCATAAAATCTTGACTCCACCGATATGGTATTTCAAGATTTGAGCGTAATGTTTTAAAGTGTGTTTTAAATGCAGCCTGTGTAATACATTACTACTGAAACTATTTTTTACAAATTTTTCTGCTGAGTGTTTACTTCCTTGTGCATGGTACCTTTACTACCTTTATTTTTCCTTTGTCGTAGAAAGCAGAGACAATGAAGGAAGAGATCGTTTCCCACTGGCACCCTAACCTCACGATTAACTTGGTGACGGACCAGACAGCTTGGGTCCAGGGTTCGGTGCCACCTCCTCTGGACGAGTGTGAGTGTGTTCGTCTTCTTAAGAGTGCACTAGACATGAAACACTAATGAGACCACTTCTTTACTCTGAAATAAGCTACGTGGAATTTTTAAATGTGTACTGACGTATTGAGTGAAAATGCAATAAACTCTCAACTATCCGTGTTAGTTGGGACCTGCGGATGCCTGGATAGTTGAAATACTGGTAAAATAACCGAGATAATCTATTTCATGGTATGATGATAATTTGTCTCCAGTAAAATTTTGAGCACAAGTGAATTTTTTGGGTATTGTGTTTCAGCTTATTGGAACACATTAATACGGCTTTTGTGTCACCATGCGTTCTTTCTTTCTGCTGGGGAGGCTGCAGTCAACCATTCCTTTTCCCCCCCCCCTCCCTCCCCTTCTCACCCTTTTTATTTCTATTTAATTTTCTGCTTCTCGGTGGCAAGATATTCTTTCTTCTCAGTTCCTAGTCAATTCATAAAAATAGGACTTCAGTACATTAGTTTTTTTTTTGAGACGTGCTTTTCACAGACCTAACACACTAACACAGGAAAGTTTCCATAAATCAGAGTGATGCAGCAATACATGCGCATCTTGCTGAGCCATGGCTGTAGTGTTCGTCATGAAATGTTGCAGTTACGAGCATGGGAAATAAATAGCACGAGAAAACAATATTGTTGGTGTCATGAAAACCTGTCGTGATAAGACACGTGAACATTGCCTTCACGTATGTCGCTAGTTCACGGTCATTTACAATGTCCGGAGAGGCAATGTTAGATCGGCATTTCTCAAAATAAGATCGCGCCAACCATGCAGACACAAATTCTGACTAGTTTTTTTTTTTCCTGTGTCCTTCCCTCCAGCCAAATGCCAGCCAGTCACGTCACTCGCTGGGCTCTTGTCCGATTGACAGGCGGGCGTAAAGTAGCAGTATAAAGGCACGTGACACACTTAAGACGTGAAACGAACAAGCCGGTGACTGGAGACGTGAAGCAGCAGTCAGGGCATCCCCCTGGGGTTGAAAGTGTGACACATGTGACAGCTCAGGGGTTGGGTGACACAAAGGGTCGGTTCAACAGGGTTGTTAAAAATTTAGAACGGCCAGGTGAAGAAGTGCGCCTGAGCGATACTACCTTTTTTTTTTTATAGCTTCAGAATACAAAAAAAAACTAATAATTTAACACAATTTTAGCTTGGATAACCAGATAATAGAGAGTATACTGTAATTCATTTTTAACATTGTGTCACAGTACGTAGTTTCCGGTATGTAAGCCTGCACAGTATATTAGAGGTGAGGCCACTGGAACTGGGAGACTAGTAGGTTTATAAACAAAAGGAAGTGGGTTAGATTTAACTACCTTCTGTAGCATAGAAAAATAAACTATACCTATTCCAAAATAAAGATGACAGAAAAGAAAACCAACATGATTGTGAAAACAGTAAAAACAGTCCTAGTTAGTCAATATTTTTCAAAAATAGTTATTCCCATCCTTTGTACAACAGTAGCATAACTACCTCTGGGTGTTAAGTTTCCATGAGGGAGTCTGTTGGTCAATAAAATCAAAAAATAAACAGTATCACAGCTGAAATTAAGAAAACTTGAATGTCAAGCTAGTTTTGATTTTTTTTTCTCCCTTTATTTCATATACACACATTAAATATAAATAGTGGGAGACTTAATTAAATCATGTGAAAATTATCTTCAAAAAGGTTTTAGCATTTTAACATTACTGCGAATAGTAGATCTATTTTGTACTATGTTAAATTTTGCTTGTTATGTATGCAAAATGACCCTGTGATAAATAAAATAGCAAGAAAATTTTATTTAAATGTCCTAAATGATTCCGGGTCGTTGTAGATACAGTCCATGCAACAACTTCATAAGTACGTACTATGACATTAGATGTCCTGTTATAAGATGAGAAGCAGCTTGAAGCTCTTCTAACTTATTCTCGTTATATATACCAGTAAATACAGTAATTATGTAGAATCTTTGCCTTGTTTGTTTTATACTAAGTAAATACTTTTGCTGCTCGTGCAGAGTGATTTTAATCATAGCAAATTTATCTCAGGTTTCCCCGTCAACATGAATTTCTGGTTACACTTGTTCTGTTACTTGTTCGTAGTTACTTGTTATTTTTATTTATTTAATTAAATGCTTGGTTAGTTTTTCTAGTTGCATGTAAATAATGGCTGTTTATTTCTTATAAGTGGTATTTGTGCATTTGCCACGTGTTTTATAATCATTATTTACATTATTGGTTTTTTAATATTTTTGTGATGAAGTCACTTGAAGGTACGTAGTTTTAACTATTTTTGCTTACTCATTTAAGTTATGTGCTTTCACATTATATTTTTTTGGTGATATTTTCTGTCATTCTTAATCTGAAAGCGGGATGATGCAACATCTCATGACAAGAAAGTCAGTGTAGAAAGAGACAGTGATGGTCAAGTGAATTCTGTAAGCATGGGGAAGACTCGTGAGTTGGTTGATTGCTGTTGCTATGTGCCCATGATTGGAAGATTTTCAATGAATAATTTTGTGGTTGGTTGGAAAATACATCACATGAACACCCTTGGTTCTTCCTGAGGAAGAAAGGCGGCCATATTAGTCAGTTGTCGTTCAAGTACTGTGCTGAAAGGACGTATGGGGCGGTGGCTCATAAAAAAATTGGTTGTCTGTAAAGTTGTGATTTACGGGCGATAGTTGAACGTGACATGAAATGATTGCATACTTTTATGAATAAAATTGAATCATTTTTATTGAATTATCACTACATATTTTGTATGGATACAAAGAAGGAGTGAAATGAAATCTACACTTTGATTGATAAATTTTCTTTTATTTGCACTCATTAACAAATATGTTTATTACTTTAACAAAGAGATTATTTTAACTATAACTTTTATACATGTTTGCTATTTAACGTCTTCCATTGTGTTATTCTGTTAAGGATAGGACGATGATAGGAAAAGTAGGAAAGGAATGAGAGTGTTTAAAGTTTAATATGCCTCGAAAAAGTCAAATCGATGGTTGTTCCAATCGTGTGGAAGAGAGATAGATGCGGCGCAAGTGTAGAATGAGCGTAACAGGAAACAGAGTAACTGGACAATGTGCATAACGGGACACTTTTTCGTATGTGCAGCCGGCATTTATCGATTTATTAGACGTCACGTCAAAATATGAGCACATAGAGGTGAATAATTTTTCTGGGATTGGGGTCATTCAGCAGTCACTTTGTGTGTGTGTGTGTGTGTGTGTGTATATATTGGTGTTTTAAGTAGAAATTTAGGCCCCAGATTGGTATGTAATTTCAACTGGAGCAGTCTGTTTTACAACCAGTAATAGTTTTGAGTAAATCAGTTCTGGACAGAACTTTACACCGAACTACCTGCAACATCCGACAAAAATTTTTTCAAGTTTTTTCTATATGTTAAAGGAACTATAATCGTCTTACCCAGGCATTATTGTGACTTGTTATAAATTCTATTCTATTCTTTTTCTATTTCTTCTTTAACAAATTTATTCTTAAACAAAAAATAATCCATGTGACTGACAGACATGTATATAATTTGGCAATTAAGTTTTGGGTATGAGAGAATAATGGTTCACTCAATGGGAAAAAGCCTTTCAACATGGCCTTAGTATTTCACGAGAAAAGAGGGTATAAAAAAAGACCAACGTAAATTTAAAAAAAAAGGTAATTTTAAATGCCAAAATAGTTTTAAGTCATGATTATAACTTTTTTTCTGATGGCAAAAAATTAATAATTTAATGCTTTGTCGTGTTTATAAAAATTATCAAGTTTTGAATTTTCAGAAATATTAATTAATTTATAAACATTCATTATTCAATTATAAATAACATAGTGTTTTACTATAATGTTGCCTTGTAAGACTATTTCTATCATTTCAATTACACCCGCCCCTCGAAGTAACACTGTTCAATTTGCGAAGTTTTGAAGTAATGGCGGCAGTCAATTATGGCATGATTTGAAGTTTAGTGGTCATAAATTCAAAGTAGTGCATTTTTCTTTTACATGAATTTTTATTTGAATTTGCATACAATGGCAACAGCACTTGTGTAGCATTAAATACAAAGCAACAAATTAATAATGTGACAAATCAGATAACAATATTTGGTTTTTCCTTAATAGCTATGTATTCGCTTTCTTCATTGTGTATTTATCATTGACGAACGGCCAGAGTGTTCATCCAACGTTTACATTACTCCATCCCGTATTTCAGCGGCATTTCTGGAGAGAAAAACTAGAAGCTTTCAGGGCTAGTTTACCTCACGCCTACTAGGATGCACTAGTTGCAAATCATGGCTGACATGCATTTAGTAAACGTTTCGGGAATGAAATGTTAACAGGTTAAATAATCTCTCTACTAATATAAAACATTTAGTTAATGATTTTTCAATCTTATTACAATCGAAATATACAGACATCCTGTATTAATAACATTATTATTTTGTAACCCAAAAATGTTGTTAGGGCCTCTTAGCAATGTTATGCCCAAGCATTATTATGTAAACAATGTGGTCCGTGAATTTTTGATATGTAAACATCTTAGCTTTCAGTATATGGCATTTGGTAGGACGAATTTTGTGAATGGAACATAAATCAATTGGAATGGAAATGTGAAAACACAGTGCTGACATCTATGGTAGTCTCAGAAATCTGAAGAAAAAAATGGCAGACCAGTGTGAGTCAATATGTATGTATGTATGTATGTATATATATATATATATATATATATATATATATATATATATATATATATATATATATATATATATATATATATATATATATATATTAACTTTTGTGAACATCGGGGTTGTACTAATTGTTGTGCCAAAGTAAACTTTATGATGGTACAACTATCCTTTAATACTTTATGTTATAATTAATAGTCATAAAAAGAAATAATGACAAGTTGCAATTAATTATATCTTGTTACTATTCAAGTGTACAAAGTGTATTACAGGATAGTTTACCTATCATAAAGTTAACTTTGGCACACCAATACGCTTAGTACATCCGCCATTGTTTAAGAAAGTAAATACATACAAATGCATATTGCCACATGGATTTGCCATCTTGACCACTTTGGCTCGTGGCTATAGCAATTTTCTGCACGCATGAGCATCTGACTTTCAACTTGTTAAATTTCCTTTGTGAAATGTATGCTTATTTAATTAAATTTCTGGTGTGTACTAAAATTTCACCCTCAAAGCAACGAAAGAAATTGAAGGGTACAAAAGCTCCAGGCATACAGAAGTACTAATCAGTCCCTTCATGTAGGAACAATGTGAAAAGTGTTAGTTCCCCTATGTGTTTCAACATTGACGTAAGGAAAACCATTTCAAAGGCAAGGCAAATTTATTAAGGTACAAACAACAATAAATGCTTCTACACACCCTAATGCAAGGGTTCTACAAACAAGGCAATAATATGCGAAGCGTGTCATGCGGATGTCGATCATGATAAACAAATCTAATAGACTTGTGAAACCAAACTTTAATTTAGAACGTGGCCACGAAACAAAATTTAAGTATAGTACAATCACTACCACAAGTCAATATGCCACTAAGCCACATCGCGAACACTAACACCGACGAAGGCCGAAGACAGCCGAAGGCTCACTGTGGCGAACACAAGTTTGGCGCAAAATATAACCTCAAAAATATAGCTGATGATATTTTTAGTCTGGAGGAAAATGTCATAGGTTCAGCATTAAGGCATTTACATTCAAAGTGTTCAGTTCTCCTGTTCGGCTAGCCATGATAAATTAATAGTACCATCTTGTTGAACAGAATTATTGTTAGGTTTTAAAAAGGGAAAAAAATTTTACAATCTTTTTCCTAAAATTAAAATTTTTCATATATTTGTCATGCTTGGCATTATTTTAAAGCATTCTGCATTAAATTTTGTGTCCGTGTTTCGTAGTATAAGTTTATTTGCAACATGAGAACACATGATTTTTGCTCATTCCCGAGGTCAGATGTTTACACATCACTGGTGAGTACTGTAAGACTCACATATTTGTCAAATTTATTTTAATTTTAGGTTGTTTAATTTCAAAATGTTACTCAACTGTTACAGAAGTAGTTTCTTGATTAAAATTATTGTCAGCAAATTAAATTTGATTTATATATGCTCTTATGGAAAAAATTATTTTATTAGCGCTGTTTTGATTAGCACTTTATTTTCCTGGAACGAATTAGGGCATTACTTCAAGGGGAAGATGTTCTTAAAATGAAAACAAAATAAACTGGTATCATTAAACTGAAAATAACAGTGTGGCTACCAGTGGTGGAAATCACGAAAAAGTTTTGAAACTGGACTGGTCTCGAAAAGGTCCCTGAAGTAAACAGTAATGGTGCTGAAAGTTTCACTTTGCACTACACTTCCATTCAAATGTTGCTCATCTATGCCATTTTGTGCCTATCTGTATTTTGTGATTTCCATGTAAAATTAGATCTATGTTTATTTTATAAATTCATTAAGATATTATTTACTGTTACATAAGGAAGGTTATGTTTTCCAACTTTTTCACTTTTTTTAATGCTTAATATTATGCAGAATTCTGTTTTCTTTGCTTCATTTTCTATCTTTTTTTATATTACAATGAAGTTGTAGCAAGTATCAAACGTAAGTGATGTATTGTTCCTGTACATTTGCAGATATACAGTTCCTCCCAAAAGGAAACAAGTACAAGCCTGTGATATTCTACAATGATTTCTGGAACTTGTTGAAAGACTACAGGCCTATCAACAAGACAACAGAGTAAGTCAACTCCGTAACATTGACTTTCCATTTCAGAAGTAATAAATTAAGATTTTCTATAAACGTCTAGTGCCTTCAATAGTGTTGCATATATTGTCATAGATTTTTTTTTTTATTTCTTTTTAAGTGTATTATATTCTATACAGCAGTCATGTATGGTCGTTAACATTGCAGGCTGAGAGAACAGAATGTTATTTTTTTAGTAAAAAATTAGTATCATATATTTTAAACAAATACAAAATTAATTTGCCTGTCATCTATTCAGCTTGTGTGACAACAATGTACGATTTTGTCGCACAAAAATCATGAAGCTGTTGTGTTTGTTTGTAATTTATTCAGGTTGTGGCCACGTCTGCATGATTACGTGGTAACCAGGTGAAGCTTTTTTTTCTCTTTTTCCTTCCAGCTCAAGGTCTGCTCCAAGTTGTAGTGTTTGCATTGTGAAGTTTTAAGCAATAACTTTAACTCCTGTAATACTGTGTTCTCTTTTATTATACTCTGCATCGGTGTTATCTTACAATGATCATAAACTTCTTAATTCATTATTAAGCTTGCTAATGGCAGCCAAGCCATGGCGGTTGCGAAGTATCTACCTTAACTGCTTCCAGTGTTCTGAAGACTTTAACTAATCATCGCGCTTCCTGCCAAGCGCTCGGACCCTGCTTGGGTCCTACTTTGCGACTGTCCTCCTCCAGCTTCTACGAAAGACTCTCTCAACCCCGATAGCTTCATCTGCCTTTATTTCTACTCTGTCTCCACCCTGTGACCGGGGGGTCACTCTGTAACAACCTCGTGACCTGGAGGTCAGTTCCTGCCCTGTTTCTGTAGACATGGTTGCTCACATGTTTTTACTTCCAGGCCAAGAGGCTGTGTGTTATTTACCCAAGTTCCGCTACTGGTTCACGGTACATTTCCTGTTGTCCCGTGACATCAGGCTCCCGCAGATAAACTATTGACTCTGTACACACTCTGTCATCTCGACAACATGCCAGACAGCTCAAGAAGCTAATACATTAACTAAAAATAATACACATAACTCAATACATACAGTAAAAGTTTCACATCTATCACACTCTGTAGCAATGAAAATATTAAAATTCTATGTTTTTACCTATCTATGTTTTGTTAAATCTTTTTATCTTTCAGAGGGGTGCATTGGTATATAAAATCAAGCATATATTGAATTCAACGTTTTGTCGAAATTTCAAAGCAATCATTGAAGAACTTTGTGAGATTTAAGATTTTGAACGAATGAACGTTTACATATTTATTTATATAGATAATAGGCTAATATTATAATTGCATTTATTTCACCAATTTTGTCAAATCAAGATACAATGGCACCATCGCCGGTTGGTTTATTGAGCTCCGGAAAGAGCGGAAGGCTTGACAATCACCACTATGCTTCTGCTTTTTATTTCGCGTGTGACAAGGTAAAAAAAAGTGACTCGAACTACGTCACAGCATGCCGTCTCCAGGAGCGTGTGCGGTGTTTCCCCAGGAGGCTGGAGTTGTCGCTGACCTTCCAGCCGCTGTCGCTGTTCAAGTGGCAGGTGTACTCGGCCCAGGAGATGCGCAAGTCGTGGACCAGCAACATGCTGGGCGGGGGGCTGGCGGAGGAGTCGGACGAGGACCAGGACACCCTGAAGGAGGCGCTCCTCGAGACGTCCCCCTACCTGCTGGCGCTCACCGTCGCCGTCTCCATCCTGCACAATGTCTTTGAGCTGCTCGCCTTCAAGAACGGTGAGCCGCCCCCTGCTCCCCGCTTTGTCTCCACTGTGATAATACTCTTTTATTGCCTTTTAAGTATGATTATTTTTGTGTTTTTTTTACCGAATAAATGTAGATGGGCAGGTCTACAAATTTTATGTAGATTCAATCCAAGTTTAGTATTTATACCTTTGAGTCAAATGTATATTGTATATATATATAAAAGGGTGTCTGTAAAGGGGGGGGGGGCACTTGCTCCCCCTAGAGCCCTAAAGCAGGGTTGCCGTTTTTACGGATTTTATCCGTTTTCACGGATATTTTGGGGTTACACCGGATTAATGGATAAGCACTTTGAATCACGGATATTTTAATTGACGAACTCACAAACATAAATATTTACTTACTGCTTCCGCTCCACTTCATAGATAACATGTCATCAAGAGACACTTCACTTTGCTACGTCGTTTCAGTTTTTCTAAGATGATAACAATTCACGCTCTACCTTTTATGTCTGGAAGCATATTTTTATTTCACGGATGAAAGTATACATTGCATCGTAATATCTATGACAGTTGTTTTAGACACCGTGTTCTGTTTCTCTCTTCTGCGCAATGGTGCGTTCGTGCGTGTAATGGAACACGCCCAGTAATATTTGTGCGGAGTGATATCTGTGACGGAGTTTTTACAGTCTGTGTTATACCGTGCAATCACGATTTCTATGATGGATTGACGGAGTGTTTACAGTTTGTTGTTGATTTTAAAGTAATTGTTTCATACAAAAAATTCGGCTTGCATCTTTGTGGAGATTGTAATTGAAAGAAATGGAAAGAAAACGCAAGGCATCTCCAGATTGAACGCTGTATAAACAAAGATACAAACGTGAGTGGGAAGTAGAATTAAAGTGGCTGAAACCCGGTAAAACGGACTTTACTACAGTGTGTTCATTGTGTCAGTCGGACTTTAACATTCAAAAGGGTGGTCTGAAAGATCTTAGGCGTCACGAAAGCACACAAATACACCAGATAAATCAGAGGGCTGCTGAACAATGTACTTCTCTCACATCTTTCATCAGCAAACCAGACAACAAAATTGTAGATGCCGAGCTCATGTGGGCGAATTTTATTTGTGAAAACAATTTGCCAATGAAACTTAGCGACAGTTTCACAAAACTCGTCCCACAGATGTTTCCTGACAGCGAAATTGCTAAGAATTTTCACTACTCGCGTACAAAAACGAGCCAGATCATTGTTCAGGCATTGGGTTCCTGTATAAAGTGATTGAATAAAGTGGTCAGGCTAGTGGAGAAAACTTATTTAATTTGGTAAATTCTTCATTTGAACAAGACTGTATCCCTTGGGAAAACGGTCTCAGCATGTCCTCCGATGGTGCCAAAGCCATGGTAGGTGAATTTAATTCTGTACTTTCACGTGTGAGGCAACATCAGGGAAATGTGTGGTTTCTGCACTGCACATGCCATGTTGCTCATTTAGCAGTTTCCCACGCCTGTAATCAGTTACCAGATGTATGTGAGCAGCTTGCCAAAGATGTGTATGTTCATTTCAAGTCATCTGGCAAAAGAAAAGATGATTTCAGCACCATTCAAGATTTAATGGAAGTATAATATCATAGTATTCTGCGGCCTTGTTTTACCATGTGGTTGGCCCTTTTGAATTGTGTGGAGCGTCTCTTAGAACAATGGCCAGCTTTGGCAGAATACTTTGACAGACTGGATGGAAAAGAGGCCAATTCTGAAGCTGTTAAACGGATTAGAATTACCTTGCAGTCTGATGCAGCAAAAATTTATTTCTATTTCCTTCAGGCAGTACTCCCTAGTTTCACAAAATTTAATGTCATGTTCCAAAAAGAACGGCCTTGTGTTCACAAGCTCCATCCACAAATATGTATTCTTCTACGGCAATTCATTGCTAGTTTTGTACAGTTTGAAGTCATACAGAAATGTGAAATTACAGCTGTTGATTACAAGAGAGAAAACCAGCTCACAGATGCAGGCATATTCATAGGCCATAAAACAAGAAATTTTCTAGAAACTGCTGATGCATCCCTAGAAGAAATAAAAAACTTATTTTCAAGTGTGAGGGACTTTTATGAGACAGGAACCCAAGAACTGTATCTTCTCTTGCCCCTCAATGATGAAATACTTAAAAACATAGTTATTTTGGACCCTGCATATAAGTCATCAGTAGAGCCAAGATTATATGGTTTTATGCAAAATCGCGAATTTTCACGCGAAATTCATCCCAAACCGCGAAAAATGTGAAATGGTTTCTAACCACAAACCACAAATAAACACCTCAATATTGATTTAAATCGTTAACAACCGACTATTGGTTGATTGACAAAAATTCCGTATCTGTTTGTAGAAGAAATGGTCGTCATCCAACTGCAGTGTGGTGGTTATTTAATGCGTTAATTATTCATCTTAAAAAATTACAAGCTATCACAAAAATTGACGATTTCACGAACAAAAAAAAGATCGTTATCGGAGTTAGGTTAGGGTTTTTAAACGCATCTAGCCACTAGAGATCACGCAATATTAACAACTGACGATCGTAAACTAAAATTAACAAGTTAACAAACACAACAATGTGAAAAATCTCAGCACCTTGTTTGCTGTATCCTTTGAAATATACACGTGAACAAAAACTGCATTCATTAAATAAATACGTATGAAAATACAGACCTGCCAACTCTCACGATTTTGGTGTGAGGCTCACGATTTTAAGGTCCATCTCACGCCCTCACGCCAAAATAGTGTTTCCTCACGATTTTTTGGGGCCCCAAGATTTTGTTTGTAAAAGTTACTAAACAAGTTTTACGAAAGCTTACAGTAACGAGTTTCCATCAATACTCGAGTCACGTAAAGGAAGCAATTTTGCGTTTTGTAGCATGTGCCGTGCTGATTTTTCTATCTCGCATAGTGGAAGAGGAGACATTGTGAAACATATCGCTACAAAAAAACACAACTAATACGTGAAGTGTATTGCTTCCAATAAAAAAATTAATTTTGCTGTGAACAGTGATAATAGTGTTACACGAGCAGAATGTTATTTTACATCTTTTTTAGTTGCGGCCTTGCATGATCACTACACGACAGCGCTAAATTATGTTCAACTAAATTAAATCTGCAACCTATAATTTGTTGAAATAAATTTTGAAGCAGAGACCATGTAACATATGTACAGGTATGTCACTTAAATTTAAAGATTCTCATTTGTTGTTTTTTATTTCTAACTTGTATTTATGGGCCTGAAAATTTTTATCGAGGACCTCATGATTTTTTAAATTTGAATGTTGGCAGGTCTGAAAATAAAATAAAAGCGAATATTGATATTTAATGATAACTTGATATTTAATGAAATTTCACTGTAACGCAATTTTGTGTGCTTGTTGAATAAGCAGTTTACCGTGAAGCCTTCATTTTCATTTCACACTTCACAGGCGAGAGAGCCAAAATCTTAACATAATCGAAGTTTTCCGATCGCTAATGAAAAAGCACCATATTGCAAGGATTTATTTATTTTACGGTCATTAAATATTTTAAATAACGCTTACCTACCCAACCCTTCCGGAAAATAAATAAAAACATTTATTTCACTGACCTGACATAACCTAACCTTTTACTTCGGGTATAAGGCTCTCTCGCTTGTAAAAAGTAGGCTTCCCGCGGTTTATTTTTTCGCTACAACTTCAGTAAATACTAGTTTTTGGTACCTCCGGGCTTTGTTTACAAATGACGTGCATAAATGAAAGCTAAATTTCTTAATCATGCCGAAAAATAAAGCTACTGCGGCATCACGTGCTGACGAGTTTAAGAATGAGGGATTATACGTCAGTGACGGAAAAATACTTTTCTGTAAATATTGTAATTGCCGTTTGGAGCATGAACGTAAGGACACGGTAAACAAGCACATAATTAGCGACAAACGTGTAAAAGCTAAACGATCCCCATGCACTTTGAAACGACAGCTTTCTATCCCAGAAGCAGGAGTGGCGCAAATATGCGCAAAAAAACAAAAGGAAGATTTTGTTCTCGAAACTGTTGAAGCCTTTGTAGCTGCAGGTATTCCTCTTGAGAAACTTGACAACAGCAAGCTGACTGCATGGATGCAGAAGAATGTAAGTGGTGCTGGTGATCTTCCAACAGCGGATTGGATGAGGAAAAAGTACATTCCCCTACTTAGAGAGAAAAAAGAAGTGGAAATCAAGCAGCAGCTCTTGGGGCAAGATGTGGTCATACTCGCAGATGAAACCACTGACAAGAGTAATAATTGTGTTTTCAACATCTTGTTTAAAATTCTGAAACCAGGTGCTGAACAAGATGTTATCTTAGGGGCTTCTTGTGTCCTTGATGCAGCAAATGCTGTTTGTTGTTCTCGGGCAGTGATTGATGTATGCTCCAAATATGAAGTCAAGGAAGAAAACATAATTGCGTATGTTACAGATAGTGCCAGATACATGACAAAATCTGCTGGCACCCTTGAAGGTGTATTTGGTGACCACATGTACCACATACAATGTTGGGCCCATAAAGTAAACATTGTTGGGCAGATCTGGCAAAACAACTTGGAAGAACTGAACCTCTTCGTTTGTAAGGTAAAGATGGCCTTTCTTAACACCAGAAAGAGGAGGCATGCATACCTTCAATTTCTTCTCCAGAAACATGGAGAAAACAAGGCTCTGGTCAAGTTATTCCCCATGCCAGTTGTTACACGTTGGAACACATGGTTTGAATCTGTATCATACCTCGCACTCCATCTGCACGACATTGTGGAGTTCTTTGAGCAGCTTAGCGAAGATAACTCTGGTGTTAAATATATCAAGGGACTCCAGAAGGAAGAGTTACAATGTCTTGAGGCCACTCTTACATTTGTGGCTCAAAACTGTAACACCTTTGTAGAGTTAATTAATTTTCTTGAAGGAACAAAGTATCCTACTGCTCATCAGTTGTGCACAAAATTGAGTAAACTGCAAACTACTCTTGATGTCTTGGCTAAGGGAATATTTCCTGAAAATGTTGAAGACATTTTGGCTGAAATGAAAACTGTCAACTCTGCAGCCCTTACAGAGCAGTTCAAGAACACAGCTAAACTCAGTCTTATAAAACTGATTGATCTGGTGAACACTGATCCATCTCGTCAACTATTTCTGGGAATCAGCGCTCTAATGAATCCTCAAAATGTAGGAAACATTCGTGTGGAGGAAAAAGAATTCCAGAAACATATTGGGAACCTACCTTTCCTTTGCAAGGTGCAGAAGACCTCTGTAGCGACAGGCTACATAACACTCCAAAACCTGGTTTCCCAAGAGCAGAAGAAACCGCATGTGAACTATATAGACATGGTGGACATACTATGTAAAATGAAAGCGGATTATCCTGAATTTGCAGCTGCTGCTTTAAAGTTAATATGGATACCTGCAACGAATGTGGACTCAGAAAGATCTTTTTCTAAGTATTCTGTAGTTGTAAGTGACAGAAGAAGATCTCTAAAACCACAGAATGCTGAACTGCTGACAATGGTGGCTTTTTCCTGAGCTTAATTATATTGCATTTATAGAACAAAAGTTTAACTGTAGTTTATTATATTTTAATTAATTTAGACTCTCTCCTGAACTCAGGAACAGTACTTACCTGCATAAGAATACTGAATATTTTAGTTGTTAATTTTTTATGTACTTTTATGTTTATGTTTAATGTGCATATTTTAAGTCTCTAACCACGAATTATTGAAGCATTTGATCAAGGCAGCTCTGCTAGGTGTGTACATGTTATTACATGTGTTTTAATTTTTTATGACGATAAAGACGAAATCCACAATTCTTAATGACGAAAAGTCCTTTTTCATAACACCATAAAATCTTGGCTCTAGTCATCAGGTGACTGGAAAAAACTGGAAGCACTAGTGGTTAGGTTCCTGAATATCATTCCAGATGACAAACGGGACGAGCTACAGGAAGAATTCATCTCATACTCACTGAAGGAACCTGAGGAAAATTCATCTGTGATGGATATTGACACCTACTGGCACACTGTATCCGAAGCAGAAGAAAATGGAAAACCAATGTTTCCGTTACTTTCAAGACTAGCTAAAGCGATGCTTTTTGTCTTCCTCACAACAATGCTGCTGTAGTAAAAATTTTCAGTAATTTGAAAATTGTGAAAACTGCAAACAGGTCACGTTTAGAAATGCCAATGTTGAATGCATTGTTGCACTGCCACAACAGGACCAAAAATTTGGGGCTAGAATTCAAACCCACTGATGAGCTAAGAAAAAAAGCTAGGAACCTGAAGAAGTGAAGCAGTTGGAGTGTTCAGGCAAGAAATGTCTGCAAATATGTCATAGTCTGTGTGTATATTTTTTAAGTGATTTTTGTGAGAACCTCATACTGGTACTTAACTCTTTACATGTAATTCTTATCAGTTTTTTTTATCTACATTCATTATTATTATTTTTAAGTAGGCCTATGCAACTGAAATGAAGTAAAAGCTGATTTTTGAAGAAATATGCTTATAATACTTTGTTTTCTCGTGTCTTAGCTGTAAAAAAATGTTGGCGCGAATGAAAAACCTGTTTACATAAATTTTCTTCTTACAGGATTTTACAGGATTTTTTATGGTCTAATACAGGATTTTATAACCATTCTTGGTGGCATCCCTGCCCTAAAGATTAAAAAAAAAATAGCCAAATGCAAAAATATACATACTTTTCCCACAACTTCCCCCCCCCCCCTTCCTAGGCCATCGGCTAACGGCGCCCTTGTGTGTTGTGTGTGTGTGTACACACACACATACAAGAATGGATTATGCAACAATATTAAGGGTCAAAATTAATAATGCATGTTTTTCACTATTTATGTTTTCCTGCATTTAATGAAGTTTTCTTAAAGTAGTGATAATTTTACTAATTTCACTGCACAAAAAATGTAACACAGAACATATCCTTTTGAAAATGATAAATTATTAATTTTTTTAATTTTCATTTTTGTTTAGTGATTTTTTTCCCTTATTTATGGTAATGAAATGCTATAATAGTTATAATTTCACACAAAAATATGAAATTAAAAGTTTATACCTAATGTTTTCACTTTTTAAATAACCTAATTGACTCTTTTTTAGTACCATTGAATGGACATGATTAAAAATCTTTTCCTAAAATATAATATTAACTTTAAAAAGTGTAAACCCAACATATGGAGAAAGGTAACTCTTCCATTTTCTTCTGCCATGTTTGGTAAAATTATTGATCACTTCAAAAATGACAATCCAAATGCTTGTCACATTTAAAAAAAATGGTAATAAACTAAATGCAAAATGCATAAAGCCTCTTTTATAAACAAAACTAAAGTCGTCCAACATTTTGAATATATAATCAAAAATATGAAGATACAAGATGTGATACTTTTGGTTTTGCTACATTTGTGTTGAACATCAATACTATCGATTGACACTTAAGTATAAAAAAGTACACTAGAGAGATTAAAAAAATTTGTTTTGCTGTGTTGCATATCTATGGCAAACAGCTGACCTTTCATTTCAAAATGTCATTGATTTCTAGTATTTATAAATATAAAGAGTTGAATTTACATTTTTTGTGCAATGCAATTAGTCAAAATCACTACTTTAAGAAAACTTCATTAAATGCAGGAAAACATAAATAGTGAAAATGGAAATACAGGAGAATCCTGTTATAGCGAGCACGGTAATAGCGAGAACACGGCTATAACAAGGTCTTTTTGAGGAATTTACGGCGTGATCGCATGAAGCGCCCCTTTGTTATTTGTCTGCTTTATCTCCACCCCTCTCGCTCGCCACTAGACATCTTGCCGTTGACACCTGTCACATTCTTCAGCCTTGCAGTCGCCATCTAAGTGCGTGGCTTTAAAAATAGAATCCCGTCCTTTCTTTTATCAAACTTCCGCTTGGCTTCAAGGCCAAGGTATGCTCGACTCGAATAAATTAAGCCTTTGAATATACATATACAGTAGAGCACCCCTCAACCGGAATCATTGGGGGGAGGTCTATTCCGGTTATGGGAAAATTCCCGGTAAGGGGAGTTGCGGTGGGGCCGGCCTCCGGGCCGGTTGAATGACCTTCATTCAAGCAAGCTGGCAGGCACGTGTTTCTTATCTCTGTGGGTGGGTGCTTGCGTGAGCGAAGAGGACAAGAAGAGGGATCGGGGGAGGTAGTATGACTACAGCTGCAGTATTGTGTTACTTCTGTGTTGACGTGCTAGTGATTCACACTTCCGGAGAGTGTATAGTCACTGCCACGCACAGTTTACATTTCACTAGAGGTGTAAAAGTAACGAAAAAAAGTGTACCCGTATGTATTCGTTATTATAACAATTACTACTAGTTACTATTGTATCGTTACGTTACTCGTTACTTCTGATACCGCATAACATGCCATGTTATGTTGCAGCAACGATTCGAGTGGTTTTGCGTACGCGTACAGTATGACGTCGCGTAAATAATAACAAATAGAATATAAACAATTAACAATATTTGATAATTAACAGTTTTTGTTAACCAAGAAACAATTAAATCTCATTAAAGCGGCTTTATTATATTATCTCTTTTAAGATAACAAAAAAAACGTGAAAATACGCAGTAAAATACAAAAACATACATATTTCTAATTTGTAAAAAATACTTTCTTACGTTGTTTCTGTTCCAATCTCAAACTTTGTCTACACACACAATACCTTTAATAAACAGTAAAAAAAACTTGGACGAATTTCCAAATTATACTTTACTTAATAAACAAATATTGTTCTTTGCAACGTAAATTCATCTAATATGCACGCGCATGCGTAAAACATACGAAAAATGCGAGTAACGAAATGCAGCCGTGTGTAACGTTTCGTTACTCGTTACTGGATGGCGCACCCGTTACTCAGTACCGAATACATACGGTTTGCTACAGCTCTACATTTCACATAAACAAGAATAACACTTCAAGCATCTCGTTTAAAAACAGAGATAGAGAAATACAGGTCAATGTAGGCTGTTTAACCATATATTAACGTATAAATATGTACACAATACATATTTGTACTCTAAATTATTGTCTACAAACTGAAAGCAATACACGTTGGAAGTAAATGTTACTCGCTATCACGTGTGTCAGCGTGTGTAGTGGGAGTCGGTGTACATACTCTCGGGCCGGCCGGAATTTTCCGTTTACTTGACATAGTGAAACAATAAAACTACTTGTAGCATAAACATCTTTATAGTAATTCACGTCCGACGCGAAAACCAGCTGTATATATACGCAATGCGCGGGAAAGACCGGCTATAATTAGCTCTCTGACAGACGTGCACGCGCGCGCCTACAAGACATGTACAGTCAGGCAAAAGCAAAAACGCCTCGTTCCAGTGCGGAAATGTTTTGGAGATGTTTTTTAATGCTTTAATATTTTTTGGAAAATTAGTTCCGGATATCGGGAGTTCCGTTTGTGGGAATTACGGTTGAAGGGTGCTCTACTGTACTTGTATGCATTTCTTATCATTTAGAAAATAGACAAAATCTATTTTTTTCCCGCCATTAAACATAACAATGTGCACTTTTTTTTAAATATAAATGCTCTTAATTAATTTGTTGGGACCTTTTCATTAACGAATAACAACATTGTTTATAACTCTGTTAGGCCAAAAAAGTCAGAGTCGTCTTTATACTTGTTGCAAATAAATTGCGTTAATAATACACAAATATTTATAAACTTGTTTGGAATTATTTCAGTCGTGGCACGTTTACAAACACGTCAGGTTTTTTATTTTATTATTTGACAAATAGCAGGCTTTACCGTATTTATTTCCAAATTGCTAGGACAGTTTTCATGTAACTTTTGTTTCTGTCAGTTGTTGGGGCATCTGTCCGGGAAGGGGGTGTTGATAGTTTGAGTTTAATCCCAAATTTATTTTCTAAAAAAGTTTATAGGTTTCTTTAAATGAAAAAAGTATAGTTTTTCAGCGACTATTTCGTTTGAGGCGTACGTGCGTTGCCGCACTCCTGTTTTTTTGCAAGGAATTAAATCGTCCGCTACACTAGCGCCGTCTGTTATCAACATCCCGAACCAACATGGCCGCCAGCAGACAGCTCGTGTCGAAAATGATAGCAGGACAATGCTGCGTCGGCCGCGGATTGCGGGCTGAGATGCTATACTTACGTGGCGTGGTAGGGTATTCTGGTTATTTTGACGCAATCGGTGATCGCATCCGTACTTGTGGGGTATCATTTTAAAGATAATTCAAACATCTGCTCACAGAAAATAAGATTTCGTTAATATAACCTGTTATTTTCCAATTATACAGGTTTAAACACAATTTTTATGCTATTTTCGGTTTATTTTTATTTTTTGGGGGCCAAAATCTGTCCAATTCAGTTATAGCGAGGACACGGTTATAGCGAGGATCAAACCCGGAACCATGACACCTCGCTATAATGGGACTCTAGTGTACAAGGTTTCACTGTAAGGTTTTTCCAAACCAAAATTAGTGGTATGCACATGTTAAATACGGTATGTATCAAGTTTTAACAAACCCTGTCGAGTACAATTAACTCCACTTTCAAACTAAGTCAGACTAAATCTGTTTACTCAATTCAGTTTTGAGTTTTTGAGTCGCAGGCTATCCATGCAAATGAGCTTTGAAAACTTTATACTAGAGTTGAACGAGCGTGCAGATTTTTGTAGTTCAGTAATAATACCGTTGAGTCGAGTCCATGCTTGATATTTTTTTGGTTCAGTCGAGTAAGTGCTTAAAATCTAGCTCAAGAACTTGCAGAATTCTAGAGAGTATTTTTTTTTTCTGGTGTTAATAATGTACCATTAGCATTATATTAAAGTTCATATATGTTTTAGAGTGAGTAATTTTTGTTAAGTGAATAATGAATATATAACTATCAATCATACCTATTTATAATTTCTTTGAGAATTAAGTATTTTATAGCCACTGAATTCTGGAGAACTCAGTAGATTTAAAGGCTTTTGAAGTCAACGAAAATTGTGTGGTAAAGTGAATTTAAAATGAGAATATACCATGTTTTCTCGCATAATCGTTGCACATTTTACTCTAACATCAAGTTGGAAAATTAGGGGTGCGACAATTATGCGGGAAAAAAATTTTTTGTTTTTAAAGTTATTCATAAAAACAAAACCCATTCATGGAAAGTACGTTTATTTAAAAAGGGACGTATAAAAGAGCACGCCAAACAATTTAAATTAATAAGTCATACAACAAAAACCTTTATTCAACTTTAAATAGAAAAACATCTGTGATCCAAATGCAAATTGCAAGCTGAATGAACGCATAACTACCGTAGTACACAACACAAAACAATGCAGGCTATGAAATGTAGTTAACTCAGCACCTGATAAAGAGCACCTAATAGTCAATTACGTTAGGTTAGCTGCATTATAAATACTTTAAAACATTGTGGATGGTTGATTTGGTTAGGATAGCTACATTAAAGATACGGAAAAAAAAACGTAAACTTCGGGGAACTTCGGGTTTGTGCTCTCTCGTCTGTGAAAAGAAGGCTTCCCTGGGTTCGCCGGCGCGTCTCTTCGGGAACACGAAAGCCAGGGAGCGAACGAATCATCACATCGCACGCGAAGACCGATCGCAGTTTGTTCACCGAGCCAACACAGCTGAATCTTAGTGCAAATGTTTTTTTTTTTGTCAAATTGTATGCAATCGGCAAGATATAGATATTCAGCTACGTGCGCGCGCTCTATGCGGAAAGCAACATAACCAAACATTAATGATTGCAACGAGCGCTGGCTACAGTTTTGTACGGGATACACCGTAGCGACGCTGACGAACAGATGAAGGTTATAACGTTTAAAAAGTTTTTGAAAGACAATTTACACGTCAAACAATGTCGTATTTCCGTTAATTAAATAAGTAAGTGGTAATGTCCGAATATATATTAGATTTCTATTTAAAAATACATTGTTTTATACGGAAAAAATACCCACACAACGCGCTCTGAATCTAATAGCGGGACCAAAAAATATATTCGACGTTTACGCAAGAGGTTTTTTTGACGTGATAACGTCTAATAAATCAATGAACGCTGGCTGCATGCACGAAAAAGAGTCCCGTAACACACATTGTCCCATTGCGCTGTGTCCCGTTACGCTCATTGTACGCTTGCGCCGCATCTATCTCTCATCCACTCGATTGGAACAGCCATCGATTTGACTTTTTCGAGGCACATTTAACTTGAAACACTCCCATTCGTTTCCTTCTTTTCCTATCATTGTCCTATCCTTAACAGAATAACACAGATTGGAAGAAGTTAAATAGCAAACATGTATAAAAGTTATATTTAAATAGTAAAAGTTAAATAATGTCTTCGTTAAAGTAATGAACATATTTGAATTAATGAGTGCAAATAAAAGTAAATTTATCAATTAAATTGTAGATTTAATTTCTCTCCTTCTTTGTATCCATACAAAATAGTGATAACTTGATGTAAGTTTTTGGACATACGCCATTGCTAAGAACTTTTTCTGTTGAAGAAAAACTAATAAATAAAATAAATAAATAAAAATAAAAATAAAAATACTCAAAAAAAATACTCAAAAAAAGATACAAAAAACACACAAAATTAAGCAAACAATTGCTGTTGTCAACAAGGATATGAACACCACAAAATATTCCGAAACAGGAATATGGTCAGCAAACAAAAAAAAAAAAACAAAGAAAAATGTACTAAGAGAACGAAAAAATCCCCACAAATGATGACAACACAAAAATATTGAAACCCAAAATAATTCAGCACAACAGTTGAAGCGAGACAAAAAACATGACAAAACGAAAAAACAAACAAATACAATAGTTTTACCTAAACAGAAACAAGCGACGTTTCGGGAACTGCTATCTGCTCCCGTCCTCAGGCAGAGACGCACATGGTACGGAAACACAGGTGCGACTGAGAAGGGGCTGGAAAATGAGGGTATTTATCAGAGAAAGGGCTACATCTTGCTCAGCCAATGACAGACGAGCTGTCTCCCCATTGGCTGTGCACCATGTAGTTAAAGCGGATTGGTTATGGTGGGTTGAGTATTGGCTATTGTTTTGTGCTGCAGGGATGTTTCTCTCTTTATCAAAGGGATCCACATATTTTTTAATTCAACGCTCTGCTGGCCGAAAATATTTTTATTGCTAATAATGAAGGCTGATTCCCTGATTTTCCCTTTTATTTTATCGGATTCCTGTATGAGTGGTGTGGAGTCTTACCAGAGAATTTTGTGGCCATTTTCCCATGTATGTTCAGCAAGTCTGGATTTTAGGGTTTCACCCTTCTTGCAGTTGTTTTTGTGTTCTTTGATTCGGGTGGATAGAGCTCTGCCAGTTTCACCTATGTACATGTGGCCACATTCACAGGGGATTTGATACACACAGTTGTGAGTTTGTAATTTTTTTGTGGCTGGTTTCACCTTGGTAACAATACTTTTAATAGTAGATTTAGAACGGAATGCTGTTTGAAGTCCATATTTATTTCCTAGGCGTCTTATTTTTTCTGAAAGCCCTTGAACATATGGAATAACTAGGGTTCCTGCAGGTTTCTCAGTTTCTGTGGATTTGAGTGTTTTGTTGGATTTCAAATGCTGTTTGATGGTGTTGACAGGGTAACCATTGGCTATGAGTTCTTTTTTTATATGATTGTGTTCAACCGCAATAGATTTCTCATCAGAACAAATAATCTCAGCTCGGTTGGTTAGTGTGTGAATTATGCCAGTTTTTGTTGTTTTGGGATGGTTGGATGCAAAATTAAGGTATTGGCCTGTGTGCGTAGGTTTCCTGTATACTTTTGTTTCCAGGCTGTTGTTTTTTCTGCTGACTAGTACATCCAGGAAAGGAATGCTACCTTTGGTTTCTTTTTCATATGTGAATTTTATTGATGGCCTCAGAGAGTTGAGGTGGTTCACAAATTCCTCCAAAGTTTCAGGTCCATGTTGCCAGACAGTGAAGGTGTCATCCACATAACGGAGCCAGATTTTTGGAGGGCTATTACTTTTGCTAAGTGCTTCTTGCTCAAAGTTTTCCATAAATATATTGGCCATAAATGGTGAAAGAGAAGAGCCCATTGCCATACCATCGGTCTGTTTGTAGAAAATATCCTTGAACTGGAAATATGTTGTGGTGACACAGAGGGTAATCATTTCCATGATGGATGGGATTGGTATTATAGTTCTGTCCTTTAGGGTTGGATCAGCTTCCAATTTCGCCTTGACAATGCTGAGTGTTTCGGCTACTGGCACATTAGTGAAGAGGCTTTGGACATCAAAACTCACCAGGGTATCATTGTTTTCTATTTTCAGTGTTTTGACTATAGAAATAAAATGATTAGAATCTTTGACAAATGTATCTGTCTGTCCTGCTAGTGGCTCAACAATTTTCAGGAGATATTTTGATAGTTTCTGGCATGGGGAATTACAACAACTGATGATCGGGCGCAGAGGCATGTCGGGTTTATGAATCTTTGGAAGACCGTAAATGTGGGGTGCTTTACTGCTGTGTGGTGTCAGTTCTGATCTAGTTTTTTCTGGGATGTGATTCTGATGTTTTTTTAGAGTTTGGTACACTTTTCTTTCAATGCTGGCTGTGGGGTCTTTTACCAGTTTTGTATATTGATCTGTGGTGATCAAATCAGTAATTTTTTGCTCATAGTCTGGTTTGTCAAGTATGACTGTAGCACGACCCTTATCGGCTGGGAGGATTACAATGGTATGGTCGGATTTCAGAGTTTTGATGGCCTTTAGTTCATCAGGCGGCAGATTCGGTTTAGGTGGACCAGCTGAAGTGATTGCTGTACGCACATTCCAACGAAATTCATCTTGTTTGGCGGCAGGAAGTTTGTATATTGCACTCTCAACAGATGAAACTATGTCAAGTGCAGGAATGTGTCGTGGAGCAATGCTGAAATTGAGGCCTTTTTGTAAAACATTTTCCTCGCTATTGGACAGCTTTCTTGAAGATGAATTAACGACAGTGTTGATGCTCTGTGTTGTGGGATGTGTTTTTGTATTCATCTTACTCGTCAGTTTGGCTAATTTATCTTTTTGCTTCTCTTTGCACTGTAGAGACCTCTTTTGGACCAGATTCGTGATGGACTGATAGATGCGATTGAAATCTTTAGTATTGAGGGTAGACTGAATTTCAAGCTGTAGTGCCGAAATTTCATTGTTCAAATGTGATTTTTGGCAGTGATATGCGGCAATTCTTTCACTCGGAAGCTTTTGGCTGGCTTTCCGGGTTATTTGTTGAGCCTGTTTGCTGTTGACCGGGGATTTGATTGTGAGTCCTCTAGGAATGACTCCCTTACTGCGACATTTACAGAGAAAAGTCAAGTTGTTCGAACATTGTGATAAATCAATTAATTTCTTTTCCAACTTCCTCAGAGAAATATGCATACCGGGTCCATACCGGGCATTGATGTTATCTTTAAAAGATTTGTGCAATGGGAGTGCATGACTTGATGTAAGTTTTTGGACATACGCCATTGCTAAGAACTTTTTCTGTTGAAGAAAAACTAATAAATAAAATAAATAAATAAAAATAAAAATAAAAATACTCAAAAAAAATACTCAAAAAAAGATACAAAAAACACACAAAATTAAGCAAACAATTGCTGTTGTCAACAAGGATATGAACACCACAAAATATTCCGAAACAGGAATATGGTCAGCAAACAAAGAAAAAACAAAGAAAAATGTACTAAGAGAACGAAAAAATCCCCACAAATGATGACAACACAAAAATATTGAAACCCAAAATAATTCAGCACAACAGTTGAAGCGAGACAAAAAACATGACAAAACGAAAAAACAAACAAATACAATAGTTTTACCTAAACAGAAACAAGCGACGTTTCGGGAACTGCTATCTGCTCCCGTCCTCAGGCAGAGACGCACATGGTACGGAAACACAGGTGCGACTGAGAAGGGGCTGCCGCCGCCGTTTCCTCATATGCTCGGCCGGGAGCGTGTGACAGCGATACCGGGAACTATTACGTTCCCATAACTCGCTATGTGGTCGCCAATATAAATAGTGCAACCCCGTCACTTTGATCGAATCATTGGAAACGTCGGCGGGGCGCGATGTGTGTGATTTTAAGATTAAAGGTGGCTCACGGTCCAGAAGAAGTAAAATAGCTGTCGCATGTTGCTTGGCTCTATTTTTAATAGTGTAGGTGTCAGGCGGGGGGAGGTCACCCTTTCCCCTCAGTTAGTTGGCTAACTGATGCATGAGAGTGTCGTGATGTCTGTATTTAGAGGCGTGTGGAGTGTGCGCAAAAATGGCCTAATTAATCTCGTTGTGTGAGTGTAGTGTATAGCTCCAAGGCCGCACATACCCGGCTGACCAAGCAGGCATATCATCGTGTAAGTTTACCGATGTGTAGGAGAAATTACATAGATTAGTAAACACCTGGCCGCCTTAAGGACCGAACTATTGCGTTCCAGTATAGTTCGGTCAAAGTTAGGCTAAACCAGTATTGCTGTAGTTAGCCCCCAGGCTGTTGTCGTCTAAACCTGAATAATAGAGAGTGAAATTAGTAAATGAATGTCATCCTAATCTATTATTGTTCGAGCAGAGAGATGCCCTCGTCCAGTGTTTTTTTTTTTTTTTTTTTTTTTTTTTTTGTCGCAATTCAAAAACCCATGCCTTCCGAAACGCGGCCGGCACTGGAGGTGAAGCCTGCCAGGCGGGTCTCGCCCTTCAGGCATACGGAGTCAGCCCTAACACACAGGCAGTGGACCGCTGCATGGGTCAAAACCTACACCTGCATGCTTCGGACCATTTCGAATTAGCAAGAAAATGAAAGTTACATTAATGAATTAATTAATAATGGCTGGGGAAAACAACTAGCAAGGACTAGTGGAGGAGGTGGGGGAAGGAAAGATTTGGTAATTAAAGGAATTTGGGCCTGCGGTCGAGTTGTCGCTGGTTTATAATTAGAGCCCCGCTGGGTCAAAGGTAGTGTTGACGCAATAAAATAGAGCCCCGCTGGGCCAAAAGTAGTGTTGACGCAATATTTACGAGTCCTGGGCATGTCAATCATTGGCTAGTCCAATGTTGATTATTTGCACCGCAGGACGTAGACAGGCACATCGGGGCCAGAGAGAAACGTCTGCTATGTTTGCTAAGTTGCCCTGCGTACATGGGATGTGTGGATTCTAGTATAACCTGGCTTAGGCAAGTCGCGGTTTTTTAAACTGTCGCTGTGCAGCTGGGTCGTAGTCCGGAAGTGAATTCATATAAGTATTGGCATGTTCAGGGAGCTGGCCATAAAAAGACCTGTTTTGCCGTTTTATATATTCCTCTACATATTCTACTTTGAGTAGCTGGTGTACTTCTAGTGTGCTGGTGTACCAGCCGCAATCTGCAATGGCTCTAAGAAATTTATTTTGAGTGACCTGTACTTTATCGATATGGCATTTTGCTGCATAGCCCCAGATTTCGCAAGCATATAATAATTGAGGGCGAACTATTTGTAAATACAGCTGTAATTTTTTCTTTCTAGGAAATTGGGGGGCCTTAAACATTGAGTATAGGCTGCGCAAAGTGCCTCGCGCAAACTGTGTCACCTTAGTGGTGTGAACTTTCCAGGTGAGCCTGGTATCTAGAGTTAAACCTAAATATCTAGCCGATTTAACAAATGGTATGGCTTGATTAAAAATTTTTAATTCGCGGTCGGGGGCGGTGTATTTTTTAGTTAAAATTAAAGTTGTGGACTTGGCTCCATTTATTTTAATGCGCCAGCGAGTGTACCATTGTTCGAGTGAGGTAAGCTGCCTCTGAACTTTGGTTAAAGCAAACTTCAAATTCGGGGATTGATATATTATTGCAGTGTCGTCTGCATATAATTGCACGTGGGCATGTTCCCGCGGGATGTCGGCTGTGTAAACATTATAGAAAAAGGGTGAGAGTGGGGACCCCTGCGGCACACCTGCTGTCAGCTCCCGAGTGGATGATTTCGCCCCCTCTATTGATACAAAAAATTTTCGACGCCATAAATAGTGGGCCACCAGATGAATATACGTGTCTGGAAAGTTAAATGTAATTAATTTTTGAATTAAGCCAGGTATCCAAACTTTGTCGAAAGCTTTTTCCGCGTCTAGCATCGTTGCGACAGTAAATTTCGCTCGTGAGTTAAAACCGTCAGTGGCCTCTTCAATGAGCTTAATTAGGGGGTGAGAGGTAGAGTGGCCCCTTCTAAAACCAAATTGGTTATCTGGAATGACTTCGTGTTCGTCCGAATGGTGTTGAAGTCGTTTGAGTAAAATTTTTTCGAAAATTTTACTCATGCTATTTAGGAGGCTAATAGGTTGCCTGTTTTGTGGTAGTGACGCATTTTTTCCCGGTTTTGGAATGGTGATAACTTTAGCAAGTTTCCATGACGCTGGGTAGGATTTAAGAATAAAAATAGCATTTATTATTTTAAGAAAGTATTGTATAGCCTGAAATGATAATTTCTTTAAAGTATCATAGTTTATTCCGTCAGGTCCGCCTGCTTTATTTTTTGGTCGCGAGTGAATAGCTTCTAAGAGCTCTTTAATTGTTACGAGTTCCGGCTCGGCTTGTGGAACGATTTGTAAATAGTTATTAACAGCTACTGTCGTGGTCCTAGTAAACTGAGGCTCGTTTATGTCCTCGTTTGGTGAAAATTGTTTTTCAAAAATGTCTGCTATAGCATTTGCTTTATCTATCGCGTCATATTTAATGCCCGCGTTTGTAACAATGGCCGGTGTGGAGATAAATTTATTTTTCCCTCGTAAATTGCGTGTGAGCCGCCACATTTGCCGAGGTTGAGTTGCGCACTCTGTTATTAAGTTTCCGTATTTTTCTATTTTTAAATCTTTAAGTTTTCGCGAGACTTGAGCTTTAAGGCGATTGTATTCAGTCCTAGCTTGCAGTGTTCTCGTTCGTTGATAAGTGTTGCGCGCCTGACGTTTTAAAACGATTAGCATGTCTACATCTGGGTAATTTATTCGCGTAAATTCTCTTTTATTCACGATTTTCGTGTGTTTTTTGCGCACGTCTGTAATTGTGTCGGTGAAAAGTTTTACGTGAGTTTCGAGCTCATCTGCTGTGTCTATCGCTGGAGTTTCTGTAAAAGTTAATTCCAGGTCTTCGCGAAATTTGTCCCAGTCGGGAATACCAAAAGTGCGGCTAAATATCGCTGCGCAAAATTGAGCATTAAAAGTTAATTGAATTAGTACCGGAAAATGGTCTGAGTCAAGCTCATCTAATTTTTCTGAAATAACCTGCGCACCTGGTATGTTTGTAAGAGCTATATCTAATATGTCAGGCATGCCGCCATTCGTTGGATAGCAAGTTGGCGAGCCTGGAGCAAAAATTTCGTAATTATTTGCTACCGAATGATCTAATAATTTTCTGCCTGCTGGGTTAGTATTTTTGCATCCCCAGTCTTCGTTTTTGCTGTTTAAATCGCCTGCGATGAAAAAGTGTTGCTGTGGATTAATTAATTTATTTAAATCCCTAGAAAGTAGTGGCTTATCTGGGGGTTTATATACTGCCGACATGCAGACATGCGCATTTTTATTACGAATATTTATGCTGGTGGCCTCTAGGTGCTCTAAGCCAGTTATTTCTATCGGATGGTGATGAATCCCGTGTTTAATTAATATGGCTGTGCCGCCCCCACGAGTGGCGCGGTCAGTGCGGTAAGTGGTGTAACCACAAATATTAAATCGATGATGCGGTGATAGGTGAGTCTCGGTAATGAATGCCACATCAATCCCATATATTACAAGGCACTGTTCCAACTCGTACGACCGAAGGCGGAGACCACATGCATTAAAGTTTAGGAGTTGTAGTGTTTTCCCCATATTTACTGCCATTTACTGGAGCACTGTCGCGAGTGCTTCCAATAGAATGGTTTGGCGGTATTTAATGCTCTCGGTGGAGCGGATGCGTGCGTAATACGGTTCGAGTGCCTTCACTAAATTCCAATAATCGCACATGCGTAAGATCTCTGCGAGTTCCGCGAGGCTAGTGATATTATTTGTTGGCTGTGCTTCTGGCGCGGTTTCTGCTCTATGTTGACTTTTTTCGACGCGAGCCTGCACAATTTGCTCCGCCGTGCGCCGCGGTGCGCTTACGCCTGACGTAGCTGCCGCGTATGACGTGGAAGCTACTGCCTGTAATTGAGTTATGCCCGGTTGGCTGGCCTGCTCGCTGGGCCGTGCGTTTCGCGGACTGCGCTCTGTTGTTGTTGTTGTTCGGTGCACGTGTTCCCTGATGGGCGCGGGGGGAGGGGGGAAACTTTCCCGCGTCGGTGCGGCCGGCTGTGCTCGCGAGGCTGTGCGCGCAGCTTTCTGTGCTGCCTGTTCCGCGGCGGCCTGTCTCCGAGACTCTACGATCTTTAAAAACGCGGGGCACTGTCGCCAGGCCGCGGTGTGGCCTGTTTCCCTGCAGTTCGAGCACACCTTTGGTGCCTCCTCTGGGACGGGACATTCGCTGCGGGGATGCAAACCCGCGCACCTAATGCATTTCGGAACCTCCGCGCAGTTCTTTGTGGTGTGTCCGAAGGAACTACACCTCTTACAAAGCGGGACGTCCTCCGCGCGAGTCGTGTACCGCTCGATCTTTATTCCACTTGTGTAGTACAAGTGTTTTACGGCGTAGATGTCGTGCGCGCTTGGTGCCACGCACACCACGAATGACGGAGTTGGTTCAAAAATTTCCTGCCCTGAGTTGCGGTCTGTGAGCCGCCGACTAAGCTGTTTGATGAAGTTTACCTTGAAACCTAGCGCGGTGAGCTCCTCGGAGATCGCGTCTACTGGCGTGTATTTACTAAGGTTTTTAATTACAACCTTCTCGCCTCGCTCGCTGGGCTGGGAGAAGGTGTGGTAGGGCACATTGTTGGCCTTGAACCACGCGGTCGCCTTGTCTTGATCGGATTTACCGTCGAACGTGATGCGAATTTCTTGTCGTGAGAAGGGGCTGGAAAATGAGGGTATTTATCAGAGAAAGGGCTACATCTTGCTCAGCCAATGACAGACGAGCTGTCTCCCCATTGGCTGTGCACCATGTAGTTAAAGCGGATTGGTTATGGTGGGTTGAGTATTGGCTATTGTTTTGTGCTGCAGGGATGTTTCTCTCTTTATCAAAGGGATCCACATATTTTTTAATTCAACGCTCTGCTGGCCGAAAATATTTTTATTGCTAATAATGAAGGCTGATTCCCTGATTTTCCCTTTTATTTTATCGGATTCCTGTATGAGTGGTGTGGAGTCTTCCCAGAGAATTTTGTGGCCATTTTCCCATGTATGTTCAGCAAGTCTGGATTTTAGGGTTTCACCCTTCTTGCAGTTGTTTTTGTGTTCTTTGATTCGGGTGGATAGAGCTCTGACAGTTTCACCTATGTACATGTGGCCACATTCACAGGGGATTTGATACACACAGTTGTGAGTTTGTAATTTTTCTGTGGCTGGTTTCACCTTGGTAACAATACTTTTAATAGTAGATTTAGAACGGAATGCTGTTTGAAGTCCATATTTATTTCCTAGGCGTCTTATTTTTTCTGAAAGCCCTTGAACATATGGAATAACTAGGGTTCCTGCAGGTTTCTCAGTTTCTGTGGATTTGAGTGTTTTGTTGGATTTCAAATGCTGTTTGATGGTGTTGACAGGGTAACCATTGGCTATGAGTTCTTTTTTTATATGATTGTGTTCAACCGCAATAGATTTCTCATCAGAACAAATAATCTCAGCTCGGTTGGTTAGTGTGTGAATTATGCCAGTTTTTGTTGTTTTGGGATGGTTGGATGCAAAATTAAGGTATTGGCCTGTGTGCGTAGGTTTCCTGTATACTTTTGTTTCCAGGCTGTTGTTTTTTCTGCTGACTAGTACATCCAGGAAAGGAATGCTACCTTTGGTTTCTTTTTCATATGTGAATTTTATTGATGGCCTCAGAGAGTTGAGGTGGTTCACAAATTCCTCCAAAGTTTCAGGTCCATGTTGCCAGACAGTGAAGGTGTCATCCACATAACGGAGCCAGATTTTTGGAGGGCTATTACTTTTGCTAAGTGCTTCTTGCTCAAAGTTTTCCATAAATATATTGGCCATAAATGGTGAAAGAGAAGAGCCCATTGCCATACCATCGGTCTGTTTGTAGAAAATATCCTTGAACTGGAAATATGTTGTGGTGACACAGAGGGTAATCATTTCCATGATGGATGGGATTGGTATTATAGTTCTGTCCTTTAGGGTTGGATCAGCTTCCAATTTCGCCTTGACAATGCTGAGTGTTTCGGCTACTGGCACATTAGTGAAGAGGCTTTGGACATCAAAACTCACCAGGGTATCATTGTTTTCTATTTTCAGTGTTTTGACTATAGAAATAAAATGATTAGAATCTTTGACAAATGTATCTGTCTGTCCTGCTAGTGGCTCAACAATTTTCAGGAGATATTTTGATAGTTTCTGGCATGGGGAATTACAACAACTGATGATCGGGCGCAGAGGCATGTCGGGTTTATGAATCTTTGGAAGACCGTAAATGTGGGGTGCTTTACTGCTGTGTGGTGTCAGTTCTGATCTAGTTTTTTCTGGGATGTGATTCTGATGTTTTTTTAGAGTTTGGTACACTTTTCTTTCAATGCTGGCTGTGGGGTCTTTTACCAGTTTTGTATATTGATCTGTGGTGATCAAATCAGTAATTTTTTGCTCATAGTCTGGTTTGTCAAGTATGACTGTAGCACGACCCTTATCGGCTGGGAGGATTACAATGGTATGGTCGGATTTCAGAGTTTTGATGGCCTTTAGTTCATCAGGCGGCAGATTCGGTTTAGGTGGACCAGCTGAAGTGATTGCTGTACGCACATTCCAACGAAATTCATCTTGTTTGGCGGCAGGAAGTTTGTATATTGCACTCTCAACAGATGAAACTATGTCAAGTGCAGGAATGTGTCGTGGAGCAATGCTGAAATTGAGGCCTTTTTGTAAAACATTTTCCTCGCTATTGGACAGCTTTCTTGAAGATGAATTAACGACAGTGTTGATGCTCTGTGTTGTGGGATGTGTTTTTGTATTCATCTTACTCGTCAGTTTGGCTAATTTATCTTTTTGCTTCTCTTTGCACTGTAGAGACCTCTTTTGGACCAGATTCGTGATGGACTGATAGATGCGATTGAAATCTTTAGTATTGAGGGTAGACTGAATTTCAAGCTGTAGTGCCGAAATTTCATTGTTCAAATGTGATTTTTGGCAGTGATATGCGGCAATTCTTTCACTCGGAAGCTTTTGGCTGGCTTTCCGGGTTATTTGTTGAGCCTGTTTGCTGTTGACCGGGGATTTGATTGTGAGTCCTCTAGGAATGACTCCCTTACTGCGACATTTACAGAGAAAAGTCAAGTTGTTCGAACATTGTGATAAATCAATTAATTTCTTTTCCAACTTCCTCAGAGAAATATGCATACCGGGTCCATACCGGGCATTGATGTTATCTTTAAAAGATTTGTGCAATGGGAGTGCATGACTTGATGTAAGTTTTTGGACATACGCCATTGCTAAGAACTTTTTCTGTTGAAGAAAAACTAATAAATAAAATAAATAAATAAAAATAAAAATAAAAATACTCAAAAAAAATACTCAAAAAAAGATACAAAAAACACACAAAATTAAGCAAACAATTGCTGTTGTCAACAAGGATATGAACACCACAAAATATTCCGAAACAGGAATATGGTCAGCAAACAAAGAAAAAACAAAGAAAAATGTACTAAGAGAACGAAAAAATCCCCACAAATGATGACAACACAAAAATATTGAAACCCAAAATAATTCAGCACAACAGTTGAAGCGAGACAAAAAACATGACAAAACGAAAAAACAAACAAATACAATAGTTTTACCTAAACAGAAACAAGCGACGTTTCGGGAACTGCTATCTGCTCCCGTCCTCAGGCAGAGACGCACATGGTACGGAAACACAGGTGCGACTGAGAAGGGGCTGCCGCCGCCGTTTCCTCATATGCTCGGCCGGGAGCGTGTGACAGCGATACCGGGAACTATTACGTTCCCATAACTCGCTATGTGGTCGCCAATATAAATAGTGCAACCCCGTCACTTTGATCGAATCATTGGAAACGTCGGCGGGGCGCGATGTGTGTGATTTTAAGATTAAAGGTGGCTCACGGTCCAGAAGAAGTAAAATAGCTGTCGCATGTTGCTTGGCTCTATTTTTAATAGTGTAGGTGTCAGGCGGGGGGAGGTCACCCTTTCCCCTCAGTTAGTTGGCTAACTGATGCATGAGAGTGTCGTGATGTCTGTATTTAGAGGCGTGTGGAGTGTGCGCAAAAATGGCCTAATTAATCTCGTTGTGTGAGTGTAGTGTATAGCTCCAAGGCCGCACATACCCGGCTGACCAAGCAGGCATATCATCGTGTAAGTTTACCGATGTGTAGGAGAAATTACATAGATTAGTAAACACCTGGCCGCCTTAAGGACCGAACTATTGCGTTCCAGTATAGTTCGGTCAAAGTTAGGCTAAACCAGTATTGCTGTAGTTAGCCCCCAGGCTGTTGTCGTCTAAACCTGAAAAATAGAGAGTGAAATTAGTAAATGAATGTCATCCTATTCTATTATTGTTCGAGCAGAGAGATGCCCTCGTCCAGTTTTTTTTTTTTTTTTTTTTTTGTCGCAATTCAAAAACCCATGCCTTCCGAAACGCGGCCGGCACTGGAGGTGAAGCCTGCCAGGCGGGTCTCGCCCTTCAGGCATACGGAGTCAGCCCTAACACACAGGCAGTGGACCGCTGCATGGGTCAAAACCTACACCTGCATGCTTCGGACCATTTCGAATTAGCAAGAAAATGAAAGTTACATTAATGAATTAATTAATAATGGCTGGGGAAAACAACTAGCAAGGACTAGTGGAGGAGGTGGGGGAAGGAAAGATTTGGTAATTAAAGGAATTTGGGCCTGCGGTCGAGTTGTCGCTGGTTTATAATTAGAGCCCCGCTGGGTCAAAGGTAGTGTTGACGCAATAAAATAGAGCCCCGCTGGGCCAAAAGTAGTGTTGACGCAATATTTACGAGTCCTGGGCATGTCAATCATTGGCTAGTCCAATGTTGATTATTTGCACCGCAGGACGTAGACAGGCACATCGGGGCCAGAGGGAAACGTCTGCTATGTTTGCTAAGTTGCCCTGCGTACATGGGATGTGTGGATTCTAGTATAACCTGGCTTAGGCAAGTCGCGGTTTTTTAAACTGTCGCTGTGCAGCTGGGTCGTAGTCCGGAAGTGAATTCATATAAGTATTGGCATGTTCAGGGAGCTGGCCATAAAAAGACCTGTTTTGCCGTTTTATATATTCCTCTACATATTCTACTTTGAGTAGCTGGTGTACTTCTAGTGTGCTGGTGTACCAGCCGCAATCTGCAATGGCTCTAAGAAATTTATTTTGAGTGACCTGTACTTTATCGATATGGCATTTTGCTGCATAGCCCCAGATTTCGCAAGCATATAATAATTGAGGGCGAACTATTTGTAAATACAGCTGTAATTTTTTCTTTCTAGGAAATTGGGGGGCCTTAAACATTGAGTATAGGCTGCGCAAAGTGCCTCGCGCAAACTGTGTCACCTTAGTGGTGTGAACTTTCCAGGTGAGCCTGGTATCTAGAGTTAAACCTAAATATCTAGCCGATTTAACAAATGGTATGGCTTGATTAAAAATTTTTAATTCGCGGTCGGGGGCGGTGTATTTTTTAGTTAAAATTAAAGTTGTGGACTTGGCTCCATTTATTTTAATGCGCCAGCGAGTGTACCATTGTTCGAGTGAGGTAAGCTGCCTCTGAACTTTGGTTAAAGCAAACTTCAAATTCGGGGATTGATATATTATTGCAGTGTCGTCTGCATATAATTGCACGTGGGCATGTTCCCGCGGGATGTCGGCTGTGTAAACATTATAGAAAAAGGGTGAGAGTGGGGACCCCTGCGGCACACCTGCTGTCAGCTCCCGAGTGGATGATTTCGCCCCCTCTATTGATACAAAAAATTTTCGACGCCATAAATAGTGGGCCACCAGATGAATATACGTGTCTGGAAAGTTAAATGTAATTAATTTTTGAATTAAGCCAGGTATCCAAACTTTGTCGAAAGCTTTTTCCGCGTCTAGCATCGTTGCGACAGTAAATTTCGCTCGTGAGTTAAAACCGTCAGTGGCCTCTTCAATGAGCTTAATTAGGGGGTGAGAGGTAGAGTGGCCCCTTCTAAAACTAAATTGGTTATCTGGAATGACTTCGTGTTCGTCCGAATGGTGTTGAAGTCGTTTGAGTAAAATTTTTTTCGAAAATTTTACTCATGCTATTTAGGAGGCTAATAGGTCGCCTGTTTTGTGGTAGTGACGCATTTTTTCCCGGTTTCGGAATGGTGATAACTTTAGCTAGTTTCCATGATGCTGGGTAGGATTTAAGAATAAAAATAGCATTTATTATTTTAAGAAAGTATTGTATAGCCTGAAATGATAATTTCTTTAAAGTATCAAAATTTATTCCGTCAGGTCCGCCTGCTTTATTTTTTGGTCGCGAGTGAATAGCTTCTAAGAGCTCTTTAATTGTTACGAGTTCCGGCTCGGCTTGTGGAACGATTTGTAAATAGTTATTAACAGCTACTGTCGTGGTCCTAGTAAACTGAGGCTCGTTTATGTCCTCGTTTGGTGAAAATTGTTTTTCAAAAATGTCTGCTATAGCATTTGCTTTATCTATCGCGTCATATTTAATGCCCGCGTTTGTAACAATGGCCGGTGTGGAGATAAATTTATTTTTCCCTCGTAAATTGCGTGTGAGCCGCCACATTTGCCGAGGTTGAGTTGCGCACTCTGTTATTAAGTTTCCGTATTTTTCTATTTTTAAATCTTTAAGTTTTCGCGAGACTTGAGCTTTAAGGCGATTGTATTCAGTCCTAGCTTGCGGTGTTCTCGTTCGTTGATAAGTGTTGCGCGCCTGCCGTTTTAAAACGATTAGCATGTCTACATCTGGGTAATTTAGTCGCGTAAATTCTCTTTTATTCACGATTTTCGTGTGTTTTTTGCGCACGTCTGTAATTGTGTCGGTGAAAAGTTTTACGTGAGTTTCGAGCTCATCTGCTGTGTCTATCGCTGGAGTTTCTGTAAAAGTTAATTCCAGGTCTTCGCGAAATTTGTCCCAGTCGGGAATACCAAAAGTGCGGCTAAATATCGCTGCGCAAAATTGAGCATTAAAAGTTAATTGAATAAGTACCGGAAAATGGTCTGAGTCAAGCTCATCTAATTTTTCTGAAATAACCTGCGCACCTGGTATGTTTGTAAGAGCTATATCTAATATGTCAGGCATGCCACCATTCGTTGGATAGCAAGTTGGCGAGCCTGGAGCAAAAATTTCGTAATTATTTGCTACCGAATGATCTAATAATTTTCTGCCTGCTGGGTTAGTATTTTTGCATCCCCAGTCTTCGTTTTTGCTGTTTAAATCGCCTGCGATGAAAAAGTGTTGCTGTGGATTAATTAATTTATTTAAATCCCTAGAAAGTAGTGGCTTATCTGGGGGTTTATATACTGCCGACATGCAGACATGCGCATTTTTATTACGAATATTTATGCTGGTGGCCTCTAGGTGCTCTAAGCCAGTTATTTCTATCGGATGGTGATGAATCCCGTGTTTAATTAATATGGCTGTGCCGCCCCCACGAGTGGCGCGGTCAGTGCGGTAAGTGGTGTAACCACAAATATTAAATCGATGATGCGGTGATAGGTGAGTCTCGGTAATGAATGCCACATCAATCCCATATATTACAAGGCACTGTTCCAACTCGTACGACCGAAGGCGGAGACCACGTGCATTAAAGTTTAGGAGTTGTAGTGTTTTCCCCATGTTTACTGCCATTTACTGGAGCACTGTCGCGAGTGCTTCCAATAGAATGGTTTGGCGGTATTTAATGCTCTCGGTGGAGCGGATGCGTGCGTAATACGGTTCGAGTGCCTTCACTAAATTCCAATAATCGCACATGCGCAAGATCTCTGCGAGTTCCGCGAGGCTAGTGATATTATTATTTGGCTGTGCTTCTGGCGCGGTTTCTGTTCTATGCTGCTGGCTCTTCTCGACGCGAGCCTGCACGATTTCCGTTGCCGTGCGCCGCGGTGCGCTTACGCCTGACGTAGCTGCCGCGTATGACGTGGAAGCTACTGCCTGTGTTTGATTTATGCCCGGTTGGCTGGCCTGCTCGCTGGGCCGTGCGTTTCGCGGACTGCGCTCTGTTGTTGTTGTTGTTGCCCGGTGCACGTGTTCCCTGGTGGGCGCGGGGGGAGGGGGGAAACTTTCCCGCGTCGGTGCGGCCGGCTGTGCTCGCGAGGCTGTGCGCGCAGCTTTCTGTGCTGCCTGTTCCGCGGCGGCCTGTCTCCGCGACTCTACGATCTTCAAAAACGCGGGGCACTGTCGCCAGGCCGCGGTGTGGCCTGTCTCTTTACAGTTCGAGCACACCTTTGGTGCCTCCTCTGGGACTGGGCATTCGCTGCGGGGATGCGAACCCGCGCACCTGATGCATTTAGGTACTTCTGAACAGTTTCCGGTGGTGTGTCCGAAGGAACTACACCTCTTACAGAGCGGGACGTCTTCCGCGCGAGTCGTGTACCGCTCAATCTTTATACCACTTGTGTAGTATAGTTGTTTGACGGCGTAGATGTCGTGCGCGCTAGGTGCCACGCACACCACGAATGACGGTGTTGGCTCGAAAAACTCTTGCCCTGAGTTGCGGTCTGTTAGCCGCCGACTGAGCTGTTTGATGAAATTTACTTTAAACCCGAGCGCGGTGAGCTCCTCAGAAATCGCATCAACCGGCGTGAATTTACTCAAATTCTTTATCACTACTTTTTCCCCTCGCTCGCTGGGCTGGGAGAAAGTGTGGAAAGGCACATCGTTTGCCTTAAACCAAGCGGTCGCTTTGTCTTGGTCCAATTTGCCATCAAATGTTATGCGCACTTCTTGACGCTTCGTCAGCGTCATTCGGTTTTTGATGCCGAGTCGCGCGAAGGCAGGGCCCAAGCTGCCGATTGCCTGACTGTTGCGGATTACGAATGGTACGCGTTTGTAGCGCGGAGCCTCGTCAGTCGGTGTCCGTTGTTGCGGTGTCGGTACCGCTTGTGACGCATCGCTATTACGCCTGCGTTGTCTACGCTCAACAGTGGTGAAGCCACTGTTGTCGTCCTCGGTTGTGGTGGGCTGGAGCCCTGACGGTTTTTTAGACTGAACAGAGTGTTCAGTCTCTGAGTCGCTGCCCTCATGCGTGCGCTTCGTCGCGGTGCCGACCTCCATCTCCTCGTCGCTGCTACTCATCGCAAGTAGGTGCCCCGCCTTGAAAAAAGCAGGGCACACAACAGGCGTATCGTCCGACCTAACTAGCGTGGTATTCCTATCTGTTCGCCGCGTCCTAACTAGCTAACGACCTAGCACCTTACGCACTGGCCACTGACCTGAGCTTCCTTTTTAGGAACGCCAGGCTAGGCAAAGAGAGAGGCTGACCCTTCTCCGACCAGCACGCGGTAAAGAAAGAAGGGGCTGGAAAATGAGGGTATTTATCAGAGAAAGGGCTACATCTTGCTCAGCCAATGACAGACGAGCTGTCTCCCCATTGGCTGTGCACCATGTAGTTAAAGCGGATTGGTTATGGTGGGTTGAGTATTGGCTATTGTTTTGTGCTGCAGGGATGTTTCTCTCTTTATCAAAGGGATCCACATATTTTTTAATTCAACGCTCTGCTGGCCGAAAATATTTTTATTGCTAATAATGAAGGCTGATTCCCTGATTTTCCCTTTTATTTTATCGGATTCCTGTATGAGTGGTGTGGAGTCTTCCCAGAGAATTTTGTGGCCATTTTCCCATGTATGTTCAGCAAGTCTGGATTTTAGGGTTTCACCCTTCTTGCAGTTGTTTTTGTGTTCTTTGATTCGGGTGGATAGAGCTCTGCCAGTTTCACCTATGTACATGTGGCCACATTCACAGGGGATTTGATACACACAGTTGTGAGTTTGTAATTTTTCTGTGGCTGGTTTCACCTTGGTAACAATACTTTTAATAGTAGATTTAGAACGGAATGCTGTTTGAAGTCCATATTTATTTCCTAGGCGTCTTATTTTTTCTGAAAGCCCTTGAACATATGGAATAACTAGGGTTCCTGCAGGTTTCTCAGTTTCTGTGGATTTGAGTGTTTTGTTGGATTTCAAATGCTGTTTGATGGTGTTGACAGGGTAACCATTGGCTATGAGTTCTTTTTTTATATGATTGTGTTCAACCGCAATAGATTTCTCATCAGAACAAATAATCTCAGCTCGGTTGGTTAGTGTGTGAATTATGCCAGTTTTTGTTGTTTTGGGATGGTTGGATGCAAAATTAAGGTATTGGCCTGTGTGCGTAGGTTTCCTGTATACTTTTGTTTCCAGGCTGTTGTTTTTTCTGCTGACTAGTACATCCAGGAAAGGAATGCTACCTTTGGTTTCTTTTTCATATGTGAATTTTATTGATGGCCTCAGAGAGTTGAGGTGGTTCACAAATTCCTCCAAAGTTTCAGGTCCATGTTGCCAGACAGTGAAGGTGTCATCCACATAACGGAGCCAGATTTTTGGAGGGCTATTACTTTTGCTAAGTGCTTCTTGCTCAAAGTTTTCCATAAATATATTGGCCATAAATGGTGAAAGAGAAGAGCCCATTGCCATACCATCGGTCTGTTTGTAGAAAATATCCTTGAACTGGAAATATGTTGTGGTGACACAGAGGGTAATCATTTCCATGATGGATGGGATTGGTATTATAGTTCTGTCCTTTAGGGTTGGATCAGCTTCCAATTTCGCCTTGACAATGCTGAGTGTTTCGGCTACTGGCACATTAGTGAAGAGGCTTTGGACATCAAAACTCACCAGGGTATCATTGTTTTCTATTTTCAGTGTTTTGACTATAGAAATAAAATGATTAGAATCTTTGACAAATGTATCTGTCTGTCCTGCTAGTGGCTCAACAATTTTCAGGAGATATTTTGATAGTTTCTGGCATGGGGAATTACAACAACTGATGATCGGGCGCAGAGGCATGTCGGGTTTATGAATCTTTGGAAGACCGTAAATGTGGGGTGCTTTACTGCTGTGTGGTGTCAGTTCTGATCTAGTTTTTTCTGGGATGTGATTCTGATGTTTTTTTAGAGTTTGGTACACTTTTCTTTCAATGCTGGCTGTGGGGTCTTTTACCAGTTTTGTATATTGATCTGTGGTGATCAAATCAGTAATTTTTTGCTCATAGTCTGGTTTGTCAAGTATGACTGTAGCACGACCCTTATCGGCTGGGAGGATTACAATGGTATGGTCGGATTTCAGAGTTTTGATGGCCTTTAGTTCATCAGGCGGCAGATTCGGTTTAGGTGGACCAGCTGAAGTGATTGCTGTACGCACATTCCAACGAAATTCATCTTGTTTGGCGGCAGGAAGTTTGTATATTGCACTCTCAACAGATGAAACTATGTCAAGTGCAGGAATGTGTCGTGGAGCAATGCTGAAATTGAGGCCTTTTTGTAAAACATTTTCCTCGCTATTGGACAGCTTTCTTGAAGATGAATTAACGACAGTGTTGATGCTCTGTGTTGTGGGATGTGTTTTTGTATTCATCTTACTCGTCAGTTTGGCTAATTTATCTTTTTGCTTCTCTTTGCACTGTAGAGACCTCTTTTGGACCAGATTCGTGATGGACTGATAGATGCGATTGAAATCTTTAGTATTGAGGGTAGACTGAATTTCAAGCTGTAGTGCCGAAATTTCATTGTTCAAATGTGATTTTTGGCAGTGATATGCGGCAATTCTTTCACTCGGAAGCTTTTGGCTGGCTTTCCGGGTTATTTGTTGAGCCTGTTTGCTGTTGACCGGGGATTTGATTGTGAGTCCTCTAGGAATGACTCCCTTACTGCGACATTTACAGAGAAAAGTCAAGTTGTTCGAACATTGTGATAAATCAATTAATTTCTTTTCCAACTTCCTCAGAGAAATATGCATACCGGGTCCATACCGGGCATTGATGTTATCTTTAAAAGATTTGTGCAATGGGAGTGCATGACTTGATGTAAGTTTTTGGACATACGCCATTGCTAAGAACTTTTTCTGTTGAAGAAAAACTAATAAAAAAAAAAAATAAATAAAAATAAAAATAAAAATACTCAAAAAAAATACTCAAAAAAAGATACAAAAAAAACACAAAATTAAGCAAACAATTGCTGTTGTCAACAAGGATATGAACACCACAAAATATTCCGAAACAGGAATATGGTCAGCAAACAAAAAAAAAAAAAACAAAGAAAAATGTACTAAGAGAACGAAAAAATCCCCACAAATGATGACAACACAAAAATATTGAAACCCAAAATAATTCAGCACAACAGTTGAAGCGAGACAAAAAACATGACAAAACGAAAAAACAAACAAATACAATAGTTTTACCTAAACAGAAACAAGCGACGTTTCGGGAACTGCTATCTGCTCCCGTCCTCAGGCAGAGACGCACATGGTACGGAAACACAGGTGCGACTGAGAAGGGGCTGGAAAATGAGGGTATTTATCAGAGAAAGGGCTACATCTTGCTCAGCCAATGACAGACGAGCTGTCTCCCCATTGGCTGTGCACCATGTAGTTAAAGCGGATTGGTTATGGTGGGTTGAGTATTGGCTATTGTTTTGTGCTGCAGGGATGTTTCTCTCTTTATCAAAGGGATCCACATATTTTTTAATTCAACGCTCTGCTGGCCGAAAATATTTTTATTGCTAATAATGAAGGCTGATTCCCTGATTTTCCCTTTTATTTTATCGGATTCCTGTATGAGTGGTGTGGAGTCTTCCCAGAGAATTTTGTGGCCATTTTCCCATGTATGTTCAGCAAGTCTGGATTTTAGGGTTTCACCCTTCTTGCAGTTGTTTTTGTTTTTGTTTTTGTTTATTTATTTATTTTATTTATTAGTTTTTCTTCAACAGAAAAAGTTCTTAGCAATGGCGTATGTCCAAAAACTTACATCAAGTCATGCACTCCCATTGCACAAATCTTTTAAAGATAACAAAATAGTGATAATTCAATAAAAATGATTCAATTTTATTCATAAAAGTATGGAATCATTTCATCAATGTTTTGTTATGACGTCACGTTAAACTATCATCCGTAAACCCGTAAACCGACTTTACAGACAACCAATTTTTAACGAACAATGGTGTTTTACAGTTACACATAATAATTCAAATTACACCCGGGATCTTTTGCACAATGTTTTAAAAAATATTGTAACACATTATAAATAAGTTTGGTATATTTGGGATGCGTATTTGTTATAAAATCGTATTATAAAAACGAATTAATATTATTCCCCTACGGTGCCGCTATCTACGGTGATGGACGCAAACCGAACGAATCATGCTCTCTATCAGCTGCCGCGGGAACTAGGCACTCGTTAATACATATTTTCCAATGTTTATCACGATGGGCGTTATTATTAATGAATTATAAATAAAATTTTGTGCCCGGGGCCACAATTGCATATCATTTTGAGCACTGGAAGACATAAAAATGTAAAATATTCTCGGCGAATTTTAATCTGTGGTTTTGATTGCTTATTACAACAACAATTTCGGCAATGAAGGTTAATTATTCTTGCATTTTAAAAATCTGATTACTAGTATAATTTAGAGTATTTATTCTTTTATTATTAAAAATAGTAGCATCTGTCGGTGAGTGCAGTAATAATAGGTTATGTTACAATTGACTAAAAAAATTATGGTGATTCATATAATTGATGATAGATATTTGATTACAGTTTATTTATAAGAAAACTTGTTCATAATTATATTTAAACTTTATAGCTAAACGTCAGTTTTTAAAATTAATTACAGGTCATCTACACGTGAACTGTTTCGTCGACTGTTTATAAAGTGAAGTGAAAAGTTAATGTGTTTTTCATTGCTTATTACAACAACAATTTCGGCAATAAAGGTTAATTATCTTGCATTTTAAAAATCTGATTACCAGCATAATTTCAAGTATTTAATCTTTTATTATTAAAATAAAAATGATTCAATTTTATTCACAAAAGTATGCAATAATTTCATCAATGTTTTGTTATGACGTTGTCATGTTAAACTATCGTCTGTAAACCAACTTTACAGACAACCAATTTTTTTATCCAAATTTTGACGCCCTAAAATATGGGTGCGGCGATTACGCACGTGCTACCGTTATGCGATAAAAGAGGGTAGTGATAATAACTTAAAAAATATTTTTCTTGTTTCAATTTAGTGCTTCTAACACTACTGTTTCCTTAAATATTAATTTTGAAGGGGAGAATCTTTTCTAGAAAAAATTAGAATTTTTATTTTTTCTAAAAGAGTGTTGTGATACACGAAGTAGATTTCCATTGGTTCGCCTTTGTTTTCAGATTAATTTAACTACATTAAAAACATTGGGAATGGTCATCTGGATTAGCTACATTAAAAATATTGTAAGATCGTTAAAATCGTTAGCTATGTTAAAAAATACTATAAAGTAGTAATAGGGGAGTTAAAAATAGCCACCTTTTAAATTAATATTTCACAGTGTTTTTAACATAATCACACCCTAACCAACTAACTGTTCATACAACTTGACACAATTTTTTCATGTACCAAATCTAATCACTCGTTAAAACGGTGAACTAGTACTTACTACTGGTAAACTATTTGAAATATCACAGTGCCCTTTAGAGGACATCTCAGGAAGTTAAAAAAAAATTAATTTGCTAATTATTGGACGTCGCAGCTTTTTAGAATGGAAAGAAGAAGAAAATTGGAAAATCCCTAAATTTACTCTGAAGGAATGGTGTCTTAATTGCTACGGGTTTGTGAAAAATAATACTTTATAGCTTATATTACTTTACCAGCATTGGGTGTCGCGGCTTTGATTATGAAACGTAAATAAAAACGGAAAATATGTTTTTCAAGTACCTACTAGAGACATCCCTAAATTTACCCTGAAAACATGGTTTTTTAATTCCTACTGATTCGTGAAAAATAACATTTTGAAGCTTGCGTTAAAATTCCTGTGTTTTCACACTGCTGCCGCCAGTCATTGTTTACCTGCAATTGTGTATCTCTTTGTTTGGCACAATTGTAGCCAACTATGGAGAATTAAAAATACGCATATTCTTCCGTTTCATATACTGAAGTTTATCCTTAGATCCTGATGGCTTGATCCTACTAGTACATGATGCTTGCTGTTTTACTTCAGTACGTTGTAAGATCCTGTACATAAAATTAATTTTGTCACATAATAATGTATTATGATCGTAATTCGAATAAAAAGGATTTTTTTTCAACCTACACTCATATGTTGTTACGTTGTATGTGTGGCCCGGCTAAGCACACAGAGAAACTTAACAAAACAAAGACAAACAATGTTCTTTGGGAATTTTTCATTACAGTGGTTGCGTTCTACGTTATTTGGAAATAAAAGAGTTTATTAAATTACCTTTGTTTATTTCGTTTAAAAAAAATGTTTTTTGTCATCGTTACATGGCCTCAGTACACAATTTTACAAATTAATTTAGTTAGAAAACTTCGTTACTTGCACAGTTTTTTGTCTTTTCTTATACAAATTTTTACGATGTCTTTGAATTTTGATAGGATGAGGTCCAAATACATACCACAGCACCATACATCTTGCCGTTGACGGTCGAGGAGTCTTGTCACTCGCCAAAAAAAAAATATACTTTAGTAATGTCCCTTGGTTAACTACATAACTCAAGGTACCGTCGATCGCGGACCGTAATCCAGAGGTGCCAAGTTCTACGAATTGTCCGTAGTTTATACGAATTATTGTGGCTTGCTACGGAAGTACGGATTCCGTTTTTAAGCTACGGAATAATCAGCTTCAGATTTAAAAAAAACGGGCCATTGTCTTATGTCTTGTGCACGTACGCATCTACAGCTGTGTATATCGTATGACGCATCATTTTCCCACGCTCAGAGAGAGTTTTGTTTTCACTTTAAAATTGTGTGGAACTAGTCGAGTTAGCATATTATTGTGAATTATGTGTTTTGTTTATAGATAAGTTGTTTAAACGCGTATGGTGTACAACGTCCCGCTTCGCTTGTTCAAGATACTTCTGTATTTGTATAAGCACGAGAAAAATATTGATTATATACAATCAATCTGTGTATTGCTTCGGGCGTGTGGATTGGCTTTTCGACTAATTCATCGATACATCGATCCGTCCAGTTGTTGGTTGTTCTTTGTGCAGGAAGCGTCATGTGTAGTTATCAAGTTTTACATTTGAAGTTACCTTAAATATTTGGGAAATATAAATGCATGTGAACTCAACATGGCTTCCAAACCAAAAAATTCACAAAAGTATCGCAAAGAATATTCGCAGTTGTGGACAAGTCTAGCCGTGTCTAGTGTATCTGAATACCACGTGTTTTGTAATTTGTGCAAGTGCGATTTTAGTGTTCAACATGGAGGTAAAAACGATTGCCAGCATCACGTAAGTAGTAAAAAGCACATGGACAATTTGCAAGTAAAAAATGCTAATAAAACTTTGACGTCTTTTTTTAAAATTGAGACTGCTGATCCCACTACAAACGCCGAAGTTCTTTTTACTTCATTTCTCATCGAGCACAACATACCACTTGCTGTTGCAGATCATTTCAGCCCTTTATTAAAATCAATGTGTCCAGATTCAAATATCGCACAGAATTATGCTTGCAAGCGAACAAAGACTACTGCAATTGTGAAATCACTTGCAGAGACGTCCCAAGCCGAAATAATTGATAAATTAAAGCATTCAGCTTTCAGTATTGCTACTGATGGGAGTAATGACAATGAAGAGGTTACATTATACCCCATCGTCGTAACGGCCTACAGATCCGATATAGGAAAAATCGTTTCAGAAGTTCTTGCTGTTTGTGCTTGCAAAGTTCAAAACACAGGAGAAAACATCTTCATTTTGATTAATGAAGAGATACAGAAGAGGGGTTTGACATGGAATAACTGCTTGTCATTTGGCACAGATAATTGTTCAACAATGATTGGCAGACATAAAGGAACAGATTCCTTCATAAAGAAATAAAATCCAAATGTGTTCATGCAGGGTTGCGCTTGTCATTTAATACACATTGCTGCACAGAATGCTGCAAAAGAATTGCCAGTATGTATTGAAGATCTTTTGGTTGATTTGTACCACTACTTAGATAGAAGTTCTCTACGTCATCAGAAGCTGCAGCAATGTCAGGTTCTGTGCGATACTGCCACACACAAAATTCTAAAGCATACAAGCACTAGATGGTTATCATTAAATAATTGTATTGATAGGTTTTTGGAACAGTGGCCTGCACTACTCAGTTTTGTTTTTGGTGAAAAAAAGTGTGATGAACGTAATTTGAAACATACTGCTTGCATTTCAGCTGGTGGTAATGAAGTAGGAGAGGCTGGGTGCATACCTGAAATTACTAGTACTTTAGTTCCTTTGAATGACAAAGCAAGGCAAAAAACTTCAAATGTTACCAATATCAAGTCCAATTCGTACGTTCTTGAGAGGCCAAATGCACCTGACAGAGACTCCATACCTCGAGATGTTGCAACGTCTACAACTAAGAAGCACGCTTCGTCTAAGTCAAAGAATGATGAAGCTCCAGCTCAATCAAAACGCAAGATTGACATCTTGTTACGTTGTATGTTTTTGCCCGGCTAAGCACACAGAGAAACGTAACAAAACAAAACAAACAATGTTCCTGAGGAATTTTTCATTACGATGGTTCTGCGTTATTTGGAAATAAAAGAGTTTATTAAATTATCTTTGTTTATTTCTTTAAAAAAAATGTTTTTTCTCATTGTTACATGGCCTCAATACACAATTTTACAAATGAATTTAGTTAGAAAAACTTCGTTGCATGCACAGGTTTTGTCTTTTCTTATACAAATTTTAACGATGTCTTTGAATTTTGATAGGATGAGGTCCAAATACATACCACAGCACCATACATCTTGCCGTTGATGGTCGAGGAGTCTTGTCACTCGCCAAAGAAAAAAAAACTTAGTAATGTCCCTTGGTTAATTACATAACTCAAGGTACCGTCGATCGCGGACCGAAATCACACGAAGTCGGGCCGATGCCGACGCCTAGGACCTAAATTTCTAGTTAATTTTCCATTTGTCTTGTGACTTGCCGACGACGCGACCGAGTTCGGCGACGATCGAGCAACAAGTGACTTGGTCGACGAGATTACCTTGCCTTGTAAAGGTGAAAACAAGGGAGGCAACCCCGTGGGCCAACTGACCAATCAGCGCACATAATTCCAAAACATGACCATATAAGGAAATTTGTACGGGCACATCACTTGAAGCCAGGGCTCGCCCTGATTGGCTGGCTAGTGGTAGCCTCCAGAGACCCTTCCAGACAGTCGCTACAGCTGTGCGTACAACGTGACGCGTAAATCCCAAACACGCATTTACAAGGTGAAAAATAACTTTCTGGCGCCAGAGTGTCGCGCCTGTCCGCTCTTCCTTCTGTACCTTCCAGACTATTCTCAAGATATTACACTAGCAATATCCAATAGAATTTAAAATTACCCAACAAATTCAAATACAATGTTCAAAATTTAGTAAACAAAGTTGAAATTCATACCATATTAGAAACTTTTGTTTAAAAATGATGTCCTGTAAAATTATTTATTATGGACTGGAATTAACCCTCAAATTAATAATCAAGTATCTCAAGGAAATAAGTATTTTAAGGCTTTCCATGAAATTTAACCAAAGTAATTAATAACAATTCTTAACAACTCTGAACTATCCTTATCTACATATTAAATAATTACTATCTTTCATATCAAAATTATTCTTAATCAATATTCTTATGACCCAAAAAAATATATATGTATATAACAAATCCTCATTGTGCAATGCTACAATTTCAAGCAGTCAAAATCCAAAATCAGCAAAAAAAATAGCAACCAAGCCTACGCATCACAGTGTGAATGTACGACTTGATAGGATTAAGCAGGCTTTGTCTTCGCCTATTACAAAATTGTACTGTTTGTTCCTCCAAAACACTACCCCAGTGTTTACAAGAATTAATACGGTGCTGCAAAGTGAAGAACCGCTAATTCACATTCTCCATAGTGAGCTATTGTCACTACTCACTGAGCTTTTTATCAGGTTTCTGAAGCCTGAAAGTATTCGGAGTAACAAAAGTATTTTAGATGTCAAATATTGGGATAGGAATCAACAAAAAGACAAATAAGACCTAGTTATTGGTGCAAAAACAAGAATGTACATAAGTGATAAAGATGTGGGTTTAAGTGAAGAAAACATGGTGATTTTCTTTACCTGTGTGCGAAAATATTTTGAATCTGCTTGCAAATACATTCCGACCAAGTTTCCACTACAGAATGAAACTGTAATCCATGCTGCTGTAGCTGACATACAAAAACGTGAAACAGTTTCCTATGAATCTGTTCAGTATTTTTGTGCGAAGCATTCATTCTTGTTGAATGAGCAGGAGAGCTCTGATCTGGAAGTGGAATTTGCTAGGTATCAGTGTGAAGATCTTCCTCAGGAAATCAAATCGTGTAACAGAAATAGAATGGATGTTGCATGGCATTTGATTACAAAACTGAAGAATGCTGATGGACATAAGAAATTCATTGTCCTTCCTAAAATAATGTTGGCAATTCTTACGATACCTCATAGTAATGCTTCTTGCGAGAGAATTTTTAGCATGGTTAGGAAAAACAAGACAGAATTCAGGCCTACAATGGGTTCTGAATTACTAGAATCTTTGGTTATTCAGAAGACACACATGCTAACAAGTGGCAAAGCTTGCTTTGATCAGAAATTCTCAAGTGATGTGCTTATCAAAGCAAAGAAGGCAACACTCAATATGCTCCAGAAATCCTAGACTTAACTGTGAAGAAGTTTCATACAAACAACATGTGTAAGTTGTATACCTTTCTTGTTTTATTATAGGCCATGTGTGTGAACTATGTCGAACATCTACTTCCACCCCTCCCAAAGCTGGATCCGCCCCTGATTTAATTCACTCTGAAAATATTCTAAAACTACTGATTTTTTTTTATATTTACTACTGATTGCATTGGTAAATGGTTGGCACCTCTGCGTAATCACACGAAGTCGGGCCGATCCCAACGCCTAGGGCCTAAATTTCTAGTTACATTGTCCAAAGATAAAGAATTTAGGTTACAAAAATACGGCCTGGCCCCAGCCCCTAGGCGTTAAATTATCTCTTAGCAACTTTCCATGATGTCTTGTGACTTGCCGACGACGCGACCGAGTTCGGCGACGATCGAGCAACAAGTGACTTGGTCGACGAGATTATCTTCCCTTGCAAAAGTGCAGACAAGGGAGGCAACCCTGTGGGCCAACTGACCAATCAGCGCACAGAATTCCAAAACATGACCATATAAGGAAATTCGGGCGTGCACATCATTCCATGCCAGGGCTCGCCCTGATTGGCTGGCTAGTGGTAGCCTCCAGAGACCCTTCCAGACGGTCGCTACAGCTGTGCGTCCACGTGACGCGTAAATCCCAAACACGCATTTACAAGGTGAAAAATAACTTTCTGGCGCCAGGGTGTCGCGCCTGTCCGCTCTTCCTTCTGTACCTTCCAGACTATTCTCAAAATCCAATAGAATTTAAAATTACCCAACAAATTTAAATACAATGTTCAAAATGTAGTAATCAAAGTTGAAATTCATACCGTATTAGAAATTTTAGTAAAATTATAGTCTACACTGCTTTAAACAAAACAATTACTGAAATTAATTATCAAATATACAAATTAATTATTATGAACTGGAGTTAACTCTCAAATTAATAATTAAGTATCTCAAGGAAATAAGTATTTTAAGGCTTTCCATAAAATTTAACCAAAGTAATTAATAACAATTTTTAACAGAACTGAATAATTATCCTTATCTACATATTAAATAATTTTTATCCTTCATATCAAAGTTATTCTTAATCAATATTCTTATGACCATATATATATATATATATATATATATATATATATATATATATATATCCTTATTGTGCAATGCTACATAACCCCCCCTACTTTTTGATTGAATTTGTAAAAAATTAAATCAAAAAGTACAAAAGTGTCAATTGAAACAAAAGAGATACCTTGACATCATCAAAGTGTAAACAAATGCAACAATTAACCTGAACATAACTATCGCAATATATTTTTAACACAATAACATAACATTACTTTTCGTATGATTATAAATCCTTAAAACAAATTTACAAAATTATAACCCAAACATTGAAAAATTACATACAAAAAATTATTTCAATTCTCCATACCAATTTAAAAAGTGACAAATCAATCTTACAAAAAACACAATTAACACTTGATTATAAGCACTCCATACCAAATTAAAAAGTGACAAATCTATCTTGCATAAAGAACACAATTAACACTTCATTATAGAGCAAGTATAACCTTCAACCCACATGGGTAAACAATGCAAACAATGTATGTTGGCAATTGCGTAAATACATAGGTATTGTATTGTAAACTGTAAACTGTTATTTTTTCACAAACCAATAGGAATTAAGAAACCTTCCTTTCAGGATTAATTCATGAACGTCTCTAGTATAGGGAAAACATATATTCCTATTTGTCACGGGTAAACATTGAATGGCGGTGGCAGCATAAAAGCACAGGTAATGTAATGTAAGATATAAAATTTTAATTTTTTCATAAACTAGTAGAAATTACAAAACCATCCCTTCGGAGTAAATTTAGAGACGTGTATGTTTCTGAAAAGCATGTATTCCTAGGGTTTTTGTTTTTGTTCTAAAAAGCTGCAATGTCCCTTTATTACCATGAATGTTTAATGAACCGGCCAGATTTAAAAAAAAATAACTGCTATTGGCAGCTTAATATACTCACTCAAATATATATTTTTTCTGATTTTTTTTTTTCCTCGAAAAAGTGCTGGCTTTTTCAAGTGCATGCCAAAATCATGTTCTTAAACTATAACCTTCCTGAAAACATAAATGTAAACAAGCCGGAAATTACCTATGTATTAGTTTTCCTTATCTTCTGCCATTTTCTGGTTAGGAACGAATGTCCTGACTTCGAAAACGGCAATACCTAGGCATTTTCAAATGTTGCTTTAATATTTATTTTTAAAAATGCATTAAACTACATGTGCCATACATAATAACTCTTTATGTTGATAAAAATTAATTTGTCTGCCGTGGGTCCTAGAAAGTCGTAGATATAAAGATAATATGATGTAACACTTTCATGTTTGTGCCAAACAACTGTAGTTAAAAAGTATATTTGACATTAAAATATTTTCTGTTCGTAGTTTGTCTGCTGTGTAATAAATCTATGACGTACAGCAGATCATTCCAAAATGGCGTCTTTCCAGTCTTTTAAAAAGTAAATAGCGGAAGAAATGTAAAAAATTTTGGGCAGTGTAACTATGTAGGATTATCAGTACTTCAAGAAAATGGCACAAATGTAATTATGAGATAACGCTCTGAAATGTTTGCAAAAGATTGGTACGTGATTTTTTTCTCGTTCCACATTTCAAATACATATCAAGTTAACAAAAAAAGAGCTGCGTGTCTCATCCTATTGAGTATAATGAACTTGATTGTACTCTGGTTTTCTAGTTTCAGCCCATCCCTACTTAACACTATGTGTTTCTGTGGTTGTGTGTTCCAGACATCCAGTTCTGGAACAATCGTAAGTCCCTGGAGGGGTTGTCCGTGCGGTCAGTTTTCTTCAACGTGTTCCAAGCTGCCGTGGTGTTCCTGTACGTGCTCGACAGTGGGGCCAATTTCATGGTCACCATCAGCTGTTTCATTGGGTTGTGCATCGAGGTGTGGAAAGTGCACAAGGTACGTCACATTCTGTTTCTTGTTTGATTTACAGTAAAACATCACTAATATAAATACTGTTAATACAAAGTTCCTCTCATTAATACAAAGTTTCTTTACGGTCCCTAGAAATCACATAGGAGTTAAAGTGCTAAATAATTTGTTTAATAAAGGTATGGTTAATACTTATCATGTAATACGAACTGTTTTTCTTCCAATTACAACTAGTAAAGGGTGGTGCTAATACAATGTAAAGAAACCATGTCAAGTTTCAACTAATATAATAAGTACTGATGCTATTACTTTGGTTATTTTTATATTGGGGGAAAAAGCTTGGAAATTTTATTCTTCCTAATTTAATGGTAGTATGTATTTTTGTAGGTAATAATCTACAACTTTGCTTTATTCTTCTGTCTTAAATCCTTTACAGTGTAATACAGGAAAAAATATTTTTTTTTGGAGCCACAGATGTAGCCATCCTAAGATTGTCTTTTACAATCCCTAAAAAAGAAAGTATATTTGGTGCAGTATGTTGTGCAAGTTTTAAATTTATTTGAATATTATTTAAAAACTATATAATAATTGTGATTACATTTTGTAATAGTTTGGTTTACACTAACCTCATTATTGCAAAATGACAAAATATGGTCCCTTCAAGTTTATATTATTGACGTTAGACTTTGTTAATTGTTATAGCAACAGACCAAAACACCATGCAGTGAAAAGTTTTTGATGGGGATGGGACTGTTGTAAAAAGGAATCTGAGTTGATTTTCTTTGTCCACAGACTATAGCAACCTTATGATTTTTGACGGGATGGAACATATGGAAGGATAAATGCATTCTTATTGTGTGAGATCTCATTTCTGCAGCCAAAAAAAGAGCAACTTGTAGATATTATGAAAAGAATTTCAGAAGTTATTAGTGAACTGTAAATGTTTCCATCACAAGTACTTGCGAATGAAAGATGTACGAGACGGTCAACATCTTGTGATGCACATTGTAAGCTAAATACAGAGTCCGAACCTTTCGAAGCATGTTCTGTGCCATCAAAGCATCACGGGCTGTTGCTTTTTTTACGCGTTCATATCTTGAGTACTGTGTGTATAAAATGCACAATTTTCCACTGGTACTATTCTTGCTTTGTTACGCAACTTTTGAAGCTTACTACTTACGTTTATGTTCCCAACTCTCTTAACCCACAGTGCTTCTTAGTTTATTTTGGGCATTCTGATTTTAGTTTTCCACAGTTTCCCAAAACTATATTAGGTAAATGCTAGGAAGGTTCCTTACTAAAGGCCAATTTTATTGATTTCTTCGTCAATTTTAACGACCTTGTTTATGTGGCTTAAAACCAGGCCTGTGTGGTTCCATAATTTTTCAGTTCCAGTTGCAGTTCTTTTAAAATACCCATCTTGGAAAAAATTTTTCAACTCGTCAGTTTCGGTTCTTGGTCTTTTTATTTTAGTACATTTCTGTTATCTTGCGTAGCAATTTGTTTATCATGTGTAAAAGGAAAACAAACCCATTCTTTTAATGTTACCAATGTTTTTGGCAATGTAATAATGCACGAAAAATGTGTGGCATAGATAAGAGACCCAGAAATTTCTTGGAGCAAGAAATACGAAAATTTAAGATTACAAAAAGGAAAATCCTTGAGTGAAGCAAAACATTTACAGTGAAACCTCGTTAATAAAATACCGGTTATTTCAAAGTTCGCGTTTATTCAAACACTTTTAATTCCCCTTCAGACTGGGATAGCATATTTAATGTCAATCAATACGGTTAATACGAAATATTCGTTATTATGTATTACAAAGTAACCTCACTTCCGCTCACGTAGTGTACTATTGTTTTATTATCGGATAAACCGAATGAAATTTTAGAACAAGAATCGCACACTTAATCACGTGCACGCAGCTTCACTATAATTCTGTTAACGGCAAATAATTTGTACGGTAAATGGTCTACAGTCAAACCTCTATCTATTGAACTCGCATGTATCGATTGTCCGTGTTTATCGTATACTTTCTACGGTCCCGGCAAAATTGCCATACAACTAAGGTTAAAAAAGTCCGCTTGTACCGATGTTCGAATTATCGTTTTGTCCGCATTGATCGTACAAAATATGTGGTCCCGTCACTATAAATTATAATAGATGATCGTTTAACCATAAAGATTTTGCAGAAATAACCATTTCTTAGAAAGAAACCGTCATAAAAACAGTAACGATAGTATACAGTAGTAAAAATCAACTTAAATCTGCAGCCAAGTGATGGAGCACGTAAATATGAAGAAAAGACAAATGAACAACAACTTAGGAAGAAATTGGATGATGTACCATAACTACAGTACAAACCCAATTGTTATCCTAAGATAATTACCATAAAAAGAACTAAAGATTCTTTGTCGATACCATAATTACTACAGAAGCACGATAGCTACCACATTTGCACTACAGTTACCGTAACAACCGAGATGTATATTTACCGTGACGGTAATGTATTTATTTATGACATATTAAAAATAAAGAACATCATTGAAAAATAGGATGTTAAATTTTTATATGTACGTTTGGCACATGTAGCGAAGAAATAATGCGATCTGAAAAAATGCAGTACTACTACGAAAAGCGAAAAGGGTAATCGTGGATTTTTAGGTTATGGCAGTCTCTCTCGTTTTTCAGTAATATCGGCCGAAAATTGACAAGCGTATCGGAAGTCGGCAGAAATGCCGATTCAACTAAATATTGGCAAAATCGGCTTCTTCAGTACAGCTCTACATTTGATGACATGAGTAAACATATTTCAGACTTCAGGATATTGAAAAAGACTTTAATTTCCATGTAGATTTAATGTGCGTATGATTTTTTTTTGCAAGTGTAAATTGAATTAAGTAAAATACTTCCATTTTTATTTATTTTTCAACTGATTTAACTTTAATGACAAGTAACTGATATATTTCTGACACTAATTTTGAGGTTGAAATATTTTTTAAAAATTCTTAGAGTGAAGTCCACTTCAGCATTAATTGTCTTGGAAAATGTTCTGGCTGCTAGTGATGTAGACGCTGATGTCTTGTCTTCCTTCGACAAACTTTGCAGTGCAGTAAAGGACATTTATGCAACTAAATAGTGCAGATAAAAATCAATGAATTTTTCAAGCCTCTTTAATTCTCTATTTGACTAATTTTCGAGTAAAAAATCAATACTTGATTTTGTTGATTATTATTAATGTGAGCATATGCACCTGTTAATACAAACCTCGTTAATACAAACTGCAAAATTTTAGGTCCCTTCAGGTTTGTATTAAAGAGGTTTCACTGTATAAATAAACAGTGTAAATTAAAGGTTATAAAATGTTGAAGATAAATATCATATCTTTAAAATACAAACCTAAAAGACATTTAATATAAATCAGTTAAATTAGGTAAAAAACTAAAAACAAATGACTTAAAAATGTAAAAAAAAAACTCTTTAAATTCTATAAAACACTTTGCGTGGGTGAGAGACAATATTAAACACATGGCTAATAAGGTTCTTCATAGAAATATGAAGAAAACAGCTCAAGGTTTGTCAAATTCAAATTTGTTCTTTGATTGGTCAGAGCATACAAAAAAGTTTAGGAAAATCTTTCACATTCAACATTGAATACAGGAATCCAAATTTCTCCTAATGCACCATCCACAAAAAACATGTGCTTGGTGAGAAAATATTTTAGTGCTTTATGGACACTAATCACTTAATTTTTCTGCATTTGATCCTTAAGATCTATGTACAGTAAAACCCAGTTGGTAACGACTCATGGTTCATGGGAATAGGTCCCAATAAGGGGGGAAGGGGGTCGTAATAAACATTTTGGACCAACTAACATACCCCCCTTCCCCTCCCACACTTAACAACTAACATGCTTTTTTTTATGTTTCCTTGTAATGTTGAATAATTAGTTTGCCTATAAATTTAGGTTGACATTGTTATCAGTTGCATGCTGCACCCCATTTTGATAGTTCAAAAGTCTCAATGAAGCTAGGGTGCATCCTAAAATTGAGTATTTTCTGCAAATGGAGGGTGCCATTGATAGTAATGGATGCCCCATTATCAAATTATAAAATGCCAGGAAAAAGTAGGTGTCTGTTTTAAGTTGAAGTCACTCTGGTGAGCAAATGATTAGTAGAAAAACCATAGCTGTATAAAGTCCGAGCTGTAAGTGTTTTTAAAAGATTGAAAATAACTCACTAGAAATAATCATAAAAATTAAGCTGTGCCTATCGGGGGAATTTTCCGAGCATACCAATACCAAGGGTCGACACCAGTGCCATATTTCTTACATGTCGATAAGCTGAGAAACAGAACATAAAGACTTTACTTGTAACTGTGGAACTCTACTGAAGACAGATTATGTGATGCGAACCATATTCTAGGGCAATCTTTATGTGCTAACCTATAGGTGTGAACCATACACAGGGGCAACTCTTCTGCGGATAACTACGGTAGTTAATCGGCGTGAAATATCGGTGAGCATGATTCCGATCGCGACGATTGGTAAGACGACAATATCGGCCAATTGATCGGAAATCAATATTGGCCCAGCTCTAATATAAATGCCACCATGAAGTGAGTACCTATTGTTAAATTAAGATTTTAACCACACGTCAGCAAGGAATTAGCATTTAACTTCATTATAACCAAAAAAGGTTTTCATTTCAATATTAACATGACAAAATATACACACCCACTCCTTAACTTTTTACCGCCGTGGAATAAGGTGCATGTTTAATTGGAATAAATTCATTAAAATCCTAAGATGTGATGTGTGTTTGTTTGAGGTGATGGACGTGAAGACGAACTACGAGAACCGCCTGTTCGGGATTCTGCCGCGGGTGACCTTCTCTGAGAAGGGCTCCTATGTGGAGTCGAGCACGAAGCAGTACGACATCATGGCGTTCCGGTACCTCTCGTGGGCCCTGTACCCGCTGGTGGGGGGCTACGCCGTCTACTCTCTCCTGTACCAGGAGCACCGCGGCTGGTACAGCTTCACCCTCAACATGCTGTATGGCTTCCTTCTCACCTTCGGTAAGCTGCAGATAGGGTATAGGGTGGCCATTCGACCGTGAAAATCGGGAAACCTTGTATTAGTGGGGAATTTTTTTAGTGCCTGGAAAACCATGAGAAACTCGTTAATTTGTAAGCCATTAGGAATTTGTTTGTGTAGCTAGTTTAAAAGAACTTAGTTAAAAAGTTGCTCATCGTGGCAAAGAACTACGTCATTTATGCCATTTTTGAGCATTGTATGCTTTTTCTTTTTGAGCGCTGTTTACAGCTTAGTTGATAAACTACACGTCGTGCCCTCTAACTGTGTCACTTATACCATTTTTGAGCGAATCTCAGCAGTGGATGTGAGATGTGACACGTGTAAGATAACACTATGGATTGCCGTTGATTAGCCATGGGGTGTGGAAGTCTGTACTCAATTTATTTTCTTTCCTTTTACATCTGAAGATTTTCACAGCCAGTAATAATAAACAGAAAACAGGATCAAAAACTATTACATATTACAATAAACTCTCAATTATCGGGGCCCAGATTATCCAGTTTTCGGTTTGTCCGTGCTTAGATTTAGTTTAATTATTAGTTTTTTATATTCTGAAGCTGTAAAAAAAGTCATCCTTCTAGCACAATTCTTCGCTTGGCCAACTATTTGGTCCAGACCCTTCTTATCTCCCATCTCTCAGCTATCACATTTGTCACACTTCAAACCCTGTATACCCTACTAAACCCACTTCAAAAGTCATTATGATAGCCATTATTTAAAGAAATTTTGCTGCTTGTAAGTTGTAAATTTCTTAGGTTCTTCATTCTGTTGCTTTTAGTTACATGTTATTTGGATTTCTGTGGGTAATGGAGTTCACTGTACACTCTTTTCGAGTCATCAGTTCGTTAATCTTAGTTTTATTTCCTCTATATGTAAACTAATATGGTTGTGTAACTTTTTTTTGAAGGGTTCATCATGATGACACCTCAGCTGTTCATCAACTACAAGATGAAGTCTGTCGCTCATCTGCCATGGCGGATGCTCACTTACAAATTTCTCAATACCATCATTGATGACATATTTGCTTTTGTCATCAAGATGCCTACCTTGTACCGGATAGGCTGCTTCCGAGATGGTTAGTAGAATACATTTTGTATTTTGTTTTCCAGAATTAATTTGATTGGTGACTCTCCTGTGTAAATAATCACAGAATTGTGCCCTTTGAACATTATAATGAAAAAATTTAAACTTTTGGGGATAGTTTTTAGTATCAGTGTTATAGTGATAATGAACCATATTTGCATCAATTTTTAGATTATACACCAATCCCTCACTTAGCACAACTAATGCGTTCCTAAAATTGTTTGTGTTATCTGAAATCATGTATTCTGAAGCATTGGTCTCCATAAATAGCAAGGCTAATTTACTCAATGTGTTCCAAAATGTGTGGGGAAATATTCTTCACTTAATATAAATGCATAGAATAACACTCAATGATAAATATGTCACACCATTTATCTTTATAAGCATACTACTATTGAATACAAAGCCTACTATTGAATACTTTGTATGACAAATTTGACACCATGCAATGGGAGATACCGTATTTACTAGCGTAAAGGCCCCGCCCGCGTATAAGCCCCCCTCCTTGTTTTGTAAACATTTTTGAGAAAAAATTTAAAAACGTGTTTTTCTGGGTTTATCTGAGGGCAGGGCAGCTTGGCATGCATCAAACAACAAGCCATGTATTGTGACCGGCGGGAGGTGATTTTGTAAGCGGCAGTGATACAGAGACTAGTATTATAGTTTGTCCGTTCTCAGTAGGACCGTCGTGAGGCATGCCAGACGTAAGCAGTTAGTCCTATCTCAAACGACATAAAGATAAAGAAAGCTAGACTCGTTTTTTTTTTTTTTTTTCCTAACCTAAGTTAAAACTAAGTGTGTAAGGGAGGGGTCTAGGTAGGGAAGACTCTAAGTGCGTCTCAGGGCAAGCCCTATACGCTCTAAACATGCGGGTTTTTAACCATGCAGAAAAGGTCACGTGCATCATGTGCTAGGAGGGGATTGGCCAGCCATGGCAGACGTTTTCGCCATGACTAACTCCCCTCACTCTTAATTCTAGACTAAAACTAGATAAGTTGGGCCCAGGTAAAACCTCCATAGACAGAGGGAAAACCCTGGGATGTGGGATGCAAAGGTCATGCATTATTACAAGCAGGTGGATTACAGGAATAGAAGGATGGTCCTGGAAGAAGAGTGGGGCGTGGTAGAAGTTCTACTATGCAAGGGTGGGGCACTTGGACTTTTAGTCCGCATTGGTTTGGTCAGGTCTGGTCATTTTGGGGGCGGCTTATGCCGTTTCCCGTCGTGCTGCCAGTTAGCACTCATTGTCGCTGTGTAATATGATCGTGTAAGTGGGGCGGTCGCGAACTGTGGCGTCGGACTAGACTCCAGAGTGGTGACATAGCTTCAGGTCGACCTGTCGCCAGTAAAAGGCTGTCGGTCAGTTAGAGAAATTGCCACCATCTGTCATTGAAAAGTCCTAGCTGCAGTACTACGCTGTGTGAGCTGCGGTCGCGAGCAGGGCATCGAGCCAGACTCCAGAATGGTGACATAGCTTCAGGTCGACCTGTTGCCAGCAAAAGGCAGTCGGTCAGTTAGAGAAATTGCCACCTTCTGTCATTGAAAGACTCTAGCCTAGCATCTACGCTGTTAATCTTCGAAGGATAATTTACTTATTCCATTAGGGCCCCGCTGGGCCAAAGCACGACTATTTGATTCGCCTGATAGTTTGTGTTGTGCAGTGTGTAGTGGGATGATGTGTGCTTATATATAATTGGGGCCTAATATTAACTTAACTTAATATTAACTTAATGTACGTGAGCTGCCAGCTTGTGTGCGTACGCTCCGCGCGCGTGTTCTCGCGCTCGGAGCAGGGGAGGGGGCGCGCTGATTGGTCCGCGGCTGCCGGCCAATCAGAGAGCAGTCCCGCCGCGTCCGCGTCTACGGCGGGCGGTGTGACAGGATAGATTTTGGGCGTTTATATTTCTCATTAATGTCTGGATCATAATTTCCTAATGTAGAAATATGTGGATTTAAACTATTTGCGCATTTATCGTAAAAAGTTTGTGTAGTTCTGATGTAGAAGTCTTGTAAGGTTTCCGACTTCGTTTCACGATGTAAGGCTGCTACAGCACAATACACTGGGGCGTCTGTAACTGCCCGAATACATTTGTTTTGTACTCGTTGTAGCTTTATTAAGTGCGATTTTGCAGCAGTTGCCCATACTGGGGCTGCGTACGTAATTATGGGGCGAATGAGTGCTTTGTAGAGCAGCAGACCATTTTTTACTGTGCCTCCACATCGCCTACTCATGACTGGATATAGTGAGCTCATTCTAGCATGGGCTTGAGCCCGCTTGGCGTCAATATGATGGCGCCAGAGCAGTTTCCTGTCCATGTGTACGCCTAGGTATTTTACTACATCCTTGTGAGGGATTTGTTCGTTGAACAAATGTATGGGTGGCCTGCGTTCTACAGGCGGAAGGTTTTTGCGGGTAAACACAATAGCCTCTGACTTAGCTGTGTTTACTTTTATTCGCCAGGATGTGCACCATTGCTGGTACACAGCTAATGCATCCTGGAGTCTGGCCGTGGCCAGCTGGAGGTTATATGATCTACTGTAAAGTATAGTATCATCTGCATAGCAACCTATCTTTACTAGGCGGTGTTCAGGGCGTGGTAAGTCATATGTATATATGTTGAATAGGACAGGGCCAAGAATACTGCCTTGTGGTACGCCAGCTCTTATTTGTTTAATATCAGACAGAGCTCCTTCAGTTGACACTCTGAAGGTTCTGTCTGCGAGGTAGGACGCGACTAGCTTAATATAGCAGTCGGGGAAATTAGTTTGAAATAATTTGTAGATCAGCCCCGCATGAAATACCCTGTCGAAGGCTTTTTCTACGTCTAAAAACGTCGCAACTACATAGTTTTGAGCGTTAAATGCGCTAGTGATCTCTTCTGTGAGACGAACTAATTGATGTACTGTCGAATGGGTACTTCGGAAACCGAATTGCTCGTCCGGCAGTAAGTTGTGATCGTGTATGTGTTTGTTAAGCCTGGATAGTAGGATTTTTTCCGCGACTTTCGACACAGTGCTTAGTAGGCTTATTGGCCTGTAATTCTGAGGCAGGGTTTTGTCTTTCCCTGGCTTGTGGAAAACAATTACTTGTGCTTGTTTCCACTGGGTAGGGAAAATATGTAGTCTGAGCATTGCGTTTATGCATTCAGCTAAATATTCTAGTGCTTCGTCGGGGAGCTGTTTTAGGACAACTGCCTGGATGCGGTCGTTGCCTGGTGCTTTACGCGGCTTCATTTGCTTGATAGCTCGCTTAATTTCCTGGGCCTGTGTTAATAGGGGCTCGGAGACTGTGGGCTGGTGCAGTTTAGCGCGTAGTTCGCGGTAAATCTGCGCTGTGAACGGCCTATCGCAGGGCTCCATGTTGGGCTGGAAGGCGTTTTCTAAGACATTAGCGAAAGCTTGTGCCTTGTCTTGGGGCTGAAAAACTATGCCGTTGTTTGTTTGAAGGGGAGGGATTTTATCTGTTTTATTTAAGAGTCGCTTCGTCATGGCCCAGGCACTCCCGTCCTGGATCTTGAGTTGCGAGATCTTTGTTTCCCATTGGCTGCTGCGCCAGAGGGAAATTTCGTCGGAAATGACTGTTTGGATTTCATTTATCCGGCGTTTTGTGGCTTGTGTGCGCCGCCGAGTGTATTCACGGCGTAATCTGTTTTTTTTGCGATATAAGATCGCTGATGTAAGCTGGCAGCTCGTCATGTGCTAACTTAACTTCCTTTTCTGGGATGCACGCGTCTATACCGGCCTGGATTTTCACTGTGAACTCAGTTATCGCCGTTTCAAGATTAATGCTATTTTCTATAGTGAGTTCGGTCACATCCTGAAGGTTTGTGGTCAAGTAATTTTTAAACCCGCGCCAATCCGCGTTTTTATAATCTCTATACTTCCGTGGCGGCTTTGAGTCTGTGTTCGCGTCATCGAAAATTAGGTGAACAGGGAAATGATCTGAGGAAAGGGCGCGGACAACCTCGAGTTCGAATCCCGTGTTGACACGCTTGTTTATGGCGATATCTAGAATATCTGGCAAGCAATCAATGCTATTTGGGTCGTGAGTGGGCTCTGTGGGAGCATGCACGTGGAATTTTTTGTTCTGTTGATCGGCAAACAGTAGCCTACCATTTGCTGTGGTGCGTCTGCAGTTCCACTGTGTATGTTTGGCATTTATATCGCCTACTGCCAAGAAGCTCGGGGCTGCTCCGTACAGGGCGTTGAGATCGTCCTGGCAGAGGGACCTACCGGGTGGGGCGTACATAGAAATGATTTTAAGTTGTTGTTGGTTTATTGAGATATTAATTCCAACAGCTTCAAGGTTATGAAAGTCGGGGAGTTGGCATACTGAGTGCTTAATACTGTTATGAACTGCTAGGGCTACCCCGCCGCCTCTGTTGTTTCTATCGCGCCTATATATTACGTAATTTAGTATCGTTAGGCGATCTATCGGTTGTAAGTGTGTCTCGTTTATAGCCGCGATTTTAATTTTGTAATTTTCCAGGTGGTTTATAAACTCCGGTAATTTATTTTTTATTCCGCGTGCATTCCAGAAAAGAAGGGAGTGGACCTTAATACTATTGGTCGAGGTTGTTAAGCAACTCGGGACCGGATTAGTTGCTACCATTGAGTATGGTATTCAATCCCTGAACAAAGCCCAGCGTAGCTTGGACTTTTTTGGGTAGGTCAAAGCTAGGGTCGCACCATATCGCGAGGAGTTCGCATAGAGGGCCGATGGATGCTGCCAATTTCGGGTCGGTCATGAGTGTGTGGTTGCTTTCCAGGATTTTCTGGAAAACAGCCGGCTCTGCGGGGCTTTGTGCTGTGGGTGCGGGCGGGGCAGTTGGCGGCATCGGCGTCGCATCAACTACCATCGTCTCCACGACTGGAGCCGCAGTTTCCTGGCGCGGCGCTACAATAGGCGCTGGTGTTGTGGCAGCCTTGCTTGCCAGCAGCTTGTCCTGGGCTGGCTGCTGGGGTTTGCCCTGGCCATTTTTGTGGCCAGTCCAATTCTTTTTCGGCTGCCTCTGGTTGCGGCGGCGCGGGTTGTTAGCCAGCGCCGGGAAATTCAAATCGTCCCGGTAGCTGGGTTCGCAGTGTTGTTGGAGGGGCGCGTAGCGGTTTTGGAACGCCTGAGGCATGTACTGGCCCAGGTTGTTCTGGTGTGCCCGCTGGTCCCAGTGGTTGGGCCTAGGCGGGCCCTGGTGGCCTGAAGGGCCGGCCTGCTGGGGCGCGGGCTGCTCAGCTGCGCGCTGATTGGCGCGCATGTCGCGGCGAGATTGTTGCTCGCGTCCCTTGCGAGCCTGGGGCGGTAAGTGACGGCGGGTCTCGCGCTTGTATTCGTGGCAGCCGCGGTAATTCGCGCAGTGGGGCTCGCCGCAGTGTGCGCACTTCTTCTCGGCGGTGTCTTTACCGGCGTGGAGGCAGTTAATTGCACTGTGGTCGCCGCTGCACCACCTGCACACTACGTTGGCGTGGCAGCCTCTGCCAGAATGTCCGAAGCGCTGGCATTTTCTGCACTGGCTCGGGCCTGAAGGACGCTTGAAGTCGTCTACCCTTATACGTAGGCCGGCGAACTCCGTCAGTCCGTATACGCGTGCCTTGTCGAAGGCCTGTAGCACCTCGATGACGAGGGCGTCGCACTTTGAGTTGCGCTGTCGGCTGGTGAGAAACCAGTGGTTCTGCACTGGTAGGTTTTGCGTGGCGAATTCCGCAACGATGAAGTCGTTGGGGATATCGTGGTGAACTCCCCGGAGTACAAATTTGTTCGGCACTTCGTCCTTCTGAAGGAGGACGGAGTGTTGGGCCCCTATTGCCTGAAGGGCCTTGGTCGCGCGGACGTAGTCCGTTATCAATGCCGGGTTGACCTGGATTTGGTCGCGGCCGCGGTTCTGGCAGGTAAACTTCTCTGCCAGAGCTGCCTTTAGGACGCTGTATACCTGCGGGTATTGATGGCCCTTGTCCAGAAAGACGAACAAAGGCTTAATGCGTGGGGCGCGTGTTGTGGGCGCTCCTGTACCTGGCGCGGTCGCCTGGGCAGGTGTCCGGGCGGGAGGGGGGGCACGACATTCCTCGCGGTCGCTGTCGCTGTCTGCATCCCGATACAGGCGTTTCGCTCGCCTATTTGTGACGAGCTCAAACGGGGCGCTTGACGTGGTCGGCTCTGACGGAGCCTCAAAATTTGCGTCGTTATCGAAGCCCGGAAGGGGCGCGCTCATCGCAGCCTCACTGTCCATCGCTAGTCGTTTGTGTGTCGCGTCACAGCCTATATGCACTGAAGCACCCACTGACCGCTTCCCTGGGGCTAGTTAGCCAGGGTCGCGGCTAGGCCAAAGGGTGCTGCACCCTGGGTGTCGACAGTGCTTGTTGGGCGCTGTAGTCTTTGTCCGTATGTCACTCCAGCTTCTCTCTCCGAAGTCGTGTAGTCGGGCTGTGTAGCACTGAGAGGTGCTAGCACAGGCTTGGCGTCCTCTTCCCTCTCTTCACGGCAGCTTCGCGCAGGTCAGGCTCTCCTAATCCGGCTGGGCTGCTCCTCGGCACATCCGCTCCCTTCGGCTGCGCGCAGGCGAGTCAAGCTGGACTCGCGCGCTGTGTTGATGTGCAGTGTTGTCGGAGAAGAAGAGGGGAAGTGAAGGAGGAAGGGAAGTGGGTCAAGGATTCTAACACTCCTTTGTCTGGTTGGCTGGCTAGCTGGCAGGAGGGAGGTTAAGCCACGCCTCTGCCTCTCTCCCCTCCTGACACAGCGCTGCCTCTGCCTCTCCCCCCCCTGATATAGCGCTGCCTCTCCCCCCTGCGGAGTCGTTGCCTCTCTCTCCCTCCTGCCGCGTCGCTGCCTCCCCCGCCTACCTCATTCGAACAAAGGCGCACAACTTGAAAAGAAAAATCTATTTTTTCCTCCAAATTCGCGTATAGGCCCCCTCCCCTTTTTTGGAGTCAAAATTTGGGGAAAAAAGGGGGGCCTTTACGCGAGTAAATACGGTAGTTATCAATTGGCTGGTTGACTTGCCCACCTGGGCATGAACTTCAACTCACATCGCGTACCTTTCTGCGAACTTTCCATACCATCCTTTACTGGCAATGAAAACGATATTACTGTCCAGATATTTAAATTTTCATTTTTCAAAAATTAAAGTGCTTATTCGTGTATCACCGCTTGGTTCACATCAATCCTGTCAGCCCCATGATTTTTTTTAATTGCACCATTCATTTAACAACTTTTTCCATGTGAATCATGTTCATTTCTGTTCCGGTATCTAATGTTAAATATATTCCCACTAGTACGACCAACAGCATCAGACTTATATAAACGTTTGATAGATTCCTTATTTTGTACGATTGTGCGCACAGTTGACTTGCTTAAAACTAAAGTGCGACCAACATAAGTGTGGCCACATGACAATCTGCACGCCATAATACTTACAGTTTTGTCTAAAATACTTGAACATGAAGCATTATGCTCTCACTTGTAAGCTATGATTCCACTATGATTCCAACTGCAGTTGCTTGCGCACGTACAGTTACCGGCAGATGAATGCTCAGACATTGCTTGTGTTTGTGTGAGTTCCCTGCTACTGGCTTGATTGAGTTCATCATGGCCCAGGCTGAGGCCGGGAGACAATGGTATGACACGGTGGCATACGCCTGTAGGTAAAAATATTTGGTCCTTTACACTCCATAGCTGCAACTTAACTTGCCATAGCTGATGTTTGTACAACAACCAATAGCGTAGTCAGACCTGCTCTTCCCCCCTTGTATGGCTAACTACAGTCAAACCTCTCTGAAACGACCCCTCACGGTTCCCAGGAATAGGGTCGTAATAGAGGGGGGGTCATAATAAAATTTTTCCTAAATTTTCAGTTGATTTCATGCTTTCCCCCCCCCCCACTATACTCCACTCCACTCCTTTTCCCAAACCGCTACTCACTAAGAAACCAGCCGTACAATGGCAGGATGCTGTCACTCACAATCTCACAATGCTAGACAGCTTTGCTTTAAACCCACTTGAACCTTCATGACAAGTCCGTCGCCCTACAGGCCACCTCTAAAGAAAATATGTCAATAGACAGTTTATTTTTACTGGTTAGTTTACATGTACGTTTTCTGCTTGCCGTAGTTAAATACACTAGAACCCCGATGTCACGAACCCCGGATTTAACGAAGCAGTGATTTTACTAATACCTTCTCGGGAACCGTCAAAAAATTGGACATTTTGACCAAAATGTGAAAATCAGAAGAAAAAAATAATTTAAAAAAATACAAAATCTGTAAATTTTAACACACAGCGTATTTTTGTGTCGGCTTTAATACTTCCAATAATGTTCATGTAAGAATAACAAAAAAATAATGGGACATTTCCTTTAAAAATACGGCAGCAGTAGCTTGTGCAACGTAAGTGGGAGCGCGGGAATCTCGTCTAGACAGGCTGGCGGCAGCACAGGCGGCGGATGCATGACATCATACGGCTTACCTCTCCTTCCCTTGTCCAGACTTCAAGGTTCATCCCTCCCAGGCATACAAACCATCGTGTCTCTCTCCCCCTCCTCATTCAACGTCCTTTGGCATGTGAAACTGTCAACATCCTTCCTTCCCTTCTCCAAACTGCGTGCAACGAAAGCAAGGTTTGTTTAGTCCATTTCTGGTAAAATGTAAAATTTTTAGGGCCCCCCGCGACAGCCATTTACCGTTAATTGTTTTGATACAATTTGTTTGTTAGTTACACAACATTATTTCTGCTGGAAAATCACTGAAACTTCAAAATTTCTTTAATGGAAAAATTTAGCAGGGACGTAAAAGTATCCATTTTTGCCACAAATGAACTATACTCGCCCTTCCTGCCGGACAACATTCTCGGCTCGTGACGCATGGCAACTACAGTTGTGTGCCGCGCACAGCCACGAAAAACCTACGCGATTTCCAAACTACACTAGATATCCGACTGGAGTCTGTTTACGAAAAGCATTTAAGAATTTAATGCCCAACTGGTTCTATTGCGATAAAATGGCTAAAAGGCATGTTTTCGAAGTTTTAGGTGTAAAAAAACCCGTTACAAATTTCTTGAAAGTATCATAGGGAAATGTATTACACCTATATCTTTATTTTTCCGCCATATAATGTTACGGTCACCTCTCAAATTTCACAGTTATCTGACGGGAACGAGATGACTGCGCGCCAGTTCAGAGCCTTGCACTTAGAGGTTTTACCGCGCTAGAACTACTATTGAGCGTCGCTCTTATCATCCCGCTTCACTAACACACACGCTGACCAGACGGCGCCCTAAAGCTGATTAGAGGAAGCATGTAGAAATGCAAGGCAGGAAATTTTTCCAGCTTATCAATCAGGACCCGGGCAAGTCTTGACTATCAAGCTTTTCACATTAAAATACATGAGACTTGTATTGTGTAATTTCGGTGTTATTTAGCTGTTTTTCTTAAAAATCGCTTTTTTCGCATTTTCCATATAAATTCGCGGAAAATTTCGTGATTTCCCGATTCACCATATAATCGTGGCCCTAGTTATTGCTTGCGCGAGAGGCGAGACGTGGAATGTTAGAAGAAAGATAAATGCGGGGTAGACAGACGGCAGCCAGTGTGTTTACTGCGCGGGGAATAAGTAGCGTAGCCTTTTTTTTTTATGCTGGGTGAAGCGACCTTTTTCTGTCAACCCACGGGAAAAGATAATTTCTTGAGCTGTCAAAATAAACATCGCTGCGGCAGTTAAAACAAGTCGAGGCGGGCGTGCATCCAGTCGGTTGCTGTGTATTGTCAACCGATAGTAATCAAAATCAAGAGAAATCCAGCAGGTAGCTTTGCCTTAACTGCGTACCACACTAGACACTCGCAAAAAGCTAAACGTAAACACGTTGCCACAAAAACCTTTATTTACACCCTGCCGGCAAAGGGACGTGGAATGGGGGTTGTTAAGCGCTGACAGCGGTCGACAGGAAGCACTCGGCAAGAGAAACGCAGCAACACGTTACTCACCACAAGAAACTTATTTTCTGTCCGATTTTCTTCGGATTTTCGGCAACTTTTTCACGGTTCCTCGAAATAGGGTTGTAATAGAGAGGTGGTCGCAATAAATGGGGTCGCAACAAAAAGTTTTTACTGTATATGCCACTGCACATCTGTTTACAGAAGTTGAAACAGACTTCGTGGCATTATACTCAACTTTTTTTTTTTTCCTTTGGACATTTCACGCTAACTATAATTTACAGACGTGCTAAATGAAGGATTGGTGTACACTAATATAGGATGTTTTGGGGAGTTCATCAATAGTGAATAAAGTACACCCAGCCCTCGAAGGAATGCCTGATTCTTTCCATGAAAACAGAGTGCTAATCAAATACTTTTTTTCATTAAATGTGTATGTTAATCAAAATAAATCATTTTCTAATCAGGTAAGTGTGTTTGCTGACTACCATATTAATCAAGATGCTACTACTATTAATATTAATTTTACAGTACAGGCCTGCCACCGAATTCAATTTTAATTCCAGTAACTTTAAAACTATAATTTACATTTATTTTTCATGCCAATTTCAAAAATGCAGTGTAAACCAAAACATAATTTTAAAAAGTTAAAAGATAGTAAACAAAATATGTAAGATTTGCCACTTAATTTACAAACTATTTGCTGGTATCACAGTAAAATGAAATATAAGTTGAAAGTTTCGCTTCAATATACTTATGCTTAGTGTTCTTCTTTATTTACAAATTATTAATACCTCTATACAACTGAAGTTATTTACAAGTTTAAAAAATACACGTATTTTACATCATCAAATGGTTAATTTTTTAGATTTTGTGCTTTTTTTCCCGCAAATATTCAGTAGGCTTGTAAGCCAAACCTGTGGATTTTCTCAATTCTGCAATGCAACAGTGTGTTCAGCATCGGTGATTACATTAATAATCTGTAAGCTGTTTTCACCATCTGGAGGTTGCTGAAACCCATTTCCACAGTGGTATGTATTGCTGTGAGGAAGAATCAACATTTCTTTCGCCAGTTTTGAGAGCACTGAGAAAGCACCACCTCATGCTGCCTTTGTTGAGAGACCCTGTGCCATTGTGAATCTATTTCCTGGTTTGGAAGGCTGGTACAGGGTTCCATAATGAATATGAGATAAATTCACCATTAAGTTTGTCCATGTCATCTGGCCCAGTGACATTTGGAAACCTGTTGTCAAGCTTCTCCACTTTTTGCCAGGTTCCTAATGGCTTGTCGCAGGGATAAAAAATCGTAATGTTCTTTAACACATCATCCTCAAGAAGCAGGAGGCGATACAGCTCTTTAGTTGCTGTCTGATTGAATTATATGACATTCCCAAGGAATCTTTTTTTATACTCAGTAGCTGACCCGGCGAACTTTGTTCCGCCTTAGAGGCAATAAATGGCCAATAAAGAATCATCAAAATACTTGATTTTTTTATTTATATTTAATATATTAATAAAATCCAAAATCTGCTCATTTAATGCCTCTAAGGCGGAACAAAGTTCGCCGGGTCAGCTAGTATTTCAATAAAGCATGTTTTCAGTTTTTTAAGATGAATCGGATGTTAGAATTTTTTAATACTGATGATTACAGTCACGCAATAAAAAAAACAATTACCATTTTTTTTTCTTTGAAATGATCTTTGATACTTAAGGACATAACGCGAGCGAAGCCGCGGGTAAAAGCTAGTAATACATAAGAATAAGTATAGTATATTATCATTCTACTGTATTGTATGTAAGTACAAAAATAAATGAATACCTTGAACGTTGGATGAAATCCTCGTTCTTCGATAATGTCTGCCCCAAATGAGGTCATTTGGAAACAACTATTGTATTTTTGAGTGTTTGCTAGAAAATATCGTGATTCGGGTGTTTCGCCACGAAGCAATGAATGCAATGGCTCAGGTGGCGGAGTCAATAATGGCAATTTCACTTTCCCACTAAGGCAGCACAATCCTGGCGTTTCTCTGGAAAACATCAATGCGCCACAAAACAGGCTAACAACGTCCATTGGCCCAATGCGAACGCTAGTATGCAAGCAGTAATCAGTGCTGCAATCGTATCGAAACGCTGCTCGATTCAAATCAGTACTTGATAAATTTCTTCTTTGCGTCGAAAATTATTTAGTTGTTGATCTCTGAGGTTTGCTCGACGATTTCACATTGTCAACCGAGCCGTTTCACGGGCAGCCTCGCTTTGCTCTTGTGATTGAGAAGCACGAAGTCGAGCCATACTAACACGGCGCTCTCCACCTGCAATTTTTTGTTCTTCCTCAGTCCTTTCATTCGCAATGTTTCGAATCCTAGTTGCATTACGGCCTTGTCGGGAAAGATTTGATCGTCTTGGTCGCGGCATGGTATTGTTAATGATAATATCGGCACGATAAGCCAATAGAAACTGGTCAACACATCAACTGGTCAACTTTAAAATTTTATATTGTCAAATTTTCAACCATACTTAACAATAGACAACATTACGTTCAGCTGTCAGTTGTGTTTTGTTAATTGTCAAATTTTCAACCATACTTGACCATAGACAACATTACGTTTAGCTGTCAGTTGTGTTATGTTATTCCATGTCAGTTGCGTTTTGTTATACCAATTTTAACAAATTAACGGCTTGACTGATGTCATGACTGATAAATTTTTCGTTTTATTTTCAGTTGCGTTTTGTTATACCACTTTTTTTACACGCTTTATATTAGCTTCACCTGTATGCATGTTTGTTTGTATGTTTGTAACCGACTCCTTTGGGTGCGATTTTGACCCACTTTAAACGGCCAGATTTCATTCAAACTTTGTAAATTTATCGAGGACCGATGACAATACACTAATTTGATAAGATTATTCCATTATTAAATTTGCAAAATAAGATTTTCGTCAATTTATATAATTTCACAGTTTTTAGTAGGCTTTGTTTATATCGCGCCAAAGACAAACTGAAAGAAAAGAGTTCGCACATTGTAAAGAAAACCATTTCGCTCATGTGCGAACTCTTTTCTTTCAGTTTGTCTTTGGCGCGATATAAACAAAGTCTACTAAATATTGTGACATTTAATTAAATGAAAAGTGACAATTAAATGAAAATTGAGAGAGGGTTATGATTATTGTAAACAATATACTTTCTTAATTTTCTATTTTTTTAGTTTTGTTTTCTATATAAAGCGTGTTTTTAGTTTTTTTTTTAAATTTTTTTTTTTTTCTCCGGGTACAGGATAAAAAGTATCCTATGTCCGTCTCCTGGTTCTAAGCTACCTCCCTACCAATTTTCAGCCAAATCGGTTCAGCCGTTCTTGAGTTATAAATAGTGTAACTAACACGACTTTATTTTATATATATAGATGGCCAAATTACAGTTTTCCAAGAAATATCAGATTTTGTGACCAATAAAAATTAATTCATTTGGCTGTTGGTTTTCACATTTGTTGTCTTCTTTAGTTATACCACATTCCTGAATTATTGGAAATTTTACATAACTTGCAACAAATTACCTAAGCAGCACACACATTTCAAGATAGAGTTTATGGACGTGTGGTTTCTCGTCTTGAAACCAGGTGTTTCAATTTTGTTAATCTTGGCAGTACAGCTTGGAGGGAGAAAAAGTAAATTTTAGCCAAATCGGAGTGTACAAAACTAACAATGTGATGAACATAGTCTGCCTTGCTTTCTTTTCCATCCAAATTATCATAATACTTGATCAGTGCAGGCCACTGCTCGAACAAGTGTTCCACACTCTGTAGAAGAGCCAACCATCTCGTGAAACAAGGTCAAAGAATGTTGTGCGTCTCCAATTGCATTGTTTTCTGAATATTCTTGAATTCATCTTTCCGCTTTCCCGAGGTTTTGAAGAGCACATAGACATCTTTCGATATCTGTTCATTCACATCTGGCAGCTCACTGCTGGCACGAGATGCTGCTAGTGAGCCACGTGGCATGTGCAATGTAAGAACCAATTATTTCACTCTGGATAACATAGAATTTTGCTCCACCAGATGACATACTTACCGTATTGGTCCGAACATAGGCCAACCCCTTCTACAGCACACTCAAAATCAGGGGAAAATAAATTTTAACTAACTAAAATGATTATCAGCAGCATATTACCACAGTAACACTTCAACTTAGTTAGTATTTATTGAACTGACAAAATGTGTTATTCTTACTTACCAAAATATTTGAGAGTTCATATTTACATAGGCAGCTTCCACATTATTTGTGGTTTCTGCATATCTTATTACACTTACTTTGAAATTGACAGAAAAACTACATCTAATTCCCCTGCTAGTTGAAGCTATAACCTTTACGTGATCAGCCATTACGACCGAACAATGGCTTTGTGCACGGTACTCCGTAGAGTCTAGACCCAATAGGTGCGTCAAATACAGATCCGGGATACATGTTCAAAGAGCTGGATCCGGAGCTGTGTTTCCGTTTATCTTCACATTCTTTTGTAGTGGTGCCAACATTTTATACGGCAATGGCTACATTTTCTAAGTTCATAGAAATTGTGACGTAAAAACATTTAAGGTACATTTAATTTTGACGTAAAGAACCCAAAATGGTTTCATGTAAAACGTGTATGAATCAACCTTAAAACAGCCAATATTGCAAATAGGTTTTATTGTTCTTGTTACTGTTGGTATGTACCGGTATTTGTTTATTTGTATCACAACTACACGTTGCCAACACTGGTGCCATTTAGCATACTACGGTAAATAACCTTACGGCAAAATTGCTGTTTTTACTAATTGTTTACTGTAAAAACCACATTTTACAAGCAAATAATTACCGCAGCCTGTTAAATACAGTTCAAAAATAACCAGACCGAGCTTTTAAAAGCTATGTGCTACAAGTGACCACATCTGTGTAACTTAAAATATGATACGTTATTGGGGTTAAGTGTGTTTACTAAATTTCTAAGTTGGAAAAATTACTAATTCCACGTAAGTACGGCGTAATTTTAGTTCAATGATTTGTATATCTGATTACATTTTTATGCCATAAGTGATTTTCCTTGAAATGTATGTGTTTAATTATTCTATTTTGGCTAGTGCCCCATTATAGGCCATTCTAGATTTCAAGGTTGACAAAACTGCCAAAAAAGGTCGGCCTATTTTCGGACCAATACGGTATACAATTTTCCCAGGAAAATGTCATCCTCTTCAAATGAAGATTTCACCATAGCAAAGAGATTTTCTCCAGTTGCAATACACTCAAAGCCTTCACATTGTAGAGATGAGTTTAAACAATCTCGAGTGGAAAGAACCTTCCCAACACTATGTCTTGCTTAGTGACCTAACATCAGTTAATTCATCATCAGTGTGAAAAATTGTGGCTATGCAGCAGATGTACCCAAAGATTGAATAATTATCTGGCTAGTTAAAGTGCAAATACAGTACAGTGAAAGTTTCTTGCAATTTTGCTATCTGGAAACATTTGCAGGATAAGTTTCATGAAATCATCACTGAGTTCCACAAGTAAATTTTTGTCAAACGAAGTTTGCCCATAACAGTTCTGCATCAATCATTTTGTTTGATTTTGTAACAAAACTCGTCCAAGAACAACTCTGATCAGCAGCTCGTTGGTTTATTGCATGAACTTGTGTATTTTTGTGCCGCTGAAGATCCTTCAAGCCCCCTTTGTCACATAGTTCTAAGTTGCAAGTCGAACAAATGGCGGAAAATTTCTTTTTTTCATGCCTCAACATTTAAATTCTTGTTTCCATTCTTTACGGTAATGTTTTTTATACAATAACCCGTCTGGCGAAAGCTTTAATTTTTTTCTCCATCTTAAGCTTGCAAAGTCACAAAAGTACTGAACTTATTCATGTAAGTACGTCCAACAAATAAGGCATCTAAATATTTGAAGTGGCAAAGAATTCAAATAGTTAGTGATACCATGACACTTATTGTTTAATTGAACATACCAAAAACATTTTTCCCGAAACCAAAGCTACTTCTTTACTTCATGAAACCTTGTGCTGGAGTTTATGTTTTTGGTTTTTGGCTAAACGCTTGGAAGTGTCTTGATGCTATGCATAATGGGAGTGTTTTTACCGTTGGGCACTTCTATGTTTTGACAACTGCAAGTAGCTAGTGGAATGTAAATATTTTCAACATAATTCAAACTGTAAAATATTACCGAATCATTGTAAATATCTGTGAATGTCACAGTTTTTACTTTGGTCCATTTTAACCTTCCAATATCCGTGAAAATAGATAAAATCAGTAAAAAGGCAGGTCTGTACTAATATATATCTAAATTCATTTGAAGAACATTTAAGTAAATGTTAAATGACACTTAGATTTAAATTTAAAGAATTCATATATGTACTTCATTGTTAACATAATAGGGCTTGGGCATAAAATTCGTAAGGTTTATAACTGGAGATTTCATGTTATTTTTAATGTTATAAATTCATTTAATTTTTAAAAATAGTGTGTTTTCCAACAAATAATGTACTGATATTTCTTAATAATAAATTCACCAAAATAGTACCATTTTGACTTCTATATGGTGCTTCTTTACAATAAAATATTTCATAAGATGTATGTCTTTAGCAAAACTATTAGAAAATAAAAATAAATCTACAATTTATTGTGTGTTTGGAAAATGTATAGAGCAGACGTCAGAAATGTAAAAATGAGTTTGCTGGTAAGAGATCCATGTTCACAGTAAGATTAATTGAATTTAATAAATTAAAATAAAATTTTTGTGTAAGTTAAGATTTGCTAAAATGCTGATTAATTTCATGATTTTGGTTGAATTTTAATCCATTATGGTGAATTAAATTGCATTTCAGGTTGTTTAATGTTGCATTGACATGCTTTTCGGTTTTATCGCAATGCACCGTATAATCTTGTCCTTGGTAATGGTTGCTGGAGCTATGCACAGTCACCTTGCATTTCATTTTTTTTCTTTTTCAGACATTGTGTTCTGCATCTTTGTGTACCAACGCTGGATGTACAAGACGGATCCAACACGGGTTAATGAGTTTGGTTTCTCTGCGGAGATGGAGCAGGAAGCTGCCATCAAGTCGCAGGAGCAACAGAAAGAAAACGGCACAAGCAAAGCTCTCGCCAAAAAGAACATGTAAAATACGTATGGTTAACGTTGACAGTAGAAACAACGGTAATAAACACGAAAATTATATTTTTTAGTGTAAGTAACCTCTAGTCATATGTTACTTCTTTGTTCTTAGAAAAAAATTTCGTTATACTCTATGGTTTTTTTATGGTGATTTTGTTGTTTTTAGCTTAAAAAAATAAATTCCATTGGTGTGCCCCGTTCGCTGAAGATTATGCGCTGTGAATGTTGAAGATCTGTATCATACCATGTCTATATCTGTTGAGTCAATGCAGTATTATGAATGTATAAATACAATGTATATTGTGCATATTTTAAAATAGAAGAGTGAATGGGTGTATGCATCCATTATTGTTAAAACTATTTGGTGTTTTGTTCATTTCCTCTATGATGGGCAAACGTGCAATTTTACCTCCAGAGATGAGATGTAAAAGAGTTGTTAAAGCTTATGCTATACAATCTATGTTCTATCATCCAATCAACTTTTTTTTATTATTTTTCCATACATCTTTGGGTTTTTTTAAGTTATTGAAAAAAATTAATATACTAGAGTTGTTCTTATGATATACAATTACTGCGTGGAATGTTAAATCTGCTAAGATGGGGTGATATGGGGTGCATGTTTGATGCAATGGGGAGGGATGGTTCATTGTCTTTGCAGCTGCCAGTCATGACGTCATTGCAGTGACGCCACATCCCCAAGTTCAAGGCCGGCATATTGCCGGCTAGCATACGTGATCTGGGTGGCTTTTTGCATTGTGCATCATTTTGCTGCACAATAGAATTATGAAAACGGCCATATTTATGAACTAACGTTTTTATCGCATAATCGTCCCACTGTTATATTAAGGCATAAAATTTGGAGAGAGAAAAAAAATTCTCACACAATAGTTGCATGATTTTTGTGGTCCCGCTGTTAGATTCCGAGCACTTTTTGTAGATAGTAAATATGACAGGATAAAGCACAATGCAACACATTCGGTTTTCAAGTTGCTGTCAGGCAGTGTGATAGTTATAATGGGAAAGTACAGTAATAACAATTACAACAACACTCATTTAATATATACACGCACAAAATAAGAATTCCCGTCCCATATGGCCAAATGTTTCTCCCCCGCCATTTTCTCAATATAATATACGTTATTTTTTTCCATATAATATGTTGCCTAGAAACTTCTTTTCCTGTATAAAACGATGTATTTTAAAGTTTAAATCTGTTAGTCATTCAATAATACCGCTTTCTTATTTAATTAACAGAAATACAAAGTAGTCCGATGTGTAAATTTTCTTTTAAAGATGTTTTAAACCGTTATACCCTTTATCTGTCCGTCTTTGTTGCCACTGTGAAGCACATATAAAAATGTAGCCAACACTAGTTGACTTCATTCATGTTTGATTACGTTGATGCCTATAGAGTGCACGCACGTAGTTAAATATTGATAGCTCGTCGATTGCATGCAACATGCACATGAGTAAACTACATTTGATAGCCCGCACTCTTTCGTGGTTAGTGTGTACTACGACGATAGTTATGCGTTAGTTCCATCTCGCATTCTGGTTACGTTTCCGATTTTCTATTTAAAGTACCTATAACTATATATGTTTTTGTTTCATGACTTATTAATTTTATTTATTTGGCTTGCTGTTGTATACTCTACTTTTTAATTAAATGTACTTTCCATGAATAGGTTTTGTTTTTATGAATAACTTTACCTCAAAAATGCTTTTCTCGCATAAAATTCTCACCTCTACTTTCAAAACTTAATTTAGTATAAAATGTGCAACAAAGACACTTGCTGAGTCATCTCTGCTGGCTGCTACTGTCCATCCTTGTACAGCAATACATCCTATTGTAGGAAGAAGTGAGGTATTTCTTTTCCCCGATTATCATGGTACTGTTTACTTTTGAACTGTTGCTCAGTTAATGATCTCATAAAATTTTATTGGCCTGAAGGGACCAGGAGATTCTGATTCACAGACAAGTTTGTTCGCATTCTACGCCTCATCAACAGATGTTCTGGTGATATTCCAACACCTGAAACTAGTGTTTGTTGGTACTCAAAAAGAATGACTGCTAAAACATATATTTGCTCAGAACATCGTTTAAGCGTATGCTTGACCACTTGAAAACTTGTTTTCTGTCTGAACCATTCGACCTAGGGTAATGAAAGCTTGCAGTGATGATTTCAAATTCCCTGGCTGTTGAAAATTATTTATACAAGTACGAATTGAATGGCCTGTTATCAGATATATGTACCTTCGGTACCCCATGTGTTGCAAACAATGTCTTTATTTTAAGAATCACATCTTTTGCTTGCTTTAGATAGGCAGTACTTCAATCCACTTAAAGTAATACCCTACACCACAAGATAACACTTAACACCTTAGTCACAATATCCACTCCAACTTTCTCAAACAGCAATTCTGTAACTCATGAGAGTTGGGCTCACGTGAACATTGGTTTCACTAGTTTTTAAACAAAATACAGTTATTTTCAGTCGTTTGCTGTCTTAGGCCAATGTAGCAACTGTCTTGCCATTGATTTTTTTCCCTCCCCGTTCAATCCTCAAATGTCCCTCGTGAAGTAGCGACAAAATAACTTCTGCAATATATGTGGCACCAAGAAACGACAAACCTTATTCACATGCAAATCAGGCCTCTGATTGAAAAACATCTGTGCATGTTTGCTCATGTTCCTTTTGTGCTCGGGCCACCCCTCTCTACAGTACAGCATCACTTCATTGATGTGCCACAAATTAGACTAAAGTGACGGACTCATATTTAATTTTTTTTTAATTTCTGTACCCCAACAGACCCTTCCTATTTAAACTTTTGTCAGTCATTACCACCGCAGCGGCTTAATGTGGCCTTCGGTGCTCAGTCTCTTGAGTTGTTTCTTTTACTTTGTATGTTTCCCGTTTTCTTCAATTATTATCTAATGAGTACCTTGAAGGACCACCGAGTGGTTACATTGTGTACTTCTTCCTTGACTGCTGCACTTCTGAAATCTTCCTGTCTGGCAGTAGAAACTTGCTACACTTACCAGGTGCAATATTTCAGTTGATACTTCCTGATCTGTAGGGTCACACTCAAGCAAGCAAATCAGCCTTGAAAGCAGATCTGCCAAGTGCAATAGTTTCTCTGAGATATATTTCACTCCAAATGAATACTGTATCAACCGTATCTTCTGCAGCAGTCGTACAGAAAACACATCTGTTCGCACAGGTCATTATGTAATCTCACTAACTTACAGAGGACATGTGATAAATGAATGGTGCAGGTACAATGCATTGCAACGAGACGAGCAGCCACCAATCCAACGAATTGATTGTCGCATGAGCAGTAATCGACCAGTGTCATAATGGTACTTGTTTATTGCTATGTCACATTAAGGGCCGAATTCAGAGAGCTCTTTCGACGGTTATACACACACCGAAAGGCTTTTCCATTGAAGCTGCTCGGCAGAGACGTTTTTCAGTGGTTGGTTGACTGCTGGATAAGGAGAGCCAACCACTTGAAAGTGAATGTGGTCTGAAGCTCATTCGAATGCCTGTTCAGTTGAAAATCGGCGGAGCAGTTGATGGTTTTAATATATAATTCCCACATAAAAACGTGTTCATGTATGTTTGTAATTGTTTAAAAAAATTTTTGTCATATGGCAGATATGTAAAATATGTTTTGGAATTAAATATGCGTTTTTAAAGAAATCGTTTCGCCCGCTAAGTGTGCATCAGACACGTGTTTTGTAGCGATGGCAGAAGATTTGGATGAATTTCCAAATCACATTGACGAGGTTTTTGAATTTTTTGATGATCTTAAAAATGAAAATCCAGTTCCGCGAAGGTATATAAGAAATTTAGCAGACCCGTTTGATTTTTGTCGGGATCAAGAGTTCGAAACGCAATTTTTTTTTCTCTGTAAGAAACTGCATCTGTTTTTTTTGTTTTGTTTTCGATTACGGTTTTGTGCTTTCTCACAAGATCAAAAATAATCGCTTTTTCATCTGGAGAAAACACTATAATTTTAGGCAACGTATCCATCTTAAGAAAATTTCTCAACCTCGTGTAGGGTTACCAGACGTCCGGCAAAAGGAGGACATATCCTCCTTTTTATGTATTTTTTTGCGTCCGGCCGGATTTTCCTTAATGCTCCAAAATGTCCGGCTTTTTTATAAAGTGAGATAATTCCTGCAGTTACACTCTGGGCAAAGCGCGCGCTGTCCGCAGAGTCATCCCACTAGTAAGTAGTACTATGACAGCTTGACAGGTAGCAGCACATGCAGAAGCACGTGTTTTTAATATGCTGTATATGCGTAGTTTGTTTAATTCTTTATACTGAAACTGTATTAAATGCCATAACATTGTAAAATATCGTACTCCATTGTAATTAATTCATGGCTTTTTTAAAAATATATATATATGTTGTCCTCCTTTTTAGTGAAATGTCCTCCTTTTGCGAGATGAATGTCGTCCTTTTTTATTATCAGTGTCTGGTTACCCTAACCTCGTGTCCAATCCAAACAAAATATTATTTTCAGCAGGAGAGTAAACAAAAGACAATCGAAATGAAATAGGGCGCTTTTCCACACACACTCCAAGTACTTGATCTAAGAAAATTTTTGTGCCATGTTGCCAGATCTTCACTGAAAGTGGATGGGAACAAGCTTTCAGCTGGCAGTCATTCGAAAGGCGTTTTTGAAGTATGAGAGGTGGAGAGTCTGCCAGATGAATGAGAGTTGGATGCGCTTTCGAAGGTCAACTCTGAATTCGGGCCTAAGTACGTGTTAAAATATGAAAGTTTTCCGGATTAGTGTGATCACACCCTGAACATGGCTTGATGTAACCCTTTTGCACAATGCACGTTTGCCCTTGAAGCCGGCTCCTAGTGGCGCTCTGCTACTAGGGCCTTGATCAGTTCGACTTCTCTCATCACCAGGGTTAAGCGCCTTCCGCACTGTGAAGCCCCTTAACCTTTGTCATCAGTGAGGTATACACAATACCTAATCTTTTATCAGCTCTGTGGCTAGCCTCTCACAGCTGGCTCGAACTTACCAATCACTTAATGTAATCAATTGTGTTCTCCTGTGAGACTTTTAGTTTTACGAGTATTTATTGATTTTAACCTATTCGTGGGATGTGACCCAGGCCTCGCATAATTAGACTTAGTTGAAAGACATGTTTGCTTTGATTGGTTAGGTGAAATGTGCAGCGGACTCATTTTCTGTTAAAATGACCCAAGGACTTTCTGGGACCGGTCTTAGTGTAGTCCATGTGGAATTTTATTAAATTAAACCTTAAGTGCCCAACCAAACAATCACTACTCTACTTATAAAGTAAACCATGCTTTAAGTGTGGTTTTAGTTTTTCAGTCATGTTTTAGTTTGTATTGTGCCATCAACTAGTATTTTGGCACAATTTTAAATTAGTCTGGGTATCCGTTTATTCCCGCCTTGGTGCACGAACGTCGCCTGTAATTCGCCTCCGATCCGTGACGAGAACTGCTAGGTCCTGCAAGCTCTCAGGGCAGGCCAGTTCCAAGACCTCCCCAGACGCCTGCCATTTTCACCAAAGTATAGTCACGCGTCTGGGTCCTGTAGAGCCTCTTTCCCACTGTCATCAGCAGTCCCCACACTCCCCCACCTCTCCAAGTTTTCCTGGGAACTCTGCCCCATGGCTTTGACCGGCCACTAACCCCGGTCAGGGTTGGCCTCTCCACAAGGCCACCACACTAGTCCCAAAAGTACATGCTTATGCCACCTGACTTTAGTTTTGCGAATCACTTCCCCTGGAAGTTTGAACGTCCGCTAAACGCTTGCCCTCTGGTGTCTCCCGCAGTAACCAGTACTCCGTAGTTCTTTCCCAGGCCACCAGAGCGCTGGCCTAGTCAGCTCCATAAGCCCTATGCTGCTAGCGGTCGCCTCGTGCGAGTCGACCTCTACTCGGTTCAGCCACACCTCAGTAGGTCGCGCTGACATCGGGCAGTCCCACCAACTTTGAGATATCGAAGTCTGCTTTTCTCGACAAGCACCTCGGTAATCTTCGGAAACTTTCGGTCCGAAAGCCGAAGCCTCCCCTCTTTCTTTTCTTTGTCGCCTTTTAATTACGAGTCTCTGCCGCCTCAAACTTACTGCGCGCCGCGATTCTGGGCTGACTACTTCGCATCTACATCATCAGGACGCCTCTCCGTTTTTCTTTTAAGATGTGATCAGCTAGACAAGGGATGATTCCCACAACGGTAGTGTTTAGGCATTTGTCAGTCCGTTTAAATCTAGCTGGAGTAGTCATGTATTATTCATCATAAACAATAAATTTTTTTAAATCATGAAATGTCCGCGCTGGGTCCGTGTACTCAAAGCCCGGAGAGATCCTGGAAGACATCACCCTGTTTGACAGGGAACAAGTACCAGGATGCAAGTACCGGACCAGGGTATAAGTACCGGACCAGTTTACAAGAACCGGGCACATTTCAAGGACCAGATCAGTCTCCACGGGCCGGATGACTAAGGCCCTCTGACGTCCCGTCAGCTGTTCCACTTCGTCCAGCAACCTTCAAACTGCCAGCCCTTCAGTTTTTGAAAACCTTTTTGGACTAGCATTGAACCACGACGTTGAACATATCTGACAGCCATAAATGTCTCATTAACACTTAAAAGATCCTGGGATTGCAAAGCAGTTTATTGTTACGAATTTTATTTAAATTATGTTAAAGATCTATTTAATTGTCTAATAAGGGCTGGCCCATTCTTTTAACAATGTGATTATAAATTCATGTGTTTTATATAGGTATATAAATCAATTTATAAAATATCCAATGTGAAAATAATCAGAAGTAAAATAAAAACAGAAGTACTAAGGTCTAGAGGAAATCATTATTTTGCATTCTGAAACCAAAAGACCCCCTCCCCCCACCACAACCCAACCAGTCATAAGGAGAGTGAATTGTAACAAAATTGTAACATAACTTGAGTTTAGTCTGTTATGACTGAGGATTGTGTCAAATTAATTTTATTTTTATAAGTATTGATGGATTTTAACCTATTCGTGGGATGTGACCCAGGCCTCGCATAATTAGACTTAGTTGAAAGACATGTTTGCTTTGACTGGTTAGGTGAGATTTGCAGCGGACTCATTTTCGGTTAAAATGACCCAAGGACTTTCTGGGACCGTTCTTTGCGTAGTCCATGTGGAATTTTATTAAATTAAACCTTAAGTGCCTTGCCAAACAATCACTACTCTACGTAAAAAGTACCTAAACCATGCTTTAAGTGTGGTTTTAGTTTTTCGGTCATGTTTTAGTTGGTTTGTATCGATAGCCACTGTGGAAGTGGTCATAATGTATAAGTGCCTTTGTAGTATTAGCGATCAGTCAAACCACGTTAAGGATTTACCGCCTTGATGCGACCAGTATTTTTTCACTTATTTTCAATTCAAGACCACATTACCAGCTTTTGTGCAACTAACTATTACCTAAGGCCAAAGGAGGGGCCCTCGCTCACTCACTTCAGTAATATCAGTTACAACTCATTACTGCCAGTCATGAACATCGACTGCGTGCCACTTCGAACCTCAGTTCTGAATGTAAGACAAGCTATGTTTAAGGTTATGCTGTGTACAGGTTACATGTGTACAAATAAAATAGTCATGGCAGAACAACCGCTTTTCTATTTCAGTAATAAGTCAACCAATTAATTTAGCATTCCAGATGGCTGCAACTGCTGGGATGGCCTCTGCCAGTTTGACACCTACTCTCTGTCAGACATGGGGTAACTTTATGCCTTTATGCCTTTCACTGTGCGCTTTGTCCCGAACCTGGCCGGTTCAGTTTCCCGCGAAATTCACACGTTTCCGCAGGAGGGCTGGCGGGGGAGGGGGGTCGCGCGCGACGACACCGGCAGTGTCCTTCAGGAGCTCTGAGAGGCCGGCAGCCTGCGCGCAACGCGGAACCATCAACCTTTGCTTTCACCGACATGTAGTTTCAATAGTATAATTTCTTCATAATCTTTTACATACAGTCAGTGGCGTAGCCAGGATTTGTGAATGGGGGGTGTTAAGAAGCATGCCCCCCCCCCCCCCCCCCCCCCCCTCCGTATTAAAGCGGGGGGGTCCGGGGGTCCTCCCCCGGGAAAATTTTAGATTTTAAGGTATAAAATAGTGCTATTTTAGCAGTTTTCGCTACTTAAATTTAAATATTGTAATGGTAAAAATTTTATTAATTTTAATATGAAATTTGTTAGAGTGATGAATAAGAAATTAATTAAAGATTTGGTGCTAAGGGGGGGGTTTTAACCCCTAAAACCCCCCCCCCTGGCTACGCCCCTGCATACAGTTCCGCGATCGGCCTCAATCTACCATGAGGTATTTCACTTAATTAAATCAGTGCTCCAAGATGAGTGTTCTACGTAATACGTAAGTACTGTGGGGAGTCTACGAGACTTTACGTCGGCGCTTCACGCCCCAACTTAGCTTACCGGCTACTTAGTTTTGGCCCGCTCGGGGCAGCCAGAAGGCGACACGTGCCACCGAACGTACTAACGAATCAGTCCCTGGGACACATCTAGGTATCACATAGAGTCGCCGGAGACACGGGCTTACGTGCCACTAGCCCAGTATAATAAGTGTTATGTAATAGTGAAGTGTTTGCTCGTCAAAGTATAATTTGTCATGTTAGAGTTTAGTTACCACCACTGCATGGTATCGTGCCACCAAATATACTAACGAATCAGTCCCTGGGACACATCTAGGTATCATGTAGAGTCGCCGGAGACACGGGCCTACGTGCCACTAGCCCAGTATATTAAGTGTTAGGTAATAGTGAAGTGTTTTGTTCGTCAAGGTATAATTCGTCATGTTAGAGTGTATTTTGTAACCGCTGCGTCGTGTGTACAAGTCCGACCCTCACGCGCATTAAAATCGTGAGCCGCCACTGAGGAAGTGAGCTGCGCGTGTGACTAGTCGCGTCGGGAAAACCATTACGACCAGAAGGGGCAGCACTATGTATAGGGCTGTGCTGTAATAAATTCATCAACTATTCTCCAGAAACTTTGTATTCTTCTTCAGGCGTCCCGAGTGGCCATAACAGCTCGGGGGGCCCTACTGCGTTAACCCTACCTCTAGCCACAAGGCCGAACCCTCCCTGAGATCTCGAATCCAAGCAAAAATCACGTCAGAATAGTAAGAGGTAGCGGGGACGGCGTCAGTGTGTGTGTGTACCTAGCATATTGAATGGTGCATCAGACTCCCTCAAGGGGGCACCATAGCTGCACTGCTTGTTCCCTTATATTATTATTAATTAAATTGTTAACTTTAATTTTTATTCCTAAGGACATGTGTTTCGGCAGATCGACCAGAACGGTTTTGTTTGGTAAGTATCAATATGTAATTCTGAATAACAGAAGCGACAGACATTGCCGAGGCGGACCCGAGTTCACCCGAAGCCAGACTTTATTTGAATATTAACTTTTAAATTACTATATGTCCTTAAGTAATCTGGCCGCAAAAAAGCCCGCATTATTTATAACAGTGTTTAGTTTTTAATAACCCTCGGCATGCAATTTTAAAAACAGCACGAAAAGTTCCAGGTTACTTGTGCAAAGCATTTACTCGCCCCCAGTCCGGATGAGAGCAGATGTGCCAACAACCCATGGACGCATTCATGGATAAGTAGTTTCCGCATGTGGTATTTAATTCTCTAAAACCTTTTTCGTTTATCCTCGGGGCTACTCTCGGCCGGCGGGCTGTTAAATTAATTGCATGGTAACTCGATACGATTTCTTAACCATGTTTACGTTATTCTTGTGTGGCCGCGTGTGTGGACCACACCTTACCATAAACCCTTTTCCTGCCTCGGGGATTTTCTCATTTTAAATCTTTACATGTACGATATTGTGTGGATCCAAACAAATCAGGATGTGTACTTCAAATGGTGTTACACTCGTATTTGTGCCCATGTGTGTAGCACCTACTGCATGAGGGTATATGGGGTGCCCTAACAGCTGACTGCCTTCGTTAACATAGCATGTACACCGCTGTGAGTGGACGTAGTTTTGTTTTAAGTACTTTAATATAAATTGGGGATACGAGTCTCGCTACACATGGGTGATGTCAAGGCCATAAGACGAGAGCTGCTGGGTCCATGTGTTAGCGCCCAAGACAAAGTATGTTTTTATTAAATAAGAATCACCAACTTTCCGCCCCCTCACTACCTCGTGAGATAATCAAGGGGTAATTTGTTACAGTGATCTTAGTCAAGTGTAATTCCAGAGGCAGCCCTCAGGTATGTATCGGTGTAGAGAAGCTTAGTGAGCCTTGCTGCCATTTGCCAATTACTGGTCGTCACTTTGATAAATCAGGTGTTTCCAAAAAGGGTCGAAGTTTAGTTTGAAAACAAGTACCTGTCTACAATGTTTGTTACACAGGCTGTAAAGTATACAAATAAATTTTTTGTCAGACAAATGGTCTGGTTGTTCATTTTACAAATTTAATCTGAGCTTTTATATTGGAATATTGGTGCTAACATCCTTGGTAATTTTGGAGAAAAGCACAGGTTATGGAAGATAAAGTGAATAGGTGACAACTAAAATGAGGGGGGGCGACTGAATTGTTTCGACCCGGCGTAGTGACTATTCCGGATTCCCTAAGTAGAAGAACGGATTTTCATCGAACGGAATAGTGACTATTCCGTCTACGAAATAAATTCTGAAAGGTGGCCCGGATTTGTACCGACACGGAATAGTATATATTCCGCACAATCGTAGGAATGGCGGAATTGTGTCGAAACGGCGTAGTGACTATTCTGTTTGTTATTAGCATCTACAAATAGCACACGGAAAAGTGTCGAAATATTTTAGGTGAAATTCCAGTGACTAACCTGTACGCCAGAACCATACCGATCTGGAATTCTGTCGAATCTGATATTTTAAAACTAGTTCATATAAAATGACGGTAGATTGCAGGCTTATCCTGTTTGAGCAATGCTGCCACCTGGCAATGAAGTTAAAAGCTATGAGTTTGACTTGAAGTTGAAATACTATCCACGGAGTTTCGCAAGGGTCGCAGAGATCATCAAAATCAACTCTTTATTCTATGATCAACGTTTTCATAATAGGATTATAAATGCCATTAACAGAATCTTAGGGCGCGGTTACACGGGAGTCTGAACTACTTCAGGTGAACATGTTCAGCTGTTGAGTGCGGTTACACACAGTCTGAACATGTTTCGTTCGAGGCCATTTCTCATTTAACTTAAACAGGTTGGCAAAGTAGTTCAGATCGACATATCTTCTACATTAGCCTCTGATTGGCTGGTTAGAATATAAACAGTCTTTTGCAGAAATTCTAGATGGAAAGTGTTTCTGGCACAAGTTCGAGTAATATTTTACCGAATGCAACAAAAAAACCAACAGATAATTATACATATTTTTTAATTTATCCTGACCTTAATTTTCTTAAAACTGAGATAGGTACTCTCGCTCAAAAAATAATAAAAAATAAGTTTAAAAATTTTACTGTGCATGTTTGAATTCCCGATTTGTAAAAAAATATTGAGCAATATGTAAACACATTTCATTTCTGCTGATAATGCTGTATAAACAAGTGAGAAAATCCCGCGTTTTCTGGATACAATTACAAAATAGAGATCAACAACACATTCATTCGTTGACAGTAGACAATCGGTTTTAGAGCTAAACACACTTTTCAGCAACTACCGTGTAACCGCACACTTTCGCGTTTGTAAACGTGTTTACTTAAACATGTTCACCTGAAGTAGTTCAGGGTCCCGTGTAACCGCGCCCTTAGTATCAGGTTTATTTCCACGTAATTTAAATACAAAAAAAGTCGTATACCTATAGATGAAATAATAATTGGTTCTTAAATAATAAATTGACAGTTAATGTTTAAAAAACCTGCTATACATGATAATATTAAAATATAATTATACATCAGCAAATATGGATATAAATTTGAACTATTATTAAATCCAAAAAGTACGCTTATATCAAAGAAATTGGGCTTAAATATTGAATGTACTTTATTTAAATCATGGTTCTGTACATGTTGTATACAAAAATCTAAAATAGTCCCTGTACCCGTACTTATATTTTAAAACAAATATATTTTTTTTTAGTTAAATTCATATTTTTTTAATTTTGAAATGCACTTTCATTGGTTGCCATTTGCAGTGGCGTAGCGTGCCATCTCGGCGCCTGGGGCGGGAGACCCATTTTGCCGCCCCCATTCTATAGGTGCTTAATTAAAATTAAATTTCACATGCAATGAGGTACCTTTTATTGAAGTTAAAATAGGATGAGCGGTTTTACAAGCGGATTCTACGGGCCTTATGAGCAGCGAAGTCAGAAATAACTTTTTCAAAATCAATATTAGCAGCCAATTCTTGTTCAATCGACAATATAGCCAAGTTTGATAGTCTAGCGGAGCTCATAGTAGATCTGAGGTAATTTTTTATTAGCTTCAACTTCGAAAAACTTCTCTCACAACTTGCAACACTAATCGCCAAAGTCAAATATATACGAATCAATATGACTATATTTGGAACCGAAATTCCGAGATTCAGTTTTTGAATGAACTGGAGGAGCTCCAGTGGTCCTTTACCACTTATATCTTCCTCTGATTCAGAACAGGCAACAACAACAAACTGCTGAAGACGCTTCCGCTCCATCTGAAACTCGTCCTTGTCGATGTCTTCTAATACATGGGAAAGATCACACTCGAACTTGCTGCCCAAAAGTTTCGCTGGCATCAAAAATCCGAACTTGTCCGATATTTCTTGAATTTGCTGGAATCGAGTCGTCATTTCTTGAATGATCTTGTCGAATGATGCGATAATCTCTCGACGGATTTCCTGTTCGTGAGACAAAGCTGCATCTTCAGAAGATTCATCGCCATGCATGCGTTTTTTCCAGCGAATTCTTCTCGTTTTGAGTTCGATTCCGAGTTTTTCGCAGAGAGTCTTAGCAAAGTCAATTGCTTCTTGCACGAAACGGTCTCTACTTTCCACTAAGAGGGTTTTCAAAGCACAGAGTTTCTGAGCACACTTATCCACACTTAGTCCTCGTTGCTGCAGGTAAATCTATGCGTCATCTACTTCAGGTAGCACTGCAGCCCAAAAGCCAAGAAAAGTTAGGAAGTTAAATGACTGCATGGCTGTCAGGAGAAGACTGGCTCCCGATCTTGTTTCGGAAGTTTGAGATGAATCTGTTAATTGTTCCAGTACCTCAAGAACTACCTCAAACTTATTTTTAAGCATCTTGACAGCTCCATGTCTAGCGCTCCAGCGCGTTTCAGTGACTCGTTTTACTGCTTGACCTGTGACGGCAACCAAAGCGTTCCATTGAACAGTTGATGCGGAAAAGAAGGCAAACAGCTTCTCCAGAGTTCCAAAAAACGTCACGGAATCCACTGATTCAGAAGCAGCGTGTACCTCAGCCAAGTTTAGTGAGTGGTTTGTGCATGCAACGAATATAGCTTTCGGATTCAGTGCTTTAATCCGGGCTTGAACTCCATTGTGGATCCCTGACATTGTGGCAGCATTGTCATAAGCCTGTCCTCTCAGATTCTGTATGTCCAGTCCGTCTGATGTTATCTTCGCGATTATATCGTTGCTGAGATCTTCTGCATTTTTTCCTTTTGGTTCGAAGAAGTCAATGAAAGATTCTACCACGGCGACTTTTTCTCCTTCGATATATACGTATCGCAGAACTTGGCTCATTTGGTCATTGTGGGAGATGTCTGGTGTACTGTCGAAGATTACGCAATAATATTTAGCTTCTTGAATACGATGGATGATGGTGGATCGAACTTGCTGTCCCAGTAAGTTTATAAATTCATTCTGGGTTTCTGGAGATAGATACGAAACTGAGACTCTTGCTCCCAGCTTTATCTTTGTCAGGTGTTCCATTAGAAGAGGGTCGTATTTAGCTAGGAAGTGCACTAACTCCAAAAAGTTCCCGCGATTGCCACTATCATCTCCTCGAATGTCTTCTCGATGTCCTCTGAAGGACAGATTCTGTTTGGCTAAGAACTGGATAATATTCAGCATCCTGTACAGTACATCCCTCCACTTCTTCTCCTCACTTTCGAAAACTTCTTGTTGTTTCTGATCGATGGTTGCTTTACAGTTCAGGCGAACTTCCAACTCCTTCCATTTCAAGAAGCTCTGTTCATGGCCCAGGCTATTTTCATGGTCTCCTATTCTTGGATTTAGCTTCCACCATTTGTTGAATCCTTCTTCAGATGCGAAGTTAGAGCAGGAATTGCCAAACAGCTTGCAAGAAAAACAATACAAGGATTGCTTCAAAGGCGAGTACACCATCCATGTTCGGAGAACCTTTTCGCCGTTAGATAATGGTTTTTAGAACCACTCTTTGGTTAGTTTTCGGGTACCGCCTTTCGTTGAAGTCCCTGAGCGAACAACATCAGCAAATTTGGAATCGATGTGCTGTACTGAGTCAGATCCGCGACGTACTAGAAGCGTTCTTACTTCGTCGGTCATAGGAGAAGGCCAGCAACCTACATCGTCGAGATTCACATCTCTGATTTCGGCAGGAGCAGAAGGCACGATTTCAATTATGTCTTCTTTGGCAACATTCACTTTTTCTGCAGGCTTATGACTAGATGCTTGAGGTACTTTTGATGAGTCGACTTCGTCTTGACCCTGCTCTGTGGTGGGACCAGAACTACTTCCAACTGCGACGGCAGGTACGTCTTCTTCTTGTACCTGTAAAATAAGTTATGTATTCCCATGAATATTGGCCGGAGGACACGTTCGAATTTCAAATAAGTATTTTATCTATCACAAAACAAAAGTGGTTTTGGTGACGGCGCGGTTTGCCGGGCTTATAGGAAAATTTACAATCAAAATTGATTTTGTATGGCAGCTACCTTTTTTAGAGTTTCCCGGTAAAAACTGACTGAGTAAGCCATGTTATAGATGTTATTAAAAGATAAAATGACGAGAAATTTGAGAAAAATCGTTGGCGCCATTTTTGAGCTAAATGAAAAATTATGTTATCTTTGTATGACAGGTACCATAAATAATAAAGTTATCCAGAAAAAAAAATATATATATATATATATATATATATATTCCTAGACTACTACTAGATTTACAAAACATCCCCTATTGAAGTTTTAAATTCAAGTAGCAGGACAAAATTCAGTCGTAAACTTAAAAAGATGTACCTTAACGCAATGTAATTTATGTTAATATACTCCATACTTTTTAAACAATAATCAATGTTCAAACAGCTATTAGAGCAATTTTAAGTGTATTATAAAATAAGATGAATGAACGAGTGTGACTCCGTACTCGCAGACAAACCTAGGTGAATAGGTTTTGCGAGACTAATGTAAGAAATATTGTAACTTTTGTAAACAATAAATAAATAAATAATAATAATAAATAACTGGAGTAATTCTAGGCCATGCATGATTCTAGATGGAGGAATCATATACCTACTTACACTGGAATCACTTCCGCTGCTGCAGGATGCCACCGAAGTCGTTAACGTGGCTTTCGAACCAGAACTGGAACTAAAATTTTTCAGTAATGCACCTTGAGACTTCTTCGCATCTGCTTCTTTCTTAGCCTATTTTTTGCGGAATTCCGCACCGCTTTCTTTGACTCTTTTCATTTTCAAAAACTAGTTCAAAGATTGGGTAAAGTTCTAAATGTTTAGTTTTAGAAGATTCAACAGTATTTAAAAGATCGAAACACAATCAAAATGACTTTCGTTTCGTATCCGAAACTCTCGCGAAACAAACATACGAGTAAAGCGTGATTGCGTAACGGTACTTCACGATGCACTAAAACAAACAAAGATCAGTACTGTAGCATGTGTGCTACAGCTGCTACCTTTGATAATGTTTATGTTGGCAGAAATGGTTAACGTATTTTATTAATCTTTCGGATGCCCTGGTAATACGAGTTATTTTGGATTTAAGTTTGTTATATGTTGTTTTAAAAAATAAATTTGTAATTCTTGTTTAGTCTTATTATTTTTAAGTTTAAGATTTTAAGTTATTAAATTGGTCTGGAAAGTTCGAGGACACTACCGAATATGTTGGTAATCGCTGCGCTAGACGGCGCGCGAGCAGAACAGCTGATTGTGTGACGTCAGGTGAAACGGGCGAGCGGAGTCGCCTGGTAGGCCCAGGCGGGCGCGCACGTGAAGTAAAACGCGGGTTGGCCATGGTGATGGTTCCACATCGAAGTAACTGTATACGAGTGTTCCTTTTTGAATATGAACGGGGTTCATTTATATAATTTAGAACGCTTTGGTACGATGAACGCGTTGTTTGGTGAGGCGTGTGTGAATATCGCGAGGATTTTCCAAGGATGAATTATGTGCGCCGAAATAAACTCCAAGACGGTATTGCGAAGGATTCGTCATATCCGTACAATTTCCTGCAGCTACGGTAACGTATAATGGCAAGGGTTTGCCATTAAAAACACTCGTGAGCAAACGAGTGTATTTGGTGACCGGACATCACGACGTCAAAAAGCAAGTAAGTGCCAGCCGTGCCCCTGCCCCGTTGACCCCTTTGACCCCTGGTGCGAAACTATAATTTGTGGATTTTTGGGATTTAAATTAACGGACTAATAAAACTGAAACTGGGATTTTACGTTCAGCGTGTTTCACCCAATCCCTGCCAGACCTAGAAGAAAAAAGGCGTCGACCGTTAGAAAATATGACTTAACTGAGAAGGGCTTGTAAACCCATAATTTGTAATTTGCTAAATTTTTGTTATATTTATTTGCATGTTAAGGTGTGTCAATTTTTTGCTAGATTTCGCCTATGTTAATAAGTATTTACAGCGGTGATACGCCCGGTGCGTATCTATATTTGTATTTGTATTAATATGTTCTTATATATTTTTAATGCCTTTTTGGTAATTATATTTAATTTTCGGAGCTCCGAAGTATATGATCAAATTATAATTTTTTGGGGGAATTGTTAAAGTATTTTTTTAGTATTATTATATAGATATTTTTTATAAGTAGTAATAGGGTATGTATTTTATGATGGATGCGCCGATTTGTGATGAAACGATTTTATGATATATATATATATATATATATATTTATTTATTAAATGTTGTCATATAAATTTTGCGTCTTTTTAACTTGCTGCCTCCTCTCACTGTTCGCAACCTTATTAGTATTTTTTAAGCCTGCTATTAGTTTGGGTTTTAATATTTTTTTGGGTTTACCTGCGCTCGCGGTACGGGGCAATATAGGAGTTTTACTGTGTCCCGGTTTGCGGAAGTTGTTTGGTTTGCCCTGGGTTAAGGTCAAACTTTACAGTACAATGCGTAGTACTAAATTCAATGAGTGCGAAAGAGAGGCATCGACACGGGCCGACGCGTGAAACAAAAGATTTTGTATGAGTAATGAACATAATGAGTGCCGCTCAACTCGGCTCGCGCGCGCCGGGCGGCGCGGCGTGATGCGATGTTGCCGTTCCTATGTAAACAAACAAACGTTATAAAGAGCTCTGTCAGTGATTTCGCAGTTTTTCTTTTAAATAAATATTAAAAAATAGTTGGTGCGCGAATTTTAGATAAAAATGGAACATTATAGTGTGTCTGACACATGTAATGAATGAATCATAGATCAGATCTCAACCCGCTTCACCGGCGACCCGCCCCCGCGGGCTGCCGCCCGGGGCGGGCCGCCCCCTCCGCCCCACCCACGCTACGCCACTGGCCATTTGTAACGTTTCCGTGCATTGTGGAAGCAGCAGATGCGACAATGAAATGTCAGGGAGATCCTTCTCCGTTTACGTTTTCGATGTCTCCGTTTACGTGCCATTGTATAAAGGGCCTGAGAGTGCATTTCAAGATTAATAAATAATAATAAAAAAAATTATATTTTTTTAAAATCTAATTACGGGCAGAATTTGCAAATATATAAAATTAACGACAAATTAATAAAGAACACTAAAAATGTTAGTTTTTCAAACAAATGTTAACGTATTTAGAACATAAACAAACATGACTACCACCAAATCCAAATACTCGGCGTCTATTGGTCGCACGGAGCAACGTAAACGGAAGAGCTCAGCATTGCCGAGCTAATCCGTGCGGGTCCGTCTCCATCTGCGTGCCATTGTGTAAACTCTGTTCCGTGAGATCCGTCTCCGTTTACGTGATCCGTCTCCGTTTCCGTGCCATTGTAGAACGGGCCTTAAAAATAACCGTATCATTATGTTTTTTACAACTGACTATCTGAATTATGAACATGACTTTTGTAGCCTTATTTTGGATGTCAGGTGCCACAGGAATGAAATTTATTAGGAAATGAGAATTGCAATCGTTAGTGTTAATACATTTTTCGCAGTTGGAGCTTTGTTTGCATTAACATTATTTCTTAAATCACGCCTTATTTGAGCCGTGAGCCGGCTGGTGTAAGCAATTTAGCCTTGCGTACATCTTGGATACAACTGTTTCTTAGAACATGCTAGGATTCAAAAACTGTATTTGACACTTCATCATCGCGTTTAATAGCTCCCTTATATTTTCTGAAAGCAAGTATCCCCTCGAGCCATCAATAACAAGATGCCGGTGTCATCTGTGCAGACGGAGGACGCGCCACACGCTGGGTTTATAAGAATAACTAGACCACTTTGTTAAGCAAATCAGTTTGAAAAAATTTTGATATTTCTGTAGCTAGAAACTTAGGTGCGCGAATGGAAAAGCATGGTAAATAAATTGTGGCGTGATAGACCCGGTGCAGGGAGATACCCATGGCACACAACTTTGTTAGAATTAGAGGTGATGATTAGGTCAAGCCACTAACTACCCAGATAGTAAAATAGACTTGAATCGAGCTTGAATCAAGCTTGCCGTGAGTCATGACAAGCCTACAAGCTTGAATCAAGCTTGCCATGGCAAGTGTGTTAGCTTGAATCAAGCTTGATTCAAGCTAACTAGTTTACATTTGACAAGCTTGCAGCAGCAAGCCTGCCATGATAAGCTTGCAGCAAGCTTGCCATAATGTGATTGAATCAAGCTTGCAGCAGGCTTGCCGCGACAAGCTTGCAGCTGGTTGCCATGACAAGCTTGCAGCAGGCTTGCCTTGACAAAATTGCAGCTGGCTTATCGTGACAAGCTTGCAGCAAGCTTGCCGCGACAAGCTTGTAGCTGGTTTGCCATTACATTTTTGGTGCTGGTTTGCCATGACAAGCTTGCAGCTGGTTTGCCGTGACAAGCTTGCATTAGGTTTGCCATGACAAGCTTGTAGCTGGTTTGCCGTGACAAGCTTGCATTAGGTTTGCCATGACAAGCTTGCAGCTGGCTTGCCGCGACAAGCTTGCACCAGGCTTGCCACGACAAGCTTGCAGCTGGTTTGCCATGACATGTTTGCTGCTGGTTTGCCATGAAAATCTTGCAGCAGGCTTGCCTTGACAAGCTTGCAGCTGGTTTGCCATGACAAGCTTGCAGCAGGCTTATTGCCTTGACAAGCTCGCAGCTGGTTTGCCATGACCAGCTTGCAGCAAACTTACCATGCCAAGCTGTCAGTGGCTTGCCACTAGATATCATGAGATGCTTGCTATGCAGCAAGCTAGTAGTGAAGTGCTTGCAACGAGCTTATAACAAGTGTGCTTTCATATGATTGTAGTAAGTCTGATTGAAATTATTATACTATCAAATTGGTTTTGCTGCAAATTTGCAGAAAATTTCAAGACTGCCATTAGTTGTCTGAAGAGTAAAATAAATTTTGTACAATCAGTGCAACACTGCTGCTGATACAGGCGGAAGAACACGTAATGCTTATATTGTTCTGTCAATAATCATTATTGTACATCATTCTACAAAAAGCCAGCTACAAGTAGGTAGAGTTGACTATGCTTAATAAAATAACATACCGAAAGTTTACCGCTGTATACCTTGTGCGTATCACCGAAAATTTGCATTTAAGTCCTTGATGACAGCGACTTACATCAGTCCATTAAAATGCTACCCATTTGTACAGTTTTTAATTTAGACTGTCCATAAAATTACCAAAATAATCTTGAGACTCTAATGCAGCAATTAATGTTGTAAAAAGCATAAATTATTAATATTAAAGATATGATATTAAGCGATTAATTCATGACTTTTTTATCTTTGCCACCCAGATAAAAATACGATATACACCAATTTGAAGAGCCCAATGCGAAAAATGTCCAAATAAATGTTTATGGTTATACCTTTAGCTTTAAGACAGTATATTTATAAAGAGTCTAACGTAATTAGTTAGCTTATTAAAGCGGCCCGAGCGCTGCAGTGTACTGCGGCCGTACTGATCTCTCACGGCCACCGCCGTTCCAGCGCGGCATTGCGACACACTGCGTACTGCGACACTCATTCAACTGGGTCTTACTTAGGGATTACTTTAAACATAGCTAATTCATATGATAGGGTGTATTTATGTTACATGTATTGAGATTATGCATTTATTTCTTATATGAATTTTTTTGATACAATAAAATTAACAATAAACGATTTCTGCTTGGAACTTGTAAATTAAAAACTCTTGGATTTATTCTGTTACAACAATTTTATTATTAAAAATTATTTTTGTAGCAACTATTTTTTTATTTTTTTATTTCTGATATATCGTTTTATTTTCGATCAGAACAATGCAAAATTTTAATGTAGTTTGTATTCGAAAATATTAAAAATTATGTATTTACTTCTTTAAAATCAGTTTGCTACATAAAAATTTAATAAAACGATACATCGTAAATGTACTCTGGGTTGTTTTTTTCATTTTTATAACATAATTCCTATAATAATATGTATTACTTTTTTTTTTCAGAAAATAAATAAAACACGAGTTGTGTTGTAAAATGTATAGGTAGCATTACATATTTAGTTTTTTTTTATAAGTTAATGTATTTGAGTGCTGCGCCTAGCTGACGTCGTTGGATTGCTTGTCGCAAAGAGCGGTGGTGGATGTTTTTGCAAGAGTTTGACCTTATTTTTTGACCCTAGCTGTGAGAGGGTGTTCGTTCTCTGTCACGTACGGGTGTGCTACTCGCGCAATATAGTCAAATATCGTCAAATATCACAACTTTCCGGGACGCTCGGTCATTTCTCGGTTAGCTCTGGTTTCACCATAGTAAACGGAACAAAATCTTGTCTGTAGTGATTTCATATTCCTATTACCGTAGCAGTATGGCGTTTGAAGAAAAACCAAGTTTGCTGTATACTGAGAGCCTACTTAAAAAAAGTATTTATGGAGTTATTAAATTATTTACGAAACACAATTTTGTGGATCGTTTGGGAAATTATCATTTAGGACTTTTTTTTTTTTTTTAATGGAGGACCCCCCAGGGGGTCCACCCCGCCAAAAAAAAAAAGTATCTTTATTTGAAAAAGAGTAGTACAAAAGGTTATTTCCATGAAAGAGAAAATTTGACACAATAAACAATAAAAAACAGATATTTACAATATGATATACAGGCACTGGGCCCCTCCCAACACAAGAGTCCTTGGGGGCTGGTGATTTATGAGCGGTGAAGTGTTTCTTTACATGTGTTGGTGAAGTTGATGATGGTGTGGTGGTGAGACCAGGCCCGTTTGGCTCGGGGCTGGCCTGTGCAGAAGGCAACTGGGATGATGTTTCGGTGGGGTGGTCATGATAGAGGTGCTGGAGTACCGTGAATCATTGGTCCCGCAGCGCATTCTTGTAGAGTTTAAATGCTCGTTATTGGTGTGATCACAGGGGTTACATCGGTAAACTTTTTACATGTTACTAAGAAACGGTCATTCTATAACTGTACAAAGTTTCTTCTTTGGGATAATTTTCCATGTATTAAAAACCTTTGTTTCTTAACAGCGAAATTCGTCCCGACCCGAGCCATCTTCGGCAACCTCGCAGTAGTACACACTACGCGGCTCGGATCGCTTCGGCGGTCAGACAAATTGTACCAGACTCTCAACAAATAAACTAATGTAAAGCTTAAGAACTTTGCAACTACTTTTATTTAATGTTTTCACATCGGGCTTTTCATGCGTATTTCCATTTGTGCCATTTTTTTTGCATAACACCTCTCTCCTAATATTATTGAATTCATAGCATATTTAGTCAAACGTAGTGAAAGGTTTTTAAATTTAATCATAGAGATTAATGTTTTGAGTTAGTTTTGGTTTGCTATTATGAAGGTCTACTATAGTAATTACGTTTAAGGAGTGCTATATTGTTAAATTGCCAATAGTACTTAATTACATGTTTTCGGTGTTACGCGCAAGGTTTGCGGAGGTAAACATTTCACATGTTGCTAGAAAACGTGTATGTTACTACTGTTTCAAATTTCAGTTTGGAGCAAATTTTACAAAGATTAAAACTCTTCTATTTCGTGGGAGTGGAAGTGGCCCCAGCGCTTGCGGATGTGGCTCTGTCGCAGTGCGTAGACGACATTGATACGCTCGGAAGGCTCTAGTGATCCAATAATTAAGCTAGACCTTTAAGAGATATGTCGCTGTTAATCTTAAGAACTATACAACAACTTTTGTTCAAGAAATATTTTCGTAAAACCCTTTATTTTTAAGTGAATAATATTTTTATTTCCTTGACTGATGTAAAAAAACTTATTTCATTAATGAAAAAAAAATTTTCTTACCTTTTATATTAACACTTAGAACTTTATTCATTATAAATGTGTGTAGTAGTGTTTTAAGATTATTTTCATAAAGCTATCGAGAGTCTACGGTAAAGAGTGCGTAAATGGAAAGCATTTTAATGAACTGCTGTCAGTCGCTGTCTTCTAGGGCTTAACTGCAAATTTTCGGTGATACGCACAAGGTCTACAGCGGCAAACTTTCGGTATGTTATTAAGCATAGTCGACTCTATCACTGTGCTATCATTTTATTTATCTTGTTTGGTATCCTTCCGCCCAGCGGTCAAATTAACGTTGTCAAGGGCCTAAAACTCGTGCCCAAGCGTCTATTACGGGAAATGTGAACATATTACAACTTTTAAAAATTATCTACACACCAATTCTTACGCAAACTTCACTGTACGCAGTCACATACACCTTTACCTGTAACTATTTTTAAATGGAGTTTAAATATAATATAATTAATGTCCATATGGTTTATATATAATACTAGCTGCAGTACCCAACGTTTGCCAGGCTGAACCCAGGGTGATATATTGTCCGCGAGTAAGGCCGGGCTTCAACCAAATTCACTCCGGCCGCGGGATAGGCATTTACATGCAAAACAAATTATTGCGCGATATCCACAATTTTTGTGATAATAGCGTCAAACAAAAACATTGTTGTAGATTTTGAAGACCTTTAACAGTGCTATGGCTTCAAAAGTTTTAATTTTTAATTTAAGATTGTGATATCATGTGATATAATATTAAAAGTATCATAGTTTTCAGGCTATTAATTAAATCGCTTAAACAGCTGTACTGCACCCTTGACTGAGTTGAATTCTTTAAAAAAAAAGTCAGCGGGACTGATACTATATCTCTAAAAACAAAGACACAGCATGCAGGGGCGCAACAACTAAATTTCCAAAGGGTGGGCAATATACCTTTTTATAAAGAATCATCTATCCCCCCTATTGAAGCAGGGGGGGGGGGGGGGGTCCTCCCCCGGGAAAATTTTTATTTGAAGGAGGAAAATGGTGCTATTTAAGCAGTTTTATTATCTAAAAATTGATTACACAGCACTTTCTTTGCCCCCATTTGCCCCCACTTCAAGATTTCAGAGGGGGGGGGGGGAGGAAAATACCCTTCCCCCCTGTTGTTGCGCCCCTGACAGCATGGTTATTTGTAATGGAAACATTGAGGCCGCGAGGCCCAGCAACACCCTCTGGACACAAGGCCTGCTTTCAAGCGCGTGACGTCATCAAGAGTGGTCCCTCACTCCGCTCTACGGCGCGCCTGTTTCACAGCGTTTCAGCTGCTTTTCGCTGTTATTTTATTACTTTTATATTCTTATAATTCTGTCTCACTGTATGGACATCACATATTACATTAATTTAAAGTAATTGTGGATTAAAATTTAACTAGTTAAGTCATGCGATTTAAATCCGGAGTACAAAATCAGTAATTTCTCGAAGAGGAAATCTTCGACACACATAATCTTAGCTTGTCTAATATAGTATTAGACACATTTCATTAAAGCGTATTCGTCAATCATTTAAAATTTAATTGTATAATGTTATTAAAACTGATATTTTTAAGAATGAAAATGCGTGGCTAAGATAACCATTACAAAAACGTATCAGAGTGTTATAAGAAATTGACTTAAAGTTTATAGACATAGTCATTTTTTTATTTATTACATTTTCTAACGTGCGCTTTTAAAATATACTTTGGATGTTTTGTAAAAACGTTTCTACTCACATCAGTGCTAGTTTCGTTAATAAACACAGTTATAGACTGTTTTATCACGACAGCAGGCCACCGAAGCAAACTATATTTTCTTTATTTTAATGAATTTTAGGTTGCTTGTCAAGAAGCTAGTTCAGTTTGACTAAGCTCATCGAAACAAACGAACTCTGCTGAAGTAATTAAAAAAAATTCTGTCATTCCATTTATTATCCATAAACTGTTTTGGCTGTTTTTAAACTTATGTTGACAATATGTTTATAAAGCAAAATAATTACCACTGGAATTATTTTAGAACGCACTTATAGTCTTACCTAACCCAGACGCCTCCCAAACAAATACGCTTAGTTTTAGTTAGGTTACGAAAAAAAGATCCAAATTGACTTTCAGTTTATGACTGAATATAGCTACATAACATAAAAACATACCTACACATAATAAACGATATTATAACAAGACGTAACTTTATTACATTTCATAATTGCTGAAGACAGTTTTGCTGTTACAGAACAAACTTTGAACATCATTCACAGTATATTGTTACAATACCAGCAGAGTATATAGTGATTAGTATATTTTAGCAGTAATTGGTTTTAATGGTTAAATGTAAAAATCATCTTCATCCGACGATAAAAGGCTATAATGACCATAAAAACAAGTGCACTTTGTAGTCATAATACGGTTTCAAGTGAATTTAGTCAACCAGAGAAAAAGTACTCTTCTCTCGTATGTAACTGATACTTACTTTGTAGTGTTTCAAGAAATTAAAATTTTATTTGTTATTATTGTTGAACGGGCAATTTTTTGTGTAAAAATGAGGAAAAATTATTTCTTCCTGGGTTCCTTAAAGAATCTTATGGGCATGAGGTGTAATGGAATACACAAATTGAGAATTTCAAATTACATGGAAATAATTAAAATGTATGTTTTCAAATTCCAGGTGGACAGACTGTTCAAAAAATGAAATAACAAAAATTTGAGTTTAATTGAACATGTGCTAACTCCTGTTGCAAAAAATTATTTTTATTTCAGGGCTTTCTCGACTATGACTAGGTGCTGACAAATAAGAAGGGCAGTTGGGAAATATTTCTGGAACGGCATCATCACATAATCTTGGGTGTGCCAGTGGAGCAGTCAGATGTTTTCCAGTTTTAGAATCATAACAGCTTGTTTCCTTCAGTATGTAGTCTGACTAGAAATGTAACTCGCACACCTTAAAATAAAGAAAATAATTATTTGAAACAATGCATTCATTTTAACAAGACCAGTTGAGCAAATACAAATTTGGTTTATAGTGTTAAATATTTTTCATTTATTGGTGTAGGTTTGACCTTTATTAAGATTTCAGGGTCAGTTAATTGCGTTTACATAGAAAATATAGTTATTTAGCAATCTTTCTTATCCTACGTTTATTATGAAGTTTAACAGTAAACATTTTTCTGCCAATATAAAGAGGAAGTGTAAGTAATTTTTTGACGTTTGAATAGTGTTTTATAAGATTATACAGTATTAAACCACGCAATTGAAATATACATCCGAGAAACCTATTAATCAGTAAGTATAAAATACTATAAATTTTTATTTGATACCAAGCAGTGGTATCATTGACTAAGCATGCTCGTTTGTTTTACTGGCATTGTGGGGAAAGAGCAAGTTAAATTTGACAGTCTTAGCGATAGTTTTATGCATTTGAAACCACTTAAATCCAATGTTATTAAGAAATCAAAACAATTTCTGGGCATATAATTTTAGTAATGAGAATTAATATTCGTTAATTTTGTTTCAAAATAATACGAAAAAATAATACTACGAAACTTTTAGTAATGTTTATAAAGCTATAACTAAAAATTATGTACCAACGTAATTAGTTCATGGTCTCACGAATAAATAGACATATTAATTTTGAACCAAAATGAGCTTTAGTTATCAGAGTTACCGAAAAAATGTAAATTTAAATGCAATTTATGTTAACCTGTATTAATTTGTAAAGTTAACAAACAAATAAAAAATCATTTTCTCTTACACTATGCATCAGAATTCTCATGTTTATCTACAAAAAGGCCCATACAGAAGATATGACCATCTAACATTCTATACATGAAACAAAGATGTAATCGAATTAAAAATGTTTTTTTTCCTCTAAATTCCTTAAATGATGATTTTTAATATCAGGCATTTTTATTTTTTAAGAGAAAATTGCTCCTTGAAATGTTTTCAAGTATTTTTAAAGAATTCATAATTTAACATTCATGCATAACACATTTAAATATTACCTTCTCCAATATATATGGTAGTTAAAATATCAATAGCATTATAAATTTGAAAGTGGATGTATATGTATGTATGTAAGTATACATGTTTATATATAGCGTGAGTATTAGTGACTTGTAAATTTAGTGCTTCTTGCAGGAAATTTCAAATATAATTCTAATAGGCCTTTGCTTTACTGTATTATATTTATTTTTTCTATTTGGTTATAAATGCTTTTGTTTTATAGTTCGTTACATTCGGTAACACAACAGCGATACGGCATGTTAACTGATCTCTCAGTTCCAAATCACATAAGAAACCCACATCCCGACACAACGTCTATACGGAATGTTAAGTGATAGCTCGGTTCGAATTGCAGCAAAATCCGACATCGAGTAACAAAGCAGTGAACCAGCATGTGAACTGACCGCTCAGCACGAAATCTGTACAAAAACCAAATATTGTAATAGGATAATATGGGAAACTCAGGCCAATTAGCATTGGCGAAGCGTGAGACACCAGACTGCAGCGCATTCTAGCGGCGTGGACTGAAGAAAGCCCCGCGTAATTCAATTTTACGTGCATATTAAAGGCAACATGTTTACACAATTAAGTGCTGTTTTTACCAAAACTAGAAATTCAAACAAATTTAAAGGCTATTATTCATACAGAACTGTTCTCAGGCTTTATTTAAAGGTAGGTGTCAAATATAGATACGTAATTATGTTTAAAATATAATCTATCAAAATAACTGAACAAGTAGTAGGTAGTATCTAATTGGTTTTCCAGCTGTTTTATTTTTAAGGAAACAAGAACTAGTTTTAGTAACGGAAGTAAATTATATGTATGAAATTAACTTCTCACCTGAAAATGTGACTGCATTTTAAATAAAAATCCTTAATCAAACCAAAAACATACATATATATATATATATATATATTTATTTATTAGGTTTAGAAGACTTGATGATAGTGTGATATTGAAATTGGGAGAATTATTAGAAGGAGACAGCGGGAGGCTATAGAAGTGCATAGAAACTTGACGTCGTACCTCCGTGCCTCTGGGTTAAAGCCCAGATCACAGCCCTGTCCGCAGCGCGCCGCGGCTTTGGGAATGACGTCACTTCCGCTCCGTGCGCGCGAGAGCAGTGTGCCGGCGTCCTGGTCTCCAGTCCCGTGCGAGCCACCTTCGAGGCTAGACGCGGCCGCGAGACGCTCCATAAACTCGCCGCTATTATCGCTTTTGGATTCTGTTCTATAGTGTGTATAATCTCTTTTTTATCGTTTTCTTTACCGTGTGCGTGAGTGTTGTTTTGTATCTGGCGTGTCCGCGGGCCAAAACACGTGGACTAACACAACTAGCCTGCACCGCACATTTCTCCAGCGCGCGACGTCCCTCGGCAGCTACACGGGCCGGACGGTCCACCCCTGCCTCCCCGCAGGAGGCTGCTCTACGCGAGAGAGCTGGCGCCGGGCAACACTAGAAAACGGCCGAGCGACGTCCGCCACGTCTCCACGCATTCTACGGAGGCGGGTACGCGACATTTGGCGCCGGTATGTGTGGCGAACTGCAAGTCCACAGGAGAGCGCGTGCAGTGCGGGAAAAGAGTGTACAGTGAGTGATCAGACAGCGTGAAAATCCACCTGGGACAATGGATGGATTCACTTATTCACCTAGACAGTACTTCTCATCTCATCAACGCGAGGACGCAACCATTCCTTTCCCACGTTTTCAACACCTATCAGTTTCACGGTTCAGCTGATAACGCATCGCCGTCTCCCGTCCCGCAACTGGATTATATTTCCCGTCGATTCACCACCACCCCCCTCCAACGGGATAACGCACCGTGGTACCCCCTCCTTTTTCACCCTTTCGCCGTTCTGCCATCGGTGATCTTCGGGGCGCGCCGGCGGTGTTCGGGCGGCCCGGTGATAGCCTGCGCGGGCAGGCTGCGCAGACGGAGCGGCCACGTGGGCCCCGTGTTTGTAAACAATGCTGCCGTGCGGGTTGACAGTTACGTGCGCGACGTGTCAGCTACCGAAAGGAATGGACCTTGTGACAGGAGAGTGGCAGTGTCGGAACACGTGTACGTGCGCGCCACTGAGGCGCAGTGAGGTGAAGACAGAAACTGCTGAGGGTGTGTTGTTATGGGACAGGGATACATCATCAGAGCAGATGCATAGGGTAGCCCCAAACACAGCGAGTGCCGTGTACCGGGAAAAAGGGGGATGTGACGAGTGTAGAGGCTGCTCGGGCAACCGCGTCGGGTCGATGTTACCGAACCAGAATCCACCGTCGCCGAACCTAATTGACTGGGACACACCTACGAACTCGGCAGCGCCGCCAGTCGCGTACGCTGTGCGGGTTGCCACAGGGGCTGGGCGCATAGTGCTGCCAGAGTTTAGCGGGCTCGTGCACGAAGACCCACGGGAGTTTGTGCGGTGGTGTGAGAGGCGCATGTTACAGTGCAGTGTGCCGGTAGAGGAGTGGACCCAGCGCACAAGCGAACAGTTGCGTGGGCGAGCTCGTGAGTGGTGGACTCTGTGGGGGCGATACGATATGCAGTGGCGGGAGTTCTCCACGCGTCTCATGCAGCGATTTGATGACCGCCAGGCAGTCTTGAGCTGCAAGGCCCGTTTCTACGGCGAGGCGCAGAGGGACACGGAATCGGTGGAGAGATTCCTGGCGGGCAAGTTGCAGCTATATCGTCGCATAGCCCCAGGGGAAGCGCCGGAGCAAGCGTTGCCGGACGTGACCGCGTTAGTGCGGGAAGAATTACAACCCTTCCTCAGGCTGTATTGCAACGGGTCTGTTGAAGAATATGTGCGACAGGCCGTAGCCACGGAGGGCAACCTGCAGCGCCTTCTGGGGCGACGGATAACTATGACCACTCCCGGACGAGAGCCCAGACACGAGTACAGAGCGCCCGCTCTCCCAGAGGGAGACATGCAGCTCGAACGTCCACGGCAGATGGTAGCACGGGCAATCGAAGGCCCACCGAGTGGCAGACGACAGACCACCGCACCAGAGTGGCGGAACGCGGGGAATCGGCGGGACGGAGGCCGACCACCCCAGTGTCGCCTTGGATGCCCGCAGGACACGTTCCATTGGCACCAGGACTGCCCAAGACAACAACAAAAACAACAACAACAACTGGCGGGAAACGGGCAGCAGGGGGTGTAGGACCAACAGTTCTGCCCCCCACACCACCTAACCTCCTTCCCGAAGCCACGGCCGAGACACGCATAACACTGGGACAGCTCACCACCCCAGACGACCGGCTGATGCGGGTACCCGTAACTCTGAACGGGAGACCGACGGCTGCTCTCGTAGATACAGGTGCGAGCCACGTGTTCGTGGCCCAACACTTGGTGCCGCCAGCGGACGTCACACCGAGACGCTGTGCACTGCGTCTGGCCACGAGCACCGGAGTCGGGACAGCCATCGGGGACGCCATCATAACGGTGAGTGTGAGGGAGCTGGTTACCCAGACGGCAGCAGTTGTAGTAGAGGGACTCAGGGAGGACCTAGTGCTGGGACAGCCTTGGTTGGTAGAGCATGACACAGTGATAGCGCCGGCCTCTGGGCTAGTGAATGTTGGCAAACATGAGCGCCTGGCAGTGTATGCACTAGGTAGAGCACCACCTCCCCCGAGAGAGCCCACGAAGTTAGAAGATGTGGACAATTATGTACCCCCAGAGTATCAGGATGCATTCAGGCGGCTCATAAGGGAAAGGCAGAGCATCTTCGCCACTGCCGACCCACTCAGGCGCACAACGGTGACAGAACACCGAATCCCCACTATGCACGACCAACCAGTGTATGAGGCCCCCAGGGGATATGGTTTCCGCGAGCAACGGGTGATACGTGAGCAAGTGCACGAAATGTTGCGAGATGGTGTCATTGAACCCTCCAACAGCGCATACAACTCATGCATCGTCCTTGCTGCCAAGAACGATGGGACCATGCGCTTCTGTGTGGACTTTCGTCCCCTGAATAGTGTCACCATTAGTTCTCCACCACCGCAGATCAGTGTGGACGAGGCCTTGGCAGGCCTGGGCAATGCACGAGTGTTCACGACCCTTGACTTACGTTCGGGGTATTGGCAGGTGCCAATACACCCAGGTGACAGAGAAAAGACTGCGTTCACGGTGCCCGATGGTAGACGATTTCAGTTCTGTGCCATGCCCTTCGGGCTCAAGTGCGCGCCGGCCACATTTCAAGCTATGATGGCCCGCGTACTGGAAGGGTACATTGGCCAGTTCGTGACAGCCTACCTCGACGACGTGATTGTGTACTCCAAGACCTGGGAGGACCATGTGCAGCACTTGTCCCTGGTCCTGGAGCGGCTCCAGATGCACCACTTGACCTGTGCCACACAGAAGTGTCACATTGGACGGAGAGAGGTGGAGTTTTTGGGGCATGTGGTGGATGCTGAGGGAAATCGTCCGCACCCGATGCACCTGGCGAAAATTGCAGAAGCTGAACCCCCTAGAACCCGCAAGCAGTTGCAGAAGCTCTTGGGCCTCGCCAACTGGCTGCGGAACTATATCCCGCAGTTCTCCACGCTCACTGCCCCTCTGACAGATCTTTTGTCACCACGACAGCGCTACCACTGGACACCGGCTGCACAGCAGGCGCTGGACAGCTTGAAGGCGGCTTTTCTCCGATCCCACACTCTGTCACGGATAAACCCCGAGAGGACGCTGTACGTGCAGACGGATGCGAGCGCCGAGGGGGTGGGCGCGGTGCTATATCAACGAGACGAAAATGGGGACAGGTGCATAATCGACTACACCAGTGCCAAGTTCGGCCGCGCGGGACGGAATTACCACAGCAATGAACAGGAGTGCCTGGCTGTGGTATGGGCACTGAAGAAATACCGTCCCCACCTCGAGGGTAGGCAATTTGTATTGCGCACGGACAACCAATGCCTCACATGGTTGCGGACCCTCCAGGGGCGGAAAAGCAAACTCGTGAGGTGGGCGCTGTTTCTACAGTCGTTCGACTTCGTTATGGAGCACGTTCCAGGAGTAGAAAATGAGCTGCCGGATGCCCTGTCACGGGACCCTGAGGAGGTATCGTGCCTGAAGGACGAGGTATCTTGGGACGAGATACTGCCACCTGGCCGTGAGACGGATCACCACCACCCAAGGGACCCAACCTGCCGCCTGCTTGCTCTAGGTGTAGACGACGACCTGCCTCCTGCGGACATGGTCGAGCTGAAACGTCGGGTGCACGATGCCCAACGCACCTCTCAGGATGCTGAGCGCAGACGCGCGAAGCAAATAGCGGAACCATGTGAGACCTGGACTACGAGGGACGGTGTGCTCTACATACGAGGACTGGGACCCGATCAGGAGTGGCGCACCTATGTCCCACCGGAGGCACGTGAAGCGGTGTTGCGCTTTATGCATGATCACGACCTGGCCGGACACCCTGGGGCAGACCAAACACGGCGGGCGGTCGGTCAGCACTACCACTGGCCCGGCATGGCCCGGGACGTGCGGGAGTACGTGAGGACTTGTGAGATGTGTCAAGAGCGGAAAGCGCGGCGGAGCGACGGGATGGAGCAACAACAGCCTCGCATTCCCACTACCCCTTTCCAGTCCGTCGCGCTGGATGTCATGGGGCCATATCCCCGCACAGCCCGGGGCAAGAGATTCCTGGTGGTAGTGACCGATCTCTTTACCCGTTGGGTAGAAGCTTACCCCACCAGCAATGTACGGGCCAACACCATTGGGACAATATTGCAAACGGAATTCTTCCCACGTTGGGGCTACCCGAGAGACCTTCTGACGGACAATGCCAGCCAATTCGTCGGGAGGCAGTGGCGGGAGATGTGCAACTCATGGCACGTCGAACACCGGACCACACCTGCCTACCACCCCCGAGCCAACCCGACGGAAAGGCGAAACCAAGAGTTGAAAGTCCAGATGCGCATAAGGCTGGGTAGCGACCATACTAAGTGGGACAACCATCTTGCAGAGGCTCTGTTTTGCATCCGTCGCAGAACCAATGCAGCCACAGGAATGACCCCGGCGGAAATGGTCCAAGGCCACAATTTGCCCTTGCCAGGAGAATGGACAGCCCACGGGGTAGCCGATGAAGAAGAAGATCCAGAGGAGCGCCGTCAACGGTGAGAGGCAGAAATGACAACAGCGCTCGAACACCAGAGGGCCTATACTCGCCAGATAACACCGCAGACGACCCGAATGCCACCGGAACTCCAACCTGGAGAACTGGTATACGTGCGCACGCAGCCTCTGTCCAGCGCGCCGAAGAACTACAGTGCCGGGTTGAGCCCCAGATGGTCGGGACCACACCCGATCCTTAAACGGCTAAGTAGGAGCACCTACCTAGTCCGCCTTGATGGACGGCGGGCGCGAAAAGTGCACCGAGACACCATACGGAGAACATCAGTCCCAGGAGAAAATTTGGTCTCTGAAGATGTCACCCTGGTAGAAGTGGACGAAACGCCTACTTCCGACGACTCGATCACACCCCGAGGCATGCGGGGCCTGTTCCATGCCACCCCCAGCCCCGAAACAGCGACCCTGGAAACAGCAGGAAGCTCGGCCACAAGTCCGAGGCGACGCCGTCGGAGACGCACGACGCGGACACAGATCGATGACGTCACCGGGATGCCCGAGGCGGGCGCCGATGCGGCGGGCGAACAACCTCTGGTGACCGAGCCGGACGAGGAGGAGGCAGATGAGCCACTCTCCCCCACCCGAGGTGGATGGGGACATGGTGCCTCCCTCGCCGATGCAGAGTTCAGAGTCACAGTCGAGGAGCCGGCTGAGACGACCCCGAGACGCAACCGGCGACGTCGGCGAGCCCCACGTTACTTGGCAGACTATGTCACAGGCTCGGAGCTGGACGCGTTTGTGTACGACAACCCGGCGAGTACGGGGCGAGAAAGGCGGCCCTAACTCCAACGACCGCCGTGGGAGAGGGCGTCCCGATCCTGCTGCCTCGGGTGGAAGCACGGACGGCATTGACCCGGGCTTATCCAGGGGGGGGCATCTGACGTCGTACCTCCGTGCCTCTGGGTTAAAGCCCGGATCACAGCCCTGTCCGCAGCGCGCCGCGGCTTTGGGAATGACGTCACTTCCGCTCCGTGCGCGCGAGAGCAGTGTGCCGGCGTCCTGGTCTCCAGTCCCGTGCGAGCCACCTTCGAGGCTAGACGCGGCCGCGAGACGCTCCATAAACTCGCCGCTATTATCGCTTTTGGATTCTGTTCTATAGTGTGTATAATCTCTTTTTTATCGTTTTCTTTACCGTGTGCGTGAGTGTTGTTTTGTATCTGGCGTGTCCGCGGGCTAAAACACGTGGACTAACACAACTAGCCTGCACCGCACATTTCTCCAGCGCGCGACGTCCCTCGGCAGCTACACGGGCCGGACGGTCCACCCCTGCCTCCCCGCAGGAGGCTGCTCTACGCGAGAGAGCTGGCGCCGGGCAACACTAGAAAACGGCCGAGCGACGTCCGCCACGTCTCCACGCATTCTACGGAGGCGGGTACGCGACAAACTAAAATCATTAAAAGTTTTTATGTTGTCACCACAGAGTTAGGTTATGTTTTTTGGGCTGGGGTTATAAGTGTAGCATTGCATGTTTGTTTAAGAAAGATCTAGACATTAATAAAGAATATTAGTTTTGATAACTATTATAGTTTTGTATACATAATTGTATAGTTAAATATGAAGTGACTTTTGAGCATCAATAGTCATTGGCAAAAACTGTTGACACCCTATTTAACAAAACAGACTTAAGGTATAGGATAAGTGTAATTATGACAAAACCTAGCTGCAAGTGTTAACACATTGTTATTATTAACATTAAAAAAATGGTCTAGCAATAGATAAATTACTACCAGTAGTATATTAGCAAGAACCTTCTTAATTTCAGTGTAGTCTAAGGCATGCCACATTTTTGTTCACTATGGATGCTGTAGCGGATAAGTTTTATTCTCCATCAAAGCAGTGTGATTATGGAACTGCTGTTTTTAATATTGTTAGGTTAGGTTGAGTTCAGTTAATCTGAAGGTGATCTCTGCATAGCTTGCCAGTATGCAAGGGAAATGGCTCACTTTACAATAATTACAAAATGTTATACCTAATTATAAGCATATATTAATTTTACGGCAGTACTTTTCATGTTAGGAAATGAAAATGTAAATCGATATTAGTTTCCATGCAAGAGACAAGGTGTAAGTACCCAAATGATAGACCTGTTGTTCCCACCAGCCTGAAGAATGGTGAATAAAATGGGAGTGCCCCGATAAAACCCCCAGGCAATGCAAACGTCCACCATGTTTCCAATTAGTTAAATATCTGTGCTGGTAATCAATTCCCAGTCACCTTGGGAAGCGAGTGTTATCACTCAACTAGTGCATCTCCGTTGGAAGTATTTCTATTTAGACACACTACATAATATAGTAAAGTTGATATACAGGAAATAAATTCTTGGTGGACATGTAAATACTAGACTTTGTCTAGTATATAAATATGTATGTCATGTTATATCAGGTTTCTTCCATTTAATATTTTGGAAATTCCTTCAATATTAGTTATGCAGACACACATATGTAATAGCTGTACTGAAATTTTTTTAATTTACTTACTTCCACTGGTATATATGAAATGTGCATTCCAGTTACAATATGGAACAAAATTCATTTCTTTATAATAAATAACATTTTCAATACGAGAAATACTGTGTCATCATGTAACAATTAACTTGATTCAAACTAGTTGAGCATGTTAAAGAGTGCGAGGTTAGTCAGCATTTATGTAGAACTTCATATCCATAGGAACACTAATAGCATGCAAGTTGGGATTGTAGAAATAAAAATACAACCTCCATACACAAATTTTATATATTTATTTGTGCTATAATTATTTTTTTTTCAATTGTGGATTACTAGTCATCAAGATATTAGGGCATAATCTCTTGTTATCAGATATTTTTTAAGATTGGTTTTACAGGATGAATACACAGGACATCAAATTGAATATCAAAAATTGAAATACAGTTGTTGTACTTTAATGAAACACATTTCAATATAACAAAATTATACCAAACCTTATTTTCATAATTACATACTTTCAAAATGCAGAAGTAACTACATAACATAATCCTTTAAGTACATTATTCATAATATTTGTAATATCTGCTTCTAGAAATATTACAGAATACACTTGATAGTTTAAAAATTTAATTCTTACAATTTTTTTTTTAGCTGTAACTTAAAATTCGACGTACCTACAGCAACCAAACAATTTTACCGGCAGGTGTGACACAAAATTAAAAAATTTTCTTCACAATGATATAAAGAATCAACACATTTCAGATGTATGTATTAGCATTCTTCTTGGCTGGCTTCAATTTTATGTAATTCGACACATTTCTAGCTTCATTCATTCAACAGCAATATGAATTAGATACTTCATCTTAAGGTTGCAACATAAACATAAACTTTAATGTCATTAAACTCGTTAAGTATAATAGAAATTGTCAACACATTACAATATAAGTACATGAAACATTTATATATACAAATAAAATATTACATTATTATAACTTAGAAAAACATAAGGTCACTAAAATTTAAATTGTTACATTCTTCCAATGAATACAATGCATAAGTTTTAAACCACTGTACCAAAGATCATCTTAACTTATTAAAAGATACATATCTAGCACTTAACTGTAACCTGTTACAACAATTTTACACCTATGTTATTTAAATTCATCTGAGTCTTGGATAATAGTCTGCAATTAACATAAATTAAATCTCTTATTTCTAGTATTGTAATCATGCACACTTTTTCTTAAGATATGTCGCTAAATTACTTTTAATAAACAATAAACAATGTAAAATAAAAATACAAGGTAACGACATGAGTATCTTAAGATTTATGAAATGCTCTCTACATCATTCTGTCAGAAATTCCTACCATACTTTTGATTACTTTTTACTGCCATAGAAAAAGCCATACGCTTCAGCTGAATTACTCCATACTCTAATTCCATAAAGGAGATGAGTATGAAATGAAGCGTAGTAGGAATTAATTACTAGTTGTTGATTTGTACAATATTTTAATTTTCTTAGTAAATAGGTTACCTTCGAAAGACGTTTGTTAGGACATTTGTGTAAGAATTCCAATTTAAATTACTCTCAAGATAAATACCAAAAAAATTTACAGTATTTAATTGTTAAGTTTTTAAAGAAAAAAAATATTGTTTTATCATGTTTAGCAACTAACTTATTTATCTTAACTCAGTAATGAAACTTATCAGAAGCTTGTAAAATTGTGAGATGTAAAAAAATCTGGATATTTATCATTATTTAAAAAGGTAGTGTAAACAACATATAAAATACATTTCCCATTTTTTACATAATCAGGTAAGTCATTGAAGAAGATTAAAAAAACAATGGTCCAAGGACTAATCCTTGTGGTACTCTATCTTTTTAAGGCCCAATATGCCTAATGTTTTATCTTTTATTTTGAAAATTTGCATCCATTTAAATAAGAAGATAATAACATTAATTCCATGTTCCATCCTATAGAATTTAAAGATATCTTTAAACAACTTGGATAATCTCCTTCCTGAAACAACCAATTAATTAAGAAAGTGACAGGAACTAGTCATACATCATGCAATTGCCTAATAATTTAATTAGAACCATAATAATCCTCAGAACGAGAATTACTTAAACTGAAGAAAACATTGTTTACATCACTTACTGTTATTTCAATACATTTAAAAATTGTTGTAAGTTACCATTTTTTTGTTTGTGACTTAACAGTTGTAAAACATTATCCAAATCAACACCATGATCATTGGGGCCTAGCATTTTTACAAACATTTGCAAAGCATTGAACTGATATAGGTGTATCTTTATTTTTATGTTTTATATTTTTTATCTCGGCATTGATCGCTCTCCAAGCAGACATATATTTATTATTAAAATTATCCATATGAAGCTAGTCAATGTAAAAATACAAAATGTCTTAACATCATTTACTATATCAATAAAAACATAACAAAAACAATTTCACAGTTGAAAAATATTATAAATGTATACACAAGTCTAAATTATTTGTAAAAGTGCATTATTCTGAAATAAATATATATATTTTTGCATGAAACTATAGTGTCTTAACTATATATACGTTGTAATTTTTGCAGCCAAACACCGCACAAATATTTCCGGCCATTCTGAATTACTGTTCACATAATAATGAGTTCATTTATTAGCAAATAGAACCATAATCATATCACACCAAACACACTTCAATGGCTTTTACCGCGTTTCCAAAGCGTAGGTTCAGTGAGTCCACGCCGCCAGGTTCGCTGAAAAACATGTCTCGCATTTCTTTTGTCTGTTTCCCATATTATCCTATTACAATATTTTGCAAAAACTGACCTCTGGTAAGGTTAATTCTACTACAGGTTGGGAAGATCAATGTTATAAGTTTGGCACACTATTTGGTTTCTCCGCCAGGTAGCAGTAGTGTTCCATGAGGGGGTCATTTTCATCTGTTTCAATGCATTTAAATGGGCCGTTTTCAATTTTCAAAGTGAAATAACAATATGTGTAAAACTTATCAGTTCGGTTTGAATTTAAAATTAGGATAGCATAACTTTCATCTATAAGTAGTATTTAATTTAGTTTTTTAATATGCCTAAGTGTTGTTTTGTGCCCGGTTGCAAAACTGGATGTAGTAGCAAGTACGACGCAAGCATTAAAGTATTTAAGGCTCCTGCAGACGAAAAAATAAGAGAATTATGGAACAGAAAGATCCCAAGGAGTGATAGAGACTTGAGGAAAAATGATTATGTTTGTGAAATTCATTTCGAGGTTCGTGAAAATAAATTGTATATCCTAACCAATTCCATCCCGACTTCCAGCTTGATAGTCACGTTAGGCTCTGTAGTAGGATGAGTTCGTTGATATCAAACCAGATATAAAAATGGTATTACAACATACATTATGATCTTTGTTTGTTTATGTTAAGGTTCGTGTTCGTTTCTGTATCATCATTAAAAAAACTTAAGGTTACATTTTTTGTATGCCAATAACCCCAAAATTAAAAAAAAAAAAAAATTGGCAATCATATTGTCAGTACGTTTTGGGCTGTTGATAATTGTAATAGGTACTTTAAATATCAACATTTATTCACCCATTAATTCAAATTTGCTCTTGGCAAATTTAAATAAAATTATATATATTTAATCAAAATTCATGTAAGTAGGGTAATTTTTTCAAATAGCCTCCTAGTTTGCCATAATACTACATGCCACTAAGATAACCAATTAGATCAAAATATTCTAATTGAAAATGTTTTCACCAGAACTACATGTGTGCTAATTTAAATTTAAATGCAATTGTGCTTACTAGAGAAAGTTAACAGCACTTTGAAACTTTGTTGGCATTAATAACAATTCAGTCTAAATTGTTGCTCAATCTTCCAGTAGACACAACACACAGAACACACACTGTATATTAAGGAACGTAAAAAAACATTGTGGAAGCCAGATGTCCCAAGATGATATATTTATAGACTTGTACAATTTCAAGATGATATATTTATAGACTTGTACAATTTCAAGATGATATATTTATAGACTTGTACAATTTCCTTTCACAACTAGGAAAATCTAAACGCACGTGACTTAGTACACAAGATCCTCAGTTTAATATAAAGTAGGAAAAATATATTTAATGAGTTAGGTTATATAAAGTAATTGAAGGGTAGAGGGGCTGGGGAAATCTGGGAGATAGGCTGACCCGAGGGGTGTACAGAGGGAGGAGGGATTACCAGTGGAAGACCCAGAGGGAGTGGAGACGAACTGAACCAGGAAAGCAGGTGTTTCTGGTGAGGACAGGGCGAGAGTGGAATGGGCTTGAGGGAAGGGTACTGAATGGGTGAGGAGGGACGGACTTCAGAAGGCGGCTTCAGAAATGGGTAGAGTGAGCTAGAGGGGAGCTCCTTGCCAACAGGTGAAAGCCCAACCACACGTGTATAAAGATAATAATTTACTTTCCAACAGCCCTGAGTTTGCTCCAACCAACTGAAAAATATATCAATGTGTGCTGTAGGTACATTATTTAATATTTAAATTCAAATGAAGTCAATGACTATTTGAAGCTCATTCAAAATCCCTTTATTACCTTAATTGCATTTTGATTTTAAATATTATTTTGGTTTAAATAAATTCATGCAAAAAATATTGATGAACAAAAAGCACAATTGATTTTAAAAAACATATATATATATATATACATATATAAATATATATATATATGTATATATATATATACATATATAAATATATATATATATATATATATATATATATATATATACATATATAAATATATATATATATATATATATATATATATATATATATATATATATATATATATATATATGAATAAAGTGATTTGAATAGTTCCAAACTTACAATACAAAATGAGATAACTATTTAATTTTTGTTAGGGTTGACTGTAATGTTACTCAACATTTATATTTTTACTTATTTTTGAATACAACAAATGAGGGCTTATTATTGTGGATTCTGTCAAAAACGAGAAAATCCATTAAAAACCACTTAGCTCGAACAATAATGTGCTCAAATTCAAAGATGCTCAGTTTTTAAAGAGCACAAAGTGTTATAGGACATGAAGTGGCATGTGGCATACATGTTTAACACAGCATCTATCAAGTAATTAGCAACTATGTATACACATTTCAGGAACAAATGATTTTAAGAAATTATGTTCATGAAGTTCAAGGTGAAACCATCAAGATACCAAGAGGTAAAGTAACTTTAACAAAATCTGCAGTGCCAACTATTTTTCCAAACTTGCCATCATACTTGACACAGCGCAAGCCATACAGAAGAAAACTAGAGATGAGTGTAAGTTCATTTTTGAATCAAACACAATACTTGCTGCAGTTACGACCATTTAAATTTAAAATTTCAAAGTAACCAAAATCTCACTTTAAACCATTTACAGTTGCTGGTGGCATTTTTACTTTTAATGAAAAATTTTTACCACACAGTACTCAAGTGGTTTTTAAGATAATTACTTGATTTTATGCTACAGCATAGCATAGCATAGCTGTGAATTTTGTGTGTGCATTATGATTGTTTTTTTGCATTAAGTCCAACAAAATATTTTTTTTCTTCATGGCAGGGGAAATTAACTTACCTTTTTTTTTTCTCCACAATTTTTTGGCTGTTCAGGAACATTGGATCTGCTGTAAAACAATTATGGCAGCAAAGTGCTCTATTTGCAGGGCAGGCATCACATGATATTTTATGTTATTTCATACCTTTTAAGTAAAACATAAAATTGAAAGAAATACATTTAAGTTTTATTAAAGGTATATAATTGAGAATCGTAACATGAAATTCAGTTAATCTATATTCACTTAAAGACTAGACTATAATTGTCTGTTTAAAATTACCTTATTCCAGTATAATTTGCAATGTTTATTAAAACTTGGGCACCAGCACAATTCAGAAGAAAAAATTTAAAAAAAAAAAAAAAAAAAAAAAAAAATGAAATCTAACACATTACAGATGAAATTCTTTTAAATATTTTGAGTGCATTACAATAGGAATAATAATAATTTTCAAAGTATTTGCTTTTCTATAAAACAAAACCTATGTGAGTTAATTTAATCACTGTTAAGTAGAGCTTTAAGGGAATTTTAATTTCAATCTGAAAATTCATTTACACTGGGCTTAGAAAATCCTATTTTATCACATAACAGTTTACACATACACACATCTTTAAAGAATACACAAATGTAAATAAAGTCAAAACAATCTTCATTGGAATCTGTAACAGATCCAGTAGTTCATAAAAGAAGGGATCATATTAAAAACTGTTTGTGAGATTAAAAAGAAAAATTCTTGTGTTATTAACTACTCAATTACCACCTCAGATTTGTTACTAATTGAAACACATTAGTTTTTGGCAATAATTTAAGTTATATCAGAAGCATAAAATAAATGTATGAAACTAGGTAAACAGTGTACTTTTACTGAATAGTTATTGTTAGAAATATATAGCAAAATAATAATCATGTTTGAACATTCTTGTTTTCAGAACATTGATAACAAAAATTCTGTCAAGATAGCTCGCTTAGAGCCACAAAGTGCCAGCTCACCAAGCACCACAAAAAACGAAAATGTGTGGCAGTGGCTAATATCAAGGTCTCTTGATAATAGTTGGGGCAGAAAAATAGAAAACAATGCTTCACTGACATATTTCTACTACCGAAAATCTGAGCAGAACAATGCAGATTTGTTAATTAAAGTTGTTTGGGAACGTGACAGTGCTCAGCCAAGTTTGTACATTTGCAATCGTAAAATAAATATGAGGAGGTTAAATTTTAACTATGTCCATACTACAGACAGCATTTTGTTACTTCTCAGAAAGTTGGAAATAATAGAGTTTTGCAAAGGGGTAAATATCAAAGAAATAACCAGCATGAACTCACCTCAAGTGTCATTAAAAATATTAAGTAATGCAACAATATGCAATGGAATTTTGTTTAGTCCAAAATGTTGCTTTGTTTCAAATGAAGTTTGCCTACACTGCAAATGCTTCAAAACACGATTAATAAGTAAATCTAAAGTTCCACGAAGATGCTTTCTAACTAGAAATGTGAAGCGTTCGGTACTAAAAGAAAGATCTGCCATTACAATGATAAAACACTTACAAGGAAAAAACAAACAGCTTTCTACTACTGCTTTACAAGAGGCCATAAACAATTTGCCAGAAAAACAGCAAGAAGCTGTAAAACAGTGCTTTCATTCATGTACGTTGCAGAAAAATTCTTTTAGTAAGAAATGGATACTGGAATGTATTCTTATGCGATGTAAGAGCCCTTCTTTGTACAAGCATATTCAAGAACAAAAAATTCTTCATGTTCCCACAGTACGCACTATGAACACATACATCCGAGGTATAAAGGCAGAATGTGGCATTTCAGATGATATTCTGCAGTGCATTCAATGTAAACTGAAATCCTTGCCTATAAGAAAAGACACAATTGAACGTCATGGTGTACTGCTGTTTGACGAAATAAGTTTAACACAACATTTGGATTTAAATTCAGTGTCTGGTACAATCACAGGGTTAGTGGACATAGGTTCTAATACAACATACACACAAATCTCTCAGTATGCTGACCATGGTTTGGTCCTATTCTTTCGGCCATTTATTGGTAACTGGGGCCAGGTTGTTGGTGTGTATCTCACCAAAAATGCAGCCCCTGGCAATGTCCTTACAAATTTGGTTCTGGATGCTATTGTGAAACTAGATGCAGCTGGTCTGTTTGTAGACTGCGTAGTGTGTGATGGAGCAACAACAAACCGTTCAATGTGGAAAAAGTTTGGTATTGGCATAAAAGATGAGAAGAAAGTTTGTAATTCAGTTACCCACCCATGTAGTGAAACAGGCGACAGAAAGTTATATTTCATTTCTGATGGTCCACACTTGTTTAAGTGCATAAGAAACAGATGGCTTAAATCACGTGTATTTAAGGTTAGTTTTCATATGTAAAAAAAAATTGCTGACATTTCAATATGATTATTTGATTGTTAAAATCTGTTACGGAATTTGTTTTATTTAAGATCGGGATGGAAGAAGCATGCATGAACCACTTGGAACTTCTACTGAAGTATGACAGTAAAGCGGCAGGCCTAAGAATGGCCCCAAATTTAACATATAAACATGTGCAGCCAAATAATTTCCAGAAAATGAGTGTTACTCTCATGAAGCAGGTAACTACAAATTGCTGTACAAATTATGTAATTTCCATAATGCAGTTATTCATAATAAAAGTTCTACACATCAAAATTTAAGCGATGATGGTACTTGTCATTGTTTTCTTTACCGACTAACTACCAGTGGCACTAATGAATTTATGAACACAATTTTCTTTTACTTCCAAGAGCATTTTTGGGAATGAAATGGGAAATATGGGCTCGGCCAATTTATTCACATCCTGTGCACAAAACACATAAAAATTATTTTGTAAATTAAATATATATACTTGTTTTATTAAATAAGTACACAAAAATAATTTTATAGACAGTTTATTTTTTACCAATAATTATTTTTAACATGGGGAGACAACAAAAGTTTTACTAAATTATTTTGATACCACTCAAAATTAAAATTCAACTTACTAGGCTACACTAGATGTTAAATTATTAAGTTATTTGTATTGGGCATTGCATGAACTGAAATAATCCAATAATCACTGATGAAAACATTATATTTAAGAACTAAAAAAATTAATAAATTGTATGTCACCAGTATAGTTTTATATTTAACATTTTTTTTACAAACAACCTAGCTTAATAATTTAATTTACATTATCACACAAACACAATACATTTGAGGGTAATTACATGATTAAAACTGGTTAGAAACTTACACGAAACTCACATTAAAAAAATAATTTCTTATTGCTGTAAAAATTATAATGAAATTTTTATGCTTTTAGCTTTTCAGCATGGAAACAGCTGCAGCTTTGAAGTTTTACAGTAACAAGCCTGGTCTAGAAAATATTTCTGGCACTGTAAATTACATAGAAAAAGTTGCACAAGTTTATTCCATACTAGACAACAACAAACCATGGAAAGGCCTGACTGTTGGATCAGATGATGAAAAGGTAAAACTCTAAATTTTGAAATATTTCAATATTATGTCTGTACATAACAAATAGGCTACTCAGAATTATTCGTTTAGTTATTTTTTATAATAACTGATATAAAAAAATACAGTAATAATTTAACATTAAAAGAAATATTTGCTTCTATTCATAAACTGCACTTAACAAAAATAAAGATTTTCCTGTATTGAAACATGAAAAATACTTAATGAATAATGATTCTTTGTTTCTTATGTAGACACTTCGTGGTTTCTTGGAGTATATTGACATGTGGGAATTATCCACCAAATATCAGCCAGAATTGTTTCTTTCACCATCAACAGCCTGTGGAATAAGAGTAACGATAACATCAATCATTGAGTTGTCACATACACTTAATTCTATTGGCTTTCGTTACCTTCTCACATCAAAGGTAAACCAAAACATATTGGAGGTATGTATTATTTAAAAAACATTCATAGCTGATTTTTTAAAGCAAATAATAGCTAATTAACTAATCCTTATTTGATGTCTATAGGAAAAGTTCAATATTGCAAATGGAATTTAATTTTTTTGCCTTATAAAATTTTTAATAATTATATTTGGGAAAGCAGAAAAAATGTTATGAAATGCAGGAAAGTAATCAGTGTTGAAAATGAAAAATAGGGACAAATTTATGGGCATATCAACTGTGGCATTCCCTGCCTCTGAGCACCTGGCGACGACAGAGAGGGCAGGAGCAAGAGACACTACATGCCAAGGGACAAATTAATTCTAGTGCAGGCTTAGTAATACAAATACACATATTATTTCACTGATTTTTCCAGCACAATTTAATATATTTAAAAACAATCAGCTAGTAATTTTATAACGTGATAGTTACAATTTCTTATATTACTTCTCTAAAACATGTGTTTTGACTTCAGTGAAATTCCATTGAAACATAAGAAATACAGCTTTGGAGCTTCATTATAAAAGTTCACAATTTTAAAACATATTACATGGGTATAGAATTATATGTTTCAATTAAGTGTGGTACTTTGCAATGAGATTTCAATTTAAATAACAAATAATTAAATTGAGTCCATCACTTACAGCATAATAAATAAGTAAATTAAATATAACAAATCCAACTTAAAACCTTTACACATATCTACCTACATGTTTTATTCTCCACTCTTATGAAGGCAGCCATGTCGTTGAAAATCTGAATTGTATTGTTTTGTCCAGTTTCCATTTTAATACCTAATAGATAATTCTTATAGTTCTGCAACTTACACATAAAACTTGTGTGTCTTAAGTAACACATCACAAAATATTAATGCTGATAACCTGTTTTTGTCACTTTTTGCAGCACTTCTTTGGTTTGATACGGCAGTGCAATGGTGTTAATATCCATCCCAGCCCCAGAGAATTTCTATTTTCAACAAGACTGTTATCAGTATACAATTTGGCAAAACCATCCAAACATGGAAATTGTCCAACTGACACTGAGACTCAGTTACAAGTATTGACGACACTGGAAGACATTGCTAAAGTTGAGATAAATAAACCAAATGTAATTGATGAAGAGCTGGACAAATGGCTACAATCCAGTGAGTCACATGTCACTTTCGGAGTACACAACTCATGCCTAATTGACCATGACTACGTAGCATCACATATAGATGATATTGTTTTCTACATTGCTGGCTATGTTGTACGTAAGATTAAAAGCAGATATCAGTGCTCTTCTTGCAATGATTCTCTAATTGGAAAATCTGACGATCAGTATTTTTCAAAATATGGTTTGGTAATTGATCTTCGTAACCAAGGTAATTTAATTGTTCCATCACAGCAACTGCACAATTTCCTTTGTGAAATAGAAACAACTGTGCAAAGCACATTAAAACCTGACAAACTTAGTGCCGACCATTTATTACATATTATCAGAGAGGTCACAGCCAAAATAAGTACACAAAGTTTGGGCTGTGTTTATCACGAAGAGGAATTGCTAAAGTTTATTATAAAATTCTACTGTACAACACGACTTCATTTCTACCTCAGACAAGTAAACAGGAATTCTAAGCAGCAAGTAAAGTCTTTCACAATGCGTAAACTATCCAAAGTGTAAAACCGCTACATAATTCACATTAATCATGAGCATGTGAATCCCAGTGTAATGTTGCATTTATGAAGCTCTATCTTAGCTTTATGTATTCATATTAACACAGTGCTGCCAAGTATTAAGTATTTTAAGTAGTTTATGGACCTAGAGCACATGTTTATTTGAATTAGTGTGTTTTAGAGATGAAGGATTTTTTTTAATGTCACCTACAACTTTGCTAGGCACAAGTACTCTACCTACTACAGAAAAACTTTAAGGCATGAACAATAATAATGTTTGGAAGCCAAAATATTCTTAATTGTAATACTTTCTGATAAAACAGCACAAGAGGAATGGAATACACCAAGACATATGAAGAAAAAAGCATAAACCTTGTTCAGTATGAAGTTGTGTATTCATAGAAACATGGAAGACCATGTTAATCAAGTAATGTCATCAGTATAAACACTTGCAGATATCAGTGCTCCTGAAGATGATTAATTTGTTTGCATCATCATGCTCAGCATCTTTACAGAAAAATATGACACCATGGTTATGGTACTAGAGAGCTCCAATACAATTATCAAATCAGACATTGTAAAAAAAATTAGTAAACAATGTAGCAAAGAATGTTGGTTCTAATCTTTCTGAAACCTCATTATTTGCAGTACTAAAGACAAACATGAGTACAAAAACTGGAATGTCTATTCTGGCACAAGTACCCAGATAACTAGAAGGAAAGACTGGTTAGAATATTATATGAACACTAGCTGCCCGACCCGGCTTCGCACGGTTGTATTAATGGGGAAAAAATGAGACCAAATCTCCTATTTACAGTTATAATAAATGAAATAAAATGAAAATTAATTAATTTTGACAAAAACTTAATACAATGCTTTGTAATGTACCGAAGAAAAAACGAATAGCACCGATGGTTTCCCGACTCTCAAGCACGCAACGTTGTCATGGAAACGAAGTACCCACTGTTTCCCGGGCTTAAACACCAATCAACATTGATAATCAGTTTATTATTAATTATAAATTATTAAGACTATTAATCGAAATAAAAACTACCCTATCTCTCAAGTTGGAAACAATTACACATAAATGCCAATTTTCATCAAAATCGGTTGACTTGGTAAAGAGTTCACTGGACCTTTTTAGAAATCAGATGTAGTTAGTAATTGTCTTCTTAATTTGAATAATTTATATCACTTTCAAATCCCGACCGACTTTGTTCTACCAGTGTATAGTTATTTACCTGTATATATCTAAAAATTGGTGGTCTGTATTTAATGAGTGATGAGGACTACACTAACAATGAAATAGCCGTTGCCATGGAGACGAATGAAGCATCAACAAAGCAACAGCCGTTGCCATGGTGATTTCCTACCAAAAACTGGAAATAAAAAAAAAAATTTAGGGGTGGACTACCCCTAACATTTAGGGGGATGAAAAATAGATGTTGGCCGATTCTCATAGATACCGGATAAGCACAAAAAATTTCATCAAAATCGGTCAAGCCGTTTTGGAGGAGTATGGCAACGAAAACTGTGACACGAGAATTTTATATATAAGATTGCTCAAAAAAAGTTACGATTGCAAACAATGACATTCTCTTAGGTGTAGGTTAAGGATAATTTGTAGCAAAGCAGAATGAAAGTAATGGTGCTATAAAAATAAGCATAGTGGTATATGTGCAACAGAGTTCGTCAAACATTCTGTCTACAGAATGGTAGAAAGAGGTGTTATCATGTTTTCTGAGTTATAGTGTACAAGTATGACTTTAGTGTACAAGAAGAGTTTGAGGCCACAGCAACAAATATTAGTGGATTATATAGGCTGAATGAAATAGCTTTGAATGTGGCCATCATAAAAGTAATGATCGCTGGTACCACTAATGTGGTGTCGCCTCTTAAGCACAAAGTTCTGGACTGCTGCACAGTCTTATCGTTGTGCATAAGGCAACACTGAGATTTGAGTGGTAACCATAACATTATATGGTGGAGAAATGAAGCTAAAGGTGTTCAAGTCTCTTGAGAGCTTTCATTCAAGAATCTGTACCAAATATTTCATGGCTAAAATGATTCTGAAACTATTTATTTAAGCCATTTTCACTCGTCTGAAGATGGAGTCCAAAAACAAAATTTGGAAACAGAATTACTCATCCTTTCTCACAGTATATTCTCAAATTATTTTTGTAAACAGATACCACTCTGATATCTGGAGCGGTTGTTAAACGTGTGGTATTTCCTGAAGCTCTGTGCATCATATGTGGTGCCCTGGCCTACACAAAGTATAATGCTAGGTTAGTGGTAAGAGGGCTCAGTCAAGAGTATGGTGTGATTACTTAGAGACAGTGGCTCCTCTAGTGAGCCATTCAACAATTAGGACTTTTTGATAGAGGTGTTAGAACGGGATATAAATTGATAAAAGCTTTTCTTTATGGTGATTTGGAGGAGCAGATATTCACGAAACCACAAAAGGATTGCAAAGGCAAGGTTTGTAAGTTAAATGAGGCAATCCAAGGGTTTGGAATTAAAAAAAAACAAACCAATAAAACAAAATATTTGAACTTGGACTTACAAGATTGAAACAATAATCCTGCATTTATAAGAAAAGAAATGTTGTCATTGATTTTTACATTGTTTGTTAATGATTGTTTTGTTCACTAAAGATGAAGCTGAATATTAAAGAAATGATGGAAAAGCTTAGTAAGTGATTCAGGATTAAATATATCAGTGATACACAGGAATGTTTTGGAACAAGATATGTTAATGAAAAAAAAAACAATAAATATAAAACAATACATGATAACCAAAGAAGATACACAGAACAAATCTTGGAATGCTTCATTATACGCCAGATACCATCAACAATAATGTACACAAGCCTATGAGAGAAGAGGCAATTATAAAACCAAACCAATTAACATTTGGTTGGATCAATTTTGTATTGAGCCATCTTTACTAGACCACACATTTCTCATGCAACAAATGTTTCGAGACAGTTAAATTTCATTTTCAGCATGGGCCAAAAGAGTGTTAAAAAGTACCATGGAGTATGCCCTAGTGTTCCAGAGCTAGATTTGAAATTTTTACAACATGCGTGAATGCTGATTTTATCAGCCAGTACATTAAGGGTACATTTTAGAGATAAATAGCCTATTTCTCATGTTGGTATAGTCAAAAAATGTTACTACTACTACTTGTTAGTTGAGTTGTAGTTAATTAGGTTTCTATGTTCCTTTTCGTTTATGACTTCTGCCAGCATGATGACTACAGAAAGAAAAAGAATGTATTATGTTTCTATATGTATTGGGTTATAATGACTTATTACAAGAACAGTCAATATTGAAGAACATGTGCATTACAAAATAATGTATTTTACATTAAAACAATTCTTTTAGTTTTGCCCTTATTAGTGCAAGAGTTAAGTGCTGACTCATTCTAGCTGCCACTGAGGTGAAGAAAGGGTGCTGATTGTTAACAAAACATAAACAACCAGCTTGCTGCACATTTCTATTTTCATTTCTTGCACAATGTCTACACCAGTTAAGTTGTTTCAGTGACAGTTCTGTCAGATTCTATCATGTGCTGCTAAGAGAAAAAGAGCACAAAGAAGAGTTAGAAGTTACAAAAATGAACAGTCAAGAACTTAGTACGTATATTTGTGATATTATTTATTAAAATGTTATCAATATTGTTTACATTTACTGCATTATTATCTTTCAAATGATATAGGGCTGGCTTTATATCAGCCTCCTATATACAACAAATGTAGTGCAAAATGTGGAGCCAGTAAACATAGCTTTCTTTTACTTATTTAACAAATAATGACAAATGGTTATGGACACTAATTAACTTTTTATTCACAACTATAAGAACACATCCATGCATTGATTATTAAAAAGTTATAAAAAAATGCAATTTCTTATACACTACAATGTATCGCCCATACCAATCACAAAATTTAGCTCTACCGTTCAGGCCTCTGACACTTGCTGCTTTGTAATATTATTTAAGCTAATTTTAATGTGATAGTGAATTTTATGTAATTGTCTTTGTGGTTCCTTATTATTTTTTCTTTCAACTTTTGCAACATTGCAAAGTACCTGTTGCACTAACAGAAAACTTAGTGGACCTATGTACATATTTAATTAATATTTGGTTCTATAAGTCTAAGTTTCAAATTATGATAATAACTAACATTAGTGTTTGTAGCATTTGTAAATAATATTCATTATTGATAACTTAATTGTAGTGTCAATTAACTTATTTGACAAAATGTAATAATATATGGATGTATTTATCGAAAGACGTAGGTACATATTTTTAAACAGAAAATGTTTAAGCCTAGGAATAATGTTTATTTGTAAGTAAACAATTATTTAAAATCTTTTGATTAAAGCCATTAAGCCATTATAGAGGAAATTTTTTAGAGAATGCTAAAAATAGTAATTGTTTTACTCATAAGTAACAGTTACAAGAAGTTATGCCCAGATTATGAAGTGGTGCATTATTGACTCACTGACATAGACTACATATAAGTATTTGCAAAATGTCAAATTTGGAATCCTACATCATATTCTATTTCTCTGTATCACAGACAAATAATACCAAAAACAGTTTTCTTGTCATTAAAAATGAGATATAAATCTTTCACTTGACGTCGTACCGACCATGGCCGTTAAGCCCGTGCTCCGCACCGCCAGTACCGTATCCCGTTTTCGGAGCGCGCCCCTCGCCCAGCCGGATTGAGTCAAGCGAGCGCCCCGGGCGTGACCTCAATTAACTGAATTAAACATCAGGACACGAAACCCCGGGGGCTCGACTACGGAAAACAATTCCCAAACGAAGCTTTAGAATGAAATTAAGTAATCACAAGCAATGAGCAAGTGAATCGTAGAGACTTCGTGCGTGCGCGGCTCGCACAGAACAGAAAACAATCCTCGTTACTAGCCACAGCGGCTACTGGCCTTGATTAATTGGCCTATGATAGTGGTCTAGCCAAACTAAGGGAATTCAAACCCAAACAGTGCACATTGAAACAATTTGTATTTAAATTTACAGTCGCCAACTTGGTGCCACTTTTTAAATTAATAAATCAATTAAAACAATTGTTAAGCCTTAGGCAAATATTTACCAGGTGCAAAGTTTTAATCAAGCACCTGGAGCATGTTTTTTACTCATCATATAACAAATTAAATTATTATAAGTTTTCGGTGCCGACTCACAAAGAAGAGAAAGTTTCTCTTCCTTGCGAGGCGGCCATGTTCGGCAGTCTCCAACCACTCCGCGCCGGGAACAGACGTGTGTCCGTGGGCAGCATTCAAGTTTGTTTCATTGATTATTTTTATTCTGTACTACACCTTCAAATTTAAATCCTTTTATTAATTCATCGCTGCCCACGTCGACTCTGCGCGTATTTTGCGGAACTGGGCCTATCCCGACCGTCGTCATTGTGATACCACGCTATGCATCGTATCACGGAACTTACGGTACTGGCAGACTCCAGCGAAAGTATTTTTAATTAAGGACGCCGTGCATATGCCTGCCGGCTGCACTAACGTAAGTGTTTCTCCGAACTTAGGAGCCCGCTCATAGAGCCCCCCCTGCACCCGTTAACTTACGGCGCTGGCCGTCTCCAGCGAGCATCGACCCGCGTCCCGCGAGACTGCCGCGGTAACAATTTTAGTGTCGCGTAGTGTTGTGTTTTTTGTTAATTGTGTAACCGCTAGACGTCGCCAAGTGTTGGCGAGAGGTTTTGTAGCGGGACTAAATTAAAGGTAATTCTCACCAACTCGTATACAATCATTTTTCGTAGTCTCCCGTCCTCCACACGGCCGAGCGGCCTGCACAGCCAAGGGAGAACCATTCAGGTTAGATTCAAGCCGTGTACCTGGCGGAGCACGCGGGGGCAGAGTACCCACGACCCAACATCAACAGCCTAGCAGCCCGCTAGCCTGGCGCCCCTCTGGACAACAACAGCATCGCGACGCCCGTAGCGCCCGTCAGGTACCCCCCGGGCCTTTGAGGTCGGGTGACGGCACACTGTATTTACAAACAGAATATAACTTTAGTCAGTAAATAGGTCCAAAATATTTAATGTACAATGAAATTGTATTACAGTAACCCAGTTCATATGGCATGAAGCCCATAACAAATTAACTGCATTAAAAAAATGAAAGTTGTTTCAACCTTAAATGTAAGATATCACTACAGTGTACCCACCAAAACTTAACTTTAAAAATTTCTTCCTTTAAGCTAGAGCCTAAGAGACTCTTCCTAAATAAAGCAAGGATGTAATAATTTAAACTGCTAAAATTATAGACCCCATATAATAAATCACACAAAAATTTATTTTTTTTTATAAATGTTGAACAAAATGTTTCGGCATTGAACCCTTCAAAAAGTAAACCCAACATTCTAACCTAACCAATCATTCACTCCATTTCACAGTAATTTTAATGTAGCTAACCTAACATTTCTACTTGTTAAAACAGTATACTACAATAACATAATGATTTCTTAAATAATTTTTAAAAAATATGTCAAGAATTGTGATACTGTGAAAATGGTTGGTTAGGTTATATTTAGTAAGCTACATTTAAAATACTTAAATAGTGGGTAAGGACAGTTGGTTATGTTAGTTATATTACAACGATTGAGAAATTAAAATGGTCAGTTGAGTTAGGCTAGCTACAAAAAAAAATTGTAAAATCGTTTAGTTAAGAACCACCCCTTTAAACTACACATCCAATGGCACTGATTTAATTATTTAATTTTTTTTATTGAATATATTTGCCATCCTGCTTCACATAGTGCTAGCAGATTAAGCACAAAAGGAACATCCATTTACCTACCACATTTTATCCCTATTTCAAATTTTTAAACAAGCACAAATGCTGCAAGTAGATGGGTGCACAAGCTCACTACACTCATAGTTTTGAAAACAAAATTTCAGTGAAGCAATGAAAAGTTGGGAAAAAAAAATTATTTTTCTCTTAAATATCTTAGTAAATCACTAATGTTTTGTGTCCATAAATGTTAAATTCGGACTTGCTGTAACTGATAATGGAATATGGGATGTAAATTGTATTAGTGGCACGAATAAAAATTACGTTGTTAAGCTTGGAAAGACTGTCGCATATCCCGAGAAATCAGTCGAATAATAACCAAGTGAAAGGTTATTTATATTACGCTTGCTATATTAATAACAAGTAAATCTGTAATTTATCTGTAATTGAAGTACAAAGCTGACCTCAACTTCACTTTAGTTATTATTCGCCTAATTTCCATTAATCCGCGAATCAGCAACGTTAACAAACTAAAAAGTCGTTCATCACAATAGTATAGTTACTGTGATATCAAACCGATAAAAACACAAACAAACACATCTATTTTCATCCAGTCATAACTTATCTCAAATATTTGCTTACCTTCATATGCAGGTTCGATTGCTCGCGGCGAAACAAAAACGCAGTAGTTGTTATTTACGTATCCAAAAGCCATAAAGTTGTGAAATTCACACATTCTTTACGGAAGACTTGTTCAATATAATTCTTGCAAAAAAAAGCACATAACCAAATACCATACCGACTATTTTAATTGACTTCAATGCGGTTTTCTCACGTTCACCCTCATAAAATGGCAGTGTTGTGTTACCCTTTAGCTACGCCAGCGCACCTAGCGGCAGAAATTTTCCCTGTGCCAAACTCGCCCATAAGAAAAGCCGTTTTCTTCCTAACCTGTAGTAGAATAATTAACCTTACCTCTGGCCAGGGTCTCCAGATTGAGTTTTCAAAATTTCCCCAAAACAGACAAAAAATTTCCCCAAAATGATACAGATTTCCCCAAAAATCTTTAACCTACCTTATCTACCTATTCCTTTAAAATATTATTTATTATCAGTGTTGGCCGCTTAAAGGTGTGGTATTATATGTTCATAGCTGTAAAACTATCGTACGTATCAAGAATCAAAGTATATAAATTAATTTTTTATGTATAAATAAAAAAATTCGTCTAACCAGAAAAATAAAAATAATAATAAAACCTGCTATACGGGCGTCATTTTTTATTTTTTTATTATTTTGTTTTTTTTTCGTTCTATTGATTTACCGATCACGATGATTTTTTTTAATTGTATGCAAGAGAGCTAATTTGTGGTTTAATGACTGACTAAAGTAAAATTACAGCAGCATAATTGTATTTATTAATTTTTGATAATATTGAGTACCTATATACCAACACAAAATATGCATTTTCTCTGTCATAAATATTACAGTAGATTGACCTATTATAGTAAAAAGATTGTGTTACATAGTACAATTAACGAATGAAATTAAGTGAAATCTATTATACATATGTAACTATTTTACTAATGTAAACACTATATATCATTTATGCTGGAATAAAACAACAATAATGTCAGTACAACCATACTTATGCCAAAAGCAACATGACACCGACATCGTAATTATTATTATATACATCCTCTGACTTAAACTTGGCAAGCCTTTTAGTGCTTAGCTCAAATTTATTACAGCCTTAGTTTCTCAAACTGTACCGCACTCTAATTATGTGATCTGCTGTGCTTGTATGCATTCTATTTCTCAATTTGTTTTTCACCACATTCATTATGGAGAATGCTCTCTCCACACTAGCATTCGAGAACACCAATACCTATCAACTTATTCAAATCAAGGCCATCTGTAGCTAGCTGCTTTTTTAATGCATTCAATAAAGTGAGTGTTTAAAAAACTAAACATGTTTTGTTTGAAAAAAGAATTAGAGATGGCATTAGAAGTAATACTAGGCAGGCAGATTAAATACTTCCCCATTTTTCCCCGTTACCAAAATATGTTTCCCCAAAATTTCCCCCCAAAAAATAATTTTCCCCAATATGGAAAAAAAAAAAAACAATCTGGAGACACTGCCTCTGGCAAGCTACAGAAGGGAAGGAACACGTGCGCGCGCTAGGCTCGACCCTTGCCGGCCGGGGCAGGCTAGGACCACTCCTACTGACGTCACACGCCTCCCTCCGTTTCGAAAGCAGGCCTTTTATCCAGTGATGCCAACTCCTACAAAATGTTCCTCCTAGGACCAACTTCAAATACCCCTAAATGTCGATCAGAAACCCCTAAAGTTTTTGTTGTACACTTGGTTTGAGAGGTAATTTCAAATATGAATTAAAAATACGTTGAAGTAGTAAAAAATAGCTTTTGTATTTATGTGAGTACATTTTACATATTTATATATGTTAATCAATGATTGATATATGTTAATCAAATTAAACGAGACAGAATTAAAATAAAAAAACGAATTGCTTCAATGTCTCCTTTTTTTCCTTCTAAACACAATATTATTAAATGTCATTGGGATAAGCTTATAATATTTCGTCGAAGGCATCGGCCTGGATATCACGCTGCGTTCTCTTGACTTGAGCAGTAAGTTGTTATTGGTAATTTCAGCCACCAGCGCCACCTGCGTCTTGCTTAGTACAAGCAGGGGCGTAGGAACCGGGTGGACAGGGGGGACGTGTCCCCCTGAACTTTTTGGGTGGAGGGGACTGTCCCCCCCAACTTTCTAGACCATGATATTTTTATTTTATAATATTATTCTGCCCAACTTTATTTGTAATTTCTTCACTCTCAAATTTTATCTTAAGAAAACAATAATAATTTTAACATCGATGTATCCAATGGTTAGATACAAAAACTGCTTAAAACGCGCTTTTTTGCACTTTTGAAATCAAAATTTTCCGGTGGAGGACCCCCGGACCCCCCGTCTTAGGGCCGGTTTCACCAAGCAGGTTTAATTTTGTTACAAAACGAGATTTACAAAACTAGATTAAGAATAATCGTAAGTTTAATTCCGATGTGTGTTTCACCATCGTTACATAAGTTTAAATTAATCGAGATTTCCAAAACTCGATTTATAAATGCCTTCCACATAAAAACACCCATTACCTAGCGAATATACCCTAATATCTGTCGGAGATACCCGAATATGTATTTTGTTTCCCCTCTTGTAGATGCAGCTTTTGGTCGAGCGTTATTTATGGTGGCCGCATCAACCTAAAAAAAAAAAAAAAACTTGTTTTTATTTTTTTGAAAAATTAGGGTATACCGTGGAAATTGTCATATCGCATAAAACATGATTGGCAATGGTGCAGTTTCAGCTGCGATTTAAAAAAAAAGCGACAAAGAAGTCGAAATCTTTCGCCACATGAGAAGACAGTTTTATTAGATCAGGTAACGAAACACTTCTCTGTGATTAAAAATCGTCGTACAGATGCTGTCACACAAAGCAGAAGGCGAAAGAATGGGAGATTATTGCGGCCGAATTCAATTCGATTTGCAATCAATACCACCGAATGCCAGACCAGCTGAAATCGTCGTGGGAGAAACTGACAAGAAAGATACATGCCGACAACCGAATTGAAACGTTATGCACAGGTAAGGTATTTTATGGCATTCATGCTGATTGTTTTGGTTGCAGTGGCCTTTTTTTTCTCCATCCGAATATTCTTCTTCTTCAAATATAACATTGTAAGCTGCTCGAGCCATTTGTTTACATACGTTAAGCGAGATTAGCTGCGCAAACTGGAAGAACTTGGCCAGTTAATATAAAATCTCGCTTTACTCTGAAAAATCGAGATTACGCATGTGGTGAAACACACAATCGACTAAACGAGTTTATATTGAAACTAATCGAGATTAATTTGCTTAAACTACGTTGGTGGAACCGGCCCTTAGTCAGTTGTATAATTATCACATCACCATGTGCGGGACACTACAAATATGTACAACATATTATTATACAACATAATACATGCCGTACGTGATCTAGAACTCCTGTCGAGCTGTGTCAACCGATTATAATTCAAGTTTTTGGTCTGGTATTGTGGAACAGGAGATTGGCAGTTTTGATGTTTCAGAGACATTTATTTTTTATATTTAAAAGTAAAAATTTATTCTGTATTGCACAGAAAATAAAGAAACATAGTCAGTGTATGAATTGACAACTTATGCACTTAAACAGTACAGGCATAAAATAAATCATGTGTGCAAATAGAAACCGAGATACACAATAAATTATAAAATTATAAATGGAAAAGGGTATACTGGCGCACCCTGCTCAGTGATAATTCGCAATGAGCTTCAACAATTAGTTATGAGTAACTTGACAGATAGCGTTGCTAAACCACGTGAACACTGCACTCTAACGTCGTTATGTAGGTACTACTTGAAAAATTCATATTCGAATAAAATCCGGATCGGACCATGTTTGACCAAACTACATGAATTCCATCGAAAAAAATTCGAAACTTTTCCGCATACAACTAACTCGACTTCCACCATACCCGGAATCTTCACTACACGGAAATGTGTCGAACCGGAATACTGACTATTCCGGGTCGGCACAAGTCCGTGCCAACTTGTGAGATTTAAATCTTGTATGGAATAGTGACTATTCCGATTCGACACAAATCCGTTTTTTGCCATTGCTTAGGCGGAATAGTCACTATTCTTTTCGACACAAATCCGCGTCCCCAAATGAGGGTTTTATGTTACAATAAAAACTATAAAAAAATTGACAAATAATTGGTGTATTATTATTATTATATCTAACCTAACCAACCTTACACTTATGTAATTATTTACCATATTTTTTTCAGAAACATGCTCCAAATATACAGCACGTGAAAATAGTTATAGTAGGACAGACATTTTCTTCGATTAAAAAAAAAAGTTATAGATGTGTAATATTCATTCATACACAAAATACTAGGTTATTAGGCACATCAAATTAAGTTTTTTATTTTTTATTTTCAAAATGCATATTAAAGTTAGTGACTAAAGGAAACTTATTTATTTAAACATCAGGGAATGCTTATACTGAAGTTCAGCCAAAAACATGATGATAATTATGCCATACAGAAGCATGATATTGAAGATTTACAGGGTCAATTAACTGCTCCTGAACTATAGTTCCTATCTTTCAAATTTATATGTTAAAAGATTTAATTGGTTCATAGATAAGCTTTGCTTACTACTATTTATTTATTTATTCAATTTTTGTTCTGTAGATCCCATATGGAGGTAAGGACTCCGGGATATAGAACAAGTCAAAAATTACAAATATATACATATACAAATTGACATTACTTATTGACACTGTTTATTCTCGTAGGGAAGAAAAAATGTAACATTGGATATAATTCTTCATCATGACGTCGTCTCGACCATGGCCTCTAAGCCCGTGCTCCACACTGCTAGTACCAAATCCCGTTTTCGGAGAGCACCCCTAGCCCGGCGGGAATGAGTCAGGCGAGCGCCTCGGGCGTGACCCCACTAGACTCAAATAAACTTCAGGGCACGAAACTCCGGGGGCTCGACCCCATAAAACAATTAAGGAACAAGACATTAGGACACAATTATTAATTCACAGGCATTAAACAAGTGCGTCGTAGCTACTCCGTGCGAGCACCGCACGCACGGAGTAGACAGCGAACCTCATTACCAGCAATCAATTGTCAATTTTATTTCGAAGGCGTTACTAAAACATTAACTAATTAGCATTTAAATTCACAGTGTTGTTTTTATTGCAAAAATAGCATGCTGCAGGCCGCAAATGCATCAGGATGTCAATTGACATCGCACAAGTTTATATTTTAAAATAACATTTTTAGTTTTATTCAAGATTTAATTACTCAAAGCTAGTATTTACGAAAACCCATGGTATATTTTAATTTTATATACATTATATCAACTTGTATGAGTACAAAAATTTGAGTAAGTGCCAAAATTTAGTCACATTTATAATTTGAATTCCCGCATCACTCGCAACTGTCTAATGACAGCAAAAAAGCGGGATTGTGTATGTATTGACGTCCCTCGGCTTCTGGTCCCTATTTCCCTGTTTACTAGAAATGTCTGTTATGCCCGTACTGCTCTCGTCGGAGAGGTGTGGGTCCAGGCCGACGTGGCCGGGACCAGGAAATGCGGGACCTGGAGGGATGGTGAGGTAGAATGACAGGTAGATCGAAAGGACCACTCGATGTTAATCGTCCCACGAGCTCTTTTATTGCGTTCAGAGAGCTTGCCGCGGCCTGGCGGATACGTCGCGGGGTGCGCGCCCTTCTCACGAAGACCCGGACTCGCGAAGACCGTCTCGTACGGCCTACTCGTCCCGACGCGTACCGGCAGTTCTCCCACGTAACAAAGTTCCTGACAATCAACTGCTTCGCAAAGACACGTGACGCGTGCGCGGCTCTTACGTACTGACTCGTAACGTCGGCGATGGTTCATCAATGAGTAACTATATTCCTCACAGAGACACGTGATGCGTGCGCGGTTCTTATGTACTGACTCGTAATGTCGGCGAAAGTTCAGCGGTGCGTAACTATGCTTACGCGTCCTATAATGACCGACTCGTGACGTAACTCGTAACTCGTAACTCGGACACCCAATCGCGTGGGCGGCACGACGTAGGCAGCGCGGCTGCTGCGAATGCTCGTACTGTGGCGGTGTCGCCGTACCGTGAGCTCGATAGACCCGTCTCGCGATCAGCGCGGAGCAGAGCGCACGTCCGCCGCTGCTCGAGTCCTGAGTTCAACTGCCCTTCCCCGCTCGCCCGCGGGCCGTCGCGCGCGGGCAGCGGGGGAGGGGAGGGCGAATCGGCCGGCGTGGGAGAGCGCCACCCCTCGCGACGCGGATGAGCGCCAGGCCGCGCTTACATATAGACACTGTGACACGTTTACGAGAATTACAAGATTATTACACGATAGTTGATACATTACAGTTACATTATTTACACACTTAAAAAAGTCACGGTCATTTGGTAAGAAAATATATACACACAGAAACATTTACACATTAACACTGGCTCACTGGCGTGCTAGGGCGCACGCGGGTGCGTCCCTGGCCGATGCACATCACTGAGGGCTCACTGGGGGGAAAACAGACCCCCTCAGGTCCGCGTCGGTGGCCAGGTACGGCCTCTGTAACTGGGAGGGTACGACGACTGTCGTCATAATGTATGTATATTAGAGGTGGGTTGCAGAGTATCAACCTGCTACTTTGTAACTGATACACGCCTGTATCAGGCACTGCAAACGAGTACACTATTCAAGTGTCAAGTACTTTAGTATCAGTTTAGAATTCGCCTGGAACAACACCACGGCCAATGTGTGCAGAACCCGATCGCACATGACGGTCACTTGGGCGGAGCTTGTGAAAGGGGAGGGAGCGGCACGACGAATAAGGGATAAAGAAGGGAAAGAATGTAGGGGTGGATGCGCAGGGGAAGGCGTTGAAGGAGAGGCGCAGAGCGAAATGCCTCCATTTCAATTCGTCTTTTATAGCTTTCTGTATGTTCGCTGCATTGTCAGAAACACAAGAGTAAAATTTTGTTTTCTAACCTCCATTCTATTGCTACACGACTCAGTTCCTGGGATAAGTGAGCACTGGTGTGGGACTCCGAAAATGAACAATCTAACACCAAAAAAATCAATCTGAAATTGCAGTCTATGAAATTACATGTCACTGCCATGAAACTTTCAGTATTAACAGAAGTCCAACAATCTGTTGTTAGTGTGACAGAACTAATTTCAGTGGTTGTTAATATTTCTTTAATGTTATTGTACACAGTTTCATAAGCAGCTGGTAACAATGTGTTTGTTATAGTTTTCCTACTTGGCAATGTATATGACGGATTTAGTGCATAAACAAATCCTCGAAACCCTTCGTCCTCAACAACTGAGAATGGTTGAAAATCTACAGTAAATAAATTTAACAGTTGGTCATCAATTTTCTTCTTAGCAGAAACACAAAGTTTTCTTACAACAAAATCACTTACTTTACAGTCATGCAAATTGGTTCTTTCCAACACAGCTTGTTTGGGAACCGACGAACTGCTTGTAGAAGGAATTCCTATATCTGGCCGAATCTTTTTTTGGCTGAGGTACGGTGTCGTATTTGCGATGTCTGGATCATCGCTCCTACTTCTGGACAGTGATAGTGATGTTAAACTATCTTGATTCTGATCAGGTAACTGTACAGTTGGATGTTTACATTTCAAATGTTTCTTCAGATTAGTCGATGATGATTTATAACTCAGTTTTTGTTCACACAAATTACACTTAGCAAACTCATTATTTTCTGTGAAAAAATTCCACACAAATGAAGTCTTTTTCCTGCACTTATCCATTCCTCATTTCAATATAAAGATACTAACTATAAAGCATGACAGCCCGCAACAATGTACGTGTTAAGAACACCGATACCTTTTTACGCTGGTGATGACGGCACGGAGGATGTGTAACCTGTAACGAGAATGCTGATACCTTGTTGTTTCCTGGGACATCTACTGCTGTAGCTGATACAGAAGTATCAGCTACTTGTAACTAGTACATTACTGTAACAGTAATAGGTTGGAACATATACCGAAAATTGCTGTAACAATTTTTTTTTTCCTAACCTTACTAAAACTAAGTGTATTTTGTTTGGGAGGGGTCTGGGTTAGGGAAGACTCTAGGTGTGTCCCAGGCCGAAGCCCTTGCGCATAATCATGCTGGGTTTAAGCCATGCAGAAAGGGAAGCATGCATCGTGTGCTTTGTTCGGGGATTGGCCAGCCATGGCCGCAATTGGCGCCATGACTAAGTCCCCTATCTTAATTCTAGACTAATTACTAGATAAGTTGGGCCCAGGTAAAACCTCCATAGACAGAGGGAAAACCCTGGGCACTTTCATGTGGGATGCAAAAATATCATGCATTATTAGCAGGCAGGTTGAGTACAGGAAAAGAAGGATGGTCCTGGAAGAAGAGTTGGGCAGATAGAAAAATTCTACTAAGCAATTAGGGAGCTTGGACCTTTTGTCCGCATTTGGTTTGGTTGGTACTGGTCTTTAGGGGCAACATGTTGTTGTTCCCACCAAGCTTCCAGTCAGCTCGCGTACCTAAACTAAAGGAAGAATGTAGTGTAATTTTAGTGTACGCACGATGTTGTTAATTGCATTAATTATCGCGAGTATTGGCACTAGGTCATGCTCCGGAGCAGACACAGCTCATTGTCGCCTGTCGCCAGCAAGGGCAGTCGGCAGTTAGAGAAACTATCTGATCCGTCATTGCAAGACACTAGCCGCAACATCTACGCTAGGAAGCTACGAATAATTAATTTAAATTGTGTTACCCGCAAGTTGATGAGTCGGGACACACTCTGGAGAGGACATAGCTTCAGGTCGCCTGTCGCCAGTAAAAGGCTGTCGGCAGTTAGAGAAATTGCCCACTCCTTCATCGCGGGTCCCTAACAACAACTCCTACGCTTTATTTCTAACGGTGTTGTACGGGCTGTGTGAGAGCTTGTTGTAAGTGTTTGAGCTGCCAGCAGGCTTGTGCATTGTGCCCAGCGGCATGGCCACCCATTAAAGTATAGCCACACTCAGCGCTGGACCGAATTTTCTGAACAGTTTGCAACCATTTGGTCGGGGTCCGGACTCTGGGCAAATAAAAAAAAAAAAAATTCGCGCGCGCTGGATTGCCTGGAGGGTCCGGCCAATCACAGCGCACTACGGCGGTCGGTGCGCAAGTACCATTTTCGGTCGTTTGAATTTAATTATTTCATCTGGATCATATTGTCCTAGTGATGAAACAAGTGAATTTTCATGTGTTGCACATTTGTCATAAAATGTCTGCGTGGTTCGGACGTAAAAATCATGCAATGTTTCTGTGTTCGTTTCCCGATGGAGAGCCTCGACTGGGCAGTATCGGGGAGGGTCTGTAGCGATGCGAATGCATTTGTTCTGTATTCACTGTAATTTTGGAAGGTGTGATTTAGCTGCTATAGCCCACACAGGGGCTGCATATGTAATTATTGGGCGGATGAGGGCGTTATAGAGCAGCAGTCCGTTTTTAACTGTGCCTCCGAGGCGCCTACTCATTACTGGGTACAATGCACACATTCTACCATGTGCCTGTCCCTTCTTCGAATCTATGTGAATCCTGTATAGTAGTTTGCGATCCATGTGGCACCTAAGTATTTCGCAACGTCTTTGTGGGGAATTTGGTCGCCGAACAGCATTAAGTCAGGTCTGCGATCATGTGGTGGTAGATTTTTACGTTGAAAATAACTGTTTCAGACTTTGTAGTGTTTATTTTAATGCGCCATTTTGTGCACCAGTCTTGCATGGAGCTGAGTGCAGTTTGTTGTCTATTTATGGCTAATTGTAGGTTATGTGAACGGCTGTATAGGACTGTGTCGTCCGCATAGCAGCCTAGTTTTACGAGGCGGTTGCTGTAACAACCCACCTCTAATGTATACACACACACACACACACACACGCAGTCATCTCATCCCGTTTTTTTGCTGTCATTAGACAGTTGCGAGCACAGTTGCGAGTGATGCGGGAATTCAAATTATAAACGTGACTAAATGTTGGCACTTACTAAAATTTTTGTACCCTTCTTCATCGCAATAAATTAGTGTTTGAGTGTCTAAACAATATGGTGCAACAATTTGCGCAAAAAGTAAAAAAAATAATAATAAAAAATCCCCAATATTTTACCTTGTTTTCATCTTGATGTCATAGAGTAAATGAGACTTGGCCACTCATGTTTCAAGCCTGTTTATAGTCTTTGTCATATTCATATATCTTTGATGTGTTGTCCTAATTGAGGTTATTTTTTAACCAATGATAGTTTCTAAGTTATTTTTTCTCTAGTAAAATAAAAAAATAAAAATGAAGATTTAAAATATTGGCATAAAAGGGTTTTTTAAGTTAGTGTGAACAGAATCTAAATAATGTGATTGCCGCTGATGATCGTGATTATGCACTTTTTTTTGCACTTACATCCCGTGACCTTCTAATGTAATCTTACGTTTCTAAATTTTTGGGTGATTGAAGTCTAACTTTGCGTTGATGTGTGAATATGCGAAGATAAAATTTGGAATGAGATAACCGCGGATCCCAGTAGGTATGTGGTTTTGGGGATATTGTTTTTATTGACCTGTCATTGATGGAATTTATTTCTGAAATGTCATATTTCTTAGTGCTGCATTTTCAACAAGTTCTGTGGGTTGCTTTAAGAAAGTTTGTATTGAGCATGGATCTAATTGTCATTCACTCAAACTATTGGTTAGACTGAAGTGCATTAAAAAAAGACTAACTGCCGTTAGTAAGGATCTAAGACTTTTGCGGTTATTGAATTTGCTTGGCTTGTGGTTTCGAGCCGTATCGAAGGCGAAGATTACACCAACTCTTCGGTTCCCAATTTCATGGCAGCAGTTTCTTAAGATGACTGCAACGTCGACCAAAACGTCAGTAAAATCTTCACCTTTCCCCCGACTAAAATCGATTAGCCAGAGAATTTCAGAATAACTGCTGCCCTAACTTACTTTAATGATAGTGCTAACAAGTTCAAATACGTGAATCACATTCGGTCCCTGCTGACGTGACGATGGGGTGAGCAGCTTTAAGACTGGATCATATCCCAGCCATCCCCACGGGGAGTCGACCATGGCTGACAGGCAAAATGGACGTGGTGAAACTGCAGTGGTTATTCTTTGCCTTACACAGTATGTGGGTGAAAAGACAACACAGCACCTAGTCCTGAACCTGGGAAGGAAATTTCCAAGAAATCTCCAACCCAGCTAGGAATCCAACATAGAACCTTTGACTCAACTAGAAAGCAGGGCCGGGAAAGCTCAGGGCACAGCGCTGGAACTTTTTTTTATCGTTGCACCCATAATTTAAAATGTTCATCATTTAATAGTATTATATTCTTCATTTTACAACATAAACACAATGTATTCTATTAAAATGTTACTATTTCTAAAACCATTGTTATTTTATCTAGTTATACTTTGAACATGCAAATTAATTAGCAAAACAATTGTTAAAAATTAAGTTCTTTGTTGACTTAAAAACAATGTTTTAGAGGAATCATTAACCCCACAGACCAAGGACCTTCTTCAAAATATTAGGGCCCCACTGGAGTCTAGGGTCTAGAAGAAGCTGAGTCAATGAGTTGGACCATGCTAACATGAGTTAAAATGTTTGAATGATGCTAGGGACAGCTGCCAACCTAAGATTCACAATTTGATTAAGTTAAAGGAATCATTTTAAACTTATCCTTCAGTGGTAAATCTGTGTATTACTACCCTCAGAAATTAAAAACATTAAATATTATTTCCTGTTACCAGTACCATGTTGTCTATATAAAAAAAAAAACTTATAAGAACTTCTCATTTAACTGACCTATTAAGTTTTCTGCAAAAAAAAAAAAGTGACACACAAGGTTCACGCTCGTGATGCAGGGATTAATTGTAGTTTTTTTTTCTTTTCTAGACTTGTCATTTCAGAATCAGCGGTGGTGTCGCCAGGATGTCCAGAAGCAGCAACACGACAGAGCTGGTCAAAGTTTGCAGTGGGGAGGCTAATGGTTCGCCTGCGAAACACCAAGTGGCGGAACTGAAAATACCAGTTCCGTGGGGTCACATAGCAGGTGCATGACACAACGATTTCCGTCCCATCTGCTTCCCAGATATATTGCTTAGCTTCTCATTGATGGTCTGGTTCTTAGGGTTTGAATGATTATTGAAACTAATTTCCTTTTTAAGTTAATTATAATTGTGGTTATGGACAGCATGTATTTTTTCAATGATTAGCCCGCCTATGTTATTTTATGTGCGCTGTAATTGGTTTTAATTTTCTATGCCAGTATAATGGTGTTGTACTTAATGGTTTTAAAAATTTAGATTTTATTTTTAAGTTTTGTTTTTTGAAGTTCAGTAACCGGTAAAAGTTTTGTATCACGTATCCAAGTCTTAACGACATGATCCTGAATACATTGATCCTGTGGTACATGATGTTTTTATTTAGTACATTGAAAGGTCCTGAATATAAAAAAATTTAAATGTAAGACTGAATTATGATAGTATTATAAAATCAAATAATAAAACCAAAAATAATTTTTTTTTCATTTCCTAACATTTTGATATGTCCAGAATCTTTCGACGCACTAATTTAAAACAGCAAGCATCATATACCACAGGATCAATCATACAGGATCATGCCATCAGGATCAAGGGATGAAACGTGGGTACGTTATACGTAGCAATTCCCATTTTTTATATTCTGCAGCTGTAAAAAAGTGTGGCATCGCTCCCAGCAAACTTCTTCTCTTGGCCATTCTATATTTTTAACCATGTTACCCCCTCACCTGTCACATTTGTCACACTTTAAACCAGAGGGGGATACCCGGACTGCTGCTTTATGTCTCCATCTTTTTTTTCACGTGCCGATATGCTACTTTCCACCTACCCGTGAGCCAGGCAGGAGCGCGGCAAGTGATGTGACCGGCTGGAGGAAAGGACACCAGAAAAAAATTTCAAAGCAGTCATGAGGACTGCTGACAGAAGTGAAAACTTAAAACTATAAACAAACAGTTGTTATTTTCAATTTTATTTTTCTGTCGTCTGAAGACATCATCATTGTTTTCCACGCAGAATCGAGGATCTAAAATAAATATTAAAAATAGATATTTAGAGAGAATAACAATATAATGTACACAACATTTTTTCCTAAGCTTCAAATGATAGAATTAATAATAATAATAGGATTAACTATTATTAATAATAAGAAAGTACAAATATAATTTGAAATAAGAAATACTAACTTTGTAAAATATAATTGTGTAACAAAAGAAAATATTTTTTGATAAAAATCAGCGACATTTTCGCAATTTTTATGAAAAAATATTATCACACAACAAATTTGTTTCATCACGTTAGTAAAATAGCTCATAAATTACTATAAAATATGCTTTGCATAGTAATTGTAGGTATTAAACCAATAAATAATGATGTTCTTAATTTTTAGGTTATATTGCTACAAAGACTGTTTTCGTCGTTATTCAAACTATATATCTATATGAGAATATTAGTATATTTTATACTCACTTTTTACTGCACAGTAATTGTATACTTAAGATTTAAAATAAAAATTGAACAAAAACACAATTTGAACAGATATAGTGTTATCGTTAACACGTCACGTGACCATGTCGACGACGACTTACATGAATTTACTCCCTATCCAAACCTTCCTATAGAAGTTTTCACTTCAAAAAAGCTAGCCAGGATTTGTGTATGCACGGTTTGCGTGAAGTTATCTTGAGCAGTGTTAAGTTAACTTTCCCTCTAATGCTGTTGTAAATGACTGTGAACTAGCAACGTAATTAAGGCAATTTTCACGTGTCTTATCACGACAGGTTGAAAACCTGCCAACAACATTGTTTCCTTGTGCTATTCATTTCCTACGTTTGTGACCGAACATTTAATGATGAACACTGCCACAGCTTCGATTGCAACGAACGTATTGCAGCATCCATCTTTGACTAATGGAAACTTTCTGGTGTTAACGTCGGTGAAAAGCATGCTTCTAAGAATGGGTGTATTGAAGTGCCACTTATATGTTCCTCCAGCCTGGCACAAGTTTCTCTGTGTGCTAGTTTTATGAAAGGACAGGGTACTGAGAAGAAATGATAACTTGTCGCTGAGGGGTAGAAAAATTAAATCATACATTGGTTAGAGGGGGGGGGGTTGTGACTGCTGCCTCTTTCTCCGCCAAAATACGGAGCAAGACCGCATGGCGACACAATGCCATATTGTTTACATCCCAATAAGCTGAGAGACAATAAACAAAGACTTCACTTGTGCCCAGAATTCTACTGAAAACAGGTTCGAGAGCTGGCCTTACCATAAAACGGATTATCCAGTTTGTTTGTTTTTATACAGGATTTCAATTATCCGGGCATCAGTAGGTCCCAATTAACACTGATAATCGAGAGTTTACTATAATTTGAACCTTTTTGTTTTCATTAATGATTGTTTATACATAGGTTTTTCGTGTAAAATAGTCATCTTTTGAGTTCCACTATTTTCTTGAATAGGGTTAGTGAACATCTTCGGATGCATTAGGAAACAATTCGCCGCTGCATCAGTGCTTCACGAACCATTTGCCTTGCTGTACCAGTTGTAGCAGACAAATACATGTATTCAGCGTAACCTACATCAATGCACACCAGGTTTATAAAAATAAACAGTTTTGAAAAAAACCAAACCTATTTTTTTTGTTTGAACTTTTTTTTTTAAACCAGCTTTTTTATTATGTTAGTTATTTTAGCATGTTCAAAGGAAAGCCATACAACATTGCACTTTCTGCCACTCCTGTTGAACCAGAAACGTTATAACATCAAAGAACTTAAGTCCAGCAAATCTGCACATCTGACTGGGACTTAACCACAGAAAGGGTATTTCCCCACAGGAAGAGTATTCTCCATAGAATGGGTGTCTCCCACAGAAAAGGAATTATTTTTAATAATAAATTTATATTTTTAATCTTTTTTTTTTGCACTGTCTACAATTCACTAATTAATTTAATTTTACACGAGTATTTAGCTGGGTATGATTTGAAACTTATTCAGATAATTTAAATGATAAGATCTTGATTCTAATATAATTTTTTGTTCCTGTAAATCACAAGAAATATTAATGAGCTAACTTTTGTTGCTATTAGAGTGGATTCAGACCTTTCATTAAAAAAAATTAAGATATTTGATTTAAAAATACATTATTTTAAAAACCATTTTGTGTTTATATAAAAACCAACCCTGCTGCTGCATGCCTTGAATGTTAGCAGTGCTTTGCTGAATGCACCAGTGATTATTAATTTTCAAGTTGGTCATTTTGGCACCATTATTTTGCCTTCTCACTGGTCTCATAAGCCTGATAATAAACATAATTTTTACTTTGAATCATAAACATTTATGGCTTTACGTTATTTTATTTTGCTCTCCAACATACTTATAAATGCATCAATTTGTCTCACTGGACTTTCCTATTTAGCACTAGTTGTACTGGCCTTGTGTTGCCGTGGCTCAGTCTGGTTAAATGGAAAATAAAAAGCACACAATTTTTTTGTAATTGCCAAATCATGTGTGATGAGTTACACACGCTCATTTTTTAAATCAATTTTTTATTATATAAAAACGTATACGAATGCAACATTATGTCAATATTTCAAAGAAATCAGTGAAGATTTTTCTGAGATTAGCTGTTTTGTACAAATGAACATTTACATTTTTATTTATATAGATTACTAGCTGCAGTACCTGGCATTGTCCAGGCTGAACACAGGGTGATATATTGTCTGTGAGTTAAAGCAAAATGGATAGCGCTGTATGACAGTGTGGTGGACAAAGAGAAATGTCGCACAATTACTGTGTGTATGTCTATGACCTATAATTTCCTGTTTACCCATGGCAATCGGTTGAACGGTTTAGAAGTTGATGCACTACAGTGCCATTTAGTGGAGAGTTACAAAAAAATGGATAGCATAAAATCCTCCATGAAGAAACACTTTGATGTGTCAACTTTCATGGCACTCGGTCAAACTGTGTCAGAGAGTAAAACTTTCATACATACGTACATACATACATAACAACATCCTATTTTATACATGATATAAATGAGCAAAATATAACTCTTTTGTGTAAATACTATACAAATTACTAAATGTGACTAGCTACTAGTTCAGAATTACCATTTATGCAGTTTTTTTGTATCAACATTTCGGTGTTTTTCTTTAGATTTTATTCTGGTTCTATAAAGCTAAACTTGTATTATCAATATTTAGGTGACTGGCATATGACAAACAGCTTAACTTGCATGGGATGAGGTATTGTGTGCTGCGTGCATTGGTAAGTTTTGCAGCAGTTTTATTAAGCACCTTAGTTTATACTCTGCGCAAAATAAAAGTTGTGTAAATTCCTTCAGGTATGATATTTTAAAATAAATTTTTTTTTTTTACCAAACAATGAAAGTGGAAAATTTATTAGGCTCCATTACAAAGTTAAGAGCTTTATTTACAACATAGCAGATAGTATTTTTCTTTCGTAGTGAGATGTTTGGGATATAAACAAATTTTCAGTGTATCTGCAGAGCTATCTAAACCTATGCTCTACCATAAAACCATAAATTAAGTCTTGATTGAATTTAGAGTCAAAAGGTATTCAAAATTACTAAGCAGTACATATTGTTTTAAAGGGCTGTACTCATATTAGTGAGGCGGGATAAGTGCGACGCTTGCTGGTTTCTTCCAGTGCGGTATCGTCTCTAAGCGCAAGGCTCTGAACTGGCGTGCAGTCTTTACGTCGTGCACAGGGAACTACGAGATTTTAAACGGTAACCAGAACATAAGAAATGAAGATTAAGTTGTATTGGAACTCTCTCTACTGCTTTCGAGAATTTTTACTGGGAGTTTCACACCAAAATATTATCCTGAAAACTGGAAGGCATTTTCGCTCTCAAGAAGACAGTTTATAAATGGAATATGCAACTAGTCTATTCTTAAATGATTTTCGTAAATAGACTTTGTTTAGCGTGATATTGCCGGTGGTTTGTCATGAAGCTCTGCGCACAGTGTGCGTGTTGCGGCGGTGTGGGGCGGGCCCCTGGGAAGGTTGTCACTGTGAACCGTGGGCGTGCGCAGCGCGAGCGTGGGGCGACCCCTCGCACGAGCCGGTGCTCGCGCTGCACGGCACGATGGACAACGCGGCCTCGTTCGACCGCCTGCTGCCGCTCCTGCCCGCGGGACGGTTCTACTTCGTGTGCGCGGACCTGCCCGGGCACGGCCGCTCCTCGCACCTGCCCCCGGGCGCCCTGTACCGCGTGTTCGACCTCGTGACCGTCGTGAGGATGCTGGTGGAGCGTCTGGGCTGGCCGCGGCTCTCCCTGCTGTGCCACAGCCTGGGGGGCATCGTGGGCTACTTCTTCGCCTCCACCTTCCCGGAGCTCGTCAGGAAGATGGTCGTCATCGACTTTGTTTCGCACGCCTTCCTGCCTAAGGAGTACCACGTCTCGCTCATCAGGTACACGTGTGCTCCGTATTAGGTACTAGTATTTGAATGGATGGACAAGATCACATGGTGAAATAACATGGAAAAGCATGTCAGTGCTCCATGTAACACTGAAATGCATGTTAATACACCACAAAGCACTTAAATTCAACTGAAATCATACAATTAATCCATGTTTCAGATAACTTCACTTTAATTAAAAAAAATAATTAAATTTTAATGTTTTGAATTCAATGAATGTAATTTTGTCAGCATAAAGTGTTGATTGGAAAATTTTAATTTAGCATTGTTTGAGCTTGTATCTATTAATAGTAACTCATTTGCATGTCTGATGGTACATTTTCCAAACACATAAACATTTGCAAAATTATCTTCATTCCAGATAGTTCTGCTCTAGGCAAGCTTGTTACAAATGATTATATTTTCAAAATTACATAATTTAATAGTCAAAATTTCTCTATTTTTAATAAATTAGTATTATGATATATCTGAGAAATATACTTTTAAAAACACTATATTTATATAAATAGAATAGATTTATAAAATTAAAATAATAACACTTTGTTTTAAAAACTAAATTGTATTAAAAATAAAATAATAAAATCTTGTCCCTTATTATAGTGTAACATCTCGTTGACATCAAAGACAATAATGGGTGATTATGAGTGTGGAGCATGGGAGGAATGCTTAACTTTCAGCAATGTCCACCACGTTAGGTGTCTACCAACTGTGAAAGCCAGAAAAACTGGGAAAATGGTGGGGATTTGACGGGACTAAAAACCAACCGGTAAAAAGCCATGAATTCTGAGATAATTCCGGTTATGTTAAGTTTTGTTGTAATACTTTCCTCTTTAAAGCAGGCGAGACTTAACATCTTTTTTTATTATTTGTTCCATGCCACTAGGCCAACAGCGAATATCTTTGTGAGTGAACGCATGTTGCTAGGATCACAGCGCAACGGTGCGAAGCATAGGATGCAATGCAACAGAAAAATATTGAGATGCATGCCCAAGGCCCACACCTTCCTACTTACTGTTTTAACAACTGGCGAGGGTTATCCTGACAGCTGAAGCAATTATCTCTTTCCCTGTGTTGCAAAAAAAAAAAAACACCAAAAAAGTCACCTATTGTGGCACACACTGCACAGTGTGCACACTTAGTAACATTCCACGTCTCGTCCGCTGAAGTGAGCGATAACAAAGCGATTTCAGGCTACATCTCTTATTCATTCTTTACAAGAGCAAGCAAAAACAGGCTGCCACGATGCTATTCTAAAGTAAAAAGTCAACAGAAAAATTTATCCTTGTAGAAAAACAAAGTAGGATGACTCTTTTTGCACTGACAAGTGATATGTTTCTTTGGGTGGACTAGCTTGTTCAGATAATGTAATTGAACTGTGCTCTGTGGTTGATGATTTATAGGTTGTAAATGGTCAGCCACACAGTTACAAAGTGAATTATAGTATGGTGTTGATTTGGCCTGTACTAACATAAACCATTCATTAATCTGTGTGCTGCCCAAATAAACAGTTACAAACAGTAAAACATTATGACTAATAATTTGTTTAAAACTTACTTTATAGTTTCGTGTATGAATCTGCAAGTATCAGCTTGCAAGTACTTATGTATGTCAGAGTATATTATTTTTAGGGAGGGTCCAAGTTGAATCCTTAAACACCGTTGAATCTCTATAGTTTGAAAGATTTGAGATTTGAGGAACTGTAGTAATTCAAATACAGTAGAGTCTTGTTAATCCAGACCCCGCTAGTCCGGACACCCGGTTAATCCGGACGGATCTAAAAAAAAAATGATGAAAAAGAATGTTGTGACAAAAGAAAATAGGAAAATACATTTCTAAGAGAAAGTCCTCTTGCCCTCAGTTGCCGGGAGTCTTACCGCTAGTTTTCTGCTCATCGTCTGTTTTCCAAGAAGTGACTCACTCTATATCTGCTAGTTGTTTTGTTTTGTTCCCTTCAGTCGATGGTTACTCGTGCTGGTGATAGGTGCCCGTGACAGTTATTTTTATTCAGTGCGAGTGTTGTATTGTGTGCACTTATTAAATGCAACGTAATGGCTACTAAACGTAAGAAAGTGACTGTAACAATGGAGTAAAAACACCAAGTCTTATTTCGTATTGATGCGGGTGAATCATTAACTAGAATCGCGCAAGATTTAGGAGCGGGAAAACAAACTGTTTCTAATTGGAAAAAAAAATCGGAAAGAAATTGAAGATTTTTGTGCCAAAATGGTGTGTAAGGACAGTCTGGGTAAAGGAAGCACGTTAAAAAAAAATGAAACTTTAGACGAGGCTTTGTACATTTGGTTTCGTCAACAACGTGAACAAGGCGTTCCGCTGTCGGGCGTAACATTACAAGCGTTCGCGCTCAAACTCAACGAAAAATTAAATGTAAATTAATTTTAAATTTAATGTATTGTGTTATTTATAAGTTACATATATGTACTTAGTTTCTTAAGTACTTTATAATAAAACACAGTTGATTTTTAAGCATAAAGATTTTTTCTTTAGCCTATAAAACTTGTTTTTGATACATTTTAAAGTTGATTACGGTTAATCCGGACTTTCGGTGATCCGGACAGGGTCTGGTCCGGACAAGTCCGGATTAGCGAGACTCTACTGTATTCAACATTGACAACTTTGAAGTTTACTAGATCTATTTGTGTTTTTCTTTATCCCTATGCTTTTACCATTCTCTAAGATACTATAGCTTTAACATCTAATTATGTAAATGAAATTACGATATGTATTTATAATTGAAACTTAGGTAATTTCAAATATTCAACACTGACAACTCTGAAGTTTACTAAATCTATTTGTGTTTTTCTTTGTCCCTATCCTATTACTGATCTCCAAGATACTTAGTTCGAGAAATGTGCCTTTGAGGGATTGAATGTTTTAACACCATAGTTAAATTTTTTCTCTTATATTACTTAATTTTTGACCCTAAAAACCTAGATTCGGTTTCAAGGGTTGAATTTGAGATTTGGTTTTGAGAAAATAGGGATTTAACTTTTTTTTATTATTTATTTATTTTAGGGTTGTGCGAGAATGAGATTTAGGCCTCGAGAAATTTTCGAGAAAGAAAATATTTTTCTCGCCAGAAACGAGACAAGAATGAGAAATTTTTAAATAATCAAGATTTACTGTAGATATCACTTTCAAAATACATTGTTCTGTACATAAAACTGTTGTTTATCATATAGAATGTCAATTTAGTTGCCTGTGCACAACTTACATGCACCACACGTTATGTAAGCCTACACTAAATTATAAATAAACATTCACTCACTTAGGTAAAAGTCTAGTAGCTAACATGTTAATTGTGGTTCCCGTTGACTTATCGCCACTTTTTGTGTAATACTTCCACACTGATATGCGGGATTCATTACTCGTGACATCTTACGACTGAGTGAAACAAAGGTGGAAAAGGAAATGAAATGAACATACTATTTATTCTGCCTTTTCAACGGGTTTGAACACACACATTCACGTAATTTTACGTAATACAAGGGCGTGAATTGTTCTGCGTGTTCAATCCATTCCTTTCCATTCCAGTCCATTTAGCAATCACATGACTTGCACAGTCTTTTATTGGAAATGAAATAAGAAACGGATCAGCGAAGCAGACTCGGTCTGGCAGTATGACCACCATTTCCTTTTGTTCGTTAAAAAGTAAATTTTGTAGTTTGCCGTAATAATCAACATTTCAGTATGCTATTAAACATTACCGAACAAAATATTATGACTAAATTAAAGGTAATGCTTTTTATAACTTTATCGTAATAACGTGTATGTAAACAAAACCAATTTTGTAGGTTAGGTTCGAACGTATTTTATTATGTATTACGCTTATGTAATTCAAAAATTAAATACGGCAGTTTTTCTTTCAGGATAAATTGGAATTTCTTATGACAGTTTTTATTCACAGTTTCGGTTATTGATAAAGGTTTTGGATGGTTGACTATCGGCTAGTCTAATATCTCTTAATGATTGCATCATGTTTGCTTTGTGTTCCGCCAAATCATTTTTCGTCCAAACAGGCAGATGCGTTTGGTATTTTTAAAACATTTAAACTAAAATAATGGCAGTGTATATGTAATGTTCAACATATAAAAATACAACTATAAATATCAAATTTAGTTTCCATTCCATATTGAGTTGTTACCGGTACCAAAAAAATTCTCGTTTTTTTTTTCGAGAAATTATTTTTCTCGCTCGCTGTTCGAGAATGCAATATTTCTCGAAATTTTTCTCGAGGTTCGAGATCTCGCACAACACTAATTTATTTGTTTTCAAGGAGAATACATTCGGATTCACGCAGTTTTATTTGGGAAACACTGTGTTTAAACATCATATTTCTCGCCTCACTCCTAACGATCCACATTTTGTTCCCAATGAGAACAAACTTATGTCTTTGTAATTGGGTGAAGTGGTGGACATTGCTGGGAGCCATGGATTTTCTTCTGTTTCCCACACAACGTATTCCGCCATTTTCTCTCCTCATCCAACTTAATGACGTCTATGTTCACAAAAGTCTAAACACAGGATTCATTCATTTGTGTTTGTAAAGAGTAACTTTCTGCAAAGAAGGAATAAATTTAAATACTGTATGTGATCATATTTACGTTCACTGAAACACAAGTATAAATCTGCAATCACAAAATTTTCTGCTAAAGCGTCTCTGGTTGAGTTGAAGAGATACTTTCTTATCACTAATACTTTTAGTCACATATATATTTGAGGCACCTCAGGCTTACAGTTGTAGAGACTTATATTTACTACAAAAAATGTATGTACGATTGAGGCAGCATCCGGAAAAAGTCTCACAGGCCTGTGTGCCCTTTTTCCGACCATCATTTTTTATAAAACGCCATAGTGATGAGAATACTCTGTGAAAATTTCAGTTCCGTATCTCAACACTAGAGTTCAGTAGCACAGTTTTTGTAAACACATGTTTTATAGTTGTGAGCATGTTGAAACATGTAACATAACCTAGTGATACAGTTATCTTGTAGTTTGTGCTTTAAAATGTTCATTATTAACTAACTAAAGTGATGAATATAACTGAGCCAGTTGAATAGGAGACAATTGATATATAGGTATGTAAATAAGATACAAGAAAGCTCAAAAATTAGTAAAGTTCGAGGTGAAGAGTATGTTACGCAAAGGTGAAGTAGTTCCATCAAAATATTTTACATTGTTTAGTGAATGTTGTAAAAATAGATGTTATGAACATTTTCCACTTCAAAACCAGTGTAAATTATTTGACTCATTCTACAATGGGCAAAACAAAGCACTTCAAGATGCCTACCTATCAGCTTGTATGATCCTGTCTGCTAATATCAACATTAGTAACAACCAAAAGAAACCTCGTCTCAAAACTTGGTCTTACTCCAGAAGAATGGCACTCAATTTATTGTTTGTCAAAAGTTTTTTCTATATTTCAGATATCTGTTTAAAAGGCTTTGTGTTATTCAGTCTACGTCCTTAAGTGGAGCTGATTTTCAAGAAAGGCATGGAACTCACAACCACCATCTACATAAGTGATCCACTTGATGATGTAGACTTAATGAAGGCTCATTTACAACTGCTACCTAGTGATTTTAGCCACTATTGTGCTTATAAAACAAATAGAAGTATTTTGAAAATACAGAAAACACTGTAAAAACCTTTTTGTTATGTTTAAGATCTATTAAAAAGAAATGACTAACAGGCCTCTCAAACTTTCATGTGAACATTACCTATCGTGATTTTTTTAAAAGCTATTTTAAATACAGGTTTACAGGTCCTACGACAGACATGTGATTTTTGTTGTCAGTGTTCCCAAAAGCTGTTCAGAGATGCAAATGATCCTTGCAAAGTGAATCTGGAAATCCTCAAATGGAAATTTAAAAAAAAATCACTCTCTAAGGGCAGATTTTATTTTCAAGCCTAAAGATGCAAATGAGTCTTACTTAGTTGTAGAGTTTGATTATGGCCAAAACTACCCTATTCCCAAGCTTAGTGTGAACAGTCAGTTTTACAAAAGGTGTCTTTGGCTATATGTCTTTTTTATGTTCGTGTGTTTAATGACGATTCGTCGTATTTTATTGCCACATGGAAACAGCAACTCTGTAGTGTCCGTATATGACACATTGAAGAAAAATTTGCAGAAGTTCCCAAACCCCAAGACAATCCTTTTGTCTATTTCCATCAGAGGACAGAACCGGAATGCTACTGTAACTAAATTTTGTACCTGGTGTGCAAAAACTCATGAAATAGAGGTGGTTCATTTATATCACGTACGTGGTCACTCATTCAGCCAGTGTGACCGTACCTTTGGTCTTGTTCGCTCAAAACTAAAGAAGAGGGAAGTTATTGGAAGTGCAAGTTCTTGGTTAGAAGCTATTGTTACTTGTAGAGAAAATCCTTCAAGATTTGAAATTACGATGGATCGAGCCTTGGTCAAAGATTGGGTAACGGCACTATCCAACTTTTTTCTTCCAGCACCAACAGCTTATTTAAGAAGTTCACTATAATGAAGTTTGTGATGATAAAGTATTGTTACGATCGCGCTTGGCTGCAGTGCTTGGCATCGCCGTGCTCGTTCGGCCTGTCTGCGCCCCCCTTCCACCCGCATCCTCTCCCTGGTATCTCGTGTCATACTGTCTCGCAACATCCTGACCGTCGCAGCGCGCACCTGCCTCAGATCGGGTTACTTAAAAGAGGCCGCACTGCGGAATAAAATGACTAAGACGCCTTTATCGGCGTTCTTAGAGCAGCCACCGCGTCCTTCGAGGACTCACGATGCGTTTCTGGGCATTTCGACGGCGAAGGTCGCGCGATATCTCGGAGACATGCCCGATTGTTCTGGATGGGAACCCAAGGGCTATTTAAGGAGGTTGGGCCGACCTTCGAGTCAGTCAGAGAGAGAGTTCAGTGGGGAGTTCTCCCGCAGCGGAGTTTCCGGGCGATAGTGCCGCGGGTGCGGCAGAGGGGCGAAGTCCTTGGACGAAGGTTCCAGGGCAGAGAGTCTGAGTGAGTGAGTGAAGTCGGGAGTTCTCCCGCGGCGGAGTTTCCGGGCGATAGTGCCGCGGGTGCGGCAGAGTGGCGAAGTCCTTGGACGAAGGTTCCAGGGCAGGGAGTGAGTGAGTTCAGTGGAGTCGGGAGTTTCCGGGCGATAGAGTTGCGGGCGCGGCGGAGTCCCGAGTGAAGTTGCGAGCGAGTCGTCGTGTGGGATCTCGGTAAAGGGTGTGACGGCGGCGGCGGAGTGCGGCGACGGAGTCCCGCGGCGGAGACCCACGAGGGGTGCTGCGGTCAGAGTTGCGCCAGAGGTGCGGTCCAGCGAGGTGTGTGAAACGAGTGACTGGGGAATTGACCTTTTTTACGTGTAATTTATTATCTGCCAATTTAGAAGATTATTTGTAAGTGACAAGTAGTGGTAGTAAATAAAACTGTGTAGTGTGCAATAAAATCTATTAATTGGGCTATCCTTTACGAACCCCTCGTGGTAAATCGTAACAGTATGCTAAAAGTGGTAGTGTATTGTGTTCAGAAAACTACTTCCCAATGTACACACCGTTCACCTACTTGGCAACATTCAATTTAGAAATGCTGAAGAATGTTAACCTAACAACTGTACCCTTTACCACTGTTAGTGCTTGTAAAATACATGACGTAAAAAGTTTGTGTACACACTTACCCCTAAAGAGACTGATTGGATTGAACACATATTGGATGAGCCTAAATCAATAACATAGGCAATCAAACCAATATGTTTTCAACAGATTTGATTTTGTAGGCCTCTTTAACCACATATAGTTATTTTTCTTCCACATACTCATTTATACAACCAAGATATTTTATACTTTTTGAGTGTACAATAAATGAATATTCAAATTTTTAGATCTTAGAGTATACAGTATTAACCTAACCCCTGTTTGGAAAAAGGGGTACATAACAGACTTATTATTTAACTGTCTAATTAAAACTAGAATTTTTAAGATCAAACACACAATACAGATAAAAATGTAAGTAGTTGTAAAAAACACTTATAAAAAAATTAATAAATCATTTATCTCTCTTCCTTTTTATTGATTTTGGATCTTTAAGTCTGTAGTCAGGACATGATTGGCCTCGTGGTTTGGAAGAGTTATCAGTTATAAGTGTTTAAAAACTTGACTTATTTGCCTGTATTCCGGATGCCTTCTCAATTGTCAGTCTTTATAAAGGATTATAAGTATTTGGTTGAAACTACTGTATTCTTAATAAAGTGCAAACTGATATTTTTCTTCTCAGAAGTATGGTTCAGTTTTCAAATTATTTAGTTTCTTGGTACCTATCAAAAAATATAAAATAATGAAATTTGGGTTCAGCCAGTAATGGAAGCTGTTTCCATGTATGCCTGATCCAAATAAGGTTGTTCACTTTGGTTCTGATGTAGGAAAGTAATGAAAAAACCTCTTCATACTTCCATTGTTTCAAGTAGGTTCTAAAGAACATACAGAGTTTTGGCACCATATGATTCCTATTTGGAAAAAATATAGCAAGTATTAGTTTGAAGATGAAAATATTGTGAATGATTATATTCTTGTTAATACTGTATGGTGGTATTGTTTCTAGATGTGTGTCAGCCTTAAAAGTTTTAAAGAATTCACCTGTGTAAGGAAAGTAATTAATGATTGTACAAAAAGAGAACTTCACTGTGATGCACACTCAGTTTATACATAACTAGCTGCCCGGCCCGGCTTCGCACGTCTATACTAATGGAAAAAAATTAAGCCACATCTCCCATTTACAGTAATGGTAAATAAAAAAAATTCAGTGAAAATTTATTACAATGCTGTATAATGTACCGGAGATAAAATGAATAGCGCCGATGGTTTCCCGACTTGTGCACGCAACGTACAACTGATGTACCCGCACTTCGCTATGGCAGTCTACAGGCAGATCACTCTTGCGCCGCTCATTATACATGCCCCTCCTTTGGGGTACCCCACTGCCGCGCGATACCCGTTGCCATGGAGACGCAGAAGGCATGAACAATGCAAAATCCTGTTCTCATGCAGACAAAGTACCCACTGATGCCTGGTTTTAACCACCCATGGGATCTAATTTTTGGAAAATGTCATCCTGCGTAACATAAGGAACATTACTGTGAAGTTTCAAGTCTGTAAAATATATATACTTGAAAAAAAAGGGCAATAAAAAACAAATAAAATACAGAGAGAGGAAAAAAACAATAGTTTAGGTTTGCGATTTAAAGTGATAAAAAGTATTTAAATACTAATTGAACTCTTATGAGGGTACTGATTGCTTCGTTGTTAATATCACACGGGTGTTTTTTACTTGTATGGGAAAATTAAGAATGATAAGGCATCTAGTGCATGGCAACAATGTTAATAGGCAATAGGAAATAAACTTCTAGCGCCTGCGGCATTGTCAACACACACTTTGTACGTGTACTGCATGTTGTATCTAACACCCTCCAACGCATTTGATTCTAAATTGGACTTTTAGTAAGGATCCCTAATGTTATTGATAATATAATATAGCCTATATCCTTCCTCGATAAATGTACTATCCAACACTGAAAGAATTTTTCAAATCGGACCAGTGGTTCCTGAGATTAGCGCGTTCAAACAAACAAACAAACAAACAAACTCTTTGGCTTTATAATATTAGTATAGATGATATTTTTTTCTGGTTGTGCAGGTATTACTACGGGAAACTGTTGGAGACGGAGAAGAAGCTGCAGGCGGGGAGGCCGCCGACGTACACGCTGGAGCAAGCGGTCCGGACCCTGATGACGCAGCGCCCCTCGACGCTCAGCGAGGCCTCTGCCCGCACCCTGCTGTCCCGGGACTTGGAGGAGGCGGGGGACGGGCGGTTCGTGTTCCGCAAGGACCAGCGCTTCAAGTGGCTCATGTACCCCACCCTGGACTCCGCCCAGTACGTGGCCATGCTCGGCTCGCTGAGCTGCCCGCTGATGGTGATCGTGGCGAGGCACTCGGCCATGAAGGACGTCCCGGTGGCCGGCGAGCTGACCGCGACGTTCAGGAGGAACTGCCCGGTGTTCCGGTACGAGCTTGTGGACGGCGGCCACGACGTTCACCTCAACAACCCCGGCGCGGTCGCCCCTCTCGTGATGAGTTTCCTGTACACTCCGGACAGTTCCTTGTGAAGTACCTCGCCGGTAGCGCCTTGGCCGCAGTCATCGATCATACGGCACACTTTTTTTATAGTACGTCAAACCCCACAGTGTTGCATAGCAGAATTTATTGGTCAGCCATGCACTTATCCTATTTGGCAGTATTACTCCTAAGAAAAAATGAAGTTGTACTTAATATTTTAAGTGGCATGTGACGTTATGTAAAGAGATGTATCTAGCTAAAAAAAAATTTGTGAAACATCCTAAATTTTTGTCAGGCTAATTTTTTTTTTAAATTTTTAATTTTCTAAGTTATGTAAATGAGTTTGCCTTAAAATGTATCGTTGTCCATGGCATGCCAATTTTAGAGCCGAAAAGTCATGACAAAGGTGTATCTCAGAATCAAGTAAATTTGGAAAATTGAGGGTACCATAAATTGTAAAACATACTCAATTTTAAGATGCGATGAGTCATGAAAAAGTGAAAAAGGTGTTTTTTAAAATCCAGTAAATTCATTATCTTGCATTGCAAGATGTCAACTTTTTTATTGCAGCAGTTACACATATTTTTGAACTACCAGCAGTCCTAAAAGTTTTACACTTCAGGAATTGCTCATTACTAATTAATATGAGATTAATTTTGTAGTGATTTTTCAAAGTAAGTTTTTAAAATGAACATTTAAAACTGTTTAAAGGTATTACAATCGTATATTTTTGAAAATTGTAATGAAACATTGTACCACTTAAACATTAACTGAAGTGATATTTTTAATCTTAAGTTTTTTTGCCAAAAATTTAAAAAAATGTATATTTTTTAATAAATTTAATGAGATTGTGCTGTTGCCTATAATTATTGATAGGAAAAATTTGCGGTTTCGTTTTGCGTTAAGGTAGAATCCAAATGTGTTTTAACTTTTTTCGGCTTCTGTGATTGGTCCACTGTTTGTCTGAAGGACTCTGAGCCAATAAATAACCCTCAAAGAAAGAAGTATTGAATTACAAACATCAGAGTTAACAGGTGCTACTTGCTATTAGTTAATGAACAAGTGTTATTTTTCCGAATGCATAGAGGATCATGGAGTCTATCCTATAGGGCATTGAAACCACAAATTTTTTCCAGTCCCTACCTATAATTTTATTAACAATATTATTGTAAAGTATTTGTTTTGATAACACTGCTATACAAAAAAACTTTAGGGATAAACACAGGTAATTATCAAATACAAACAATAATGATAATGCAAGCATTAAAAGAGAAAATATGTAAAAGAAACCAGAAAAATACACAACAAAAATAATATTTTTATACATGTTTACTCATTGTTTCTTTTGTAACATGTTTCGTTTATGTATTTGTACTATTGTTATCAAATATGTATTTTTGAAACAGGTACATAATGTCATTTGTATCATGGGTACGATTTATTAGGCTTTATTCAACTTACAGTTTATGTAGAAATTGGTTTTATATAAAGGTATTTTCAATAATTTATAGATTTTTAGATAATTTAAGCCATTTCAATGTATGAAATTTATACTTAATCTATTGCATTAATTCCATTGAATGTGTGAATGCAATTCATAGATTGGATTCAATAAAATTGAAAATGCTTATTGAACATCATTTCACACACATTCAAGTACTTTGACTTATTTAATAAAATTATATTAAAGTACATAATTGTTTTTTATAATTCCAATCTTTTTTTTTTAAGATTTAATTTTATTTGAAAATTTTTATTTTATTTTCTAAAAGCTCAATACATTAAAAAAAAACACACATACATTTTCCACAAAAGCTCCAAAGCTGTTATAAAAAGGTAATTGAAAATTAAATGAGAATATTTCATAGCATGTCTAAAACAATTATTTTTTGTTCAATTTGGAGCATTTCATATATTGAACGAAAAGCTGTGCATGAAATTAGGTACATATTACTGACATCACATGACTTTGAATGACTTGAATTATATAAAAATGTATTGTTATTTAAAGCAAAATTTTATTGAGTGGAATGCTCTTAAATCTGTGTAAGCGTTGTTTTCTGAAACCAACTATTTTCTACAAAAACATTTATGAAAATGCTGGCATGTGATGATTTGTTATTTGAAGTGCTAACCAGGATATGAAGTTTTCTGTTATAAACTGCAAGAAGCTAAACCATTTAAATGTGTTGATAAACTGAAATGGTCACAAATTTTATATCATTGTTTTTCGTACAGAAACTGCCAAGCTTTATTTTAAAAATATGTTTGAGAAGGGTAAAAATTAAAAGTTTTTAGTGCTTTATTTGTTTGATTTCCTTATAAACTAACTTTAATAAATAAATTAAAGGCATATCATTCATATCTCAATACTATTTCGGTGTGCCTGAATGATTTACCTATTTAATAAAGTCTTGAGTGTAAATTTGATTTGTCTTGTTTCAAGTGCCTCATTTGGCTGTTTTTCATAACTTTTCAATATTTAAACAGAATGTCCAGCATTGCTTAAAATCTATAATTGTGAGGGGATTACTAATATAATATGTGAAAAATCATGGAATAGTTACGGCAATATTTTAGTTCAGGGAATTTAAATGGAGTGAAAAAATAAATTTTTTGTCAGGCTAATTTTTTTTTTAAATTTTAAATTTTCTAAGTTATGTAAATGAGTTTGCCTTAAAATGTATCGTTGTCCATGGCATGCCAATTTTAGAGCCGAAAAGTCATGACAAAGGTGTATCTCAGAATCAAGTAAATTTGGAAAATTGAGGGTACCATAAATTGTAAAACATACTCAATTTTAAGATGCGATGAGTCATGAAAAAGTGAAAAAGGTGTTTTTTAAATTAAAATCAAATATCATCTTTCATATATATGAAATATTTTTTTTAATAAAATTTAAATATGCTGTGAAACTTCATTTTTCATACTTCACAAAGTCCAAGAAAAGTTGTTGCTAAATAATATAAACAAATGAAATAAAAATGAATAGACCCATATTAAAATTAGTAAAATGCGAGAAAATTAAAAAAAAAAAAAAAAACTTGCAATGCATATTTTCAAACCAGAAAAATGTTTAGTTTGGATAATGCTTTTTTTTTTTGTCAAACTGATTATTTACAAAATCAGGATGGCGACCAACCGGGAAAACCGGGAAAACCGGGAAAAGTCAGGGAATTTTGCCAGCAGGGAAAAGTCATGGAAAAGTCAGGAAATTTTTCAAATAGTCAGGGAAAAAATTAAATCTTGTCTAAAGTTCCTGCTGCAGCATTTTACAGCTTAATATTATTTATAGTCTTTGTTAATTTGTTAATTGTATGTAGCGAATTATTAACTGAAATTCTGAATACTATATTTTATACGAAGTTTGACATTTTAATGAAGCCATTTTTGATGTCGCGGGTCCATGAAAAACTGCTGTGTTTGCATTGCTGATAACAGCTGGCTGGCGTGCGCGCGCATGCATTGTATTGCCACCATAGTTATGGTACGTGTACCAAATTATTCTATGCTTACTAGTTTTATAGCTCATAGTACACCGAGATGACCGAGATAGTTTTATTTTTGTTTCTCGTATTATTGGCAACTATGGTACAAGTACACGAACGTTTTGGGATGAAAACGTGAGTGCTTTTGTTTGTTGCCAGTCGTGTTGTGTAGTGCTTCTCTACGTTTTACTTTTCAGATGTACTATTTATTTTATTTTGCTGTCCTCTTTGTGTAAACGTTTTGAATAGTGGCGTGTACATGTTTTCAGTATTATTTAGTAAGCTAGTCGGGCTTTGTTCTGAAGATAAAAAGGAGAGAATAGAAGTAGTAGACAAAGATGGGGAAAAAATGTGCGCGGGATCAGATATGAACGTGTGGGCTTGGGAAGAATATTGCCGTTGCCGAAAGCTAAGAGTAAAGGTGATTAATGAGTTAAAGTGTTTATTCGGTTATATTCAAATTTTTAGCCCATTACTTTTATGGAGTAAAACATTTTTTTAATGAATTCCAATACAGGATAAGAAAAGTGAAAGGTAAATATTAAGAGTAGCTAATCATTAGACTTGCGCATAATAGTTCGCGACCGGAAGCGCTCCTATTAAAAACGTTTACACAAAGAGGACGGCAAAATAAAATAAATAGTACATCTGAAAAGTAAAACGTAAAGAAGCACTACACGACTGGGAACAAAAAAAAAAAAAAGCACACACGTGCGAACTAGGTCGCTCTTTTAGTTCGTCCGCTCCCATCTCGAATTCAAAGAAGACAGGTCACAGATAGTTCGTTCGCTTTGCTACCGCTACTGCAGGCGATCTTCTCTGTATGTTATAGTAGTTATTTTTTTATAATGATCAGTGTTTTGAACGCCTAGACTATTATTCTTTTTTGGGTTATTATACATCAAATGAGTAAATAAAACAATAATTTACATAATTGGGTAAAATGGCATATATAGTTAACAGTTGTTTTTAATCTTCACTTAACATATAATATAATCGAAAAATTTTAATTTATAAAAGGATTTATTTTATAGCTAGTTAAAGAAATATTATTTATGAAATGTGTTTATTTAAGTGAATAAAATTCAGTTTTATAAATATACAAATTTTAATTTTTTTTTTAAGTTTTAGAAATAATCAACAAAAATTGCGTTATTATTTACAGGCAACAAAATTACGTACATTATTAAGAAAAAAGACCCATTACTCTTTTAATTTGTTACCTTACAATTAGACATAGAAAAACTAATAAAAACTCTTAAGTAAGATTGTTTGCTAATATTGCTTAAGAATGTGTATGTTCATTAGTACCTATATATAATTCACTAAATATTAGCAAGTTCATCATCACTTAACATACACTATAGGGCCATTCCATGAAAATTAGGAAATTTTATTAATTTAAATGTTTTTTTTTTCTGGTTGAGAAAACATTACGTAAAAGATTTTAAAGTTATGGTCTTTGACAGACAATGTTGAATTTTGACTCATTTAATATTGAACAGCTGTTTTATTGATTCTAATGTGGCTGCTATTCAACTGTTTCTATTTTGCTCAGAGAGAGGCTACTTTCAGGTTCTTTGGTAAGTACATGTCACATAAATGAATGTATATTTATATTTAAGTTCAAAATATAGGGTATGCACAAACATATTTCTTGCAAAAAAATAATTTAATAACATTTTATTGCTACTTAATTAATTATTCAATTGTGAGTGTTGAAGATGTCCCGTACGTGACAAATTTAGGTTATGTTTCATGTTTCATCAGGAACAAATTGTTATTATATCTTACTTATATAAATTCAAACTGTATTAGAATGCAGGTAGCTAACCTAATTTTTATATGTTTTAATTGCATTAAAAACAATAAAAATTTTGAGATACAATCATGTCCCGTACGTGACGTCACCTACGGGACATATGAAAAATATAATGTTTTACCCAACATATGTAGAATATTCACCTATCTAAAATAACATATTATGTGTTACATAAATTTATTATTTAAATGTTTTACTATTAGTAATCAATTTAATTGGTTTTCAGTGACAAATATGGAATCTAAGAAGACAACAAGTGCTTCTCGGATGAAAAAAATGAGGGAAAAACAAGACTGCAGATCCAGATGGTTATCTTGAGAAGGAAAGGAAACGGATTGCAGAACTGAGAAAGAATAAGAAAAAGAAAATGACAGTGAAAGACAAGGCTGCCCAAAAAATTTATGAAAGAAATAGGAAAAGACTTCAGAGAGCAAAGAAAAATGCTAAAAATGCAGCAAAAGCAAACAGTTCTGATATGTCTTCCTCTGGCACACCTTACAGTTGCAAGCAGACATTATCAAAAGCAGTTTGGAAGACTGCAAGGGCCTTACCAAACTCACCACGAAAACAAAAAGCTGTTGTGACAGGTCTTGCTAAACGCATTGGTCTTCAACTAACTACGACAATGGAAGAAAGTATTGCTGGAACTAGAAACAGTTGTAAAGAAGAGACTTCTGTTATAAATTTTTTCTATCGTCCAGATATAGTATACACATGCCCAGGGATGAAAGATGTATTAACTGTGTGGGAAAATAGAAAAAAAGTTAAATTACAAAAGCACTTTATGACTATGTTTCTGCATGAAGCATTTTATATATTCAAAGAAGAAAATCCAGATTATAAAATTGGTTACTCTAAATTTTGTAGTCTAAGGCCAAAAAATGTTTTGTTACTTAAAGAGACTCCTGCAGAGCAGTGTAAATGCAGAATACACGAGAACTTCATTTTAAAACTTAAGGCCTTAAAACATACATACAACAATGAATTTTGGAAAAATCTGTTGTGCAATGATAGCTTGAACTCTTTGTGTTGGCAGAACCTCTGTGAAGTTTGTAGTAATGGGAAACGAATGGTAGTCCCAAGAGAACCAGATTCTAAAACCACTTGGAAAGAATGGAAGAAAAATGATGAAAACAAAATAAAGTTAGTTATAAAAGAAGACTGTTTAGGTGATATATATGAAAAATTGATAGCAGATATGCCTAAAATGATGCTCCATGTAAACACCAAAAGAATACAACATGATGAGTTTGAGAAGGACAAAGCAAACGTTACAAAGCGTGTTCTGGAGGTTGATTTCGCAATGTCTTTCAGTTGTGAGTATCAAAATGAAATACAAAGTGCTTTGTGGTCTCGTGCTAGTGTTGTTTTATTCACTGCTGCTGTTTTTTGTAATGGAAATTGCAAAACTTATATACTTTGTTCAGACACAAAAAATAAGGATAAGGACACAGTCTTTGTGTTCTTGGATTTCTTTTACACAGAAGTACTTAAAAAAAATTCTGCAATTTATGAAGAAATAATTTGGAGTGATGGGCCCTCTTCAGAGTTTAAAAATAAATTCATGGTGAAAACATTGGAAATATTGAACCAGAAACACAACAGAACATTTACCTGGAAATACTTTGCGACATCTCATGGTAAAGGTGTAGTAGATGGTGTTGGTGGCAATATTAAACGCTTAGTAAGAATGAAAATGATGACGCAAGGGGAGGGATGCACAATACAGTCAGCTAAGGATTTTGCAGAAGTAGCTGCACAACTTGATACCAAAAGCCATTTATGGTATATAGAAGAGGACCACATTAGGAATGAAATTTTATCCCAAAATCCTTGGAGAAATGTCCCTTCGATCCCAGGAATCAAGGAATTCCACATTATTACATGTAGCACTTCGTCAGGGTTCTATGCAAAAAACAATGCACTGTCTACAAAAATTGCACTCTCCAATCCGAAAGGGAATCTATTTAACTTCCCTGGAAAATGGGTAGTCGTATGCTATGAAGGAAAAGAGTACCCTGGAGAAGTGGTGGATGCAAGCGGAGATCAAGTGCGGGTGTCAGTGATGGTCCCTACAGGTCCCCCACATCACTTCAAGTGGCCTCGACAACCAGACTGCATTTGTTATTTAAAAGAAGATGTAGCAAGAGAGATTTCTCCTCCAGTAGTGGTGAACAACAGAGGACTGTTTAAATTTATTGACATTTAAAGTGATCTTTATGACCATACAGAGTAACAGTTTTGTTATTAATTTTTTTTAGTTAGGATATAGGCAGGTAGAACTACTCTATCATTTTATTTAGTTACATTTAATCAATTTCGTTTAACATATCTCTATGAGTCAGGTTGTATAAATTTAATTTTTTTTCAACACAACTTATTTCAATAAACAGCGCAGGCTTTCGCGGCCGTTGTCCGTACTTTCTAGGCTTCTGGGTTGTAGCCGCGTCAAAATCAAAGTTTTCACCGACGTTTCGGTCGACGTTACAGTCACAATCATCAGGGAGAGATTAATTCAATTAATCTGCTCCCTGATGATGGCGACTGTAACGTCGACCGAAACGTCGATGAAAACTTTGATTTTGACGCGGCTACAACCCAGAAGCCTAGAAAGTACAACTTAATTTCATTTTCTACTGAAAAATTTATTCAGCACAATCTTACTAATGTAATATGTAAATGTCCCGTACGTGACAGCATTGTCCCGTACGTGACAAACAGAAAAAAAAATTGTTTCCGATTCATTATTGGAATTTTTTCATGCATTTATTGATGTCTGTTTTTCTTATTCTTATAAGTTCTCACAAAAAATAATACAAGAATATCATGCTAGAATTCGGGCTAAAGTTTCAGTAAAACGTGTCCTCGTGAAACTAATGGTTGACTATATGTGTCCCATACGTGACGGTTACATTTGACAGCAATATGTTGTTAACAAAGGTATTTCTTATCATGTCTTAAGCTGAAAATTTACACTAAATGTGTAACTTCTGTAGAAACCAAGAAAACACATGAATATACCCCTTATAATATAATTTTTTATAGAATTATCGGTATGAAAATTTTTACAAATGTCCCGTACGTGACAATGGAATGGCCCTATAATCGAAAAATTTTAATTTCTAAAAGCTATTATTGTTTGTCTGATTTTGTTTTGACATATATTTGTGTATGTTATCTGATAAGTTAGTTATAATATGTAAAAATAAGGTTTTACTCTTAAAAAAAATTGATGAGATTGTTAGGCATGGTCAGGGAATAAAAATGATTGTCCTGGAAAAGTCAGGGAAAAGTCAGGGAATTTATTCTGTACAGTTTGGTAGCCACCCTGAAAATATTTCTAATAATAACTAATAATTATAATCACATTATTTATTACATTTGAAATGCATGTACTGTATGTACTATGTTGCAGAAAACAAATATAAATTTCTCAAAACTTGGTGTCATACATGTTACACTCTTTTCATTAGTGTGTTTTTGATGAGTACAATTTTTAGTGTCTATTGCTAATAAATTATTTAAAAGGTATTATTTTATTGGAATCAAATATCTGTTCATGAATATTGAATATTTTTTGAATACTTGCAGACCTTATTTTAATTAAATGCCTAAACAAAGGCTAATCCTGTATTTAGGTTTAATCTGTTATGCCGCAATGTTGGTGTGCCAAGTATTTTTGAGTTGAGTTGTATTTTTTTGACAATGTGAGGCTTAATTTCATCTGTAACATTGCTTGGAAGGGATTTTTAGAATCTTAACTTTGTGTGAAGTTCCAGAGATTTTGTTACAGTGTGAACAGTTTTCTCACGATATTAAAGAATCTGATAGTAAGTTGTGACCATGGCAGTGTTTGAAAAGTAACTAAAATATTGATATTGGTTGTTTTCCAGGGAAATATTTGAGGTTTTTGAGCAGTAAAAAAAAAAAGTATAAGACCTTGGAATAGTCAGGAAATAGTCCATGGGCAAAAAAAAATGTAGAATTCCACGGGTGGGGGGGGGGGGGGGGGGAGGGGTCGCAGGATTACGTTATCATTCCCGTTTCACAGTTAAAGATTCAGCAAGCACAAGCAAGCTCATTAGAGAGGAGCTTTTTGATTCCTGGAGGGGGGGGGGGGCTGGACCCTTCCCCCTCTTTTTGGTAGCTACACCATGTTCAATGACTTCCGTTCTGCCTTTTCCTTTCACTAAAATTTGGCCTTGCCTGGGTTATTCAACACCGGTCTCTCCCGCCCATTGGTAAAAGGTGAATAAATAATGTGGAAAGTGACAGACGCCCAACTCGGAGAATAAAAAAAAAAAAAAACATTTATCACTTGACAGTTGTCAGATGACTTGAAATCTTCAGAGTACCTACTCAAAATAATTAGTTATTCAAGCTACAATTTATTTAGTTATAGAAATTCTTTGTCAACATAACTTTTAAATTTGAAACTATGTGAATTTATTGTGGTTTTAATTGTTAAAAAATATGCTTAGCTATGTAATTCGCATGTGTGTTAAAGGCGAGATTATACATTAAATAAAAATAAAACTGAAATAGTTATACACCTACCAAAATGAAAGTAGATACATAGCATAACAAGGCTATATAATATAAGGCAAAATACCAAATGCGACAAAAATCATCAGAATTGCCTAATTTTGTCTTCTAAAATGCAAAATTATATTTAAGAATCTTTATTGTAGACTGATAGTTGAAAAATGTAAATAGTTGTACTACCTATAAAAAATGTATTTAGATTTTAGTGAATGGTTTTTTCCGAAGTAAATTGGAAAGGTTGAGAACGAAAATATGTTGGTTAAAAAAACGTAATTGACAGTTAAGTAAATAAAAGCAGTTAATATCTGATATTACACAAATGTGGCTAAAGGTCCACAGAGAGAAATTATGAGGAATTCCATAAAGAAATGTAGGCTTCCAACATTGCATATTGATATTTGTCATTTATATTAGTGGTACAAATATGTATTGTAATACTTTGTGACAATAGGCAAATTCAAATTTGAAACTATGTGAACACCAGAAATAAATTTTAATTTAGAACCATGCAATCAACTTTTTTTGCAATTGGTAAAAAAAATTATGTAGTTAGAGTAAATCCAAAACATAGTTTCTGGTTTTGATACATAAAATAAAATAATATGTCACAATTAGAGTATTTTTATATATGTATTTACACACAATTTTTGTGAACTTGTATATCATTCAAAAAAATACAAAACCCAAAACCCTTGGCAGTTAAAAATAGATTTTTAAAACAATGTAATAAAATAAATATGCTTGTGAAATATTAACAATGTATTGTGTATTTTTATTTTTCAGTTAAAGCTTGGAATGATCCATCTGGCATTCCAGTTGTTGCGATTCATGGGTCCATGGACAACTGTGGTACGTTCAACCGCTTGATACCGCTGCTGCCCAGATCCCACTACTACGCTTGCGTCGACCTGCCGAGCCACGGGCTGTCGTCCCGCTTCCCGCCCGGCCTCCCGCTGGACTTCTGCGACCTGGTGATGTCGCTGCGACGCGTCACCGACCACTTCGGCTGGGACAGAGTCACGCTGATGGGACACAGCCTGGGCGGGCAGGTGTGCGCCGTGTTCTCCGCGATGTACCCGCGACGCGTGCGGACGCTCGTGATGCTCGACTCGCTGGCTCCTTACGCCACGCCCCTCGACGGGTACAAGGCGTACTACAGGCACTCCGTCGAGGCGCTGCTGAAACTGGACGTCGACGGAGAACCCCCGAGCCACACGTACGAAGAAGCCCTTCGGCGCATGGTTGACAAGCGCGTCGACAAGATAACCGTCGAGGCGGCGCGGCAACTTCTGGAGAGGGGACTCGTCAAGAATCAAAACGGGTACAGCTTTTCCGTGGACCCCCGCATGCGGACGCTCTTGCCGTTCAGCTTCGGTTCTGAAGGAACCGGGTTGACCATACCCAAACTCATAGCCTGTCCACAGCTAACGGTAATCACAGACTATGTCAGGCATCGGATAGCATCCAGAAAAGAATTCCAGAATGCGTTCAAAGAATATAGCCAGCGAGGCAACTTCACATGTGTGGAAGTTGAGGGAAGTCACGATATCCACAACATTAGTCCTGAGAAGATTTCCGGAGACATATCCCAGTTTTTGGTCAAGCAGACAAGCACGCTTTAATGATGTGCTGGGTACGTAATTTGAGTACTATAGAATTGCAAGGTACAAAAGACATGTCATTGTTTGTTTAGTTATTTGTGAAGAAAACCAGTGACTAAATTTTATATGTATTTATATTGTAATGCATGTGGTTAAAAATTAAATAAATATTTAAATTAAATTAAATTAAATCAATCAATCGAAAACTACAATGACTTTTCCTTAACTTCATAAAGGGGGGTGGGGGGGGGGGGGAACTGTAACTCAGAGAACATACTTGCTTAGGCTAACAAGAGGTTTATTCTTACAATACCACTTAACTTGATAAAATAATTTTCATTCTAGGATCGAATCGTCCGTCATCCCATACAGGATGTCTGGTGAGAGATGAAGTAAAGGAGATGTTTAAAAATAACTTAACACTAACTTGACAATAACTTGTATTTTGTTTTTAAACTTCAAATAAGCAAAATTAGTCTCAACGAACAGGTAGTCTTTACAGTTCATGATTAAAATTGCAATTAAAATTCTCCACAACTGTCTCACTCATTTATGAGTCATCTTAGTAAGTTCACCTCGGAATTTGAGATACCCAGCTATAAACTCGTATAAATGTATTTTGACATCCTAAAAGTTTTCTCAAAACCTACATATGGTAGGGTGTACGCGACTATTAAAATCTAAGGTCAAAGGTCACAAAAATCTATTTTTTGCACTTTTTTTTTTTGCAAATAATTTGTTTCCTATGGGTTTTTTGCTATTTGTATTTATTATCAATAAGGTAGAGGACTAAATTCCCTACAACTTTTGTTTCAAAAATTGGTTTATACGTTGAATCGTTTTCGAGATAAAGGGCGGAGAGTGTGCGGTTAGAGCATCATTTAAGGTCAACCGGTAGTCCTGGTCAAACACACGCCATATAAAGTTTATTAGTTATTGATAAATACATAATTATTAATAATTTTCATTTCTTATTAACTATTACATTATATTTAATAGTTATTTTACTTACGTATCTATTTTTAATTAAGTATCAATTTATTTAATAACACTGTACCTGTCTGTGTAGTTATAGAATTGTTAAGCTGTAATTTTATGATATCAAAGAAAACTTGGGGACGTTTTTCTCCGTGTGCTTCCGATTATTTTGAGAAACCACTCTCTGCATGAAGGATTTTTTACCTAATGAGTCATGACATTTTATTTGGAGTTACATTTAATTCGAGAATTTCTGCTACTAAATCAGCACTTGCAATTTTTTTTCACCAGGTGGAATTCAAAAAATAAACTACCATTACTCAGTCAAATAATATACCATGAGACATCTGTGAAGCACTAACATGCAAGACGAACTTCCTTCTCCTTGGTGTCTAGCAAAGCCATCCTTCTTTTACGATCGTTAGTGAGCATCCCGCATCCCACATAAAAGAACTAAATAATATTTAACTGTAAGCATGTGGTGTCATCTGATGCCAATAATCAACACTACTTCTAACAGATTATTTTGCATGAGATAAATTAACTCTCACCACTGAATGGTGCTATTGTAGTCAGTTAGAGTCATGTAGTATCGTACCCATGTAGCCTCGTGTCTTGGAAGCTTCGTAGTCCTGTAGCCTCGTAATCACGTAACCTTGTGTTCTGAAAGTTTCGTAGTCTTGTAGCCTCGCGATCACGTAACCATGTAGACTTGCAATCGCATAGTCTCGTAGTCACATAGCCAATATGCCTTGGAGCCTCGTAGACTTGTAGCTACGTAACCAAGTAGCCTTGTAATCTTATAACATAATGCTGTTGGAGCAGTTGGAACAAAAGAGAAAATTCCGTCGAAGACAGATGCGGTAATTGGAGTCTTGTAGACTTGTAGCTACGTAACCAAGTAGCCTTGTAATGTTATAACATAATGCTGCTGGAGCAGTTGGACCCAAAGAGAAAATTCAGCCGAAGACAGATGCCTCAATTGGAGCCATGTAGACTTGTAGCTTCGTAGTCAAGTACTCATGTAGACTTGTAGTCCTGTATCCTCGCAGTCTCGTATACTTGTGTTCTAGAAGCTTTGTAGTTCTGTAGCCTCTCAGTCTCGTAAACTTGAAGACTCGTATTCACGTAGTCTCGTTACCTCATGGCTCGTAGTCGCGTAGTTATGATGTCTTGGAGCCTTGTATACTTGTATCTACGTAGCCAAGTAACCTCGTAGACTTGTAGCTACGTAAACAAGTAGTCTTGTAATCTTATAACAATGCTGCTGGAGTAGTTGGAGCTTTGTAGACTCGTAGGCAGTTGGAGGAGTCTTGTAGACTCGTAGAATTGAAGCTTTGTAGCCAAGTGGTCTTAGAGCCATGTAGTCTTTCAGTCATTTGGAGCCGAGTAGACTTGTATCCTTGTAGCTTCATAGACATGTAGTTTCGTAGCCATGCAACCTTTGAGCCATGCAGCCTTTGAGCCATGAAGTCTTGCAGCCATGTATAACTCGTAACCAACTAGATCCTTGTAGACACGTAGCCTTGTAGCCTCATAGTCTCTTAGACTCTTAGCGTTCTAGCCAAATATCATAGGAGCTGTTGAAGCAAAAGGCAGTTGGAGCCAATGACTGTTGGAGCCAATGACTTTTGGAGCCAAACAATGTTGGAGTCAATGACTGATGGAGCCAATGACTATTGGAGCCAATGAATATTGGAGCCAATGACTTATGGAACTAAAGACTGATGGATTCATAGACTGATTGAGACATTATATCGTAACTTAACATTGTCAATCGCATCCTAGCAAGATGAATGTACGTGAGAATGTACCTCCTTTTCGTTAAATGAGCTTTCGTTTTGTAGAATGTGCTTCCTTTTGATTGACGGTGCGTCCAAAATGTGCTTCCTTTTTGTTGATTATGCTTCCGAAATGTGCTGCCTTTTTGATTGTGCTTCCAAAATGTGCTGCCTTTTTGATGATGGTGCTTCCAAAATGTGCTGCCTTTTTGTTGATGGTGCTTCCAAAATGTGCTGCCTTTTTGTTGCTGGTGCTTCCAAAATGTGCTGCCTCTTTGTTGCTGGTGCTTCCTCTTTGTTGCTGGTGCTTCCAAAATGTGCTGCCTTTTTGATGATGATGCTTCCAAAATGTGCTGCCTTTTTGATGATGATACTTCCAAAATGTGCTGCCTTTTTGTTAATGGTGCTTCCAAATGTGCTGCCTGTTTTGATTGTGCTTCCAAAATGTGCTTCCAAAATGTGCTTCCTTTTTTGATTGTGCTTCCAAATATGCTGCCTTTTTGTTGCTGGTGCTTCCAAATGTGCTTCCTTTTTTGATTGTGTTTCCAATATGTGCTTCCTTTTTTGATTGTGTTTCCAATATGTGCTTCCTTTTTTGATTGTGCTTCCAAAATGTGCTGCCTTTTTGTTGCTGGTGCTTCCAAATATGCTGCCTTTTTTGATTGTGCTTCCAAATGTTTTGCCTGATGATGATGCTTCCAAAATTTGCTGCCTTTTTGTTGATGGTGCTTTCAAATATGCTGCCTTTTTTGATTGTGCTTCCTAAATGTGCTTTTTTTTTTTTTTAGATTGTGCTTCCAAATATGCTGCCTTTTTGTTAATGGTGCTTCCAAATGTGCTTTCTTTTTTGATTGTGTTTCCAATATGTGCTTCCTTTTTTGATTGTGCTTCCAAAATGTACTGCCTTTTTGTTGCTGGTGCTTCCAAATATGCTGCCTTTTTTTATTGTGTTTCCAAATGTGCTGCCTTTTTGTTGATGATGCTTCCAAATGTGCTGCCTTTTTTGTTGCTGGTGCTTCCAAATGTGCTGCCTTTTTTGTTGCTGGTGCTTCCAAATGTGCTGCCTTTTTGTTGATGGTGCTGCCTTTTTGATGGGATTCTTGGTCCTCTTGTAAGCGTAAAAACATGCTATGTTGGTTTAATTGAATATAATTAGCTGACATCGAAGAAGGTCGTGAGGTTCGGAAATAACTGGTCTATACGTCTGACATTGTTTATGACCCGGTCTCGCGGTCCGAAGATGCTTGGTCTATATGTATGTATGACTTTGTACATGAACGGATTAAAGGTTATTCTAAGTATCGAAAAACTAGACTTTCATGTTAGGCTTATCGGCAATATATTTAATTCGTCGAACATTGTCGTACATTGTCTTGAGTTTTATTTTTGAAGAGAGAATGATTTATAAACTCCATGAAATGTAATGGAAAACAGAATCTGAAATTTATTTAATATTTAGTTACACTTGTCACTGTTCAAGTATCGAACCGAGGACAGGGATCCATTGATTCAATATGTAAATTAATGAGTTATTTTTTCAGTGAATTTTGGAATTTTTCCCGAATTTCTAGCTAAATAATTACACAATTCCTATATGGTGCCCAAATTTCAAGATGGTGGACACCTAGGTAATGATAAATGATGACTGCACTCTATCGGGTTAGAATAAAACCAGCATGATGGTAATGTACTTTATAAGATGAGTACACACACAAGATGGTCTCCTCTTGCAGACGAAAAAAAGATGGTGACAATGTCCTCTAGCAGGTGGTAGGTAGCTCCTGATAGCATGTACTGAACATAAAATGTCGGATCCATGATGGATTACAAGGTCAAATTTCAAGGTCAAGGACAATGGTCAAGGTCAAAGTTATGAACAGAAAATTATACTAACATGTCATCAGCACACACTAGCAGACGTAAACTAGATGGTGGTCTCCAGCGGACGAAGACAACATAACAGTTGACGATATAATATACTTTGACTGAAGCGGTGGTAGGTCAGTCTGTAGGTGGCTTCTGTGGTGGAAGGATCTGTTTTTTATTTTTTGTTCTTACCGGTTTCGAACAAAGGATGGGAATCGATCTAATCAATCAGTATTCTAATAAATTAATTTTTTTGCTAATTTTGAACTTTTTTTTTCATTAAAATCGGGTAATAAATAAAGATTTTCATGATGGCGGTCGTAATGAAACATGCAACTTTAATAGGATCCAATTGGTGGTCGTAACGTAAAGTGTAACAATGACATCGAACTCAACCAAGTTGACGAGGCGTAAGGAAACATGCAACATTTATATAATCCAAGATGGCAACCGTAACATAAGTCCAACAGTGGTTTTTAAATAATATTTTATTAAATTTTTATTATTCAATTCGATTTTAATTAATTAATTTAATGATTTTTAAAAGTTTCACGAATTTCTAGCATTAAAATTACGGATTTTCAAGATGGCGGACATGATGTCATACTAGGTGACGATATATACCTATACTTTGACATAAGTGGTGGGGGTGTCAGTCTGCCAGCAGCCACCGTGAGGGAAGGATCGGACGCCATTTTTATTTTTTTTGCCCTCACCAGGTTCGATCCGAGGACTCCGAGCTCCATGTCGAAAAAGTATGTTTTTTTTAATGTTTTTATTAAAATTTTATTATTTTTTTTTTATAAATTTTTGAATTTTTTTCATTAAAATCGGATAATAAATAAAGATTTTCAAGATGACGGCCGTAACGGAAATTGCAATGATGACATCATAATCCAAGATGACATCATCCATGATGATGTCAGAGGCTTATCGGAGGCTGTAGACATGGATGCTTAAGCCTCAATATGGACATTTCTAGCCGCTGGGATTTTTAAGGACTAAGAACGGTAAATTTTCCCTTGAAACTGGGAATTTTTTCCTCAAAAAGAGAAAATTTTAATTTATCAAAATTTTTGAGATTTTTTTCCAAAAAAAAATTGAAATTTTTGTGAATTTTGAGGATTTTTGGGCAATTTTGAAGGTCAAGGTGACGTCAAAATCTAAGATGGCTGCCGTACACTCAGATCCTCACCCTGGACCCTGGTGCAGGGGCCCCATTTACATACTACTAGTGTTCCCATCAAAGAAAACTTTTTTTAACCATGAAGTCTTGAAGGAAAGTGAATAAAATAAATATCATTGCTACCTACCCCCAATTGAGGAAGGTCTGACAGACCCCATAAATACTAGTTTTCATAATGATGCAAATAATGAAACTGTGAAATGGAAGAGGAAGGTACAGAAAATGAGGATGCAGAAATATACAAGTCAAAGAGGTCTGTGAGGAAGCGGATACCGGTGAAGTCCTTTTAGTTGTCATCTCGTGAATTTTTAGTTGGAAGAACAATGTGAATCTAAGACAGCAGGAGAAGCATTGTCAAGCAAAGAGTCCATAATAGGTAAGGTGGCAATGGAAGGTGACAAAAAATATCAGAAGAAATGATACATGGGAAGTAGTCAGAAAACTAGCAGACAAGATTGTAATTTGATCAAGGTGGGTTTTCAAGCACAAGTACAACCACGTAGGAGAAATAAGAGCGCTATAAGGTAAAACTGGTCGCTCGAGGCTATAATCAGATCGCCGAACACTCAGGATTTTAATAGTATTGGCTGTAGAAATAGGCTGGAAAATTGAGCTTTATGATGTAACCTCAGCATATCTATACATCCCCTTACAAGATGAGGTCTACATGGAACAACCAGAGTTCTTCAGTGAAGAAGGGAAGAATTCTTCAGAGTTAGCATGTTTCTTAAGAAAGAGCCTTTATGGTCTACATTAAACAGGCAGAGACTGGAACATGTATGATGCAGTGGTGGATTTAGAGGGTGGCACAGGCGAATGTGCTACCCCCTCCTTCCCAGAAGGGTAAAATATGCACTGGATAATACAACTTTTGAAGTAATACTAAGTATCCCACCCAGAAGTCAATCTTGGGTCCACCCCTGTGTATGTGAACAAGTTGTTGAAGATATTTGGTCTCGGGATAGTTATTACTAATCATGTGTTTACCAATAATATACTAGTGGGAATTTTTGCATTAGGAACCTAATTCAGTTAAAACAAATCAAAGGTAAACTGAAGAAATCGTTGGGCATTAAGGACTTAGGTGAAGTTCCAAATTTGCTTATTTTACACATGTTGACGTCTAATTTGAACATGATATTGTAACATTGCAGAATTCCTGCCCCCTACTACCAATAATACTTGACAAAGAATGTTTTATGTTTATGTTTTTTTGAATGTTTCATAATTAATTTGTACTAATGTTTCTTTTATTATGCATAGGCATTTTTAAGTATTTTGTTTGTGTTGTAATAGTGATTGGTATTAATAATTTGGGTTTTGTTTTGTATAAAGCAGAAAGTAGTGTGTTTTATTATTATTTGTTTACTTAATTACTTCAAATAAATATGTATTTTAATTACGTTTTGTCGAAATTTTAAAGCATATTCTGTGTAGTGAGACTGTACCATTCAAAAACATTCTAGAAAGTTTCGAAAAAAGGGCAATACGCAGTCGCCAGCAAGTTTTTTTTTATGCCTCAAGTTAGTGTGTTGTTGGAAAAACCCAGCACGTGGACGCATGACTGCGCAGCAATAGACTGGAACTTTCGCTGGGTGCTGTCTCACCAGCCAATCAGAGCGAGCCTTGAGGTGGTGTGATGCATCTTCCAGACTTTTATTTTTTAAGTATTTTTCCCTATATGGTCAAATACTAGGTTCTGTAATGTAATTGGTCAGTTGCCCTACGGGGTTGCATCCCTTTGTTTTGGCTTTGTAAAGTTAAGGTAACTCGATTCCTGCCCAAGCTTCTGGAGTGAGCGGACCTCTCCCTCAGCTCAGAGAACCATGCCAAGGAGACCTAGCTTTCAAGATCGCTACGAGAGCGGAATCGCCACCGACTACAAGGGTCCGCTATTCACCGCGGAGCTGCACGCAACGAGTAGCATCCCAGCGGACCTAGGCGCGCGGCTTGCGGAAAATGCATCGCTGCGCAAGGCCCACCTCTGGCCCTACCTGGAGGACAGTTATAGGCCCATACAGCACAAAATGTTACAGATATGTTTCAGAAATATAACTTTTGAAACATTGTAACATGTTTGAAACATTTCGCAACCTACCTGAAACATCTCGGATATATTTCAGAAACGTCTAAATGTCCGCCCTGTGAAATATTTCAATGAAACCTCCCTGCAACATCAAATGGTAATGTTTCTGAAATGTTTCAATGAAACCTCCCTGCAACTTCAAATGGTAATGTTTCTGAAATGTTTCCACTAATGTCCCATCAATATTTCTGAAACATTTAACCGAAATATTTCCATAAATGTTCTGAAATACATATAAAATGTATCATGTGACCCAAAATACCTCTGGAAATTAGGATGACTGAGGGTATATTTATAATTTAAAAGAGTATTGCACTTTAACAGATACCATAATGTTACAGCTGCATTGGTCAGCTAGTTGCAGTGAAGTGCAGTGACTGTGTTCCAATTCATCACAGCATTCCCTCGTACACTTCCTCTTGATCACTTTTTGCATAATGCCCCTTGACCACACCCTTAGAAAGTGTTAATCGGTGGATTGATATGATCTTGTTCGTATCTTCTTGTTTTCGTCAAGTTTTGCTTGTCCATAGTAATGTGTCATTTTTTGATTATATAAAAAAATAGATATTGTAATATTATTTTGTTTGAAATTATTTTAAAGATGTGCTCTGGTAGGGCATAGAATGTAAATTTTTGTCATTTTTAATGTAATGATAATTGATTATATTACTTAATAATTTGGCTTGTACAATAATTAAAAATTTACTTATAATTTCTAATGTAAGATTAAAAAGGCCTGCCGACAAAATCCAACAATTCAGGTAAATTAATGAAACCATATTCTCCACCCTACTGATCTTAATTTATAATTTATATATATATATATATATATATATATATATATATATATATATTTATATATATATATATATATATATATATGAACCAAGTTAAAAAATAATTTAATTAATAAAGACATCAGATGTTTTCCCAGGTCATCGTACCAGACTTGCCTAACATTAATTTTACAAACTATTTTATTATTCTAAAAACAAATTATAGTTATAAAAGTAAAATTTAAATTTAAATAAGTCTTCAGTATGCTTGCAAAGTGAATGAAACTTACATGAATGTAATAGGTAGCCCAGCATTGGTGTCCATGGTTCCTGTCCATTGCATTTTATTTTAATGGGGAATATGAATGTGATATAGTGGCAGGCAGGCATGCATCTACATCAGTACATGGGGAAAAAGGGACAAGCTAATGCACAAAGGTTCCATTATTAAATACAATGACAATGTCATCTTGTAATGAATAAATTAAATTGAGGCTCCCCAAGCTATCTGGATGTGATCTCCTTATGCTCAGCACAGAAAGTATGCTAATATTTACTTAATCCATAACAACCAAACCCCACTTGCATAGGAGACATGATTACTGAGCATTTTAAAATATAATTTTCACAACCCAATGTGTTATGGCCACTTCAAGTTTGTTTTTGAGTATCATAAATGAGCACTTGTCCATCGATGTCTTTATATGTATTTGAACAATGTCTTGAGAATTTGGGTATGGTTTTCTATTGCATTCCAGATGTTGACATTCTCAAAAATCACGACACTGTTATTGTGTACGGTATCAGTGGTCTAGATAATCATGTGGTATTACATTAACTTAAAATACTTGATACACACAAGAAAAAAAATCGCATTCAACCTCAAACAAATGTTATAGAAATAAAAAAATAATATACCTATATACAATACACTAACATATTATTATAGAAAATTCCTACTTGTATGTTGCACAGGAAACCGGTATTAACATAATGAACAGCCATGAGACTTGACCTGTGCTCGTATTGTGATGTACTTTTCTCCTTATTTAATGCTATAGTAAGTATATATGGCTGGTGCTTGTTTTTTGGACATTTGCAAGAAAAAAATGTGCGCTTGAAAACCCTCAAAAGACATGTAACAATTTTATGTTATAATTATGTAATGTCTTTTTCTTCTTAAACACATATACTAATTTACAGAGGGTCTAAATATGAAACAATGCAGTCTTAATACAATTTCATCATATAGCTTTATAATCGACATATTGTTTTCCATTTCACACAAGCTCAACATAAATGAGACTGGACTAGAATCGGCTGTCCTCACTAAACAAAAAACTTGTCTGACCAGCCTAAATGAAGTGAGATGGTGGTGTAGTAGTGGAATATAAATGGGAATGAAACAAATGTGCAATGAGAAATACTCTTTAACATTGCAATGTCACTTTCCCTAATTGAAAGACTTATTGTATCAGACAAGAGCTCAAATTGATCCAGCTTCCCTAACATTGAGTGGCCAGTGACTTGCTGAAGATACAATAGTGGCAGTCCATAAAAAATCTGGTTTCCTTAATTTTTTCTATAGATAGCATGTTAATCTACCTAAAGTTCGTGGATTAAGCTAGGTTTTATATTTGTATTTTAATACTACCAAATTGACTAAATAGCCTAAGGATAAAACAACAAATACAATATGGCAATAGTATATAGGGTCTCTAAAATCCAAATTTTCAAAGTAAATACACAAAATAATATTAACACAACAGTACTTCCACACAAACTATATTCAAATGAGATCACAAATTTATTGTAAACAAATAATATAAATAATTTTGTAATATGCAGTACAAAATTTTAAAATAATATGAATGGCGAGTTATACTTTGTACAAAATAGAAGGTAGCTAGTTTGGCCTAACTCGTCAACAATGAAGTCATTAGAGATAGAGAAACTTATTCAAACAGACAATAGGGTTTTGGATTGTAACTTCTATGATCTATGTTATGAAACCAGCCAAGAATGCACCTGAAGTAAGTTAAGAACCATGTATAACCATAATCAGAAAGCCACACCAGGTCAAACCAGGTTCTTTCCATTTGAATACTTAACAATAGAGGCAAAAATGCAAAGGGGTATTTTCAATAACAAATAACAACATAGTCTGAGAAGTAGACTTTAATAAAAAAAAACTATATATATATATAAATAATATATACAATACATGAAACTTTTAACTGACTCTCTATGCAGATGTTTTTGGAGATTTTTGCTGGAAAAAAAAGAAGAAAAAACAATTATTTTTAACTTGTTTCAGGTCAATTATGACATGTATGTGAGATTTTTAAACATGTAGACACTAAGTTGTTACATTATTTATTTTTAAATTACCATGCAAACAGAAAAAAAAAGTTTCTGATGCCAATGATAAATTTTAAAACTAAAAGCATCTTAAAATGGACAAATTGGTATTGCAACCTATGCATTTTTTTTCAAACTTATTAAGCAGGAATACTTCTTCACTGGGAATTTCTTAACATGCTATTTACATTCCTAATAATCAATTTAATGGTGTCTGGTTAATGCAAAGAGGCCCATGACATTGTATAATAACACATTTTAAGCAAAGTTTTAAAAGAAAACTTAAATTTAAATCCTAATGATTTCCTAATAAGTGTCTGTGTGAACAGTGCCTGTGATGTTACATCATTACAATTCAGCCCATGTTTTTGTGCAATAATACTCTAAAATTTCTAGTAATTTTTTGAGCAGATTCTCAATATTATCCTTTGTAGTGCACATTTAATGTTTATTTTCATTATTTAAATTGCTACCACTACGTAACTATACACATGTAATCTAATAAATCATCATTTAATGTGTTTCCTTTATTGTCATATAATGGATGGAATTAGGTTTTGTCAAACTCTCCAAATCAAACATACTTGGTTACTACCATAATTTAGCATAAGAAAAACTAATTTAAATAGAAAAACCAATGATGCTTATGCTTAGTACAACACAACTCGAAGACTTGTACCTTCTCTGCAGTAAAGGACAAGATTTATTTCAATTATTTTGCGCTGCAATTCCAGCCCACCAATAAAATGAAGGCCAGATTGCAGAAATAACTTTGTTAAGCGAAATGGCAATTAATGAAACCGCTGTCTAATTATATGTGTAGGCCTAGTGCATTCACTTACAATAAATTACATTTATGACAAGCCAGATATAATAGCAGGCTTTATTAAATTTCCGTTAATAGTAATACGTAGGCCTACAACATACGATGTAAGTACTACAGAGTGCAGAACATAACATAATAAAAATAATTACTTAACCAGTAGAATTGTAAATTATTTCAAATAAAACACTTCAATATTTATATTAAAATAAACACAACATAATTAATGTATGTGTTGTGCACAGTAAATAAACATTAATTACACTTAACTACATATTATAGGTTATGAAATATATTTACTTAAGTATATTATAAAAGCCCGAAGGTGATAACTGAATAAAATAAATTGGTTTAATCAAATGCTATTAAAACCAAAATATTTAGGAACCTATAAGCCTATATTTGTGTGATTTTTAACTAAAGATAATAAATAACCCATACATTAAGCCCAGGCTACATTCGCAATAGCACGCAAACAGCACAGACGCACAGAAGTTCAACATACACTATTAGATATGAGCTGCCACATTGGCAAATAGCACGCGCACAGAAAAATAGCATAGGATCGACGCACAGAAAGTTCATTAACTTTTAACTTTTAGGTTATTTTCTATGCGCGACCCTGGTGGTAGCCAATCAGCAAACAGTTTAAGTACTACTCTAGTGGGCTTATAAAAGAACAATTGTCACGAAAGTATTGGTGCTGTTGACATGAGTAGTTTGTTATTGTTTTCAAACGCACGATAACGTAAAAATGGAAGGCACATTTGATAACTTTTTGATTGCTGTAATAGAAAGTAAAAATATTTTGTATGACAGGGGATCCGCAGGATACAAATTTGAAGAAGCTAAATTAAATGCTTGGAAGTCTGTGTATGAATGTGTTAAAGAAGCCGGATTTGAAATAAACAGTGTGATGTATTTTTGAATGCTCATTGTGTTTTGTATGTAAACATTGAAGTATTTAAAATATTTCTGGGTTTAACGAAAACCGTACCACAATAACAACACACAAATCTAAACAAACGTCACTTATGCCAACTTCAGTGACCAAAATTGTTAACGGAAGTCTTACATTTAAAACACTTTTTTGAATGCTTCCGGTATTCTTTTGTGTTGTGTTGTGCGTGAATGTAGCATCAAGCTCTGTGCTATCTCTGTGCGTGTGTGCTATCTGTGTGCTGTTTGCGTGCTATTGCGAATGTAGCCCGGCCTTTAGCATTCGTGTTCTACAGTCAACGACCATATATAGCTACAGTAAGTAGAAAACTCATTAGATGCTTTCGCAATTTTATTAAATCGCGAATATCCTGTTAATGCATCACATAAATTAAAAAATCAGACTGAAAACAGCGCACATATAAATATGGCACGGGAATGTTAAGCATACCGACAAAAAAAGACATTCCTTAACCTACAGCTTTACACATTTCGAAGACGCATAAAAGAATGTTTCTATACCGGTACTTGCTTAAGTGCGAAAGTAAAAACAAAAAAAAAGTAAACTAACATGAAATAAATAATGTTAAAACTTACAATTTATTCACCACATATAAAAATCCAAGTACCAAAATACTGCGCCAAAACAAGAAATAATACACAAAGACAAAGATTTCTAAACTTCAGTGCCAACAAGCATGATGGGAAGTTTCAATATAATGTCTCAGATACATTTCAGAATCAACCACAATGTAATATTGCCAAACGAATCTTGCTGAAATGTATCTGAAACTTCATTTATAGACATGAGTACTATGTGTCCAATGAAATGTTTATGAAATATTCCAGAAACATGACAGATGAAATGTAATCTATTCGAAACATAGTAATGTTACTGCAATATCACAGACATGTTACTGAAACATTGTGTGCTGTATGGGGGGCCATAGTCTACGTGAGGTCTTCACAAGAGATGATCGACCTAGAAATTTTCGCGCACCAAATGCAGCCCCCGCTGCAAATCGAGGAGCAGGCGGTCCGCACGTGTTCGTGTCCCGCCAAGTATGTCTCGTGGGCCACCTAACAGATGGTGCTGTCGGACAAGATGGACACTGCGCACCTTGCACCATGGAATGCCCTAACAACAACAACAACACCACCACAGAGAAAGGAAGTCTAGACACAGTCCTCGCCAGCTCAGCCTGCCCCAGAGCTGGGTAACAGCAGCTGGCAGAGCGGCGCTAGCACAAAGGGAGCCAGACCCCGCCCCAACAAAGTGCTTGCAAACAGGCACCCAAGTAGCTGTTCTAACAGCTGAGAAGAGCTCAACTGCAGCTCTTCTCGTAGCACCAGAGTACTCTCCACTGCTGCCGCCGCCAGTGGCATCTGCAGCAACACAGACCGCCCCCAAGGCGGCCACAGCTGTGGGGACCACGGCGCGGCAGCCCACGAACGATCAGCCCCGACGGCGCCCGCAAGATCGCCGTGCGCCCTGGCACTTTGTCGTCCTCAGGGGTGGCAGAGGGGCCGGGATGCCTACAGAAGAGAAAGACGCGGCCTTGGGCACTGCCGGCCACACGCCGACAAGGTGCTGGCGCGTATGCAGCCGGACCACAGGGCATCTCACCGGCCTCTACAGAGTGGCCTTCGCCACTGTACAGGAGGCCACTCGCCTGCTGGAGGCCGGCATCACAATCAGAGGCTGCGCATTCCATGCCGCAGCTCCCCAGGGCCTGGGGCAGCAACAAGCTGCAGCCAATTCCTCGCGGCACAGTGCTGCAGTTGGCAGAAATGCTAACTGCGGTGCTGAGCCGTCACAGGTACACAGCGAGCCAGCCGTGGGTAGAGGGGACTCGTCCCCTCCGCCGGCCTAGCCCTTTCTCCCGTTAAAGGGAGAGGGTCAGCGGCCCACGGTCTTAGGAACCTCGCCTTAAAGACAACACGTATAAAATACAGTAAATTAGTCCAGCCATTGCCCACAAGCAAAAATTTAAATCAACACAACAACAAATAATAATAAAATCAAGACAACCTGAGAACCCCTTTAAACTTAAACTTAAAGGGAGGGCTGGACAACACCACGAAATTAAATTTAAATATTTTAGGCTATTTGCATTCACCACTGCTTCGCAGCATATTTTTTAGAAAACAATAAAAACATCACAACAAAAATTTTTATAGGTCAAACCAGGAGGTTATGGGTCGCAGCAAGCGACCTGGGACTCCTACAGGGGCCTCGGGGTTCGATGCCAAGTCGCGGCACTCGGGCCCCTAGGCCCACACTGGCGATGATGAAATCCCTGTCAGTCGGACGAGAGTCTGCTTGGGATTGCTTCATTAAGCAAATTTCTGAGCCTTAAGGTAACTGTGTAGTGCGAGTTAGTTGTCGCTCGATCGTCGCAACGTCCAGCCTCATCGTCGGCAGCTCGCTAAAAAAAAGCAGTTAAAATATGTAATTTAAAAAAAGAACATGAAAATCTTTAAATATAAACAAAACTTTAAAAGTGTTTAAAATGTATTTGTTATTGTTCTGGATTGTATTGTCGGGCCAACCTGGAATGTAACAATATCAACTGATCAAGTGAATTATGACAGAAAGGTTCTTTGAGTCTTCAGAATGGAGAATGCTAAGGAAGGTAAGGTCTTTTGGATATCAAAATCCAGCTAGAAAATGAAGAAAGGATACCCTTTGATGAGCTGACATACAGAAGAGAAATAGGGGCCTTCTGTACATTAAGTTTGGGACATGTCCTGATAGGCTACATCATTTCAGTGTAAAAGCAGAGCCAAATGTGTAGTAACCTTACCAAGGAGAATTGGGGTGGGGGGGATGTGAATCACATATTAAGGTATATAAAGTTAACTGAACACCGAAGTTAGCGTATGAGAAAAGGGGAGATCGAGTTCAAGTGTATATAAGTAGATGCGGATCAAGCAAATTACAGCAGTGATCGCAAATCAGTTAAGGTTTTTGTCTTTTTGCTGGCCGGGAGCCTAATCATTTGGGAGAGCAAGAAACAGAGGATGGTTGCTTGCTCAACAGTTGAGGCAGAATATGTATCCATGTCGGAGTCTGTCAAAGAAGTACTGTAGCGGCAAAGGTTTTTGCGAAAGATAAGACAAGAGCAATTATTGCAATGTCCATGTGTAATAAATGCAGACAATCAGGATGCTATCAGCCTGATGCAAAACAAGTTAACTTCAGAGGAGAGTGTTGTATCCGTTGCGGGGCGCATCGATGCAGGTTAGAGAGAAATAACACCCAGACCACCTTGCTTGTTATTCCGAGCACATGCTCCCTCGCTCCAGTCGGCCATGACACTGACCACTCAAGTCAGGGCTACAACATCTCTCTCTCTCTCTCTCTCTTTATTGTTTAACTAATCTTGGCTTGAGCGCTACCATTACAAACATAAATCAAACATGAATACACATTACCAATCCGGTTATAGTTTTCTACATTCACTAATGTTTTTCAACTTCTGATACTTAGTTTTATACATAACTTAACGTAAGAAATATGGGTTTCTCTTAGAGTGCTGAAGTGCTGGTGTACAAATTTTACTATTTACAATAATCTTTCATCCAAGCAGGTTGCACCCTTTTCCTGTCTGAATGGCGTACTCCTCCTGGGACCTTTCTTTCCGTCTGAAGTTGATCAGGACCATTTTTAATGGCATTGTCCCACCCATGCCATTCTAATTCACTTTATGATGACTGCTGGCAAATGTTCCCTACCTATCTGCAATTGTTCCCTGCCTATCTTCCTCCCTCTTCCCTTAAAAGCTGGGGCATGCATCAAGTGTTGACGATTGCATCTGTACATGCTACCCCCTACCTTAACTAGATATGATCTGGGCACAGCCAGATCCTGAGGCGTGCCTGACACTGTCCCATACACCTGCAGAAGGAATCCAAACACAATCCCCTTTTGCCAAAGGAGCCAATTCCCTTACCCTATGATGTCTGTTGTACCACTGGGCCTGATAGTCATTTTGATTTTCTAATTTCAATTTGACCTCCTTCTGAATGTTTTTCTGGGAAAAATTCAAGGTAGGTATAGTCGTCCGAACTTTCCTACCTAACATCATCTCTAGAGGAGATAATCCGCAGTCAAGAGGTGTGCTGCGGTAAGCTAGAAGAGCCTCATAAACATCGTCACATATTTTTAAACGTCTTTTAGCTGTTATGACAGCAGCTTCGACACAGCCATTGGACTGGCTAAAATATGGACTACTTTGTTTATGCACAAACCCATAATCTCTCGGAAACGGGGAAAATGAGCCCTTGAACTGCGGTCCATTATCTGTCCTTACGACTTCTGGGTTTACGAATCGTGCAAATACTGATTTGCATTTGGTAACTATTACTACTTCAGTTAAACTAGTTAGTTCAATTAGTTCAAAGTATTTTGAATAATAATCAGAAATTACCACAAACCATTTGCCTTGGCACTTCATCAAATCGACTCCAACCTTCTGCCATGGATAATCTGGAACATTTTCTCTCATAAAGGGTTCTTTAGCATAACTTCTATGTTCAGTGCATATGGGACAAACTTCAACCAAAGCCTCGAGCTGGGTGCTAATTCCCAGCTACCAGACTGCTTCTCGTGCACGAGCCTTACACTTTGTGCTCCCTAAATGCCTTTTATATGAAGTTGTTTCAAAACATACTGCTGCAATGGTGCTGGAACTATTAATCTAGAACCTTTTAGGAGAAACCCTTTACAGACACTTATGTCAGACCTATGTTGGTAATAAGGAAGTAATTCTGCTGGTACTTGGCGTTTGGGTGGAAACTGTGTAGTAGAGTAATCCCTCAACGTTTGGCATATTGGGTCAGTGTGCTGGTGCTCTTTTAAGTGATCCAGAATGTAAGGTGCTACACATACATTTGCTACAACCATGTTCACATGTGCTGCTATCTCTGCAGACAATTCCTCCCCAGGCACATCTGTTCCCTTAACTGGATTCCGTGACAAACAGTCAGCTACCACCAATTGTTTACCTGGTATGTACGACACCATGTAATTGAACTTCATTAACCGTATCCTAAATCTCTGTAATCTGGGTGTTAATTGATCTACCTATGTTTTTAGACGTTAATATCTGAACCAATGGCTTGTGATCAGTCTCTAGTGTAACCTTGAGTCCTAGGATGTATTCCTGGAATTTATCGCAGGCCCAAGTCAGCACCAATGTCTCCTTTTCTATTTGCGCATACCTACTTTCAGTTTTAGACAACACTCTAGAACCGTAACACACGACTACCCGTGACCCATCATCACTTTCTTGAAATAATGCACACCCCAAGCCATATGAAGAACTGTCTGCACTGACAATCATTTTCTTGCGCATGTCAAAGTGGGCTAAACACGGTGCTGCCTGCAAAAGTTGTTTTACATTCTGGAAGGCTAACTGTTGCTCATGGCCCCAAATGAAAGGTTGGTTTTATTTCAACAATGCGTTCAAAGGTTCTAACAACTTACTCTTGTTAGGTATGAAATTACAAACATAATTTAACATGCCTAGAAAACGCAACAGTTCCGTTTTATCTGAGGGCACTGAGAAATAGCAAATTGCTGTTACTCTACTTTGATCAACTGTGATACCCTCCGCAGAAATTACATGGCCTAGAAAGGTAATTTTTTCCACCCCAAATATACTCTTGGACATATTGATTGTTATACCTTCATCACTATACTTTTGTAACACTTGACGAAGTGTTTTGTCATTGTTCCACTGTTTTCCCAAAAACAAGGACGTTATAAACGTGATAAAGGACATTGGGTATTCCTTCTAGTACCCTGGCAATTTTACAACTGAAAACTTCAGGGGCTGCATTCAGTCCAAATGGCAGTCGCTTGTACATGAATCGCCCAAATGGTGTAAGAAATGTAGTTAAAGGCTGGCTGTTTTTACTAAGGGGTACCTGGTAAAACCCAGAATTTGCATCAATTTTTCTGAACACGTTTGCTCCATGAAGTTGCGACAAAGTGTATTGAACCTTGTGAATTGTAAATACTGAACGCTCTACATACTGGTTCAATTCTGTGAAGTCGCAACAGATCCAGACACCCTTTCCTTTAGCCACTACCACCAATGGGGCACAGAACTGGGTTGGAAAATCGACGGGAGTGATGACCCCAAGCTTAACCATCTTGTCCAATTCTTGTTTCACTTTTCCTAGCATTGGTAGTGGGACTATCCTAGGTGTTGTCAGTGCCTAAGGCTTAGAACCCAGTACAAGATGGATTTCCATTTCATTGTCAATTTTACCAAAACCCTTACATACAGTAGGAAACTCCCTCTCAACATTCACATTATTTACAACTTGAACAACCTTTAGCACTTGCAGTGCATCTTTGCCCAACAACGGGTTACTCAGGTTGTTGAAAAAATACACATTCACTTTCGTCTCCTGAGTCTTGTAGCAGAATGTCAGCTGTTGGAAACCTACTACCTCTAATGCACGACCATCTGGACCACCTATTTTGCTGGCACATTTTTGCAGAACAACATTTGCAGATCTCAAAAATTCTGTAGGTAGACACCTAATGTCTGCCCCTGTATCTATTACAAAGTAAATTGACCTACCTGTCTCCCTAACCGCAATTTTTACTTGAAATGGATTTTGTTGGGACGATGTACCCCTGGGAGTGTCTCCCAAATGTGCCACGACATAGTCAAAGTTGGGGTCTTGTGTGTCTGGAACTTCACTGATATGCTGGACTTTCTTACTAGCTCTACACGCCTTAACAAAGTGGCCCCGGCGACCACACGAATAACACCGAATATTCTGTGCAGGACACATACCTCTGCAGTTGGCCCGACCACACTTATCACGTGTGCTGACAATTTCAGTGGTTGAAAATACCTTGTAGCTCTGGTGGTTGTTCCCTCGTGTCCCAGAACGAAATGTTCCACGTTGCTGGCAGCTTCCTCCCTGGTTCCCCTGCTGGATGAAGTTGATGTCCTCAAGGCGAGTCTCGCGCAACTAAAGCGATTGTGATGACTGCAACTCCGACTGACGACACATATTGGCAGCTTCTTGCAATGTCAGAGTACTCATGAGTTGCATTTTTTTTCACTTAATACCACATCTCGCATGCCCACAACGATTCTGTCGAAAACCAAATCCTGTTTTAGCTGCCCATAGTCACAAGCTTCGGCGAGGTTATGTAACACCGTGATAAACTGTTCTGCAGGTTCCCCGGGTTGTTTAACACGTGAATTGAACTTAAAATGCTGAAATATGATGTTGACCCGGGGCTTAAAATGTCTGTCAAAAGCTTTCACCAGCTCGTAATATGTCCACCCGGCGGGAGGTTTGTCAAAAGTCACCATGACGTCATCCGACTTCTCACCCAACAAATACAATAACAAGTCAATTTTTTCGGTCTCGTTGCAGCCGTATTGTCCGCTCAAACTAAGATACCTATCAAAACGCACCTTCCACCGAAACCAAGCATTCGGGTCGGTAAAATATAGCGGCCCCGGCGGTTTAATCTGATGGTGCACGCGTGGCCTGCCTTCTCCGTCGCTGGCAGCCTGGGTTAGCGCTGTAGCCATGTTGATTACACACTTCCGAGATGCAACTAGCTACTCATTCGTAGCGCAGATCTAGGCCTACAAATAAATGTTTAGGTTGTTATTTTATCGCTGCCACCATGTTGTATCCGTTACAGGGCGCATTGATGCAGGTTAGAGAGAAATAACACTCAGACCACCTTGCTTGTTATTCCGAGCGACATGCTCCCTCTCTCCAGTCGGCCATGACACTGACCACTCGAGTCAGGGCTACAACAAGGAGCAAACATGATGTTAGATAACATTTTGTGCGCGAGTGTGTTGAAAACCGCCAAATTGTGTTAATAACCTTGCAGACATCCTAACCAAAACACGTTCTGGTTCTAAGATAACGGAATTTGTACAGACGTTAGTTCTTAAATATGTAGAAAATGTATGTAACAAGGGGAAATGTTGGTCAAACGTTTTCTGTTGAACATTACTAAAAACTTAAGGGGTGAACATTTTTGTCTATGGTAGTATGTTTTTAATGGAGGCTATGAAAGTAGGTCTGTAAACAAATGTAAATGTTAACCTTGCTGTAGTTGTTTGTGTGTGCGAGATGAAGGCACGCTGCAATAGAGGAGCAATTAAAACATTAGGACGGAATCCTTTCTTATTATGCATTAAATACAATTCTTAACAATACACCCTTAATAAACAGTATGCAACTCACTTATGTACTAAAATAAATTCCTTTACTGGCTTCTCTTAATTGTGGGTAAAAATTTATCCAAGCAAAAACACACACAAGCTTAATCCAAGATAAGTTTTCAAAAAGGCTTTCAAATATCTCCTCTTGCATAGTGACTGCAACTTGCTACTAACACAGCACAATATGTAAAGAAACCATTGGGAAAAATTAATAATTATTGTGAAACACTTTGATTCTGAACATTGTGTTGACAACTCTCATATGGTCTAGGAATTGACACTGAGTTTAGTGGTTTCTATTCATGCATAAAGTTTCTGCCATGGATCTAGAAGTACGTAAGAAAAATTATCATTTTAGACCTTGTAACCAAAGTAGCTGAATAAATATTTTGGGCCACATCACAGGGGTCAACCATCTGCAACTAGTAACACAAAATGTGATGTAAGTAAACCACTTTGGAGAAATAATTTTGTTAAAAATAATGGATATAAATACTAATAAGTTGACAACTTGCATATGGTCGAATGATTGACACTGTGTTTATGGTCTTTATATCGTGCATAGAATGTCTGCCATGGATCTAGGAGTAAGCAGTAGTCTAAGAAAAATGATCATACCTGCCAAGATTATGTAGCCACAGGGGCTGCAAAAATATTTTGGCCCTCATCAACAAATGAACCAACCAAACTTTATCTTAGGGATGTATGACAGCGAAAATTGCTTGGTATTGAGACTCGACTCTCTTGCCATACAAGCTAGAAATTGTACAATGCTCTATTCCTTTGTAGCCCAGAAGTACTATGAGCTTGATGTTAATCGTTTGTAAAAATTAGATTTTTGCTCAGTGTGCTCCTGGAAGATTTTGCTAGCAGCTCAAGGAAAGATATGACCTTCGTCAATATTGTGCTGATGCAATCAGCGAACGGCTTAGAATAAATAACTAAAAAGTAACTCTCTAAATTACAGTCTTAAACTAAATAAATATATGAAGTTCCTTGCTGGGTTTGAATGCAACCAATTAAGCTTATGATTTCTATTATTCGGATGAAAGTATTTTTGTACATTTTTTTGCCCTAATGCCCGGTTGCAGAAAAATGCAAACGGTCATGTTTGAAACTTTCAGATTACATTCATAAAATATGTTTGCAATTTAGGTCCTGAATACAGGTAAAAATTTAAGTGATTTCTATTTTAGCTTTTTACAGTTTCAAAAAAGACACTATAAGCTTAGTTGTTCAGCTGGAGAGTTTCGTAGCCTTGTGGTGAGTGATGAAATATATGTATTGGGTTCTCTTGATGAATTCTTACATGATCCCACATGTTAAATGGTTAAGATCTTAATTAAAACTACACCATATGGAAGATGGAAGTGAGTGTCATTGTAATATTTTTTACACACAACATATCCTGGTGTAGGGCACAAGAGACTAATATTTGTTTTGTCATTCCTCTTCATATATTTTATTACCTCCATAGATTATTGTAGTGATTGCTATGAACTTCTTGTTAGTAATGCTCCCTGTTATGTTTGAATTGGAAGATGTATAAACCCAGAATTTCTGATATCCATATTATGTGTTCTAAAAGGTTTGGAGTTTTCACAAGCGGCAAGTGAACAAAGGCTGGCTGAGGTGCAAGAGAGAGAAGACAAGTGAATGTCGGTAGGCTGAAATGCAGGGAAATTAAAAATAACAACTTGAACAGTCCAACATGATTACTAGGGAATTAAGCAATTAGATTCATGTCTTAAAACAGGAAATTGTAATGAATTTTATTGAAACTGTTTCACCTCAATTAAACAATTAGCATACAGAGATGATAACCATTTTCTAGCAAAGGGAAACTAATATGCCAATTGAAACAGAACAATGTAATCAGACCATCAAACATTATTGGATGAGGTTAGTCAGCAGTAGCAGTGACAAAGCAACCATGACACCTGTAGCTGATTTGCAGACATGAGCTGAGTGCAACTGTAAGCTCGCTTTGGTCTTGCCAAATTTTTTCCGATACTTGTAATCCTTTCTCTAAGTAGACTGTGCCAGCTAGCAGTAGCATACCTTCAGCACTATTTTTTTCCTGCACCACCACCATCTAGATTACTAATGGAAGAATTACCATAATTCTGGGGAAGACAGAGTGAAAATCCTGTTTCGTTCATTTTAAAGCTTCAGCATTATTTCAGTTTGTTCAAGGTACCGCACAGCAATATGCTAGTATATTAAGGTCTATTAAAAGGTAAAAGCACATCACTGATGGGAGATTGAACGAACTTAATGCAATTTGCGGATTTCTCGAATTTGGAAGTAGGTACATGCTCAGCTTCAAGGCGAAAAGTTTAATCCAACCCACTTTCAAGCCCTCGAGTCCCACTAAACTTCATTATATGAGAGGACTAGCCACTTAATTCCACCTATGATGGATAAGTTCGTTTCCATGTCGTTACATGATCTTCCCCATCGATACCAGCTTCACTGGGCCGGTAGCTCTATTAATTCAATACATGCCTTTCGAGACAAAGTCCTGAGCTTTGCATAGCTCGGCACCGCAAATCGAGGAAATGCCAGTCCAGAAAGAGTAAATGTCAGCCCAGGACACTGGAAGGGCGGTACTAAGCTTGATACACATTGAGTTGCCGTACTGCAGCTACACTCGGACAAAGAATATGATGTAACGTTTATAATGTAATGCAGGTACTGCATACAAGTGCTTCTTATTGAATTGTGTTAAAAAAAACGGAATGGAATTTCTTAGCTATTTTATAGTGATGATTAATATTAACTGTGGCGAAGAAAAAAAATTTGTATCATATAAGATAGTGTTTACTTTGAATTAATACTTCGCTGAACACCAGAAGGTCGGAGACAGTGAAGAAATCATGGTTTGGAAATGTAGAGACTCGTTTGTGGACAAGGTATGCAGGATGTCCATAAACTGTCTTGACAACTTCACAATTTAATTATTTGGGAACTAGACCAGATATTTCTGAAAGGTTTGCAGCATACGACATGTACACGAATAAAGTTTTTTACCCATATTAATACACGTCAATGTGTGCACCCCTAGTGGCTCGAAGAACGTCCAGTCGGTATTCTAATTTATGCCATGTACGCTCCAGGATATCCACGGTAACATTTTGAAATGCATTGCGGATGCGTGTCTTTAAGTCCTGTACGTCTGTTACCTTTGTTCGGTACACCATGTCCTTTACAAAACCCCATAAGAAAAAGTCTAGTGGTGTTATGTCAGGTGATCGTGGATGCCACCGAATCAGACCATCGCGTCCAATCCATCTATCCGGAAATCTCTCGTTCAGAAACTGACGAACAATCAGAGACCAGTGAAGTGGTGCACCATCCTGTTGGAAGATAATGTCAGGTTGCAGGTGTTCCAACTGTGGCACTGCAAGCTCTTGTAACATGTCCAAGTACACACCACTGTTGATGGTCGACTCAATGAAAATGAATGGACCAATGCTGCAATTGTGCATAAGCCCGCACCACACATTCATTTTGGGACTGTCTCGTTCCATTTCATGTGTCACATGAGGGCGCTCAGATCCCCAGATACGAATGTTATGTCGATTCAGTTTGCCTGATACGTGGAATGTTGCCTCATCGGAGAAACAAATCGTCTTTAGAAAATCATTGTTGGCATCAATCTTAGCTAGCATTTCCACTGCAAACTGTTCCCGCTGGGGGTTGTCTGTCGGCTTTAGTGCGTGCAGCAACTCAACCTTGTAGGCATACAGTCGTAACCTTGAATGCAACACTTTGTGCACTGTTGATCGTGGCATTTGCAACTGTGTGGACGCCGTACGCACTGACTTTGACGGACTCCTTGAATGGTTTCCATAAATGAATTATGCCAATCCCTAATGCTTTGTCGAGACGGTGGTTTCCTTCCATACCGGGTCCGAAAGTTCCTTTGGACTTGAGTATCGGACTTCGTCTCGATGATCCAGGCTACACTCTGAGCCTTCTCCTGCGGCGTCCACATGTCTTAGCCAATCATTGTCCCTGAAACATTAGAAAAAAACTTTATAAGTGTACATGTCATATGGTGCAAACCGTTCGTTTTTATCTAGTCTAGTGCCCAAGTTATTAATTGTTAAAGTTGTCAAGATAATTTATGGACATCCCGTATATGTAACAAGTTAGAGTAAAACACAAGGTGCCACACTATTTTAGGTAGATGCCTGTCTACTGTCTGTCTGATATCCATCTAGGAAGAGCAGATCCACTGTATAGTTTTCAATTCTGTAGGATTTATTTTGGAAAGGAAAACGAACTGATAAAATATTAATTATTAGTCCTACTTCAGCAAATATTCCTTACTATAATCTGAAGAGTAAATTTTTTTTCTATGTAGGCAAAAAATTCAAAAGCATAATATGAAGGCCGATTTAAATTTTATGTTATTATATGATTCAGAAACATGTGTCAGAATGTGGTGTGTCACCTCGCTGGTAGGTATTTGAAAGAAGAAAAAAAAAATGAAATAAATTATTTAATAATATTTTAAGTGAGAACTGTTCATATTGTCACGGTCTGAAAATATCATTACTTTTTTTTTCTTAAATTTAGTTTACTTTTGTTAACGTGTTGGTGTACGTGCGCGTTTCCAGGCTCGGCCGGTTGATTTCGACACGCGGGTATGGGAATATAGGTTACTGCGATAGAAGTTTGCAAGCGCCGCGGGCTTTTGCGAGGCTGCGTGGGTTGCTGATTCTCGTGGGTCGCTGGCCAGGGCCTGCTGAGAGGTTGCAACACGCCGTTCCAGAAAAACCCGCTGCGCTACGCTTGTCTCTTGTTTGTCGTTCTGTGTGTTCTGCAACGCGAGGCCTTTGTGTACGCGTTTCGAGGACTCTGTCCTGATTAGTGATGCCATCTTGCGTCCGAGTTTGGAAACGTAGACGGAAAATTAACAATCGAGCAGCGCAAGAGGGAGAGGGGGAAACTCGCTCGCGCCTGCGCAGAAGGAATAGCTGACTTCATTTGTTTTCCAATTTTTCCTTGTGGGAAGGGAGGGGACCGCGAGTTGCCCTGTGGATAAGTTTCCCCGGTGTTCGTGTTTTTTTTTTCGGCTTGGCCCAGTTTTGTAGTTAAAACCTCCTTCCAGGGAGGGGCCGAGGCTTTTTGCCTGGGGACCTCTCTGGGAGCCGGGTCCACGTCGGTTTGAAACAACTTTGCTTCGCCTCAAGTCAGTAGGGTAAGTGGTTGGCCATGGCTCGTTCGCAACGATCATTTCTTGGACGATCTTCGTCTTAATCTTTTAAGTAATAATGTAGTATTGTTCCACCTCTATTATTTATTATTTGATTTTGGGAAAAATCGACGTCTGGTTATAAGCATGTAGGTAGTGGTTACTGGGAAGTATACTATTCTTCCGCGGAGCTGCGATGACGAGAGAACCGCCATGTTGTAGTGATAATTGTTTGCCGGCGGACGTCACTTTAATATGTATTTAAGGTATTTATTTATTCGTGAATCTAAGTGATAAATTATTATTTATGAATTCTTCTGTTAACCTTTTTTTTTGTTTTATTTCTCAGAGTTTGTTTATTGTCCTTCTCATATTTGGATTAGTAAATAAAACCTGTGCTTGAATGAACTAATCACGTTTCTTTTCAGTACATAAATAATACCCTACACTTCCTGTATAGGGAGAAGACTTGATCTCGAGTACCATGCTTATCAACAGCTACCACCCCCCAAATGTTATAGGTTATTTATTGTTATGTGTATAGGTGTACGCGGGACGTCTGACGGAGTCACGTCACAATATGTTCTTTATTTTAACATTATACTCCTTCCAATTCAAGGATACATATCGGGTAGCATTATTAACAACAATAATAATTCATGGAAGAAGGCCTAGTAAGCTATATGAAGAGGAATGACACACAAATATTTTTCGCTGGTGTCCCACACTGGCGACAGCTGTTTGACATATGGGAGTTCTAAAATCCCAAAATTTCTTTAGGGTGGACTCAAGAGAAGTGGTATGCAACAATGCCTCAGATTGGCCACCTAGCTGACTGGTTGGAAGATCAATAAAAACTAGTTTCAACAGAGATCGGCAAAAATCCCTTAAACTAACCTTACATCCTGCAAGGGCTCGAGAGAACACTTCTACGCTTAATATCCCCTCGACACTAACAGACGTGTCAAAAATGTCAAATCAGGGTCTACTAATGGCAGAGGGCCTAACCTATTGGTAATGTCAGAAGTCACATGTGTCAGGGAGAAGAGATTAGTGATTTTTGGTTAGAAATAGGAAATGTATGATCTCTGCTAATCTAGTGTCGTGGACTTGATTTTTAGTTGTCACTACCCCACGACTCTTAACTTGTCTTTGGGAGAGCCCGGACAGCGGACACTCTATCAGTAGGTAGGTACTACTGCAGACATTTCTGAGTTAACAATTCTGAAATGAGAATCCCTTGGATTGCACTATCTAAGAATGCTCGATATTTGTTTAAGTTGCCCTCAAAAGTTGTAATCATCATCACTACAGTGGGTAGAAGGATTATGACACTAGCAGGTGTGTGTACAAGAATGAATAAGATGACAATGCACTGATGATGAAACTTAACTTATCAAAATCTACAAAATGCTTAAATTTCTGTTATGCTGAAAATAAAATCAATTCACATACAATTTTAGTTAACATTACTGAATACAATTTTTCCACCGTAATAAATGTTTGTCATTAAATATAATGATTACACATAATTTTTAAATACGTACTTTGTAGTGGCATTATGTACTGGTTTACTTTAATAAATTATAATTTTTATACCCAAAATATTGACCAGAGTGAGCTACTAACTATTAAAATTATGTGTCATATATAGCAAACTATGCCTTTATGGGTGGCTTGAATATTAAATAGGTAGGCCTACTTTATTAAAGTTGCCTATTTACTTGTAGAGAGAATTTACCAATCAAAGAGAATATAATTTAAATTGCATTAACTATATATAAACTCTAAAATATGAAATTATTATATAGACATTTGATTAGATTTAATTTTTTATCTTCGTATTTCCTGATATTTATATTTCAAAAGTATATTAATTTGCTTAATTTAAAGTTTGGTGTGTCTGAAATGTTTGTGGTATATTTTAATATTACCGATGTGTTACCTTGAGAAATTAGATTTTCATTATTTTTAAACTGATATTAGGATGTGTTTGAACTTATTCAGTATCTAGCTAATGCAGTGTTAAACTCGTTTAACCGTTTCAGAACTAAAAGTTAATTTAATTCGTACTAATTAAGCTTACGTTTTCTTAAGTTATTTAATTATAGTAATGGGAATATGTAAGTATTATAGGTATTTCACATTTTTAAAATAATCTTGAATCGATATAGCTAGTGGAAGAAGTTCCAATTTCAGCCAAGAGATAGCGCAGCAATTCCAAACCACAGCCGGCAGACGGAATTCCAGTCACGCCCGGCGAGAGACTTTAATGAAGCAATAGAAGCGCGTCTGGATTACAAACGAGGGTTTTGACAGTGATTGTGTTAATAACAAATAACACTGCAACTGCTACGCTCAGCTCACTTTCGGAATTAAAAACCAATTCTGTTCGTCAAACAGACTGGATTATTTTTTCACGGACACGTCGCTGTGACGTGATTGAGATTGTATGAACCGAACCCTTCTCTCCTACCGCCCACCCACTTCATTTTTACTTATTCCTTCATGTCTGTCTGCGAGGTCAATGATCCGGACAGCATTTCAGCGAGTATTTTTTTTTTGTTTGTTTTAATGGCTGATCGATTTCAGCTGAGCGCCGGAGAGTTGGGGTTACGAGAACAAGGAAACTGAACAATCATCGAGCTACGAAGAATAACTTTTCATGTCATCTTGAGGCAGCCTGGACGAGAGGAAAAAGAGAGAAAGAGAGAGAGAGAACACAAAAGATGCTGCACGCACACGCGCGCGTACAAGCAGAAAAGAGGAGCCTCATTCCAGTTCCGGCGGTGTTGCCATATCCTCAATAATAACAAACGCGTGCCACAACCCGTCAATCAAAATCTGCACTTGCCAGCGCTCAAAAACGACACACGAGTTGACTGCACGGCAAATAAAAGTACCGCGTAGCTGGTAGATGATCTCGACATGTGAAATTTTAACTTACAAAACTAAAAATCCCACTTTATTATTGTGATCTGCTTTAAATAAATACGCACCTATACTCTGAATAACATGATTTTGGTTTAGTAGTGATAATCGTGATAAAGGAGAAGCAAAGCGCGTGGTATTTATTCGACAAGTGACGGGAGACAGAGGAATGCGAAGTTTGGCAACCCTGTAAGTAGCCGGGCGCGCGGTTTGGCTGCTACGATTGGCGCGGAGAGACTTTTCAAGAGAGCAGGCTCCGCCCAGCAAAGAGCGCTCGGGAGAATTCCTCTCTCTTCAACTCTTCTCAGAGGCTGGGGCAGGCCAGCGAGACTAGTAAAAGACAAGTGATGCCAACGGCACGGTTATGGGATGGTCCGTGTGCCCATCTTTTCCGCAGATTTTTCTCAAGTTCCTTAAAATCTTAGTTGCGCGAGGACTTCAGAGTTAATACTTAACGTGAAACACAGCTTTATGCTACGTGTCAACGTCACACGATAATAAAATTAACGTGAAGTGTCGTAGTGATGATTATAAACAAGGGTTGTGTTTACGAGAATTAAAAAAAAAAAAAAAAAAAAAAATACGTGCATCGAGGAAGTGCGACGTGCCACCTGGATTATCGTGTGTGAGCGCGTGAAAACATGTGTAAAATGGTGACAGTGCTGCCATCCCTGGTGAAACAAGTTTTTTAAATCTGTTTTCTTCACGGAAAGTGATTTATTTACGTGCCGGGAAGTGACATGTGGATACGAAAATCAAAACGCTGCAGGAGGTTATCTTTTGCGCTGGGTACGTACATGCTGTGCATTTTACACGCCACTGAAATTTTGTGTGCATGATTTGAAAGCCGTGGAGCATACGAACAAATATTTTAATGTGGTATTCAATGTTTTCCATCAGATAGAGACGAACGAATAATAGTATAATACCCACCTAGAACTTCAGAATATAAACAAAAACATTGTGTAGGCTAGGAAATTTCCTCCACGTGTTACTTTTATTTTTTTTCCGTGGCGTTGCAAGCGTGGTATCTTGGAGACGATCGGTGGCGTCGTGCATCGGCGCTCGGGAGAAATGTTTGTTTTCGTGGCGCTGCGGGCTACGAGAGCGGCCGCCATGTTGCATACCTGCGCAGGTATCTGACGACCGCCGCGCGCCTAGCGGGTGTTCTTGCAAGCTGCCCGGTCCCGGCCGGAGAGAAAGGAATTTCTCCGGCCAGTCAGTCGGTGGACGGCGCGCTAGGCCGAGCGGGAGAGAAACAATAAAAACAAAAACTTTATACGTGAGTTTAGAGACAATCGCGAGAAACAAGTGGCAATAAAAACAAAAAGACAACACGAAACACGTATCGGCCTGGCTGCTTATTTCGGACTTTACTTCGGGTTTTCGCGTATCGGCGTTTAATACTCGTTCGGTTCTGTTATTCCGCGTTTTTTTTTTTTTTTTTTTTTTTTTTTTTTTTTTTTTTTTTCGGTGCAGCGCTGAAGCAATTGACATGTTCGGGCCACTTCGTGAGCAGGGGAAAAAAGCAAATGTGTTAGTGAAGTTGTGAAACGAAGGAGAAACAAGCGTGTGACTTGACAATTTGACTATTGTTCGTCGGTAAAAGTGATATATTTTGTTTGACAAGTGCGAGGAGGATTTGCAGTGCGCGCGCTAGTGAAGAGGAGCATGACGGAGCGGTGACGAGAGGCGGCCCCATCATGTGTCGAGACGCGCCCTCCATGCGGCTGCTCGTCATCGCGTTCCTGGCGACGCTCGGACCGGCGTCGGGCCAGGGCCCGGGCGCCGCGCCGCCGGAGCAGATGCAGTCGCGCGCCGTCGACACGAGGGTGCAGCTGGAGGTGGCCGAGGGCCGGCCGCGCGGGACCCTGGTCGGCCGCATCCCCACCAAGCCCGGCTTCACGTACCGCTTCAACGAGCCGCCCGCAGAGTTCGAGCTGGACGCCGCGAGCGGGGAGCTGCGCACGGCGGCCGTGCTGGACCGCGAGTCGCTGGCGCACGGCCGCTACGACCTCGTCGTGCTGTCCAGCCAGCCCACCTACCCCATCGAGGTGCGCGTCGCCGTGCTGGACGTGAACGACAACTCGCCCGAGTTCCCCGAGCCCAGCATCGCCGTCAGCTTCTCGGAGAGCGCGGCGCCGGGCACGCGCCTGCTGCTGGACGCCGCCACGGACAGCGACGCCGGCCGCAATGGCGTCTCGGAGGACTATCGCATCGTCGGCGGCAACTCGGAGGGCCGCTTCCGGCTCGCGGTCACCTCCAACCCGAGCGGCAAGGTCACCTACCTGCACCTGGAGACGACGGGCAAGCTGGACCGCGAGGCGCGCGCGCAGTACGACCTGAACGTGTCCGCGCGCGACGGCGGCGACCCGCCGCTCTTCGGCTACCTGCGGGTCAACGTCAGCGTGCTGGACGTGAACGACAACCCGCCCATCTTCGACCACAGCGACTACTCGGTGTCGCTGAACGAGAGCGTCCCGCCCGGCACTCCCTTCCTGCAGGTCACGGCCACCGACAGCGACTCGGGCGACAACGCGCGCGTCACCTACTACCTGGCGGAGCAGGAGCGCAGGTTCGTCGTGGACCCCGAGACGGGAGTCATCTCCACGGCGGAGACCCTGGACTGTCCGCAGCAGAACTGCCCGCAGCCGACGCCCCGGCGCTGCCCCAAGAGCTGCGTGTTCACGGTGTACGCGCGCGACCACGGCTCTCCGCGCCAGGACGGCCGCACGTACGTGACGGTGAACCTGGTGGACGCCAACGACCACGACCCGGTCATCCGCTTCCGCTACTTCCCGTCCACCGCGGGCTACGCCACCGTCGACGAGAACGCGGCCAACGGATCGGTGGTGGCCGCGGTGTCCGTGGTCGACCTGGACGAGGGCCCCAACGGCGACACGGCGGTGGAGATCAGCTCGGGCAACGAGCTGGGGCACTTCCGCCTGGAGCGCACGCCGAGCTTCGACATCGTGCGCGTGGCGGGCGTGCTGGACCGGGAGCGCGTCGGCAAGTACAACCTGACGGTGGTGGCGACGGACAAGGGCACGCCGCCGCGCACGTCGACCGCCTTCCTCGTGATCCGCGTCAACGACGTGAACGACCACGAGCCGGTGTTCGAGAAGAGCGAGTACCAGGCGGTGCTGAGCGAGCTGGCCCCGCCGGGCACCTTCGTGGCGGGCATCTCGGCCAGCGACGCCGACTCCGGGGTGAACGCGCGCGTCTACTACGCCATCGTGTCGGGCGACGAGCGCGGCTGGTTCTCCATGGACGCCGACACGGGGCTCGTGACGACGCGCGCGCCGCTCGACCGCGAGTTGCAGGACTCGGCCGAGCTGCGCATCTCGGCGCGCGACGGCGGCCCCAACCCCAAGTGGGCGCACACCTCGCTCAAGGTCACCGTGCTGGACGAGAACGACGAGCGGCCGCAGTTCTCGCAGGAGCGCATCAACGTGACGCTGTCGGAGAGCGCGCCGCCGGACACCTTGGTGGCCATGCTGACGGCGAGCGACCACGACCAGGGCACCAACGGCAGTGTCACGTACAGCCTGCAGGAGACCGGCGCCTTCGCGCTCGACGCGCTCACGGGCCAGCTGACCACGCGCACCAAGCTGGACAGGGAGGCGACGCCGCGGTACGAGGTCAAGGTCATCGCCAGGGACCAAGGCGTGCCGCCGCAGTCGTCCACGGCCACCGTGTTCCTGCGGGTGCTGGACGTGAACGACAACAGCCCCGAGTTCTACCCGCGGCTCTACTTCTCCCCCGTGCCCGAAGACGCCCCCGCCGGGACGTCAGTGCTCACGGTGACCGCCACGGACCTCGACGAGGGGGAGAACGCCGCGGTGACCTACAGCCTGGAGTCGGGCGACGAGAGCCTGTTCCACGTGGACCGCAGCACCGGGGTCGTGTCCTTGCGCAAGTCCCTCCGGGAGTCGCCGCAGCCCTCCTTCAGACTGAGGATCTCGGCGACGGACCGCGGCGGCAGGCGGGCGCCCGAGGACGCCGAGGTGGAGGTGATCAAGGACACGCGAGTCGACGACCTGCAGTTCGACTCCCCGCAGGGCTACGAGTTCCAGATCGGCGAGGACCCCGACGGCGGAGAGCCGCACATCGGGCGCGAGGTGGGCCGCGTGAGCGCCGGCCTGGCCGAGGCCACCAGGTACTACATCGTGCTGGGCGACCCGTGGAGGAGCTTCCAGGTGGACGAGCGCTCGGGCGTGATCACCACGGCCAACAGGATCGACCGCGAGGAGGTGGCGAGCTACAGCCTGGTCGTGGCGGCCAGGGCCGGCCACGCGCTGGGGCGGGTCGCCGTCAGCGTGGCCGTGCTCGACGAGAACGACTGCAGGCCGCAGTTCCCGCGCGCCAGGGACGAGGCGAGGGTGCCCGAGAACGCGGCCGTCGGCAGTGAAGTGTACTTCTCGCGGGCTCGTGACCGAGACTCGGGTCCCAACAGCCGCGTCACCTACAGCCTGTCCGCGAACCCCGAGGACCAGTTCCGGGTGTCGCAGACCACGGGCGTCATATACCTGGACAACCCGATAAGCGCCCCGCCCGGGACATCCATGCTGGTGGAAGTGTTGGCCACAGACGGCGGGAAGACACCGCTCTCATCGAAGCACCAGGTGACGGTGGTCATAGAGGACGTGAACGATCACACGCCCGTGTTCGACCACACCAGCTACGAGACCTCTTTACTGGAGTCAGCGCCCGTCAACGATCGGTTCTTCGCTCTTTCGGCCACAGACACTGACCTTGGCAACAACGGCAGAGTGAGCTACCACATCACAGAAGGCAACGCGGAAGGGAAGTTCGGGATTTTCCCGGACGGCTTCCTGTACGTGCGGAACGTTCTGGATCGCGAGGAAAGAGATTACTACTCCCTGTCGGTGACGGCGCAAGACTCGGGGACTCCTCCGCGCAGTTCCGTGGTGCCACTGGTGGTGCACGTCATCGACGAGAACGACAACAGCCCGCAGTTCACCAACACCACCTTCAGCTTCCACGTGATGGAGAACGAACCGCCCGACTCTTTCGTCGGCAAGTTGACCGCGACGGACGCCGACATCGGTCGCAACGCGGAGCTGACGTTCTCGCTTGGGGCGGCGCAGAGGGACTTCGCCATCGACCCGAAGAACGGCTTCATCAAGACGCTGCACGTGTTCGACCGGGAGGAGCTGGTGCGCACGACGGGCCTGGCGCGCATCTCGCTCGACGCCACCGTCAGCGACAACGGCGCCATCAGGCTGCGCGACAAGGTGAAGGTGGACGTGTACATCTCCGACGAGAACGACAACGCGCCCAGGTTCCTGCGGACGCCGTACCGCGTGCAGATCTCGGAGGCGTCGCCGGTCGGCGCGCAGGTGTTCCGCGTGTTCACGTCCGACGCCGACGATGGCCTCAACGGCGACGTGTTCTACTCGCTGGCGAGCGGCAACGAGGGCTCCGCGTTCGCGGTGGACGAGGCGACGGGCCAGCTGACGGTCGTGAGGCCCCTGGACCGCGAGACGGTGTCGCGGTACCGGCTGGCCGTCATGGCGCAAGACGCCGGCCTCGCCGTCAGACTGAACTCCTCGGAGCACATCGAGGTGGACGTGCTGGACGAGAACGACAACGCGCCGCAGTTCTCGCAGCCGGAGGCCGAGGTGTTCGTGATGGAGACGGCGCCGGCCAACACCCGCCTGCTGCGCTTCAAGGCCACGGACGCCGACCTGGGGGTCAACTCGGAGGTCACCTTCTCCCTCACGGCGGGCAACCGCCGCGACACGTTCCTCATCGACCCGGCGAGCGGCGCGCTGTACCTGCGGCGCCCGCTCGACTACGAGGACGTGAGCAGCTACGCGCTGAACGTGACGGCGTCGGACGGCGGCAGCCCGCGGCTGTCCTCCACCATCGTGCTGAAGGTGTTGGTGGAGGACTTCAACGACAACCCGCCCGCCTTCCCCAGCACGGCCATCGTGCGGCAGATCCGCGAGGGCATCCCCGTGCGCACGCCCATCGTGACGGTGGCCGCCGAGGACCCCGACTCGGGCGCCAACGGCCGCGTGGTGTACGCCGTGACGCGGCAGGAGCCCGCCGGCGAGCCGCACTTCGGCATCGACCCGGCCTCCGGGGTCATCCACACGCTGCTGCCCATCGACCGGGAGCGCGTGGACACGTTCCGGCTGACGGTGGCCGCCACGGACCAGGCGGAGCCGCCGGCGGCGCGGCTGTCCGCCGAGAAGCTGGTCACCGTCATCGTGGAGGACGTGAACGACAACGCGCCGCAGTTCGTGAGCATGTCGGCGGCCGTGTTCCCGCGCGACGGCCAGCTGGTGATGCGCGTGGCGGCGCGGGACCTGGACTCGGGCACCAACGGCCTGGTGACGTACGAGCTGGTGGCGGGCGACGAGCACGACCTGTTCAGCCTGCACCGCGGCACGGGCGAGCTGCGCCTGCGCCGCCGCACGGCCGAGCCGCCGGCCGCGCGCTTCCACCTGGCCGTGAAGGCCACGGACGAGGCGGGGCAGGCGGAGCGCCGGTCCACGGACGGCTACATCACCGTGGCGGCGGCCTGGCCGGGCCCCGGCGGCCCGCAGTTCGACGAGGGCCCCGCCGCCGGCAGCGTGGCGGAGAACGAGCCGCCCGGCACGAGCGTGGCGCGCGTCACGGCCCGCGCGCGCCGCGGCGAGGTGGAGTACCACGTGGTGAACGTGACCGGGGCGGGCGGGCGCCAGGCGGAGCGCCTGTTCGACGTGGACCCGCGCCTGGGCGTGGTGGCGACGGCGGAGAGCCTGGACCGCGAGGCGGGCAGCGGCGCGTACGAGGTGGAGGTCCTGGCGGTGGAGCTGGGCCCCGCGCGCCCCAAGGCGGCCTCCGTCAAGGTCAGTGTCGCACTTGTTCTGACGGCAGCATGCATGTTTGCTTTCAACAGCAAATATTTCATTTCGATATGGACCTGATGATCATAGCTTTTTAAATAAAATATAAACAGCGAAATTTAATACCAGGAATCTGTAGATACGATGCTAAGCCATATCGTTAAAACTGCACTAAAATACTTTTTATTCATCTTTAGATAGTAATATCCAAACTATGTCAATTCTCTCTCAACATCGTAATAATGTGGTTATTAATGAAGAAGAAAAAATCCCTTGGCCGCTTCTAGCATACTGTAACCGTGCAGAATTGTTATATGTGTGACTCGTACATAATTGTGTAGCATCCCTGTTTGACACTGCCCTTCAAAGCGCTCCTTCATATTTTTCTTCTTCAAATATCAATCAGTAGGCCTAATCGGTAACTTACATTTGTGCACATCTGATGCATAATCATAGGCCTATCCTACTTGTCAGGGTTTCTACATTCTGGAAAGTCAGAAAAAAAAAATCAGGGAAGTTAAAATGCCCAGGGAAAGTCACACGCTTTTTCTTAAATTTCGAAAAGTAATAGAAATTCCCAAGTGATGGTAGTTGAAGGGAAAATATTATTTAGTCTGCCCTCATTCAGATTGTGAAAGCATTTTTTTTTTTTCGAATGGTGTTTCAATGCTTACAAACTATAATGTAGCGTGTGCAAGATTCTTCTGTTTGAACTAGGTCAGCTATGAGGATCATGAAGGCTGTTTTTTTATATTTATTTAAGAAAATTTCCCAATATGTAATTTATTAAAAATAAATTAGTCAAATAAATTTGTAATTTTGTTCATGGAAAGTCAAGGAAAATCAAGGAAAGTCATTCTGTTTTGCATGAATACTGTGCTTGTGCCCTTAAATTTGCCCTGAAGTCAAAATCACGTTGCGTATTAGCTATCTCTGAAAAAGAAAGTTATTTTGTTAAATAATTTTAACAGTGATATATAAGCCTACCTGATTTATGTCCATACACATATTTTGTATGATCAGAAAATGTGGTTGCTGAAAATGTAACAAGAGTTTTGAGAGAACCGCCTACAAATTGTTTTCAAAATGAAAAAATTTTACACGTTTATTACAATTATTCCGGCAAAACTATACACAATTTAATTGTAAGCACATCAGAATTTTCCAATGAAAATAGTGTTGAATTACCTAGACATTAGCTCAAAATGCTTGTAGAGCAATTCTTTTCTATCATTAGTGGTACTAATATTTATTTGAAAAATAATACTGAATGGTTTTTATCGCTAGCGGTCGTGAGCAGTATTTCGGGTCAAATGCGATAGTTTAATATTATACACGGTTGTGTCACCCTTTTAATTTCTTTTCAGTCTGGCTTAGCTGAGTTTAAGCCCATTCAACTTGTCTCTATTTGAAAGCTCTCAAAAGTGGTTCCAAATGTGCCATATGTTACTTGAAAAGAATCGCATGATGTTTGTTTATGAACACATGACATGAATTACTATTACAGCAGAAAAATATATAAAAATCCAAAATGACGGGGCCTAATCACCTTTAAATTTTTTCCTAACACAATCCAAAGGTAGGAATGGTAATGTTGATAACAAATAATATTATGTTATTCACTTCTTGGTACATCAGTTAAGGATACGTTTAAGATATTTCGGGAATCAAAAGAAATGTGTTTTAAGGAACTGAAAGAAATTTTAGTTTGATTAGGTTTTTAAGTTAATAATATTATTTTATATCCTTTAATTAAAAATTATCCAATCGTCCCCGAAGTTAATAATAGGTTACTACAGTTTCCCCTTTAAGGTCAATGGATTTTTGGAACTAAATTCATCTTCGCGAATGACTACAATTTTCAATATTAAACGATAACAAATATTGTTTACAAACAAACCAAAATTGTTTACAAATACTGTTGACAGAACAACAGTAGCAAAAGGATACTGCTTTGAAGAAATTTAAAATTTTAGACAAGTTTAATGAGATAAATTAAAATAAAATGTGTCTTAATTTTTTTTCATGCCGTATTTTAACTTGGTTTTCAGTTTTTTTTAAAGTATTCTGTAATTTTTAAATCCACATAATAGAAAAAATGAAAGGATTAGAGAAAGCTTACACAATTGTAATATAAAAATTTTATAAAAATAATTTGCTCCAATAACAACACAATTTCCGTTCCTCATTTGATGAAAACAAGAATTACGGCCTGAATGTTTTAAGGCCTATTTCAATTACGACACTACCTCCAATTTTTAAAAATCACCATTTGTCCTAAATTATAAATTGTCCACTTATTGATGTATCTGCGCTACTATACATTGTTACCAAGGATGATTTAAAAAACTGTGTTATGAATAAAGGTTATCCGTTCGGACCTCATATCCAGAACATCGATAAAGATAATTTTTATAAACTTTATTGATTATAGTGACCATTCTGTTTACAAACAGTGCCAATCGGGAAAATGCAGGTGTTTCTCAGCATTAACACTTTTATAAATACCATCGACTGTTACATGCGTGTAACTAATGTTTGTTCGTCTAAAATAATAACAAGAAATTGTTGGTATGGAAAATACAAAAAAAAAAAAAGATTACGAATAAAAGGTTTAGAAAAGTGATTCTTCATGTCGGAACTCAATTCGTTTTAGGGTGATAAACTAGGGAAGGCGGTCGGTCATGTACATGAGCGAGTAGACAACACAGATCTTCACGCAATTGTTCATCGCTGATTTTTCAAGGACTGCTCTGAGCTGAGAAAGCCCGTAATTACACGGGTAAGCATAATGGTCGGGCCATTACATGCTGCACTGATAACCTACACATCGCCGCACAATTTCATGCGCATCTGTATTAATAATGGAGGGGAGGGACGTGAATTTCAAATTTAATCTGAAGTTATAAAACCCCCTGAACTTATCATAGCATTTTCTTTTCAAACCGTGTGATGAAAACTTGTCAGAATAAATGGTAAAAAATATTTTACGATTTTTGCACAGTCTAAACACAAACTGTATGGTGCTATAGTAATTGATCTTTCAGTGGGACTGCACCTTCGTAACTTTTCAGCCCACAACTTTAAGTACTTATATTTTCCCTGATATATCACGTTGAAATTTTGAATATGTTAGTCTATTATCATTTGGAGTTTTTAAAAATACCACGATTGTAACTTTGGTGAAAATGCTCAGATTGTTTGATTAGTTATTTTTTGATACTAAAACTAATGTTGTCGGTTAGGCCTACTCTCGTAGTTAATGTAGCTGAATACATATATGTATATCATGTTTGATCTTAGAGGCCTGATACTGTCATAATAGCTCGTCATGTTTGGCTACAATGAGCTAGACATAATTTTCTTTTCTTTCTAGTGAAGAAAATTTCGTTGATTATTTCTCATAAATTACTAGACGAATCAGGGCTGAATATTTTTCAGGTTTAAACAAGTTTATACAAATTTTATTTAGGAATGCTATTGTTTTATAAAAATTTCCAGCAAAGATTTTACTTTGTACTTACCATAATTGCATTCGTTGCAATATAAAAAATTTCATTTTAGTATAATGTGGTTACTCACCCAATGTATTAAATGAGCCCAATCAGTAAGTGAAAAAATAATATTCTCTCTTCTAGTGTTTTTCCTGTTTCTTTGACAGACGTAATTAAATTTTGACAAAATTTACAGTCATAAAAAAAATTAATTGCGTTTGCAATTGCCGAGTGGTTTTTTGAAGTTTTGTAACTATGTTAAGAGATTATACAGCTATAGTGTTTTTTTACATGATGTATTAATTTTCAGTGACATATCATGAATATAAATCGCTGTAAACTGCGGTAATTATTGAATCTAAGGCATTACGTACATACTCAAAATTTTCAAATAAGCAAGAAAGATACACACTAATGTTTCATGAGTGGAGATATTGATATAAACTTTTTTTTATGCCATAAAAATTTGTTATCGTTTAATATTGAAGATTGTAGTAATTTTCGAAGATGAATTTAGTTCCAAACACCATTGACCTCCACTGGCCATTGACACCATTGACATTAGAAGCAACCTGTCAATGTTAACTTCGAGGACAATAAAACAATTTTTTTAGTAAAAAAAAAAAAAAAGAAAAGAAAATTATCATCTAAGAAAACAGTTTAAAACAAGATGTCTTTTATTTCCTTTATCTTCCCCTCAAAAGTGATGATCTGTCGTTTGATTCACAAAATATTTCAAATGTACCCTCAACTGAAATACCAAGAAGTGCATTCACATTATATTATTTATCATAATTACCATACCTACCTTTGGACTGTGTTTGGAGATTATTTATGAGAGATTAAGAGATTACTTAAGATTTTATATATATTTTTTAATCACGCGTTATATATATTTATTTTTTAACATGGTTTATTTGAAGCAAACTGGCTGTGTTGAATGGAAAACGTGAAGCATAGACAAAGCAATGAGGCTTCTTGCGGCAGATGTTGAGGAGGGGGGGGGGAAACGAGATTGTACATTATTTTGTGATAACAATCCATTTACTCATTCCTCATTTTGGTTGCATACAGGTAGACGATATGAAAGATAAATTCGAGATATTTAAACAAAGAATGTGCAACTTTCTAGTCTTTCTTGCTACGATGTCAAGTATCCCTATAAGTATTTCAAACTAGCATTACTGATGTAAGTAACAAACATAAACTTTTGTGGTTAGTTATCTTTTGTTCAGTAACACTTTGACAACATACATATATCTTTTTCGATAGACCATCAATGCATCAATAGGCCTACTTATAAAATTTCTCATCTTCAAAATAATTCGTGGTAGTTAATTTATCACGCGCTCAAGATGTTTAAAATGTTTAAATAATATAAAAAAAGTTTTTAAGCAGATATAAATTTTAATACCGTAGGCATTTTAATGGCGTTTTAGGGTTGTAATGTAATATTTTACATGGATTCAAATCTTATGCTAATCTAACTTATATGGCGTATTTAAGGTAAATAAAAAAACGTTTTTTTTAGTTACAAATATTTTTATGTTTTTAAATAACTAATTTCAAAAAAATTAATCAAGCATGTAGAAAACTGTACTAATAGTATACATATTTTCAAACATAAAGAAAATGTCGAAGTAATCTCAAAAGCCAATATTTGTGCTATTTAAGGTTATAATTTAAAATTATATATATGTATATAATTTACAGTCTGTGGCTAATTCAAAGACCTGAGTGCAAGAGTTTATTATATATTATTGTTTACTACATATATTTTTTCAGTTGAATATTTTAAAACTTAAATATATCGGGTAATGAAATTAATCAATGTTTTCCCCTTATGAAAACTGTAAAATGGTGCAGATTAAGCAAGCCACGTCATTACAGTGATATAAAAACTACAAGGTTTGTTTCGTAAATTAATTTTATCCTGGCAATATTTCAAGGGTAACAGTGAATTAGATAATAAGTACTTAATTAAGGACTTCGATATCATCATAGGGTTTGCCAACCAATAGTGGCAGTTTTAAGTAGGTACCAAGTAAAAACCAAATTACATATCCCATTAAAATAATAATTTATGTAAAAAATATTTGTATACGATTTTTAGGCATATTTTAACAGTTATTGCAGTCTATGCAATCAAAAAACTTAATTCTGTGGTACAGATTGTAATTTTACTCTAAATGAAATATCACTTCCTGAACAATATTTCCTTTAAATGGCTAACGTGTTAAATTTTATCACAAAATCGAAGTTAATGTGTCGTTCAACTGTATATTTCAATTAAGTACGAAGTACGGATAGGCTGAACGAGTGTTTGAACCGTTGAATGTAATCGAATTTCATTTATTTGAAAGATTTGATATTCGAGGGAAAAAAAATTAGAAAATTTATTTAGTTAGAAAATTCAACATTGACCACTATGATGATTATTAGGCCTATTTGTATTTTTCTTCGTACCTATAGACTATTACCGTTCTCCAAAGTATTGTTTGTTTATTATATATTAACGTGAATAAAATTACGATAAGCATTGATTCTGGAAATTTAGTTCGTGAAACGAACATTTAAGTAGTTGAATGTGTTATTACTTAAGTTTATATATTTTTCTTATACGTTATTTTAATGTTGACCCTAGAGCCCTAGATTCAGACTCAAGGGGCATTATTTGTGAATCAAATTCGGAATCCTGATTCGAGAAAATTGGGATTTGACCCGTCTCTAGTAGTAATATAACTATTTTTTTTGACGTGACAACGTCTAATAAATCGATGAACGCCGGCTGCACGCACGAAAAAGTGTCCCGTTACGCACATTGTCCCGTTACGCTGTGTCCCGTTACGCTCATTGTACGCTTGCGCCGCATCTATCTCTCTTCCACTCGATTGGAACAACCATCGATTTGACTTTTTCGAGGCACATTAAACTTGAAACACTCCCATTCGTTTCCTACTTTTCCTATCCTTAACAGAATAACACAGATTGGAAGAAGTTAAATTGCGAACATTTATAAAAGTTATAGTTAAAATAATCTCTTCGTTTAAGTAATAAACATATTTGAATTAATGAGTGCAAATAAAAGTAAATTTATCAATTAAATTGTAGATTTCATTTCACTCCTTTGTATCCATACAAAATAGTGATAATTCAATAAAAATGATTCAATTTTATTCATAAAAGTATGCAATCATTTCACTAATGTTTTGTTTTGACGTTGTCACGTTAAACTATCGTCGACTTTACAGACAACCAATTTTTTTTACTATTGTACATCATCATAGACAGCATTAGTTAATACGGAAGATACTGAGAACAGCATAACGACTCAAAGTAAAACTCAAAGTAACTTAGAACCGAAAATGATATATTTTTTATAAATGTGGGGAATGTATTTGAGAGGTGTATATGGCAAGAACTGGTGAACTGAGGTAATGATTACTTTGTCGAAGCAAATATATATAAGTATATTTTTAACTAAAAAATAAAAAGTACAAACATAATCAATGCAAAGGCCTTCTCCCCCGAAAAAAAGTACGTGTAGGTACATATGTATTTTTTAAATGTTGAGAATGTTTTAAATTTTCAGACGCAAACCACGACTGGAATAATTTAATGAGATATTCTGATTGCGACTCTCAGCTGCTGAACATCAGACCCAAAAGTACGGGAGCTTAAAGGCGACATTGCCTTGGCGCGTCGTATGGTATTCTTCGCTGTTACAAATGGCGGTCAGTTAACGGACTTTTCAACGAGTAATGCACCTCAAGCGAAGCGAAAAAATTTACAAATCTATTGTTAATACAATTATTTGAAAACATACAAGTCATTGATACATGCATATAAGCGTTTGCAGTTAAGTCCGTTGTAACGTTTACCTTTCATTCACACATATACATAATTTTAATTTTTGTATTGTAAGTGAACTATTTTTGTGTGGTAATAATCTAACGCTATAATTTTATTAATTTTATAAAAATTATTAAAAGTAAAATAATATTAATTTCAAAGCCATAAATTATCATGTCCACTAGGATGTAGGGATATTTGAACGCACACATTCAAGGTTTATAAACTCCTTGTATCATTGAGATACAAAGTGTCCACTTCAATGGACGAATAGGATGAAAGGGTTAAAAATAATTTACTGTGGAGTTTTTTTTTTTTAAATTGTACATTAAGTGATGGGGAGGTGGCCCGAAAAAATTTATTCCCCCCCCCCCCCCCCCACGAGGTCTCATAGTTTTTCTCGTCAGCTCTGTAGCACGGGGCTCCATAGCTTATTGTGATGTTTCTGTGGGCGATGCAGTTCTAGGAAATCAGTTGTGGTTCTGCCATTTCGTGTTGGCAGTAGTAAGAATGGGGTCGCGTTTCACTTTAGTGGCTGATCCTGAAAACCACTGAGAAGGGAAAAAAAGCGAGGAACAAGGGTCGTGTTCAGAAATAAACAATTTCTTCAGAAAACGTTAATGTCATCCATTGTGAGTTGCGGATCATGAAAGGAATATGAGGATGAATAAGAGGAGGGGTTCAAGCCCGAAAGCCCTTTTGGACACACCTGAGGTTCAACCCTCACTACACAACGAAATCGTGCTGATTATATTTAACCGAGAAAAAAAAGCAGACTCCTTTTCTGTATTAGTCATATAATTTTCATTTATATGTAGATTAAATACTTCCACATAATAATTAAATCTAGTTTCTAGAATCGTTATATTTTTTCACTTCCAGTCATGTACAACTATTAAAATTATTATAACCTCGTGAAATGATAAAACTGTCAAGATTGACCTGTAATCACCAAAATAGTCTTTTCGGCATTTTCTGCAGTACAATCTTATTTATAAGTTCAGAATTGTACAGACAGAGGCATTTCACAGTTTGCACAGATATGTTAAAAATAAAAGGTCTAGGAAATAAAATAACCTTTCTTAATTTTATTTGTTGTCTTTTTAAACTGTAATATACCAATTTTTTATTAGCTTGAATAAAGTATCAAGAGATATTCAATCAATATTAATATCTGCTAAATCATTTTGATGTGATATAATTACAAAATAAACCAAACACTAAGTTTCGAGTAAGTAGGCATAGGTTTATAAACTATTATATTTTTAAAGACTGATACTGTTAATTTTGAATTTTTGGATGCTTTTATACTTAACGGTAGCTTAGAAACAAAATTTGTACAAAAATTTGTTTTTCTATTGTTGAAATCAACATTTAGCAGTTAAAGTTATACATTGTGCCTACAGTCAAATTTCCGACACATGGTGATTTATTTAATATGAAAATAAAAATTTATAACTACGTAATTATATTTTATTTTTTATTTTTTATTATGGTACAAAAAATTAAACATTGAATGTATTTTATACTATAATATTTTAACCTCTGGTATTTTATGGTAATATATATATTTTTTCGTTGACTATTGTACGTTTTTTTTAAACATTCTAGTAAAACCAACTTATATTTAATTATTTTCCAATCTAGCTGATTTTAGTGAGATGTGAAGATGTTACAGAGATTAATTTCTGCATCAACAAAGAGAGGGAGAAGTGTTATTGTTATGTTGTCAGCGAAGGTTGGGAATTGCAACCAATTATTCTTTAAACGTAAATGTGCGTGATGGTGTCTGACGGAGTTATAGAACTGTGGTCCGTAAGTGCGAAGTTACCATTTCAAAATTTTTCTCAGTAAGAGCGGGGATCCGTGCTATTGGATCTGTTTCAGAATTCACCTACAATATCGACGGAAAAAATTCGACAAATATTCTTTCTCGGAGTTTATTGTCTAATAGTGCCCATACACAGAAAAAAATATCTGTGTACTTTTACAAAAGATGCCTTTGAAAACCAGTTGCCAAAGAATAGTTTGTAATATCACAAGAACGATATTGTAACTTTGTGCAACTCATGGCTATAGTTATTTTTGCATGCATTAAATTCGTTTTTCAAGATAATGCTGAGTATTTCTTAAGAAATTTGGCGCACAATTTTATATTTTAATTGATGTTTCATTTAAGCATTATGGTTTTTTTTAAACATGGAAAAGATAATAGAATATTCAATAATTGGACTTAATTATGTTTTATAATGCTTGTTAATGTGCGCAGTTAATACTGGGTAGCTATTCAGGGAACGGTTTACAAATAACTTTTAAATACTGTAGGTACTGGGATAACACAAAAAATAAACGCCCGGGTAAGAATCCGAACCCAGTATTACTGCGAACACTATTTTGTAGTGATGCAGTTTTGTTTATATAAATGTACAAATTCAAAAATCTATCTGTAATTTTATATGGATATTTCTGTTCCATTTACCAAACAATATTACAGCGTAGCGTCTGTAAGGCGCAGTCTCTCATACATGTTATTTGTTGACGTCACAAATTTTCTCACCCGATATTTAATTAACGTTATTTTCGAGTCGTAAAATGTCACGTAAGTGGTTTTAATTATGAACTTTTTATTGTATTCGATAATTTTTAATCGATATGTGTTGAGAAAATTTGAGACGGATACATAAAATGCTAAAGAGCTTTCGTAATAAATGTACAGGAAAATCCTTCCAATAATAGTAATAAGAGACCCCCTCCCCCATCTTCGTTTTGTCCATCTGTTTGCTATAATTATAATTTTGGCATATCAAGACATAAATCATATCTGCCAGACCTACACCTTGTTGAAACCACATACTCATTAACAGACTGTATGTAAATCACATCGGTTCATAAGTGTTGACTTCACCATGTAGCCAAAGCTAAGTACTGTAACACATCAAATTCAAAAATGTAGCACGGAAGCTTTATTGCAAATATTTTAAATTGCAAGATGGCGAGGCCTTGTCCCTTTTAAATTAAACAACCAATATTGAGAGTTAACCGGAATTGATATGTAGAATTTAAAAGTAGATCCCAATAACATTTGAAAGGAATTTGTTTTACTGTTTTGCATATGATCAACAGAAACTCAATTATTTGACATTTATGCTTATATTAAATATATTTATTGGCTTACAGAATAGATCGGAAACTGAAATCTAAAAATGTTTTTACTTAATTCGTCCTTTCTGTGTGCTCTCATTGCAGAATTACTTTTATACGAGAATAATTATTAAATTATCTATCCTCTCTTTTTGGTTTTGAAAAAATTCAGGTTTTGCAAGTTACAGATAAAAAATATTTGGATAATTTCGTCTTATTTGGTCTCTCAAATTTAGTATGAAGATTTTAACGAAAAAAATAAATCTTGCACGTGATTATAAGTGGGTAGACAGTAAGGGGGGGGGGAAGTTAAGTAAGAAATAGCAGATGTAGGTAATACCCATTAGATCATTCAGTGGTAAAAAAAGTTAGGTAGGTGGGGTAAGTTTTAATGAATTACTAGGGGATGATGCAGATCAGAAAATAAGGTGCTGGTTTACAGACTTTTGGAAGCCGCCCTTGATATATCCGTTAGAAGCGCTACTGTTTTGTGTACTGCCAAGTGACAACTATTCCTTATCATCAGTATTGTTGATTACCTAAATATTTTAAAGAAGTAACATTTTAAAACTAAAATATTTTTGCTTCAATAGTTATTTGATGATTACGAATGAATCGAGTGTCGAGAACTTCTTATCTCCCTGTTGGTTCTTTCATCTACTTTGGCGCCGTGTTTCCTGGAGTATGAACACCTCGCGAATCGTCACCAAATCAGTAAAAGCTTATTTGCAGACTGCAGTGTCACCTACATTTACAAATATGCGAATGATTTTTGCGAAACATGCATATCAACTTAGCTTTAAATTCCTGCTCCTCCTTAGAGTATGCATAGCTTAGACCATTTCCCGGTTTTAAGGTAGATTTTGACGAAAGACCACGTATTTCAGTCGTTACCATGTTTTTTTTTTTCTTTTTGTTTCATGATCCCTAGAGCTCAAAACCATTTTCATGGACACGATAACTAGGCTACTGCAAATTTACACATAAAATACTTCCAGACTGATACATATAATAATGAAATGGAAAATTTCGTTAGATTTCGTTTATGGGCCGAATATGACCAAGGGGGTAGAAATGTTGAATTTTTTTTGAAAAATCATTAAATCTCCCTTAGTATGAAAAACATCGAATGTTTTTGAATTATTAAACCTTATAAGAGTAGTAACCTTTAATTTTTATTACTGAAAAATTTTAAACTCGACCACCCTTTCTTTATAAGGGGATATAGAAATTAAGTTGCAGGAAAAGGAAAACTACTCCCTTAGTAGAGCCGTTCTATATTGTTCAAAATCTTCTAAATATTAACCAAACTTGTCATAAAAATTTTTATTGGTTGCAGCTAATTAATAAACCAAAAAATAATCTGCGTGATTTGTTCAGATTGTAGCCGTTAGAAAGCCAGCTCTAAGATTTTTTTCCTTCACATCACTGTATTTGCAGCGAAACAAGTAATTCAGTACTTCGCATAGCTCGCGGAAAAAGCTTTACTGCGTGAATATAAAATAACTATAAACCTTAAATTGAAATAATCCAGTGTATCATGCAACTCGATTCAGTCGCTGCATATGCTGTAAGTTGAATTGGCTGAACTAATATTTACTGCCAAAGTAACACTCGCTCTGAAATGAACTTTCAAATCTTACGTTTGTGTAAATACATTGTTTTCCTGAGAAATTACGCGCGTGAGTGGTTACTGCTAAAGTAAACTTCCAAGTTTGACTTTCCTTTCCCATAACTGCGCACCACTCAGAAAATAAAAATTCTGTGCTTTTACAAAAGATTCTTTTGGAAACCATTTGTCAAGAAATAGTTTGTGATACTACAAGAAAGATATTGTAACTTTGTACAGCATATGGTTATGGTTATTTTGCATATATGAAATACTTTTTTGGAAGTAATACTGATTTTTTTTCTGACGAAAGTTGGCACATAATTTTAAATTTCAATTGATGTTTCATTCAAGCAAAATTTTTTTCAGCCATGGAAAAGATAATACAATATTCAAAGATTTAACTTTATTTTGTTTTATTAGCTTATTTATGCGCACAGTTAATACAGAAAATCTATTCAGGGAACGGTTTACATATAACTAACTATTAGAGGTACTGAAATAACAAAAAGCATAAATGCCCTGGGAAGAATCCGAAGACAGTATTGCTGCGAACGCTATTTTGTAGTTTTGTAGTGATACAGTTGTTTTCATGTGAAGGGATCCAAATATGCAAATATCTGTAAGTTTACAGGAATAGTTATGTTCCATTTACAAAAAAAAAATATATTTCTTACAGTCCACGCAACCTGACAGGCGTTCTACGCATCGTAGAAAACCCACTTTTAGCTGAAATTATTTTCTTCGCCTTATCTAATTCAGTCACACATTGCTTAAAAATCTATTTGGCATTGAAATAAATAAGCATGCATTGAGAAATAGTAACGTAAAGGAAAATCGTGCAGTACCATGTTTTTGAGCTGTCGTATAGTATATGTTGCGCTTTTTGTATTATTATTTTTTTGTTGTAATTTAAGGCATTATGGCTTGGACTCAGAAGACCTGTAAGTGATGTATCATACCATTGTGGAAAAAAAAATTACGAGTTTAAAGTGACAAAACATTGTGGATAACGTGAGGAAGTGCTGATAGGCGAGTCTTAAAACATTTGAAAAAATGGGGTGTGGCTATGTCATGGACACGGCTGAACGTACATGAATACGTGTACGTAAGAGGTAATATTTTCTATACAAAATATTAAAATACGCTATTTAATGTATGTTATAATCATGTTTTAACACTAAGAAGTCATCATCCACCTGCATAATTTCAACCACCCCAGCTGCAGATGTACTGGCACCGTCGTTGATTTTCTCGGCCGCATTCATTCTTTTACGTTCCCGGCACTGCTTCACTTGGTCATATGGTGTTTTAATGGTATCATTATATTGATTTTTGGAAGCCCTTTCCAACCGTATACGATCTCTGTATTTGGATTTGGCTTTTGGACGCGTATAGGCAGACATATATTTTTGATTATATATATATATATATATTATTTTAACTCCATACATACATATATATATATATATATATATATATATACTGTAACTATTTTACACTAATGTTTTAATTATGCAATCGATAGATTTTGACGGGAGCTGACTATTGAAACTCAAACGAACGTCGTAGCTTCTCCGAGTCAAAAGTTATACTAAATGGAAATCTCGAAACGCGGCAAAATGACTTCAAAATGGCGGCGCTTCCCCCTTCACCGCGCGCGATGCGTCACAGTCCTCACTTAGCGTAACGAATTCTTTGATCCTTTAGCTATCTGGTGGTGTAATTAAATTTTGGATGGAGATAATTGATATGTAGCCCTACCTGTAACACCAAACTGTATCTCCCGATTTGGTTATTATTCGTTTTTTGAATTGCCTCCCACTATGGAAGCAATTTTAAAGACGTATTCACGTCAAAAATGTGGGTACAGTGTTAGATATTGCAGTGAATTTACGGACTTTTTATCTCTCAAATAAACGAAAAATTGTTCGTATGGTTCCAACAACTGGATATTCGTAAAATACACTGGATTATGACTTCCGGGTTTTGTGTTCCGTCGTATACAGAAGGGAAAATAGTGTGTTTTTCCTGTCCACTTACACATACGGTGTAGAGCTTCAGGAAAGACAACGCAATTTTAAAACTGCTCGAGATATCCGAGTAGGGTCTGTTTATGAAAAGCATTTAAGAATATTCTGAGGGCGGGTTAGTAATTCCACAGTCCACAGCCTGCGCTTAGAGACGATACCGTGCTAGAAGCACCAGCAGGCGTCGCAATTATCATCCCGCCCCTCAAACACCAATGCTAGATTCACAAGAATTTCGAAGTTTTTTTTATTTCCTTAGATGATTCTTGCGAGTTCGTGTTCGAAGTAATTTAACCGAGTACCGGTAACGTTACGAAAATCCCTGAATAAATTGTACCCAGTATTCTTCGTAAATTTTTGATGACATTTTTTTAACAGTGTTTACACTATAAATTATTTCAAATATAATGTATATTATTTCTCAATTGCTTACACCTTCATGAAGCACAAGTAGGATACATTTTGACTTTAAAACCCATATATGGAATTCGTATTACACTAACCATTGGCGGATGCAGGGGTTGTTGGGGGGATTCCCACACTCTCCCCCCCAAAAGAAAATATGGAAAATTTTCAAAATATCAGTAAAGAGAATATTTTATTTTGTGTGACGTAAATTGAGCTGTTAACAACACCTGCAATTTCAGCTGCGTGGGAAGCCACGTTGCTCCTTCTGTAGGCCTATTTGTCAGAGAATTATAATGTAAGTTTTTTGTAATACACATGGCCAATCCTTTTTTTTTCCTTTTCAGATTATCCCTTTGTCCGCCCCTGGTGCCAAACTATCTTTACGGTCTCAGTCGTACATGATACCTGATTTTTTTTTAAAAAAAAATTATATAATTTTGAATTTTTACTGCCAACCAATTACAGATCGTTTTAAAAAAATATGAGTTTCTATTTGACCGAGCTACTCGTGATGAATGTAAAACTGTAACGCGGAAATAGTGTTTAAAGATGTCTACACGTTTATTTGGTCTAAGGAGGCTTTAAGAGTTTTGTATTTCAAGCTACGATTGACACTGTGGCATATCTTCACAGAAAAAACTGCTTTGAGACCACCTTAAAATATTTTGCCAGTATGCAACCCCACCAAATATTTCGTCGTGACTTAAAATAGTTTTGTAATATTTACAAGTGGCTAAATGAGTAAAAGTAAAGAATTGTTGTTACTAATGAATGGTTCTGTTGAGATTACAAAATTAACTTGCCATCACAAAATTATTGCACCTGGGGTATGAATTTACAAAATTATTTTATGCTGGCCACATAATTGTTTTTTTTTATTGTTTTATACAACACGAATTTGAAAGTACGTTTTAAAAACAGGAAAAAAAAGGAGTAGTGGTGAATTTGCTCAACAGGAACAAGAATCCATTTTAAGGCCATAAACAGAGGTGTACAACTCATGATCGCATAATGTAATCGAGTTTTCAATTGCACGTTTGAGTTGCGTCAATTCGAATGGTTAAAATAATATTATTTCTTCTGATTAGATTTTCGCAAAATATTGCTACGCGATGCTCCAACAGGGTTTTACTTGCAGATCATTAATTTTTATATAGTTGAGAGATATTTTGTGTTCCTGTAGCTAGTGGTTTAAGTAAGTGTCCAATGTGTAGGCCTATAACGTATACTTTGTAATTAACAAAGACCTGGAGAAATCAGGGAATAGTCAAGGAATTCTGTTTTAAAAAAATGAGATGTTTTTGAACGATTCAGTATACAATTTTTTTGTACTTTTGCAAATGATTTCTTTGGAAACAAGTTTCCAGTATAATATTTTGTAATGCTACAAGAAAAATATAGTAAATTTGTACAACACATGTCCATGGTTATTTTTGAATATATTATATACGGTTTGGGAAACAATAGTGAATATTTTTTGTCGCGCTTACAGAAATTGGCGCATAATTTTAAATTTTGATTGAACTTTTATAAAGCATAATATTTTTTAAAGCACAGTAAAGATAATAGAATATTCAATAATAGGTCTTAATTTTATTATGCTTATTAACGCATGCAGTTAATTCTGGAAAGCTATTCGGGAAACGGCTTACAAATAACTTTGACTACTGCAGAAACATGGGACAACACACGGAATAAATGCCCGGGAAAAAATTCGAATCCAGTATTACTGTAAACTTTTTTTGTATATGTCACGAAAGTGTGTAAAATTACAAAACTCTGTAATTTTACTTGATTATTTCACTTCAATTAACAAAATAAAAAATGCAGTGTAATATTTACATCTAGTGAATCGAGTGAATAACCAGTTATTTACATCATGCGATTTTGTCCATCACTAGCAGAGTCGTTCGTTTCCTACGCGACTCCAACACGCACTCGCATTACGTAACGCTCGGATGGGGAGGACCGAGAGAGAGAAAGAGAGAGAGAGAGAGCTAGAGAGAGCAAAAAACCCAAGATTCATTGACAGTGAGTCAGACGTACGAATAATCAGAGTTCGTGTATCTTCGGAATTATTATTTTTTTATAAAAGAAAAAAAGTGGTTTAGGTTAAGTGTTTTACATAGATAGTACCGTAAAAAGTTTGTCAAAGTATTAAAATTCTAGCAAAATATATTTTTGATGTGTAATATCTCGGTACGAGGCTACGGCATTTGGAGAGAGTAATTTCGTGAATGGAACGGAAGTTGCATGGAACGGAAATGTGTAACGAAAGTGCTGCCATCTGTGGCGAATGACGTGAACCAACGTTAACAAAGCTTAATAGTATTAACTGTTCCTGAATTTTAACAAGATGTGCAGTATTTTAATAAAAATTTTGTGCGTGGAGTCCACGGGTGACAAGTGAAACTTCTTGCTTATAAATTTATATATACTTATATTAAATTATAAGTATTTTTTTATTCGAAATGAGATAAATATTGAGAATATTAAGGATGCGGGTATGATCTCAAATGAAAAAAAAAAAATTCTTTTTCCGCGCCCTATTCTCTTGCATCCGTCTTTTGCACTTTTTGGTGGTTTAGTCCCACGTTGCTTTTAATAACACCTTTTATCTGCTTCTGCCTTTTTATTATTTTTAGGCATGATGCTATATAACGATATCTAGCTGATTATATGAAAGAACAACAAAAAAAACACTCCAATCAAACATTAATTACACTTATAAATCTAACGTCTTAAGTCTTTTTTACAGTTTAAATCACACTTTTCACATAAAAATGAATGAAACTTATAAAAGTATAATCAATAACGAATAAATAAATTATAGATACTTTAAATTAAAATATATATATATATGGTTGCGTCAATCGTTAGCCGTTACGAAAACTGAGGAATAGAAAAACACAAGCAGCTTTACGAGAATTCCATAGCATCACTGCTGCGTCATTTCTGCCGTCTCCCCTTCCGGCCGTTTCAACTAACATACAGCATGCTGCGCTACGTACATCATCTTCTCATTCGACCGCTAGTGCATGCGTTCGAGTGGCGTCGCCCCACCACGTAGCTATATAACTATTCCCCTCTTGCAATCGGAATTTTTGCAACGCCTGAGAAAATTGTAGCCCCCGCAGCAAAGAAGTTTCACTTCAAAATTCCTTGTTGAAAATCATGTCCAAAGCAGGTTTTTTATAAAGCCGTTTCATTATATAGTTTAAAATTTTTGTCTGAAAATGGAATGATTAGATAGTCGACGAAGTTGCTCCGGCAGCGAATTCTAGCGGCGGGTGCGGAAATGACACGTTATTCGCGTTCAGAAATGTAGCTGAGAACACAATTTGAGTATATTTATCACATTCGGCATTATTAAAAAAATTTCCAAGTTGAATTCCATGTCCGAGTTTCGTATTATAAGTGTATTTGCAACACGAGAACACATGAATTTGCTCGCTATCGAGGTTAGATGTTATACATATCTGGCGAGTATACTGAAAGACTAGCTCACAATTATTTTTAACATGAAGTGAGTTTTCGCACGTGTGGGTGGTAGTGATTAAAGTGAAAGATTGGTTATATAATATTTAAAATATTCTAAAATCTTGAAAATGTGTTGATCTTGTAACACGGAGATTATTTTAGTTTGACCGCAAATTTGAACTTCTTATGTGTAAAGGCTGTGCCACACCTTCAAATGTTTGTCTCCAACTATATTTGTAAACAGAGTTAAGGGATAAATGGCTACTAATTTTCTCCATAAAATAAATTTGGAGAGATAACCTCAAATATGATTTTAATCATGTCACACTTTCGAAGTTTATTTTTGGTTTGAACTACCTCACACCTTTCAACTTTAATTTCATTTATTTTGTAATGAAATATACATCACAGTCCTAAATTGAATTTTCTAACTTTAGATAATTTTTGGTGAACTTTTAAACTGTTAAATATCTTGAAATTGATATCACATTAATACTCGTCACATAATAAAATTAATTTTAGGTTATTTTTTTATAAGTTATAGACACATCAGTAGCATTTTACATATACAATTATTTTGCATTCGACACAGGTATTAACATTATTTTATTTAACTTTTATTACCTCTTAGTGTTATTCGCCATTTTATAGTTTCTTTTGTGATGTAAATGTACGCCATTTTCGTTTTCACTGGTCACGATTCTGATTGGTTGATTCCGGCCAACATCCAACATATTTTAGAACCCGTTCCGTATTACGCAAAATATATTTACGGGCACTCAGTTCATCCAACACGTTAAACAAAAAATGACTGCGATAGTGATGTTCCACGGAGTTAACCCTCCGATGTTATTTGACAAACCATACTGGAAGGTGTCGGAAGCGAAAGTCTTACCACGTGACAGGGCCTGAAGGGATTGATGGGGAGCCGGAGTCTGTGAATGTTTGGCTTCCCGAGAAGAGTCGGCGGCGTCAGGGTGGCCAACTGCTGAGCGCCGTTCATTCTCTCTCTCTCTCTCTCTGGCGTTCAGGAAGCGAGCGCCTTCATACTTCCCCCAGCCGTCGCGGGGCGTAACAGCCATTAAACAGTTGCCGACATTGTGTGGTGTTTAAGGAGTGGGAGGGGGGAAGTAGGCCCGGCCCACACGGGAATTGATAATCGCCGCAAATTGGGGGACGTAACGAGATTTACAGATTATAGGCATTTCCGAGGCGCGGAGGAGTTTATCGTTAATTATGATTGTTACGGTGGGGTGGGGGGTGGGGGGGGGGGGTGTAGTGGTTGCTGCGCGGGTGTGCGTGCACGGGAGCATATCCGGCGTGAAACCAATCTCAGGCGTGCCAATGCAACGAAACCTCTTTAGTGAGTTCCCTGCAGAATAAAAGCATGCCAATATTAAGATTAATTTTTTTTTGTTCTTTGAAGTAATTAAAAAAAACAGATAGTATCTACAACCAGTAAAATACTCCTCGCACAATTAATTCATTCTAAGAAATTTTAAAAATATATATATTAACACGCAGTACACATAGGTACCAACTCCTGATACAACTATGTTTTGATTTCGAAGACAACCAAATACCAAATATATTAGAAACCAATACAGGAGAGCTTCACAATTTTCGTGCGACAAATCTACCGTCGTCAATACATGTGCAATATTAACTACACGTATTAGTTTAAAATTTAAGATACAAACATTATGATGGTAAAATGACTTTATTTTCTCTTAGAATATATTTTTTTATCGTCACAGAACTTTATTGTGCTTCGAATTTTCAAACAAGCCTAGACGTAAACATTTTTTTTCCCCGCCAGATAGTAAAATACATCAGTTAACAACTAATAAAAATATATCTATTATTGCTGCGTGACGCTGTGTCACTCGTCGCATGGAGATATCCGATATTGGTTTATAGTGTACTTGCTGATACCTACGTATTTTCGTTTCGCGGAGTCGTCAATGCACACACAAGTTCGCACACAGCATTTCCGGAGTGGTTCTAATAGAGTTGTAAAAGCGATTGTGTCGTGTGTCGAGATAAGAAGACGAAGGTTTTCGAACCGGCTCGCCTCGACACCCACCGCCCAGCGCTGCCAACATTGCCAATAAAGCTATCTGAAATGGGCGCGACCACTTCGCGATATCTTTGCGCTATGAGCAGCAATAAAAATAACCGCGCATGCTTAAAGTACTGGAAATGATTCAAAACGATTGATGACTCTTGCAGTGTTATAAATCAGACTCCTTTGCAGTGGGAATACGGAGTTACGTAAAATTATGCAGGAATTTCATCCCTAAACTACCCTTTTAATTTATTTTATAATATAACCTAACGTATTTAATTTATTCATCCTTACCATATCTGATTGTAAGCCTGGGGCTCCGTCAATATTATGAACTTCGCTTTATTATTTTCAAGGTTGACAATTCTTTAATCCCATGTTTTTATTTTTCTCACCAATTAAAATAAGGGCCTAACCACGATAAATTTTCGGGGTCAATCCTTCACAGTTACTGCATCTCGCCTCTGGCCTACCGAGATTAAAAAATAAATCTTATCAAAAATAGGTTATCTAAATTCACAGACACGTAACCAACGGAATTACTGAATGAATATTAAGCAAGGGAATACTGAATATGTGTATGTGTGAGAGCGAGATAATGACATCATGATAATAGTTTTAATTATATTTTATTATTATTTCATTTCAAACAATTTTTAATATGCATAGGTTAGTATTAAATAATATTTTATTATTTTTATATTTAATACATTATTTTATATGGTTTATGCTATGTAGTAGATACTGAACTTGGATGTTAAATAGGTAGGTGATTCTTCAGTAATTGCTGTAATTTGTAATTTGTTATGTAATTTTACGTTTTATTCCTAGATATAACATATTACACATTTGTTATGTCTCATGGTTCATTGTAAGAGAAGGCGTACACGCCTTAAATGCACCAAAATAGAGTCGAATAAATAAAAAAACAAATATTTTGCAGTTTTTATCAATTATTATTAAATATTGAATTTACCCCGTTCTTGAATCTTTAAAATTCATTAATTCTGCCGATTATAAACATCTTAAAAAAATAATCCGGAGTCAGTTGTGTACCACACAGAAAATCATTAGTGAAAGTGCTGCAAAACGTGTTAAATCTGTATTAATTCATACCACACTCCGCACACCACACACAAATCTCCAAATACATTTCAGTTGAAAGCATGAAACAGAAAGTGTTCTATAATTTTCTGATCCGTGGAATGACCAATCGGTGTAATTTCACGTGGTGTAGTTGAAATTCCTCTAAAAAATTTTTTTATAATTTTTTATTAATGAAAAAAATTTAAAACTCGTAGTGGTGATACGAATTAAAAAAATGGTAAAAACTCAGGAGCACATACTCCCGTGTTTGAGGATCCGAGGTGACAGGAATAAACCTTTGAGTTTATACTTTCGCTCACCCATCATTGACTTTTAACTGGGTTTCTTTTTTTAATGATAGAAATAACGGAGTGTTAAACACAAGGTGGAGTTTATAGACCCGGCATCACTCAGTATGCCTTGGGTCCTGCGGGGACTTTCTCAGCGGTCCTTGCAGTACCTTTGGTGGTCGGTCTCTGCTCGGCGAGACAAAAACGCACAGCCGGAGAAGGAAAGAGGGAGAGAGAGAGGGAGAGAGAGGGAGAGAGAGAGGAATATCTGCGCTGCGCGGTGAGTGTTGACCCGCGAACTCCCGTCCTCGGTGGACAGCCAGTCGCGGCCGCAAATATTTGAGCGCGCGGCGTCACCAGAGCCTTTTGTTTGGCATCTCGCGGGCCGCGGTCCTGCTCGGATCAGCCCCTGGGCCGGGGGGGGGGGGGGGGGGGGTTGAAGCACACGTACCGTCGTCGCTACGCTGCACTGGCATTTGCTTTTTTTTTTTTTTTTAAAAAGGGACAGAAATAAGAATACGTAATACACCGTCAGAAATAACAGTAAATCCACAGGATTTTTTTTTTTCCTTCAACGAAGAATCAACCCTATAATAAACGAACATTTCTTCGTAATTTCAAAATAACCGTGAATCTCCGTAAAACAAAACTACGCAGTATTTTGATTTCTGATTTTGTATGTTTCGTTTGATACACAACTGGACGAAGGAAGAGTGTTCTTGACAAGTTTTTTTTTGAAAAGTTTGTCGAGGTACCAAAGGATATTCTATTGGATTAATGTTCAAAGAAATGAACTGAGTGTTCGTAAATATCAACGAAGAACTTCGCGAGTTCTAGGTGAGAGTTTTTAACAGTGTACAGATATTTGTAAATTTGTACATTTTCATGAGAACAACTGTATCTACTTCACAATAGTGTTCGCAGTGATACTGGGTCCGGACTCTCACACGGACATTCATGCTGTGTGTTGTCACAGTGCCTCAGGGAGTTAAACAAAACAACGAGAAGTTAAACACGTCTCAAGCAGGTTCAAGTTTCCGGAGTCTTGAACCACGGAAGTGAAAAAAATTAATAATAAAAACATAATTTACTGCAAGTTCCGTTACGTCCGGTCTCTCAAAACTTTTTTTTAAATGTTTTTATTACTACTGTTTTTTATTAATTTATCACTGTAGCTTTGTAGCACTTAATATTTCGCGTCAAATTTTTTCAACATATATTTCCTAAATATTAGGAATGAACCTGGCGAATCCTTGAACCATCGAATCTTTAGTATTCTAAAGATTTGAGATATAAGGAAAACCATTTGAATTAAATTCGAAAATTCAACACTGATAACTGACAATTCTGAAGTTAACTGGGTATATTTGGATATTTCTTTCTTACCTTGCCTATTACCGTTCCCCAAAATATTGTAAGTTGAACATGTAGAGAATGTAAATAAAATTATTTTTATTTATTGATCACGTGTTTATTTTTTACACTTAAGGTCTAGATTCAGATTCGGGGTGTGGATTGGAGTTACTCTTTGTGAATGGAATTCGAGAAAATTGGAATTTGGCCAGTCACTATACTAAATGCCTATTATCTAATAGTCGCACGCAAGTGTTCATGATTATGATTCAGTGTATAACCTTCTGCAGCTCAAAATTAACGTTTAGTAAATATATGGTGAGACAATTTGTTAATATATTATTTTATAAACTTTTAAATAATTGTAATAATGACTAGAAAATGAAACAAATTGCTCAGCATATAATACCAAGCATTGATCCACATAAATTTTCTTTTAGCTTATGGGAAATACTTAGGTGAGAAAGTAGAACCGCCCTTTGGAGAAATCTATAGGTTTTTTTCCCCTCCATCCAGCAGGCACTTTAGAGAATTTAAGTGTGTTTCCCCCTTACAGCACACAGAAAAAAATATCAGTGTTTTAACAAAATATTCTTATGGAAACCAGTTGTCTAGAAATAGTTTGTAATGCTACAAGAAAGATATTGTACCTCTGTACAACACATGGCTTTGGTTAATATTTCACGTTTGAAATACGTTTTACGAAAATTGGCGCATAATAATATATTTTAATTGACGTTTCATTCAAGCATTATTTTTTTAACCAATGGGAAAGGTAATCGGATATTCTGTTATTGGACTTAATTTTGTATTATTATGCTTATTAATAAGCGCATTTAAATTCTGGAAAGCTATTCATGGAACGGTTTACAAATAACTTGAACACAGTATTACTGCGAACAATGTTTTGTGGTGATACAGTTGTTTTCATGTAAATGTACAAATGCATTTAATTTTACACGAATATTTCTGTTCCATTTTTAAAAAAAAAATTGTGTTAGGTCTACAGTCTAGTTTCTTACCACGTTTAACCTTGTTTCTACTTCAGTGATCAAGAATACCCAAACTGTTCTGTTCATTGGTTACCGTTTTAGTTAGACGCCGTATTACGCGAATTATGTTTACTCTCTAACCTAACTTAAACTGAGTGTATTGGGTTGGGCGGTGTCCTATACGTTTTAACATGCGGGGTTTCAGTCATTCAAGGAATACACTAGTGTTTTGGAAGCATGTAGCATTTGAAATTAACTAATATTGAATTGTTCTCCTTGTGTTTTATGTACTCATCTTTGCTGTCCATTCCTCTTTTTATTCTCTATGACAACTAGCGTTACATATGCGATGGTGTATGCCCTAATTATGTGCAAGAATTAATATTGTACGTGTTTAAATGGGAAGTGTACTAAATTATTTTGCTTCTAATAGGCCTATTTCGGGTGTTGTACGTGATTAAAAATAATTCATAATTCAACCATAGTTGATTATTTATAAAAGGCTTTGTCTTCTAAACAATTCCTTATTTAATGGTTTTTATGAACTTAAAAGCAAATTTTTATGTTTACCGTATCAGGTACTAAAAGCGTGAAATAATGTGGCATCCAGTTTAGAATTAACCGTTCGTATTTATCCTTAATTTTAAAATTCTTTATTTTTATTATTATTTTATCATTCGCTGTTTAAATTATATTTATTGATCAATAAAAATTTGGTTACTCTGAAACCACAGGAACGTGAGTTTATTAGAGTATTGGGAAAATATAATTTTTATTTGTTGATGAATAATATATTACTTGATAGGTTTTCAATATCTATTATCACTGACATCAGCATTTGCCTTGACTATCATACACTGAAAGAAATTTTTGTATATTTTACAAGAAAAATCTTTGGAAACCCTGTTGCCAAGGATATTCCTTGTAAAACTACAAGGCAGAGCTTTGTACCATATGCGATTTTGCAAGGCTCTGCCTTGTAGTTTTGCAAGAAATATCCTTGGCAACAGGGTTTCCAAGAATTTCCCTTGTAAAAGTACAAATTTTGTTTTAGAGTGTAAAGATCATATGTAAAGACTTGTTCAGTAGATAAAGCCTTTTATAAAACAACTAAATTCATTAAAAAGCACGTGTAAAAAATTCGAAATATCAGAAACAAAATATTTTAGAATACTACCGCGTATCTGTGTTAGTGAGGCGGGATGATAAGTGTGACACCCGCTGTTGCTTCTAGCGCGGTGTCGCCTCTAAGCGCAAGGTTTTTTAATTGGCGCGCAATCTTCTCGTCGTGCGTAGGACAACTATGAGATTTGAGCGGTGAACATGACATTACATGGCGGAGAAATGAAGATGAGAAGGTGTAATGCAAGTCCCTTGAGTGCTTTCAAGAATATCTACCAGGTGTTTCATGCCTAAACATTGCTCTGAAAACACGCAGTACGGAAACAGACCATCAGCGCTTTCTTAAATGATTTTCGTAAACAGACACCGTTTTGATATCTTGAGGGGTTTTCCAATTGTGTTGTCTCTTCTGAAGCTCTGCACACCGTGTGTGTGCCCGGGTAGGGCATAAGTCCTAAAATTCACTCGCCCACGACGCACCCTCCGCCCAGGGACAAACCCTGAAGGAAGGGGGAGGGGGGTCCGAAACCCTCCCTTCCGGAATTTAAAAACTAAAAAAAAATATATGCGAAAACAGAATTAGAAAATAACAGCAATTTAGCTACATACGGTCACAAAGATATCATTTGTGGAAATATTATTGTAAACCTTTGTGGGCAACTTTGGTGAATTGCCTCCATATAACAGCCCTCACACACAGAAAAACGGCAGGAATTGTTTTTTCCAAGTAGTCATGCCAGTTTTCACACAATGTAAGTATGTCTTTCATACAAACTTGACGTGTGCGTTTCATATTTATGTACTAACATTAATTTATATGTTTTTTTGACTTGTCTTAGTGAAAAAAAGACTTAAGAACAAAGTATTAAAACAGTTAAATAAAAACAAACAAAATATGAAATGTCCAGTTTTCTTTTCTCGAGTAAAATGATTACTTAAAAAATGTGTAAACCGTTGGAGTACTAGTCCGTGAGATTTTAGTGTGACAAACAATTTTCTTTTTAAAATTCCAGAAATGTCATTATAAAGAATGCCTACTCGTGAAAGTGTACGTAATGGTTATACTGGACGGCTCCGTCACGAGCTACTGGCTACGGCTCTGCTTCGCCTCCAAACATGGCCGACTTGGCGAAGTGCCGGCAAGAAAGCCTCTGGCCGGACCAATGAGCGTAGAAGAAAACTCCCAGGTTAAACATAATTCATTATGTTGTTCTCTGAAATCAGTCACTACCAACCACACTGCATAGAACTACAGAAATTTAGTTTTGTCCCGAGTTATATCGAGATCTACGTTATTATTATTATTATTATTATTATTATAAGTATTCGGGTTGAGAATCTAGGTCTCTTTAATACATTTATACATTTAAATAAAATATTATCTAATTTGTATTTCATGACAAAATTAAGGATTTTTGTAAGATTGTATTGGAATTGAAAGTGAAGTTCAATGGTGGTCTAAAACAATGTTAGGTTAACCTAATTGTTTCACAATACAATGTGTCATAACCATCTTTGGCTCGTAAAATCGCAGTATGAATTAACATAAATGCCCCATCTAATGCAATACACACAAATTGACTTTATTTGAAGCGATAGCAACAAATACTGCAAATACGCAAATATGAATGTATCAGAACTAGTGCCTTCAAGAATCAACTGATACGTTCAAAAACACACAAAAATTAACATAAATGTTGGTATTTAAACATAAACGTTTAACGAGGTCTCCCGAGATACCTTTACATTTAGGCGCTACACATTATGTAATAACTATGCAAACTATTATTTTTTATATATACGTATTAGGCATATGAAAAAAAGGGACTCCAATCTGACAGTGCATCATTTGTTGGTTCGCATCTTTATTTTTTTTTAAAAATTCATTCTTTAAAAGGATTCATCAACACTAAAATGTTGCACGAGTCAAAATAATAATTGTATTAAGTGAGTAAAATCACACGTTGTTCTCAAGTTACGTTATTAAAAATTGTTAATATTTGAGCTCAGAATGTGAGGGATATGCTGATGTTGGTACAGAAGGACTCTTTAGAGGGCAGTAAGAGCATGGTAGGCCCTGTCTAGTGACAACCCCCCCCCCCCCCCTCGGGCTGTGCCACCGGACGAACTACGGTCCTCTCTCGCGGTGGGTGGGCCCGGGCACGAATAACTCGTGATGAGTATTCGCGTCCTTCTAGAGAAGGGGGAGGGGGCTTAAGGGGAATATCCTCGATCCTTTTCCTTCCCGCTTCCCCATACCCATACCCCTCATCTCCTCTCCTTTCCCGGATGAAACATTGGCGAGGGAAGTCCGCTGGTATGCGGTTTAGGCCGGTATTCCAAAACACACGAATAAAGGTTGAACAACCACCTGTTTCCCAACCGTATTCCGAGTGCACGATAGGACACGGCCAGGCCCTCAATTATTAAGGGGAACGGACTGTGGTGTCCTGAATCCGAGATGCCGATCTGTTGCCCAAATTCCGCGCGTGCGCAGAGCTCGCTTGTTCTTTTGTTTCCCTCCGGAAGGCGGACCCGCGTCTGGCGCCGTTAACTCGTATATAGTCGCGTTCGTGATCATCGGGGGACGTGCCAAGCGCGTTTGTGTGCCAAATGAATTTTTAATGGTAGCGAAACCATCCTGGAATACATTTTGTACACTTTGATGGTCATAACAATAAATAATCGCAACATAAAAAATAATTGAGAAAATTAGAAAGACGATTCTATTTTTGTGCGATGATCCTGTTCCCTCTAGTATGTTTGCCATAACAATTGCATCGAATGATGCGAAACGTCCGCTGTGTGCGCTGGAATGTTTGGTACTGCTGGGTTGAAGTTTCGACTAACTGGTCCGACTAACTGGTTCGACTAACAGCTTCGTGATGGTGAACAACAGAGGATTGTAATTGTGCTAAAATTCCAAGTGTGGGAACAATCTGGTATTGTAAGCTGTGCGGGCCGTTCCAACGGAAACCTTTAGACACATGCAAAGCGTCTCTCTCTTGGTTGAGTAAGTGACACTGCTCGGCGAGACAGATTATTTTACTTCCACAAAATATTGTATAGGACAATGTAGGAAACTCAGGCCTGCTAACATGGGCGAAGCACGAGACACCTTATTACAACGATCCTAGCGGCGTAAGCTGTAAGCAATCGCGAGCAATTGCAATTTATGTACGATTTAATGGGTGACTTTGGCCACCGTTTGGGTGTCTATTCTTAAGTTGGAGTGAACTGGTTAGCTATTGGATAGCAAAACAAACGGTGGCAGTATGAAAGCGAGAAGAACTCGCTAGGAAGAATCTTGAAGATGCCATCATGTAGCGAATATTGCTACACAAACATAATACCAGCACATATGCAAGAAATTAGCGCTAAACTTCAATATAACCAAAAATTGTTTACTATGCAGCTAGACAAGGGGGTTGTTTATTAAGTATTAAAATATTGTAAATATTAAAAGATTGTATACACCAATTACCTTTCTTCTTACCTCCATGACTTTGGCACGGGTTTCATCTGTATTCTGGTGCATTTGCTTATAACCTATTTACGCATTACATAGCAATTAAAGTGAAATAAAAACTCAAAAATCCCGCACTAACAACATTGTTTACATCGCTAGTTACATCACAGGCCACCAGGATCGCTGGGAATCACTTGTCTCGCGGATTTTCGACGACTTTCCTTTAACATACTACAATATTGAGTTTCACTTTTTAATCATATGCCTTTTTACACTAAACATTTTAATTATGTACCATCGTAAATTATTTGACGTTTTAATTTTTTTTAATTTTAATATTTATCGACCTTTAAAAGACTTTAAGATATCATTACAGTTGAAGTAATTCTGAAAACACTAACTCAATAATAAACGCCAATTATTTCACACGAGAAACTATTTGTTGCAGCATGTCACTATTTATTTCAGGCATTCCATTAAATTTTGTGCAATGTTCGAACAGACCTAAAATATAAAAATCGATTTCTAAAAAATTTTTTGTTGAAAAAGGCATTTGAAACGAATTGGTAACTCAGGTTCTGTCTCATTAGAAGTAAAAAAAAAAAATACATTACACTTTTGACGAAATACAACAAGAAGATGCAATTTTTCCCTAAATTGTCATTTAAAGTTTCCCTTTACTAGATACAATAATTCAATTTGTTTTAAAGTTTCAAATCTGTTTCACGATCTTACAAGAAAAGTAATTTTTCTGACACATTACAAAGTTGCATCTAAAACTTTAGTGCTCTATAGCAGAAATTCCACGTGACTTAAATCGTACGTGTTAATGAACTGAATTCAAAATATTAAATTAAACCAGTATTGGAAGACGTGAAGTGGCAAGAGCCACGATTATTTCGGGGATTTGATGGGTAGCAATTGAGACTTGAAGCATATAAAACAGTTGCTTTTACGATGATTGATAGAACAGTGCTGTTGGTTACCCTGAGCCAGTTATAAGAAAGGAGAAGTAGTTACCCCATCACGCGTAACCCGCAAAAAGGGCATGCGTCCTTGTCATCGATCAACGAGCATTCTTTAGAAAAGCTTACATCTTGTCTCCCGGTACACAGCATTTGGATGGAGTAATTCCGCGAATGGAACGTAAGTCGCACGGAACGGGATAGTGTAACCACGGTGCTGCCATCTGCGGTGGATTGCGCGAACTGAAGTTCACACAGGCAAAGGTATAACAGTATAATCTTAACGATTTAATGAATTTTAACAAAATGGGCAGCATTTTAATAAAATTCCTTTGTCGGAAATCAGGTCTAAAGCTGACATTTAGTATTATTTTTTTTTCAAGTCTTTCGCTGTAGGTATATGTAGTTCAAAATTTCTGTCTGCAATAGTCGATAGTCGACGTAGCTGCTCGGGCAAGGAATTCTAGCGGCGGGTGCGGGAACTACGCGTGATTCGCGTCGAGAAATGCAGTTAATACCGCAATTTCCGTATACTCATTACGCTCGGCATTATTTAAAAAAAAAAAACAAAAAAACTCTACGTTAAATTTCGTGTTGAAGTTTCGTCATTAAAAGTGCGTTTGCGACGTTACAACACATGAATTCGCTCGTTACCGAGGTTAGAGATTTTTTTTTTTTTTACGTAGGCGAGTTGAGTCTAGCCCGGAGAGACGGCGTGATGTCCGCGGAGGCTGGAGCGCAGGAGTGGAGCGAAGGTCAGCGCGCAGAGGTGCCCTTCTCCCCCCCCCCCTCCCCTGGATTGGCGGCGGGGCCGTGACCCGACCTGGGTTACCAGCGCGGACCTCCGGCCTCGTGGGGTCCCTGGGGGGAGGGGGTGGGGATTCCAGGGTACTGCGCGTGCCAATATGTACGCGTACTGGAGGTTAAATTGGAGATACCATTGCATTTGTATTATGAACATAGCTGCCAACCATTACGGATTTTCCGTAATTATTACGGATTTAACACCGAATTACGGAATTACGGAACATCGCTGGTGTATTACGGAAACGAGGCGTTGTGCTGCACGGAGACGGAAAAAATTCAGTTTCTGCTGTGCGGTTTCGTGAACGCAGTTCGAATACATCGCGTGGTTGCGCAAATAACGGAACTAGTATGTGTGCGCATGTACTATTGAAATTAGTAGATTAATTCTCGTGTTTTCAAATAGTAATGGGATGGTATTACGTCCGTTGTACGACAAAACTAGTACATATTCTCGGACTTTTCGTTTTTCGGCTACTTACATCACGATAATTTTTGCACGGTACTTTGGCTAACCTGTGTTTTAATTTTTTTTGAAAGCCATTTTTTTCATCATAGTGTTTTTGTCTTTCTACAGACGTGAAATTTTTTTTAATGTTTTTCGATAGTGTTTTGTTCTTCAGTGCCGGTTGTAGAAATGAAGCGTGTGACAGAACAAGTGTTTCTGGGGGGAAAAAAAGAACGCAATTCTTCAGAACTTTCGACTTAAACTATTCAAAAGAATGGCCATGCTTGTCGTCTTCAAATGTTTTGGAACACCACGCGTTTTGTAATGTATGCACGTGTGACTTTTCGATTGCACATGGTGGAAGGGATGACTGTAAACGGCATATTGAATCAAAGAAACATGCGGAACATTTTATAGCCATGACGATTAATATATCTATATCGTCGTTTTTTTCGCTACATCTGAAGAAACGAAAGTAACGAACGCAGAGTTATTGTTTACAAGTTCTTTTGTTTGTCTTCTGTTGTTTGTTTACAAGGAAGTTCTAATCCAACCAGGATAAAAGAAGCAAATAAAAAGACAGTTGTTCACAAGTTTAACTTTGAATACTTTGAATTGAAGGTTCAAACTTTCCAGTAAAATTATTGACATTTCTTACATATTCAGATGAATGTATTGTTCAAATAGTTTTTTTTTATTCATTAATTTGCATTGTATTCATATATACCTATAGGCCTATATTTTTCATTTTTTTTTTTGCATTTTATTTTCCTTGTTTTATCTTGTATGTGTCATAATTCCCCAGGAAACATTTATCGTGCATTATTTACGCGTACTTTTTTTTCTTCATATAATTGTCATTACTGATGGGTGTGATTTGAGGTTGGCAGCTATGTATGAAGATTCGTTTCGGACTTTTCATACGTATAAAAAAATATTACCTAACCGGTAATAATTTGATCTAATTTTCTTCCGAACAAACTTAAACTACAGTCGTTAATAAAAGCAGGCTATAACAGCTGATACAAATGTAAACAAACAACCGCCATATTGGTATATGAAATTCAGAAAAAAAAAAATGCCTGACGGTTAATTTCTGGGGCGCAACTCAGTAGGTCGAATACTGCCACTATATAAAAAAACTATGCTTTTGAGACATGCCAACATAAAATATTAAGTTTTAAATATAAATAAAACATAGAAATTTTTTTAAGCATGACTTAAATAAAAAAAGTATTTTACAAACATTAATAGTTCAGAATTGAAGCAATGGTGTATTAAACGGAATGGCGTATTAAGTATAATGGTAAACTATTATACTTAGGGAATTTTTTTGACAGTGTTGAATTATCTTCGTATCAATGAAATGAGCATTGCTCTCCAAGTTCACATGTGGAGGCGTGTGCAGGTGTGTATATTATTTTGCAATTGAAACTGGAGTTTTTTTTCAACACTCATACTTTGCGGTTATACAGTTTTTAAGTTTTTAAAACAAAAGATAAGGCACTTTAACAAAGTGTTTTGGTTGTTATATATTGGAAAATAGATAGTCTGAAACGTTTTTTGTTGGTAAATGTTCCCAACAACGTACGACAAAACAAAAGTCAAGGTAGCCAACATTTTCTTTCGAAAAGTTAACGACTTTTAGGTAGTTAGGTTGCCGATAAATGCCGCACAGTTGGCTGATTTCCAAAGAAAATAAGAGCGTTAGTTATAGCATTGAGAGGCGACTCTTAGTCTTCCTTGCTCTGTCTCGATAACTGCCAGAGCTTTGCGTGCCTTCGACGGTCGCAAACTACCCTTCAAGTAGAACCGCATGTGAATCGGTTATTTCAGAAACATCGTACAAGTTTTGCCACATAAAAAAAAACTTACAGCAGACACTCCTCAATATTTATCCCGACATTTTGCGTTTTTAAGCTCGCGTCAAAGTCTCTCTAAATTCACAGACACGTAACCAAGGGAATACTGAATGAAAGTGTGTGTGAGTGTGTGAGAGAAAAACAGTATTGCAATAAGAATTTTAATGATATTTTATTATGGTTTAATTAAAAACAATATTTAATGTATTGTGTTAGTATTTAATCATATTTTTTTTACTTTATATGGTTTTTGTTAGTACTAAACTTGTATGTTAAATTGATGGGTGATTCATCAGTAATTACTATAATTTGTCATTTGTTATTATTTAATTTCATGTTTGATTCCTAGATACAACTTATACGTTGTTTGTATCTGGTGGTTCAGTTAACGAAAAGGCGCACACGCCTTAACTGCCTGAAATGAAAGTCGAAAAAATGAATTATTGCGGCATAAGTCACTATTTTGGCTTCTTTTTTTTAGTTAAGGCGTGCAGAGCTCCAGGTGTTGACGCGCCATTTGCAAATCACTTGAGGTTTACTGTAAGTGTCTGACTACAAATGGAATGTATGATTCGTTGCATGTTTCTATAATAGTCTCGTTCCATGTTTTCGTCTATAACGTGTAATTTTTTGGACAGTGAAAAAAATGCTAAAAGGGATGTTTTCCGGGATATTTATAGGTATGAAAAATGAAACACGCAGTATTGTAAGCGGTATACAGTTAAATGGTCGCCGCTGCAAGTGTCTTAGAGGCGCGCTACCGAGGCGAAGACTGCAGGGCAGTCCTGTGCCTGACGCGTAGAGGCGAATATGCGTGTGATGCGCGAGCCATTGTCGCCCTTAGCGGCCCCGCGCTTCTGGACCTCGTGCACCGACCAGACGGCCACGGGCACATAATAACAATTTAGTGCAAATACAACTTAAGTTAAATAGTTATGCAGATTCTTCACTAAACAGTAAAATATAAAATTACCTCCATCTATCATGGCAACTGCCAAGTGACATTAACTACGCAGAATAGATGTATAAAAATATTGATATATTGTAACTTTTAAATTATTTATTGTGCAATTTCTTGTAGCTATTTATGAAAAATACAAAGCATTATGGTATTGGTTTAAATGTTTTGTGTGTTTTAATTTCATTGCAGTTAAATATAGTTGAATTAGTTGTTAGGGATTAGGAGTTTATTTCAGAAATCATAAAGTCAGCTTTTATTAATAAAAAAAAAGAAAACTGAGAATTGTTATCTTTTCTAACAAAAACGCAGTTAACATGCAATTACGATGAAAAATACAAACAAAATGTATGAAAATGTTCATGCAACAATTACAGTGAATTTTTTTTACTTCCTGAAAAAGTACTTTTCAGTGACTTATGTTGTTTCTGGAATAAGATATTCGTATTATAATTTTTTTTGTTGACAAATGCCATTTCCTGTTACACTGCATTTCATAGAGAAACCTCAATAATTGACACAAGAGATGAATACGCAAACACACAGGAGAAAAAAAACTCCTCGAAATAAGCTGATGTCAAAAGTTGGACGTGCAGATCTCACGGAGGATTCCGTGGGAGGAATCAGTCAGACTTGATATCACATCACAGACGAGAGCAAAGACGACGAGACATTTGCAACAAGATCAGTAAATAAAGAAGACAAAACCGACCGCAAACGGATGGACCAAGCGGTGACACTAATAATACATTCTAGACAACACAGAGACTCGCATACGAACTCAGCGATGTGACTAAGAAGTGTAAACAGCAATGGAAAATGTAAAAAAAAAAACTTAAAACTTTTTCTCTACTGCGCAAGGATGAACTAAAATAATGGAATAATCTTATCAAATTAGTGCATTGTCATCGGTCCTCGATATATCTACAAAGTTTGAATGAAATCTGGTCGTTTAAAGTGGGTCAAAATCGCACCCAAAAGAGTCGGTTACAAACATACAGGTGAAGCTAATATAAAGCGTGTAAAAAACGTTAAGCACTTTTGTTTTCGCATATTCATTTAATTTCTTACCAGGCTAGACTCAACTTGCCTATACACGATCAAGCCTTTTCGTAATGCTTATTGGTCGATAATGAGGTCACATCCTTCGGCGGGTTACACGTGATTGAGTAACCATGTCTTCTGCTTGTTTGTAACTGGCTACAGGCTCTTCGAGGGGGAGTGTCAAGAGCACTGCATTCCAACCATCAATGTGAAGCCAGAATATATATATATATATATATATATATATATATATATATATATATATATATATATATATATATATGCGTGCGTGCGTGTGTGTGTGTGTGTGTGTGTGCGCGCGCTTTGCTATCCATACTATCCGTGACATAATCGTGATTAAGTGTTGAGTAAAAAATACTCATAACTAAGTACGTGCAAAATTCGTGCTATTACCAAGCGGAAGCCTAGATTGTAAATGCTAGTATCCGTAAATGACCAACGTAATTGGATACCAGGCTGTTTACCGTGGTATCAATGTCTACACTGTTAAAAATGATTTTCTTAAAATTACGAAGAACTCTGGTTAAAAAAACAACAGGGATCTTAATAAATTTTGTTTATCTTCATATTTTTACAGGAGAGCTACTAATATAAAAAATACTTAGACTTTTAACAAAACATATGAAAACAAGATACAACAGCCAAAACACTCCGGTTTCTTTCACGTGTGTGTTTACCTTGTTAACAACTAAACAGAAAACTCGGAATTCGGAATCTGCAGTAGTTTCCACACAGAAAAAAACATTTTCTGTACTATTACAAAAGATTCCTATGGAAACCAATTACCAAGAAATAGTTTGTAATACGACATGAAATTTATTGTAACTTTGTACAACACATGGCTATTGTTATTTTTGGAAATGTGAAATACGTTTTTCGAGATAGTACTGAGTATTTCTTACGAAATTTGATGCTTCAATTTATATTTTAATTGATCTCTCGATTTAATCACGATGTTTTGTAACCATGGAAAACAAATCGAATATTCAAACATTGGACTTTATTTTGTTTTATTTTGCGTAATTTATCATGTGCGTATTTAATATTGAAAAGCCATTCGGGGAACGGTTTACAAAAAATAACTTTAACCAACGTAGGTACAGGGACAACACAAAGCACGGATATCCGGGTAAGAATCCGGACCCAGCATCACTGCGAACACAGTTGTTTTTCGTATAAATGTGTACATTCACAAATATCTGTGAATTTCCACGATCGTTTCCGTTGCCATCGCTGTCTCTCCTCCGCGCGAGGCCCCCGTCTCGTGTTCGTCTCACGAGCCCTTGCGCCGGCCCGGCCAGCAGGAATGACGGGTTCCAATTCTTGTTTTTATTCTTCCTGCTCCTCTCTCCTGCCTTCTTTCCCTGGGCCGATTATGTAGAGCAGCCAGGCCCCGGCTGGCCGCGGGCCTCGTTCCTCGCATTCTTCCCCTGCCGGGTGGTGGGGTGGGGGAGGGGGGAGCGCGCGGATTCACGGCCCGGGTCCATCTGCACCGCGGGGGTGAGCGAACCAGCGTACTTGCAGCCTCGCGTGCCAGTGCCCGCTCACACCGCTCCGGCAGTAGAGGCTGGGTCACGGCTACTCGCGGTACTTTCAGGCAGCTTTGGTCGGCATCCCCCGCCTGTCCTCCCATGTGCCCGCCTCGTCACAGGGCTGTGTGTGTGTTGGTGAGGCGACGCTCGCCGGTGCTTCTAGCGCGGTGTCGCCTCTGGACTGGCGCGCAGTCTTCTCGTCGTGCATAGGACAACTACTGTGAAATTTGAGCGGTGACCGTAACGTTATATGGCCGAGAAATGAAGATAAAGGTGTTATGCAAGCCCTTTAAGTGCTTTCAAGAGTCTGTACCGATTGTTGTATGCCTAAAAATTACTCTGAAAACACGCGTTTTAGGCATTTTAACGCTTCTAAAAATACAGCTTAAAAACTTAATCCGAAATTAAAAGTACTTTTCGGGCCTCAGCGAACTCTTAAATGCTATTCGTAAATAGGCCCCACTCGGATATCTTGAGTAGTTTTGAAATCGCGTTGTTTTTCCTGAAGCTCTGCACACCGTGTGTGTGCCCAGGTAGGCGGGCCCCTTAAGGGTGGATTGGGAGTGGCTTACAAACATTACAGAGCAAGTAATATTCAGACAGAGCTGTCAAGGGATTACTCCATCCCCCTTTGATCAGGAAGGTGTTAGAGCCTCAGTAAGAGACCAGACTAGGGAAACCAGCATAGTCATCACCTTAGCGCCCTACCTCACTCAGCTAACCAGACAGTTGGCTGTGTCCTGAGCCCTTAGACTGTATCAGCACTGCTGGCGCCTTCCCCGATCTCCCACATCACGCTGGGACCCCTCAAAACACCCAGTGAACCTGTGGTCCGGTGGAGGCCTATCCAACCTCTGCTACTCTGTTAGCTGTCCAGGCTAGTACCGGAGCTGTGTCGTCGCTCACCACGTCGACTCCGCATCGGGCTAGGGAACCCTTGGAGCCTGCTCCAAGCGATCGGAGTCTGCCACATGTCGGCCGAACGGAAAAGTAGGGAAGAGCACGTTAAACCGTCATTGAATCATTCTGCAGAACGACTGCGGTCCTGTCCGCCTGAGTCGTCGGCATTTGGTGTCCGAGGCAGAATCCAAGTGGACCACTGAAGGGCCTCTCAGCACCGCCAGTGCTCACCAGTGCGAGCTCTGCTGGGGGGGAGGGGGGGGGGGGGTCCTCGACATCCTCAGCTGTCGTGGCAGAGGTGTCTGGTGATGTGCAGGCAACCACAGGGGTCAGCACTGCCGGGCCGTCAGGTCATCGTGTCCCAAAGGCACTGGATCGCTGCGAAAATCCAAGGGCGAAATAGTACGGTGTAATTGTTTTGTAAATGGGACAGAAATATTCGTGGAAAATTTCATAAATTTCTAAATTTTTTACATTTTACTTGAAAAGATCAGTTTCACTACAAAATAGCGTTTTCGCAGTATTACTGGATTAGGATCCTTACCAGGGCATTTACGTTTTGTGTTGTCCCAGTGCCTCCAGTAGTCAAAGTTATTTGCAAACCGTTACTTGAATAGCTTTCCAGTATTAACTACAAAAATAATAAAATAAATCCTATTATTGTGTATTCGATTAACTTTTCCATGGTTTAAAAAAAATTATGCTTAAATGAAACATCAATTCAAATATAACATAATGCGCCAATTTTCGTAAGAAATACTGTTTTATCTGGAAAACCATAGCCATGTGCTGTACAAAATTGTAGTGTTACAAACTATTTCTTGGCAACTGGTTTCCAAATAATGTGTTCGCCTGTGCTGTCACTGTGGTGTCACATCGCTGGGTTCTCCTGTGTTTGTCTCTGCATTGTCGTATTGTCCATTTTATAGGTGTATTATCATCGTTGGGTTATTCTGTTTGTCGTTGTGTTGTAAGGTCGTATTTTTGTCTTTATTCGCTGTTCTTGTTGCTACTGTCTCGTCGTTGTAAGTCCTCTGTGTTCGTCTGCTCTGTAATCAATGTTTTGACTAATTCCTTTCACGAAATTTTGTGCGTTGTGTATGATTTTTAATATTTTGACATCGCCTTATTTATTTGGATTGTTTTCTGTGTATTTGCATATTTATCTTCTCGTCTGTGATTGAGGTTTCTTATCAACAATGGCCTATGTTGAAAACGACATCTGCATTCAATCTTCCCCGTTGCCAGTACATTCAAAGAACGGAACAGAAGTGTCTACCGAGCCACGACGGAGTACATTTAGGGCTGCGCTCTGAAACAAGGGCTGAGGAATAAATCACCGGTGGCCGCACCCGGGTCGCAGCGGGGTAGTAGTTACAAAAACCGTAAGTTACAATTAGTCAGATTATCAAGGCACCAAATACTCTCCATGCGAGTTAATTGTTGCTAGGCGCGTGATAATTAGTGCTTGGGAAACGGTGCAATCAGGGGAACTAACAACCACGCACAAACGGAAGACGTCTGAGGAAAATAAAAAAGAGTTTTTTTTTAACGTGCGAACGAACTTTTTCAAAGAAAAATAATGGGCGTGTGGACGCCCGGCGCGTTAGAAGGGAAACTTCACAGTCAGAGGGATAGGAAATTTGTACGGCAGACTAATACGTGAAACATGTGTACAAGCTCGGGCGCAAATCCATAGGACTCACAAGGGGGCGGTGGAAATCCGCGTATGAGGGGGAAGGGGGAGGGGCGTGGCCCGAGAGTTTAGCGCGTGGGTTTCAACTGACACAAGTCACCCTCTGGATAGCGTGCTTGTATGTTGTATATACTGCCCATATGTTGGCCTGTATGCATGCAATAAGCAGAAAACTTCAAAAATACGGGAAGTTTTCCATGAAGCACAGTTTTGACGTTTACATTTATCAACCCCGTTTAACAGTCACGATTTAGAAAGAGCAAGCGGGCCCCCTATAACTCCCCCCGACTTTCCGACAACACCACATATTAATGTCACTATGTCCAAATATTTTTGATACAATTTAGATGGTAAATAATACGATCTATTTGCTGTCATTTCATTTTTAATATATCGCAAGTTGGATAGTACGCGAAAAATACAAGATTTTTTTTTAAATTTTACGAAATGCATGTATGTATCTTTCAATACAAATAATTCAGTTCATCTGCCCTCCAACATTTGTTTTTGTTCTAACACGTATATATATATAGTAAAAATTACTCTGCCGGTTTAGCACACCGCCCCTCCCCCCTCTTTTTTTCTACCCCTCCTGGGACCTGGCCTCTGGCCAAATTATTTCCATTAGTTGTTTAAGGCCGTTTATCTTAAAGCCCTTATCTTTTAAAAATTTTGTTGTTAAAAATTTGGTTATCAGTAATTTATTTTTGGAATCTACTTAGTTGCTTATACTTTTTAAAGCTTTTTTATTGTTTTTAAAAGTATTTAAAAGTTTTAATGTAATTTTTATTTTTGTTTTTATTTTAGTTTTTATAAGCTTTGGTCTTATTAATTTCCGTTTACCTCTATTGAACTTATAAAGCTGGGGAGTGGCGAACGAGTGTGTCAGCACTGGGCGGTTTTTGCGACAGTTGGCATCACTTCACTGGTCAGCGCTTCGGTGCCAGAGAGACGTGTCTGCGTGTGTGCGAACCACGAGGACAGCACGGGGCTGGTTGTTCGCCTATGCCGAGGCAGTCAGCCTGGAACAAGCGTGCGTGACGAGTGCGTGACGAGTGCGTGACGAGTGCGTGACGAGTGCGTGACGTGTGCGTGACGTGTGCTCGCGAGCCGCGGGTTTTGTGGACTCGGTGCTCCGACGGAAACTTGAAGCCCGTTTGCTCCGTTGCGGGTTCAGGGAACTTAAGACTTAAATGGGTTTAAATTTTAAAAATTTTAATACCTTTGCTATAGCTAACGAGCACCTCGTTCAACATTGACGAGAACCGTAAGGACTTTGATCTGGTGTTTTTGCTGATGCTGGTTCAAACGTTTGCGCTGACGTTAACAGGATTGGTGTTTTGTGCAAGTATAAAGGCTATTTTCGGACGCATTATACAAGTTTCTGAATTGGGTAAATGTTACGAGTTCCTTGTTTTTGGTTTTGCTTCCGGTGGTTAATGAGAACTTCGGTAGATTAATTTACGAAGTTTTCCACGAGCAATTTAACACTTGGGAAAACGTCGACACCGTAAAGTGAAGCATAAATAATAAGAGTTTGTATATTCTTTTGCGCTCGCGGCAGGAATGTCTTGGTCGTAAAACGAAACATTTTGGAAGCTTTAAAACTGACACCGAAGTTTAAAATGAAGTTTTAAATACGTTTTTCTAATTGGTTCGCGCACTCCCCAAATTGGTGTAGGACGTTGCGTTATAAAATTTATAAAAATTATAATTCTGAAATGTATATATTTTTTAATTGTAAAGGTTTATTAAATGGAGCTCGTCCTTTGTAATTTTTCAACTGCCTGCAGTTTACGACTAAAACCTTGGTATAGATTTTATGCTATGTATATTTGCAAATAAAAATACTATTTTTTAGAGTATTTAGAAGTAAATTATAGTTGCATCTTGTATCAGCAATTGGATTATGATGTTTGAAACCATATTACTTTTTTTTTAGTTTATACATTTTAATACATTTTTAAAGAAATATTTAGTAAAATAAAATTGGTAAATGATGATGGCTAAAGTTGTTTTGATTTTACGAAATACCCACTTAGACCCAGTAAATTGATAAGTTGTCTGCTATTTTCTTTTTCTTTATTGGGCTCGACACTTGGCTAAGTTCGTGTAGAGACATAGAGACATTTTGCATTTTTTTTTAAGATTCTTTGAATATCATTATTTGTGGAACCAGTCAGATGTTGAGATTGTGCTAGCTACCTTGTGAAGAAGGTAGTTACTACAAACTCCCCCCTCCCCCCTTTCCAAATCAAATGCGGCGCCCAGGGCATAAACCCCGTTTTCCCCCTTCTAGTTATATCCCTTTTATCAACTGGGTGCCTACTATCAGACAGTAAGCGTTTGGATATATTTGGAGATAGCGGGCTGTGATTAGTTCTCCATGATTGCTTTGAAATGTGTTTCTTATAAAGCCTAATGTTTTTTAAAACTTTTTTTTTTTTCAAAAAAACATAAATTACGTTTGTAAGTTTAGCTAGAATTCCCACAAAAAACGCGCGCGCGCGCACACACACACACATACATACATACATACACCAATGCTGGAGTACACTAGCAATTGTTTAAAGTCAGTCTTCCCCATTGCAAGAATCGATCAAAGAAAGAATATTCGCGCTGAAAATGAAATGTTTTGTTGATTGCAGTGACTCTAAAATTCCGCAACACGCTTTTTTTTTTTGTGTGTGATGTCGAACAAGGTGATGAAATGGGAAAAATATCGACTCGCCTCGCACTCTAGAGTACGTAGATTCAAATTCCGCCCGGCAATTTTGGTTTGTGAACAAATTCTCTCTCTCCCCGCCCCCTCCGTTTTGGCTCTCCGAAATCCCTCCAGGAAAACTCTTTCGTATGACCGTTTCCTCCCCTAGTTTTCGGATGTATTCGTCTCTGATGAACGTTTTGTTTGACGATAAGTAAGATAAAAATTTCAATGAAAAATAGGTATTGGCTTAAACCAGCATTATTCTAAAACTGATGTACGAGTCTTGGTAAAATGAGGTGGCCCACAAAATTTTCTGTTTTCCAAGTATTATTTTTAAAGTGCTCAATTAAAACGTGTGGGATTCATACTCCTTCCGCCAAACATAATAATACAATGAGAAAAAAAACCATTATTGACCTCAGGATGGTTGTTCTACTTATGTTTTTTTATGACGGCAAAAAGTAATATTTAGTTCAAAGTTTTCATATAAAAAACACCAATTGAATTTCACAATAACCTAAGGTTGAAGTAACACTAATTGTATAAACCCCATAACCCTTTTACGACGTAAAATCCTGTCTGCAACACTGATATTTGGTACTTTCCTACTTTTTTTGGTTGTAAATAGAACAGTTTGGGAATGCATCCTACATGAACTACTAAGGGGTGATGCGAAAGGCAAAGAAAGTCCCATTGACATGGACCCCTGACAGTGTCAAGGCCTTTGAGAATGCAAACCTAGCCTTGCCCAAGCCACTCTGCTTGCCTATCCCATTTCGACAGCACCTTCACTGTTGGGGCAGCCTTCCAACAGCTTGTCCAAGGTTCATGGCAGCCGTTAGCGATCTTCTCCAAGAAACTCAACCCCACTCAACAAAAATATGGTGCCAACGATCGGGAGCTACTAACCATTTATTTAGGGAGCCAACAGTTTCACCATATAGTTGAAGACAGATATTAACAGTGTATACAGACCACTAGCCCCTCTTTTTTGTTTTCCAAAAAAACCTTGCAAATAGATTCTGGTCTGCAGCTACAGAAGGTATGCTTGTCAGATTCCCCATTTGAGATCTACTACGATGTCTCCACACCAACAGCACGGCCCTTCATCATAGCCCCGTTTGAACAGGTTGCATTCAACTTATTTCATGAACTGGCTCACCCAGGCATCAATGCATCTGTACGGCTAGTCACCCAAAGATGGCCCTCTATCAAGCTAGACTGTCGACAATAGGCCTACCATGTCAGCGATCCAAAATTTCTCGTCACTTTTCAGCCCTTATTGGTTCCTTCGTTCCACCTTCCTCCCGTTTTGACCATGTCCATGTCGACATCATGGGAACCTTGCCAATTTCACAGGGCTACCGTTATAGAAGCTTCACTCGGTGGTCCGGGGTAGTTCCAGTAGAAAACGTTGAGGATACAACCTTAGCCTGAGCATTTTACACCACCTGGATCCACGCTTTGGCACTCCACTGCGAATCACCACCGACCAAGAGCGACATTTGGAGTCCTTTCTTATTCAGGGACCTCAGTTATCCGACGGAGCTGGCTCGCTTTCGGACACCACCGCTTTTCATCCTGCCTCGAATGGCATGGTGGAGCGGATGCGCAGACATCTCAAAACCGCCATACGTTGCCGTCTGACAGAGCACTGGGGGCACGTTTTACCTACATGGCGTGTGGTTCTCCGTGCTTCTGCGGCATATTTGGTATACGGGCGACCACCACGCCTACCTGGCGAGTTTCTCGTCGTCCATCCTAGACCACGACAGCTAGAGGCCCCAGGCCTCAGCCAAGAGCTTTGACAGCATTTAAGTGACCTCAGACCTGTTGGCGGCACAAGACACAATAGACCAACGACGTTCGTTTTCAATGATCTAGCAACTTCCGCCGATGTCTTTGTTCGCCACGATGGTCCAAAATGGTGCTTGCAACCTCCTTATGAAGGGCCTTTCTCCGTTGTTTGTCGCACAGCAAAAACTTCGACTCTCCAGATGCATGGTAGGCAGATTGCTGTTTGCATGGCTCGCCTCAAACCTGCATACACCATTCAAGACATCCTTCCAGAGGACCATGCCATGACGTGTCCTGCCGCTGGAATGGTCGCTTCAACGAATCGCAATGATGTCGGCATCGTGTCTCCCCAGAGATCCTTCCGCCACGTCCTCTTCCTTAACCCCTTCAAGGTGGTCTTTCGTGACTTGTGCGCAAATCACTGGCAGGGGGGGTGCTGTGGTGGAACACGCCGAGTCTACAGTGTTGCGATCAGCTGGAGCTGCCAAGCCTGTGTGTGTACACCCCTGGGCGAAGAACTCGTCGCGCCCTTCAGGTGTTCCATTGGCCCGGCTGCCGAGGGGATTACAATCCCTCCCTCCTTCTCCTGTATGGGGTGTTTCCTGGCCAGCGAAGACACAAAGTTATTTGTAAACCGTTCCCTGAATCGCTTTCCAGTATTAACTGCACACATAATAAAATAAAATAAAATCCATTGATTGGAATATTCGATTATCTTTGCCACGGTTTTTTTTAAAATACATATGCTTGAATGAAACATCAATTAAAATATAAAATAATGCGCTAATGTTCGTAAGAACTTCTCAGTATTATCTCGAAAACCGTGTTTCATTTTATGCAAAATTAACAATAGCCATGTGTTGTACAAAGTTACAATATCCTTCTTGTACAATTACTAACAATTTCTTAACATCTGGTTTCCAAAGGAAACTTTTAAAATTATAGACAATTATTTTTTTGTTCTCTATGCATTGTGCTACCGATGATTCTAAGTCAGAGTTCGTGGCGGAAAAAAAAGAGAGAGCGAGAGAACGGACCCTACTTGGCTGAGAATATCTGCATGTATAATTCTATTACCATACAAAAGGCCAGATCCCGGGCTGACGTCACCATCCGCGGCGAGACAGGCTGACTGACAGCCTGACAGCCGGATGACATGCTCGTTAGGCCGCGGCAGAGACCGCCCAACGCCGGGAGCCCAGGGCTTCTTGAGCGAGTTGGCGACACACGATGCAGCCGCCATCATCAGGGAGCAGTTAACTTACCTGCTGGGTAGCTGGGTACCTACTGAGCAGCTACCCAGTAGGTAACTGCTCCCTGATGATGGCGACTGCAATGTCGACCGAAACGTCGGTGAATTATTCGCCAAGGACACGGCTACAACCTAGAAGCCAAGCTACTTCAGACAAAGCCTTCGAACATTATTAATAATATTAAGTTTTATTATTATAATACTGGACGTAGTACGTACTGGAAAGCTATTCAGGGAACAGTTTACAAATAATTTTGACTATTGGAGGTACTGGGACAACACATCATAAATGCTTGGTTAAGAATGCAGACCTAGTATTACTGCGACCTTTTTTTTGTAGCGGTAGAGTTTCATGAATATTTACAAAAATAATAGTATCGAGTCTATCGAGTTCCTTTTTATACGAGCCGACAGAGTGCAATTCCCGGGTAAGACTTGATTGTTGAAACATCTCAACATATTTAATCTTGATTCTGTTTACTGGTTAAGCGAATCAAGAAGTGACGTGAAAGAGTTTATACTGAAGATAAGTTAGAAAAATTGTTACTTGGAAAAATGATACCACTGTCAAACTGAAAACCAATAAAATAAATTCTTAAGAAACCAGTTGCCAATAAATAGTTTCTAATACTACAAGAAATATAATGTAACTTTTTACAACACATGGCTATTGTTATTTTTGCATATATGAAATACGTATTCATAACGAAAAATGGCGCATAATTTTATAATTAATTTTTGTTTCAAGTAAACAAGATTTTTTAAACAATGGAAAATATATTCGAATATTCAATAATTGGACTTTATTAATTTTATTTTCCTTATTATGTGCGTAGATAACCTTGGAAAGCTATTCAGGGAACGGTTTACAAATAAATTTAACTATTGGAGGTACCTACTCGGACAACGCAAAGCATAAATTTCTGAGTAAGAACCCACTATTTTGTAGTGATGCAGTTTTTTTTGTAAATGTACAGATTTACAAATAACTTAAATTTTACATGATTTCCGTTCCATTTACAAAAAATAAATTACAGTGTAACTCATTTATTCGAGACACTTTTGTATTTCATTCCTTGTAGTTACTATCACGTGAGAGCTTTACCTGTGAAATATACACGATCGTTCCCTCGCAATTTATGTTTTGTCTCTGATTCCTCGCCAGATATTGATTAAAAAATCGTCTAACGGCGGTGAAAAAAAAGAAGCCAAATTAAGCGTTGAGATTATGATCGCTCGCGTGACCTTCCAAATTTTTTTTTTAAAATCAAAACTTAGTGAAAATCTGGCTAGAGACTGTGTGATCCGAAAGCAAATGCAATAAAGGTAACGAAAAAACACTGAAAGTCTTGCAATTACCGTCACTTGCGCGACTTTTTACACCCGTGATGTTACATTAAGTGAATAAGTAAATAGAGTGATATGTAAATATATAGTGATGTAAATAGAGTGAGGTATAAATATACAGGGATGTATATATAATGTATAGAGTGATATATAAATATGGAGAGTGTCCACCTGCAACAGCGCACGGCCGATCGCTTCCGCAGTGTCCTCGACTTGAATGACGAGTGTTCGACTGGAATGACCTCGATCCCGGAGTGATGTAACAAAGGGGAGATATGTTACCCGGCAGTGGCGGAGCGAGCCCACGCAGCGCCTCGGGGCAGGCGCCTGCTCGGCGCAGGAGAAGGAAAGCAAGGACGTCGTCGGTCGGCGTGGGAGGCGAGGCACGCGTGTTAGCGCCGCGCGCGGGTCGTGTAGCGGGGCTGTCCCGGGTCGCTCCGGGGAGCTTCCGACAGAGCTGAATTTTGGTAGAGACCTTGGGTACTCCAGTATAATTATTAAAGTGCCAAAAGTCCCCATAGATCCCACGTGTGCTAAAAAAAGTTATTCAAGGTCAAAGGTCAAAATTTTCTGTTTTTTTTTTATTTTTCTCAAAAAATTGTAAGTTTTATCAAAAATACAGCCCAGACAAAAATTGTAGATTATAAAATTATCTAAAAAAAAAATGGCCCTGATACTTTTTTCCCTAAGAATCGCCATTCCTAAGATATCGCCATTCTAAAAGTTGAAAGTTATATTCTACACTATACTCGTCCGTGCACAGAACAACTATGAGATTTAAGCGGTGGCCGCAACATTTAATTAAAAAAAAAAAAAATGTAAAAGTGTAATAATCCAAGTCCCTCAATTTGTACTGGTTTCTTAATGTAAAAAAAACCCCCTGAAAACACACCTTTTAGCCTTTGTAACTCTTCTAAAATTTTATAAAAAAAAACTACTTATCGGCCCACAGCGAATTATTAAATGCTTTTCGTAAACAGACCCCACTGGGATATCTTGGGTGGTTTTCAAATCGCGTGGTTTTTTTCCTGAAGCTCTTCACACCGTGTGTGTGCCCCGGTAGGCGGGGCCCTTGACCTGAAATAAGCGAAGATTTATTCGTAACCTCAGATAGCTGTATCTTCGTAGTAGAAACAACGTCGGGTTCCAAATTTCGAGTTCTGTGTTACGTTCTGAACAAGGTAAAACACATGCGGAAGGGGGGGGGGGGGGGGGGAGAAGGTTTATGCTGTAGACTCAAAATGTTTGTCAATTTTTTGTTAATATAATAAGATTATTATTTGTCGATTAATGTTCAAAGTGTGTGAACTCAACACCCGCAAACGTACGATGATAACCGTTAATTTACGAAGACCCCATGACAATTTATAACCAGCATTCTTCGTAAAATTTAGTTGAATATTTGTAACAGTGTAGCCTGGCGCTGCATTTAGGGGGCGCTAAATTTTACTATAGATATTTACTTGAATATCGCAGTGTTAAAACACACACAAAAAAAAGAGGGCAGATGGACAGAATTGATTGTTTTGAAAGCTACTTACTGATACATGCATATCATCAAATATTTAAAAACCGGTATTTTTCGCGTACTGCCCAACTTGCGATACATTAAAAACGAAATACTTGAAATAAATATATTTATTTAACATATAAGTTGAATAAAAAATATCTGGGATAGTGGAATTAATATGTGGTGGCGATATGAGGTGTCGGGAATGGTTTTGGTTTGGTTGGTTTGGCTAATAACGTGAGCCCAAGATGAGTTCTCGCCCCGGGTGGGAACTAGTTAGTACCTGTCATTCAGGTACACACACAAAAAAAATTTACGAAAACAAAATATTGTTGCCTTCTTTAATACAAATACAGGTATGATATACACTAATCTGTTAAATCTCACAACAGCTTGACAACAAACAATTGTATAGTTTATAGTTCGCGCATGCGCAGATAAAGGAAAACAGGTGTTTTCGCGCGGCTGTACTTCTGCGTTTGCTTTTTATGTAGTTTTTAATTTCTTTCAGTATTGAGCTTTAAATAGTCAAGTCGACGGAGAAGTTAATTTAAAGATTACGAAAATATCCATGTTTATGGAATAAATCGAAGGAAGAATGTGTGTAGATGTGCAGGACAATGTCTGGGATTTGATTCCAAGGGAATGATATTAAACTGAGTTGAATTGATACAGAAATAATCCATAAATTTGGTTTTATCCTCACTAGCAACTGTTTCTTCAAATGATGAAATTCTTTTGGTTTTTGTATTAAATTCATGATCCCATTTATTTTTACGTTCACGTGCTGCGAGAGCCAGCAAGAATGTTATCATCGTCGGAATCATCACTGGAATACCCACGGCATGCGTCTCTCCGACATCGCGAACTAGACTGTCCTGTCTGGCGCCTGGCTACCTGGCGCTGCGGACGTAGCGAGCATAGCGCAGCTGTCTGTGTGGCCTCGGCCGCCGCCGATTCATCATGTTGCCATCCGGGGCAGTAAGCGTGGGCGAGGCCAGAAACAGAAGTTTCTACAACTCGCCAAGTGCATAGTAATTCAGGTGCACCCCACACATTGGCGAAGAATCATTTGAATCGACGGCGGGGGTGCGTGTCTTTGTGGGATAGGTTTGGCACACGGGCCTGTGTGTGCGCTGGTATAGGTTGTGTAATGCTATAAAAGTTACGTGTGCCTAATTCGGCGGGGGAGTGAAGCTCCCCACCAGTTAGATCGTCTAACTGGCGTGATGTAGTGTCGTGTTGGTGTGCATTAGAGGCTTGTCTGTGTGCTGTAATTTCAGGTGACCTAGTGAAACTCGGGTGTGGTGTGTAGTGTACGACGAGCCCCTGGGAACACACAACATGCAAGGGTAGTTAGTGTGGCCTCGGCTGAAGAGTGATCACATCACCTTGGCTATGGGCTGTATCTGGCCCTGGAGGAGGATGTGGAGGGGTGTGTGTTTGGCGGAAGGCACGGCTTCCGTGCAGACCTCAGAAGTGGCCGGCGCGGTCTCCGTCCTGGGTGGCGCGCGGCGACTCTATTACCCCCGCCCCTCCTGCAACCGTCTAAATTACCGGCTTGCGCGGCGTAATAGTTTGCCTCTGTGATGACATGTAACCCCCTCACCCCCACCTTTTCCCTTCTCAAACCCTCTTTACCCCTCACCAGGCCAACGCCACTGCACTCTGAAAACTTTTTTTTGTACGACAGAAATATTCATTTAAAATCACAGATATTTGCAAAATTTGTAAATTTACGTTAAAAAGCAACTGTACCACAAATAGTCTCCGCAGATTCTTACCTGGGCATTTATGCATCGTGTCGTCCCAATACATTCAATAGTTCAAGTAATTTGTGAACCGTTTCCTGAATAGCTTTCCAGTTTTAATGGCGCACATAAATAAGCAGAATAAACAAAAACAAAACCGTAAGTATTGAATATTAGTTTTTTTTCCATTAAAAATATATATTTGAATGAAACATCAATTAAAATATAAAATTATGTGCCAATTTTTGTAAGAAATGCTCATGTATTACCTGGAAAAACTTATTTCATACATGCAATGTGATTTGAAGAGCGAAATTTCAAACTGTATAATAAATGGCTCCGGTAAAAGCGAAAAAGATTTGGAAAAGTACTAAAGCCCGGCTTTGGACATGATTTTCGACAAGGAATTTGATTAAAATACAGCCCATATCGTTAAAATTCATCAAACAGTTAATACTATACAGTTTCCCTTGGCTTTGTGAGCTTTGTTTGCGCCATCCGCCACAGATGGCAGCACCGTGGTTACACATTTCCGTTCCATTCACGAAATTTTTCCTTACGAAATGTTATATTGGACAGTGGAAACTAAGTAAGAGTGTGGAAACTGCAGTGGTGTAGTAGCCGCGACGTACTTGGGTCTCTCAGGGCAAGATGATTCTGCAATGGGTTATCGACGCCTTCCGCAGTATTAGTGGTAGACAGACATTACAGCTCACAGTCCTGGACTTAAGCAAAGTACTACACTGTCAGCATGTTATGGCTCACAATTACCAATTCACTCAATAAAGTTTCTGTGTACGTTCAAGACTAATGTAACTTTGATTGGGTTGTAGTGCTTATTCTTCTTTAAGAAAATTAGCTTATTCGTACATTTTCGCTGTTACTTTTAGGCAAAGAAAATTCGATGCATTACTCTAGCAAAAATTTCTATCGGGCGAGACGCTGTTAGCTTATGTTAGTATTTAACCACTAAAATAAAGGTACATTAATTAAAAGTTTTCATTATGATATAATGTTTATACTATTTTTGGTAATTATAACATAAACTCGTTTTCGGTTTGCTTGACTTTGTAATAACGTGTTGCCCTCAACGGAAATTAAAAATTTTCGTTTATCTTGGAGCGGAAATGTATTTTATTATTTTTAAAATCCTTTTTAAATTACTAGCTAGCACAATTCTAAATTAAAATTCGCCTTTTACCGGGAACATTCCTAACGTTTCCAACAATTTTTTATATATATATATATTTTTTTGCGTTGTTTCTGAGTTTGCATGCAGGTACGAATAACCTAGAGCAGTTCTTCAGAATCATGAATATGAAAATCGAACTGAACTAGCAATTCTCAGAACAATAAAAAAGAAAATATCCGTGGTCCGTTCGTTCGCACGCAACCCATCTCTCTTCTGGACCGTTCAAAACGGCGCCATCATACCTGGATTGTTTTTTATTTTGCTACAGGATGTTTCAGAATTACTGATACATACTTAAAGAGAGATTATTTTAGAAGAACTATTGTAATCCTTGATGGGCTGCAATAACGTTTTCCTGCCTATTTATAGCCCCGATATGCCTCATACACAGTCTTTAGACTTTTTTTTTTTTAACGAAATCATTAAATTATTGACATAATAACAATGTATGAAAGACAGTTTGAATAAAATAAAAAAAAAAACTATTAAAGTTCGGTTTGCTTTTGTGGAGCAAAATCATTACTCAAATTTTCTATGCGTGAACGTTGGAGTTCTAATAGTTCCCTAATCAATAACTAGTGTATAATCCAGCTATAAAGGACTGTATGATGATTGTACTCGTAAGCGACCCCGTCCTTCATGAAGTCCTGGCCGCGGACGTGTCGGACGCGCGACTGGTTATACGACCCGTTGAAAGGGCGTCGCGTCCGTCGCGATCGCCGGAGGAGACGGCCCCGGACTTACGACCCCCGTCGTAAAGACCCCCTCGAGTGTCGCGGGAGTCGAACACACGACCGTCCAGGCGCAGAACCCCCCAGTCCATCGTCCCATCGTCCCGGGCGTCGTAAACATCGCTCACAGCAGCCCCGTGACATTTCCAGTCCGTACGTCTCTTGTTTCTCCGCCGCTGCTCGTCTCGTCGGCCCGCCGGGCTGCGTCCAAGGCCAGCCGTGCTGTACTGCCGCGGCGGCAAACATCCGGCCCGCCCGCCGCTACGGTCCGTGGCGAGAACATCGGCCGCTCGCCGGACTCAGTCCTCTGGTTTACAATCAGGGGCGAAGCCAGGGGGGGGGGGGGGAGACCCTTAGCACCAAATCTTTAATTAATTTCTTATTCATAACTCAAACAAATATCATATTAAAATTAATAAAAATTTTACCATTACAATATTTAAATTTAAGAACTGAAAACTGCTAAAATAGCATTATTTTACACCTTAAATTCCAAATTTTCCCGGGAGAGGACCCCCCACCCCTCGCTTTAATACGAAAGGGGGGTGGGGGCGCATGCTTCTTAACACCCCCCATACTCAAATCCTGGCTACGCCACTGTCTACAATTATAATTAATAGCCTCCCGTTGAGGTTTTCTTTGATAACTTCCTTGGTGGAAGCTTTCAATGTGAGTGAGTGGTTGTTGAAAAATACGCTGTGAACCCGTCACACTGTTGTGATTCCAGCATCAGTCGAAAAGCAACCGACGCGAACTGTCCTGTCATTTTTTTTTCGTATTCAGCAGATACATGAATACATAGCCCTACGTATTGTAAATTTACGAAATACTTTTTTTTTTAAATTTTGATTTATACCTATTATGAGGGGGCGGGTCCTTCCACTGTTGAACCCCCAATCCTCTGTGAAAATTCCTTGTGAAAGAACGGGATTTTTGACCATCCGACTGGTAAAATGTGCGACACCTTTAACTCTTTCGATCCATTTGTCAACTGAGGTGGTCAGTTCATATCTTAATGCTAACATGGATTAATTAAACTTTGAATGTGTGGGTTTGATGTAGCCTACATTCTAGTCGACATAATTCTTTAGTGCAATGAAAAAAATGTTTTATAAAGTTATGTTATAGTATAAAAATTATGAATTCATATGTATTATAATTGTATTACAAATTATTATTACATAAATCATAAAAATATTCAATGTAATTTAAAAAAAATAAGTGATATCTTTTAAAATGACAAAGTGTTACTGAAAGTATTAAACAAATATCTGAAATCTGTAACCGTATTCAAATATTTACTCTGAAACTGGTCAGCGATTTTAAAACTCTTTCATAATATAATTAGTGTACTATTTGATTTTAAAAATATTGATAGAAACCGAAATAAGGGTTTACACTTTACTAAGCACTTAAAACACGCCTGGCTGAAAGTTCAAGAGATGATTTTGTGTTTTATTATTTTTGTAACAAATGCTTGTTACTGTCAAATTCATAGTCATTATTCTTATATACTGAATTTTTTGTTATTTTCTCAGTTCTTACGAAAGTAATTGAGCCATATACTGTCACGTATTGTGTAATTGTAACTGTATTGCAAATTCAGGGGAAGGTATATTAGATTCCTTGCACATTCTGACAGAGTTTAAACGTAATATTTAGCCTCGGTAAGAGATCACCCAACTTAATTATTACTCGTATCGATTCTGTTGCATTCTTTAAAGTTTTCTGCTCCTGCGTTTGTGAATGTTGTGTTAAACTGACAATGGTCGATTTTTTTTTTCTAGTTTTATTTCTGTAACGATATTCCTGAGTAAGACGAGTAAGACTAGGCATTGCTGGTTGTTTGATGATCATTCAATGGGAAAGATTGATTTGTAGCAGTTTCATGGACTGACGCCATTGCTGTCAGTCTGCTTGTGCCGGATGACGAGAGCAGAGATGTCAGTTCCCGAAACGTCGCAACTACTTTGTTATGCTCATCTTGGGGGTCGTCTGTTGTCGCTGTGCTGTCCAAGATACAGTTCTTGTTGCAACTATCTGTACGTTATCAGCTCACTGCGTTCGCCTGCGTTGTAAATTCCTAAATTTCTTTCACGGAATTATCTAGGTGCGCTGTTAAAAAAATTTCACTTTAAATTTACTAAGATCGCTGGTTACAAATAATCCAGGGATCTTCGTAAATTTACCGTTATCTTCGTAAATTTACGGGTGCTAACTTAATTTACTTTTAACATGGAATCCATTAACATTATATTGGCATACCAGCAGAACATTCTAAAACTTCTTACGAATCCTGAAAAAAAAACCACTTTCCTCATTTTTACCAGTTTGTTTCCCCCCCCCAAAAACAGAACTCAGAAGTTGAAACACGGCCTAGTTTCTGCGATGATTCAGTTATGTGAAATCACGAAGAACTCTTAGTTTATTTGAGGTGAATTCTTCTTTGAAAGGTCTGAAAATCTACTGTAATCTCTAAGAAAGAGTGTGTGTAGCATTTGCATTTGACATCAGCTGATACTGGCTTGTTCTCAACATTCTTGAAGATTTTCCTATGACGACCCGTGTGAACTAACAATGGCGCATGTCCATGGAAATTGCTTTAAACAAACAGGCAGGCATTTATAACGCCTCGCGTAAAATTGACGAACTCCCCAGACAAATCGTAAATATATATTTTTTTGTTTTGTTTTGAACGCAGCGGTTTCATCGGAGGGTGGGTTTTACAAGAATAATAAACCACGTCCGCTGTAATAAAATCGTAGTGTGGTTTACCACCTCGCGATTAGTGACGTGACCTTTAGCTCGCGATGTTCGTACGGTGGGCGGTGTGAGTCACCCCCCCCCCCCCCGAGGGGGGGGGGGGGGGTGCTGCAGGACTTACGCCCCTGGCGTCAGTTGTCGTCGAGGGACAGAGGTGAGGGGGAGCAGATAACCAATCAGAACTGCTGCGCTCTCAAGTTACGTGTTCGCACGCAGAAAAATTCCTTTGGAATCCAGTTGCCAAGAAATAATCTGTAATAGGTACCACAAGATATTTCAACTTTGTAAAGTACATTGCTATGGTTATTTTTGCACATATGAAATGTGTTTCTCGAGAAATTCGCACATAATTTTATGTTTTAATCGATGTTTCATTCAAGCACAATTTATTATGCTTATTAATGTGTACAGTCAATAGTGGCAAGCTATTCAGGGAACGGTTTACTATTGGAGGTACTGGGACAACACAAAGCATAAATTTCCGGGTAAGAATCCAAACCCATTGTTACCTCGAACACTATTTTTTAGTGACAGAGCTGTTTTCATGTAAATGTAAAAATTTACAAGTATCAGTAATTTTATATTAATATTTCTGTTCCATTTTCACACAAAAAATTGCAGTGCATTCCCGCGCGCATACACATACCTTTAAACATCCCGAGTCAGATGCCCCCCATAAATCTGCGTTCGTGCACCTTCGGATATGGATGTATCTATAAATATCTGTTGTAAAAGTAAAAGTTAGGTTAGGTTTGTTACCCTTTCCGGGTAGAAAGTTTGTTCAGGTTTGTTCAGTTAGATAAATGATACGTAAAACCGTTGCTAAAGATTTAAAATTCTCGCAAAAATTATTATTTTTTATTTTTTTATTTTTATTGGTCGTGATAGTGTAGGTTAGCTCACGTCTAGGTGATTGCGATCAAAATGAAGTGTTGGTTAGGTTATATCAACACCATTTCAAGCACACTGGAATAATCTTGTTCAAAAGTGTTTTTTTTTTTATTCTGACCGCGAAGTTGCACGAGCGAGAGGTGATATTTTCGTGGACCGATCGGGAAGGAGAAAAATGGGAGGAGGAGGGGGGGGGGGGTGTCTGTCAGTGAACCGTAAGCTTCCTTAACATTAAACCGAGGTGCATGGGCAAAAATACGTAGGAAATTCCCGCGGTGAAGGAATGGAGCGGGGTGGCCATCGGAAAACGTTCATCATTCCCATTACAAAGTTAAGATTTTGCAAGCGCGAGTGGCCTCCTTAAGGAGGAACCTTTTTAAATTCCTGAGGGTGTTGGTTGGGGGGGGGGGGGGGGGTGTCTGCCGCCGCAGTGGGTCATCGCCACGCCTCTGAGACCAGAGGGCAATGGTCAGCGACGACCGCGAATAGCCGTGAAAGGTTTCCGATCGAATCGTTAGTTGAAGTCTCCTCCCTAATGCTGGGTTCATAAACTACGCAACAACACAATAAATGCAGGACACATACAGTAAAAAAAAAAAAAATGTTAGCGAGTCTTTCATTAATTTCCAGTGATGTGTAACATATAACCTCGGTAACTAGCACATCCAAGTTTTCCGAGCTATCAGCACGATGGAAGGAGCGTGAGAAGTAAGCTTGGGTGGAAGAGGGAGTAGGGGAAGGAAATACTTATCAGAGGGGCGCGTCCAAGGCGGTTCGATGTGGACTGCAAGGTCCAAGCTCCTGACCCCAGCATGGTTGAAACTTTCTTCCCCGACCAACACTTCGTCCTGGACCATCCGCCTTGGAACCTGCCTGCTTTAATGCTTGCAATAATTCAACACCACATGAATGAACCCAGGTTTTTCCCTGTGTCTATGCAGGTTTTACCGGGGCTCAACTTAACTAGTCATAGTCTAGAGTTAAGATACGTGAGTTAGTCATGACATCAATAGTTGCCATGGCTGGCCAATCCCCAAACAAAGAATGCGATGCATGCTTTACTACCATTTCCGCGTGGTTGAAAGCCGTATATGGTTCGACCTAGGACGCACTTAAAGTCTTTCCTAACCCAGACCCCTCCCAAACAAATACAGTTAGTTTTTAGTTAGATTATCAATAATAAAAAAATAAAAGTGATATACCCTTTCGAAATATGTTGAACATGAAGTTCTTAGCGAGCGATACGTATATACAATCACCAGCGTCAATACTTTGAGTGATTTTATTTTATAACAGCCGAGGTGTAACTGGGCCGTACCAAAGTTGGCACAATTTGGATCCGTAGTAATCCTCCTATTTGGCTCTGGCAATCCCGTATCGAACAACGAGTTTCCATCTAAGGCCCGTTCTACAGTGGCACGGAAACGGAGACGACGGATCACGTAAACAAAGATGGATATTGCGGAACAGAGAGTGTTTACAAAAGCACGCAGACGGAGACGGACCAGTACGGATTAGCTCTTCCGTTTACGTCGCTTCGTGAGACCAATCGAAGACGAGTATTTGGCTGCGGTGGTAGCCATGTTTGTTTATGTTTTGAATACGTTTAAACGTGTTTCAAGTGCAAGAATATTACTTTGCAGTTTATTTTTACTCTAAGTGTGAATTTCGTCCGTGCTATAATCTCGAAGCATTATATATTTTATTTGTTACATTAAAATTCCGCAAGCTTGAAATGCAATCTCATTCTGCTACGTTTCCGGGCATTGTGGAAGCAGCAGACGCGATACCGACGTGTGCCTGCAGATCCGTCCCTTGTTCCCGTGCCGTTGCAGACCGGGCCCAACTACGGAGAACGGATCGCAAGACGCTAAACTTGCACAATAGTACGACAGTATTTCATAGCATGGACAATGTTTCAACTGCGTACTTCATGGCGTGTGTTTTTTTTTTTAACAGGTCTATTGTTTAAAAAAAAACCGTCGAGTGTTGCGAATCGTTTCCACGCAATTTTCCGTCACGTGGGTGTGCATGCCCGCTGGAGTCGCGATCCGCCTGCCACTTCTTCGCCTTGGACCATTCCCTCCCCCTAGTCCCGCGGGCTCGTGGAGGAGGGGAGAGAAGGGAACTGCGCGCGGACCTCCCCTACCTTCCCCCGCTGCCCCCTCCCCCCCTCAGGGTAAACGGTTATTACCGGCGGTCATTCGCTCTGCGCGCGCACGTGCGTTCTGGTCTGGTCGCGCGCTCTTTGCGGCCCGCGCCACGCCGTTGGAAACTGCAGTGGATTCATTCATTAATTTATTAATTTATCGACTTTATTGGTGGCGAAGTTAAGGGGATTGGTGCACCAGCATCGTATTAAAAAAAACAATATATTTGTTAATGATTCAGCTACTAGAGAAGATTTGAACCATTCTGGTGTAAAATTATTTTTTTAATTTTTTTATTTTAATTAAGTTATTGCTGATTTTCGGGAATTTTTTAAATTCAAGCTTTATTAATAAACTATAAAGAATTCAGTGGTAAAACTTTCGCAGATAAATTTTCAGACACGGGAGATATGACTGTGACCATTATTTTATCTGTAATCATTATTAATTTAACGTATTTACAATTTTAATTTTAATAAATGAGCTGCTACGAAATTGCGTGATATTCATTTGCGAATTTAATAACATTCGCGTTTTCATTTGTAATTCAAACGCCAATATATCTGTCGGCTGAATGATTGACTTTATTTTAGTCTTTAGCTTATTGCAGTCGGACCTAAAGTAAAAACGTAGCTGTAGAAGTTTGAGCAGCGTGCAAGCTCGGATACGAGAAATTATGGAGCGCGCTGGACAGTAGTGACACCTTGCGACAGTTTCCCGAACTGTTTGCAGCCAGTGTTTTCTCTCGTTCCCACCCTGCCTCAGCTGTCTGCTGTTTACGAAGGGGAGACGGGATTTCGCGCGAAACTGATATGAAGGTCAACGTACTCATTTTCAGTAGATAAGAGAACGTGTTTGGTCTAGCTCGGCGTATAATTGAATGGTTATTCTCTGTTATTATTTAACACAGTGATTTAGCTAGATGTTTTTTGTTGTAAGCGTGAGATTTATTCAGGAATAAAATGCCGAAGAAACCTCCACCAAGCATAGTACACAAAAGAACAAAACTATCGAAAGCCATTAGAGCGCTTAGAAAAAAGAATAAAGAAAGATAAGAGATTATTTTATTATAGCTTTTTTACCATACATTTATTTTTCAGAGTGGCGTATGTACAACGCGATGGACGCGATGCGACAACATAAAGATGTGTAAAATTGTAAACATGCTTTTTTTTTTCCAGCAATGCGTGAACCATTCATAAACTATACTCAACATGTATCCGTATGATTACGTTTGAATTTTTTTTATGACAGGCATCAATGTTAACAAGTTTATTAAGCCACAATATACTTTTTTTCAGAAAAATAAGTGTAGCAGAAAACACTCAACATAGTCTCACACAAAATCAGTTTACATGAATGCAGTTTTAAGAAGTAAGCTACGTAAATAATAGTTAAACATTATTTAATATATGCTGGTAACGTTTCCAAAGTATCAGCTTCGCCTTCATTCACGAACAATATTCGTGGCCTTATTTATTTATTTTGCTGGCGTTTCGTTGGTGACTGTTAGGACTGCAAAATTAGTAAACATTTTTCACCCTATCCTGAGTTAACTCTAAGTGTGCGCGGTTAGATGAGGACCAGATGTGTATCATGCTTACGCCTTTACACTCTACTCAGGGGTGCCCACAAGGGGGGGGTAACGACGCAGACTGCGTCATTAAAATTTCAGGGGGGGGGGGGGTGGTTAAAAGACGAGAAAAATGTATATATTATTTACATAATTATAGCTTCTAATGTGAAAATACGATTCTGGTGCTTTGATAAATGAAAGGGGTCTTGTAAATCAAATTGGCAACCCCGCACTTTCCTCAACAAAAGCAGTTTGGCATCTGTCGGTTCAGGATGGAAATATTACCTGATATTACCAAAATTATTATTAGAAAATCAGTTTTAATTAATGCAAAATGTGATAAAATATAATACTAAAAAAGTATAATATTATAAAATAATTGTAAATCATTTAGAAAATGGCATAAAAAAATTCGGGGGGGGGGGGGCATAATTAGTTTAGGGGGGGGGTGAGTCATAGTGTTTGGGGGGGGGGAGGTGGGCACCTCTGCTCTACTCATGCGGGTATTAACCATGCGCGTAAGGGCGTGTTGCCAATGACCTGTACGATAGTCAATCCTCTACGGACTCGAAAAATGTCACCTGCTCATTGGCTACTTGACTTGTGACAACTGTTTGTTATAATGCCTGTGATTCATCGTTGATTTTGTTAAGGAGTTTTCAGGGATTCAGAGCCTCCCATTTAACTGTGGCCGAATTGAAGAAGCAGTACAAATGTTACATGCTTGAATTCATAGCGAATGGAAACCACAAATATTTACTGATGTAGTGGTTGGTAAAAAAAAATATTATTCGTATCGCGTCCATCGCTTCGCGCCATGGTGGCTCCTATATTATATGGATTTACAAAATATAACGATTCATTTACGACACTTAAGATAAGGTGTGTAGGATTTTAAGAATTCACTTGAATTAATATTTAAGAACATATTTCAGGATAACTTGTGAAGACGCTCGTACAGACGGCACCGGTTGTGATGATTCATTGTTAGGGACACCTGTATTTCGAGAATACATTTCGTGTCAAGGTATTTCACAAAATGCTGTAGCTTTTCTCCTGTGGTTATTGGCTGAGAGCGGTGAGAGGTGTCGTCCCGCTCTTGACGAGGCCAATGAGAATGTGGTCACAGTACTGCTGCACCCTCACAATTTGCCTTTCCTCTTATAAAAAGCTACAGTATTTTGTGAAATACCTTGACACGAAATGTATTCGCGAAATACAGGTGTCCCTACTCATTGTTACCAGAGCAGGGGCCATCTCGTGTACACGAAGTGGCATGCGAAACCTCAACACAACTCGAAAATCAGTGAGTGTTACATTGAAATGTGTCCGCTACAAATGTTCAGGAATTATAATTTTGAAATCGAGTAGAAATATTTCTGCAATTAGCATTAGGTATATTTTAATAGACATTGAAAGCGAATCATTAAGTAGCTTCAAAATCCAAATACCGGAATACAGATAGTCTGTAACAATACAGACCTCACCGACTAGATATGGTCCAGATTGTTAATACTAACACATTTGAAAAAAAACTGACTAGTTAATGAATATGTTGAAATTTTGTAAACTTGTTACTTAAGATGATTGGTGATGTAATAATGTCTCTTGGAAACTACATAAGATTTTAACTGCTTTTATTTCTCCATAAATTCGCAAATCACCATGGCGGCCAATTTACGATCACGATTTAGTTCTTAAATTTTAAATTAGTTTATTTGTTGAGAGCCTGGTACAATGTATCTGACCACTAAAGCGATCCGAGCCGCGTAGTGTATACTACTGCGAGGTTGCAGAAGTAGGCTCGGGTCGGGACGAATTTCGCTGTGAAGAAACAAAGGTTTTTAATACATAGAAAATTATCCCAAAGCCGAAATTTGTACAGTAGTAGAATGAACATTTATTAGTAACACGTCAAAAGTGTAAGTACTGCCGCAAACCTTGTGTGTCACACCGAAAACGAGTAGTTAAGTCCAAAATTAAATTTTTTTGCAACGATCCACAATAATGGATATTGCAAATGCAGTTTATGGAGTAGACCTCAGTATGGAACCCAAAATAATCTAGAAACATTGCCCTATCTGAGGATAGTGATAAAAAGCACAAAGTTTAACATGTTTCTATAAAATAGACCTTTTAAATCATTAAAGTTAACGAATTCACTTTCATTCAATTTTAAGGAAATATAAATACATCTTACATAAACTTAAAGAGCCCAACGTGGAAATCGCTTAAAGTAATCGTTGTTGCATATTTATTCATCTTTCAATTGGTATATTTTTTAAGTGTCTCATACAATTAGTCTGACTACTAAAGCGATCCGAGCCGCGTAGTGTATACTACTGCGAGGTTGTCGAAGTAGGTTCGGATCGAGACGAATTTCGCTGTTAAGAAACAAACATTTTTAATACATGGAAAATTATCCCAAAGGAAAAATTTTGTACAGTAGTAGAATGATCATTTCTTAGTAACACGTCAGAAGTTTACCGATGAAACTTTGTGATCACACCAATAAATGAGCAGTTGAGTCCTTAATGATAATTTCTACAATGATCCACAAAAATGTTTCGTAAATTTAATAACTTTAATATTTTTTTAAGTCGGTTCTCATTATGGCACCAAAGTAATATAAAATAATGTCCTACATGGTAACTGTGATAAACACCTCAAAGTTAAAACGTCCTATTATTAAATTGGTAATTTTAATCATAAAAGGTAAGAAAAAAAATATATTTTTTATAGAAATTTGACTACATGTTACATAAATATGTTGAGCGTAACGTCAAAATCACTTCATAAATATTGTCTGTGTGTTTTTTTTTTTTTTTTAAGGTTTAAATGTGTATATTTTGAGTGTCTGGTACAATAGTCTGACCACTGATGTATTTCAAGCTGCGTAGTGTGTGTGCAGCAGTGTTAAAGTCGCTCGTGCTGGGACGTTTTTTGCTCCAGAAAACTAAGGTTTTTAATGTATGGTAATTCCAGACTGAATTTTACTCTGAAAGAATAAAAGTTTCCTAACTGCAAGTGATTTTTGCTGCAAACGTAGATAAAAATCTTCCAGGATGCAATTTGCATAGATAAAAATGTTAGTATGATCGACTCTTTAATTTCTAAATTATAAATAAATAACAACAATAGAACTTCCCGGAAAGTTGTGATAAACTGACGATATTGCGCGAGTAGCAGACCCGTACGTGACTACAGAGAAAGGCTATTTTCCTTGACCGTTAGGATTTCTGGGACGAACACCCTCTCACAGCTGGGGTCATAAAATACGGTCAAACTCTTGCAAAAACATCCACCACCGCTCTTTGCCACTAGCAATTCAACGAAGTAAGCTAGGCGCAGCACTCCAATGAATTAACTTAGAAAAAAAATTACTAAATATGTAATTCTATCAATACATTTTACAACACAACTTATGTATTATTTATTTTCTGGAAAAAAATAATATTATCATCCGAATTATGTTATAAAAGTGACAAAACTCAATAAGCACATTAACGGTGTATCGTTTTCTTCAATTGTTATATAGTAAAATAATTTCATACAATTAAATATATATATATTTTATAATATAGGCTACATTAAAATTTTGCACAGTTCTGATCTAAAATAATATAATGTATTAGAAATAAAAAATAATTATATTTTTTGGTATTAAAATAATTTTTAATAATAAAATTTTTGTAACAAAATACGAACACACATATATAAAACCAGCGGTCCTCTAGAATTTTGATTTACAAGTTCCAAGCAGAAATTGTTTATTGTTAATTTTATTGTATCAAAAATGATTCATATATAAAAAAATAATATGTATATCTCAATAGATGTAACATGAATACACCCTATCATATGCATTAAATATATTTTAAGTAATCCATAAATAAGACCAAGTTTATTGAGTGTCGCAGTACGCAGCGTGTTTCAAAGCCCGCCGGCCGTGAAAGATCAGTACGGCCGCAGTACACTGCAACGCTCGGGCAGCTTTAATGAGGCAACTAATTATGCTAGACTCTTTATAAATATACTATATTAAAGCTAAAAGTATAATTAAAAACATTTATTTAGACATTTTTTCGCATTGGGCTCTTCAAATCGGTGTAAATCGTATTTTTATCTGGGTGGCAAAGATAAAAAAAAAATATGTCGTGAATTAATCGCTTTATATCATATATATTAAAAATTTAAATTTTTTCTAACATTAATGGGTGTATTAAAGTTTCTAGATTATTTTGGTAAGTTTATGGACAGTCTAAATTAAAAACTGTATAAATGGGTAGCATTTTAATGGACTGATGCAAGTTGCTGTCACCTAGGACTTAAATGCAAATTTTCGGTGATAACGCACAAGGTCTACAGCGGTAAACTTTCGGTATGTTATTAAGCATAGTCAACTCTACCACAGTACAAAAATTCAGCTTTGGACAAATTTTTCACAGGTTGTCGTGGTTTCCTGGAGTAACATGAAAGTCTACGCGGGGAAGGGCGGCTACCTGATCCGAGAATGAAGGATAGGGCGAGATGGGAAGCGAAGATAAGAGCTGGTTGGGTGTCCGTGTTGGAGAGAGAGAGAGAGAGAGAGAGAGAGAGAGAGAAAGAGAGAAAGGCGATATTGTGGAAGACCTTCGAAAGATTCCCGCTAGATGGCAGGCCTCAGAGCTGCAACATTCGACAACCTCCCCTCACAGAAGCTCTCTCGCCACTAACTTGCCAAATCTCACCCGCTAGCTTATATACGTGCTGGCTGGCCATACAGTAGTAATAAACAAGCATTTATGAAACACTTAAGCTCATTTCCAACAAATTCTGACGAATGACTGTTTTTTGTCCTGCACCAATCCCCTTAAGGGCTCCGCCTACCCGGGCACGCACACGATGCGCAGAGCTTCAGGAAAAACAACGCAATTTCAAAACTACTCAAGATATCCGAGTGGGGTCTGCTTACGAAAAGCATTTTAAGGGTTCGCTGAGAGCCGAAAAGTACTTTTGATTTCGGATTAAGTTTTTAAACTGTATTTTTAGAAGAGTTAAAGTGGCTAAAACGCATGTTTCAGAGTAATTTTTAGGCGTAGAACAACCGGTACAGATTCTTGAAAGCACTTGAGGGACTTGTATTACACGTTTATCTTCATTTCTCCGCAATATAATGTTACGGTCACCGCTTAAATTTCACAGTTATCCATTGACGACGAGAAGACTGCGCATCAGTTCAGAGCCTTGCGCTTAGACGAGACACCGCGCTAGAAGCACCAGCGAGCGTCGCGCTTATCATCCCGCCTCACTGACACACATACAACCCCTACGAGGCGGGCCCCTTAAGGCGTTACGCCGTTTCTTACACCTAACCACATTAAACATGTACGTTTCTATAAATCAACATTGCATATCAAAAGTAAAATAATACTTGATAATAAAACAAACTTGAATGTAAACTAAATATACAAAGACAAAATGTACTCGAATTTGGCATACACACCTGCTGAAATGTAATTAAAGGTTAAGAGCCATTAGTTGCCAGTATGGTATAGTATAACATAAATACCATTCTCCCACACATATTAACTCTCTCACACACATTCTTACAGCAGGTGAGTCGCGTAGTTATCATGCTGAGTAGGTGTTTCTTCAGCGTGTGTTTGAAGGTCGCTAGGTTCTTCCAACGAAGAACCCACTTAAAATGAACGAAGAGAGTTGTTCCGCAATTTCTCACAACCGAAGCCTCGTACAAACCACACCGCATTTCGACTTCCGAGATCTGTTTTTTTTAAGTAATGCCATGGCTGGCCAATCCCCAAACGTAGCACACGCTGCATGTTTTGCTACCATTTCTGCGTGGCTGAAACCCAGTACGATCAAGCGCATGGGCTTATATCCCGGGGGGGGGGGGGGGGGGGGGGTGGAGGTGGGGATTCCCCTCACTGAGGGGGCCCACGTGAGCTTGCAGAAGTGTGACTGTGAAACAGGTTTGGTATCAAAACTATGTCTTATGGAAAACTTGCTGCATATTTGTAAGTTTTGTTCTCATTTTTTTATTATAATAATAATACGTTTTATTTCCTCTTTGTTTTGTTAGACTTCGACTGTAATTCACTAAATCAAACAGGAACGTTAGCACTCACAAAAGCAAGCTTGAGTGTGAGTGCATCGAAGAAGATAACCGTAAATTTACGAAGATCCATGGATTATTTGTAACCAGCATTCTTCGCAAATTTAAGCTGAAAATATTTAAGAGTGTACAGCGCGTTTTATCCTTGGATTGCAGTGAGCGTTTAAATGTGGCGTTTAATCTCTCTTTGCAATGCGCGATTATTGTTGTGAGTGCTGTCCTTGGTTTCGGTGTGCTCTGTTGCAAGATATACATCCTTGACCATAAATCTATTTGGACACAGCATTGTAATGTAATGAATTTTTGAAATACAAATTTGGGAAATACATTTTCCTGTTGTATGTAATTAAAAGCAACATCTGATAAAATTCATTACTAATTTCTAATTATTGGTAATTGAAAGACGTCATCTTGTTTTCAACAGATTTTCTTACTTCAAAATTATTCTTTATAATATTATTTTTTGTCTTTTTGTAAATACCACAAATATTATGAAATTACATGTTATTATAAGCAAAATATTGTTTCTCTTGTGAAAAATAATTGGTGTTTAACATTAAATTATATTTTTTTTGTAAGGATGACTACAGCCGTGATAAAACTATAGCATTAAAAATTAACAAATAGAAAAAATTTAAAAAATGATTAAAATTAATTATAACTATCGATGGTATACAAAATAAGACTTTTATTGTTAACGGGCTGGGTAATTGCAATCTGGAAACAGTGCTCGCAATTTACCCTGTGCTGCAATCCAGGCGTGAGCCGGACTATACAGGAAGTGTCTGAATTCTACCGACTAACTTCGGCTGCAGGTTCATCGCGGCGATATAAGATGAAAACCTCGTGACGACTTATGGTCTAAAGTGCTTCCATATGCTGTCAACACGTCTTTAAAGTTGGGAATGAACCAATTTACATTGTAAAAAAAATACTTTTTAAAAGTTGGTTGGACAGCATGACAGTCAAGTCGGATACGGATTCCATTCCAGAATCCTGATTTCAAATTTCAATGGTCTCCCGAGGATTTTCCAAGAAAATGCTTGGATATTTTTGTCGTGAGCTGTGCATTCTCTCAAATCACGCCAAGTCAAATAAATATACACCGACACTCGACTTTATTAAACAAATCCGATCTTGCAGTTGGATAATTTCGTAGTGATGTGTTATTCCAGTTAACAGGCTAACGCTGTTCTAAATGTCATCGAAATCGATTCAGTAACAAACACTGAAATATCTTAAGGGGAATATTTATATATTTGTATGAGAACTATGATTAGTAGGATAGGATTATAAGCTAGAACTTAGTTTTAAAACTCACGTATTATACATGATCATGAGACTTAAAATTCTATCAAACAAAACAACCAGCTGTAACAATACGAAGTCAAAATAATACAATTTAAAACCATTTCATGGTCCTGAACCATTTCTTTTTAATTTAATCATGATGTCGCATAGAAAAACCTCAAGAATGGACTACACAAATGAATAGTAATGACAAATTAAAATAAACATTAGCGTATATATATATATATATATATATATATATATTAAATTGTGTTAAACCAATATTCGCCCTTGTGAGGATAATTCAATAAAAGTATGTGAAAAAATTATTAATTCAAGTGTATAATTGCACATATTTCGATGTGCCGAAATGTTTGCAGTAAGACTTGTTTGTCACTTTGTATTTTTGAAGAGTTGCAAACAAATTTCTGCGTGAAAAATCTATTTTACTTCAACAGCAAACTAATACGCTAACTTTTTTTTATCAACTCGGAGTTTATTTTGAATCTTTCGATTTCACTGCCAGCTTGTATTATTTGCTGTCACGGGTTGTTCATAACTGATGGCGCTGTGCGATAAAATTCATTGGTAAGCCTTATGGAAGACAAGATTCTCTCGGATGGCACACTTCAGTTGTAGCAATATTTACGCTGAAGAAATATCTCCGAGCTTAAGTACTTGTAATGGTTGAACGTTTTTACTTGTCAAAGGATACGGCATTGCAAAGCAAATTACACGGATCCTGTTTCTGTCTCTCCCTTTCTTCTTCTCATTTTCTTTATTGAACTTACCATTGAATATATTCAATGAACTTACTAACTGAAATTTATAGCGGAATTAACTTTTTTTTTCTTTCGGAAAGTGCGGTTGCTTGCAAGATCTGCGCTATCAAGTTTCTTGTCACCACAAAAACAAATAATAATATTCGTTAAAAATATCAGATTCGCCTGCAATTGTGTGCAAGCATGGAACCAACAGTTTACTGCGAAGCGTAAAAATGAAAGTGCACACGTATGACGCCAAATCACAAACTTTAACATAAAAACTCATCTAAAATAAAGCCTAAGCTCTGGAAATCCTGTACCATGACCATAACATGATTTTTTTGTAAATGGTACAGAAATATTTATGTAAAATTTCAGATATTTGTAAATTTGTACATTTACATGAAAACCGCTATATCACTACAAAATAGCGTGCACAGTAATATTGTGTTGCCATAGTACATACAATAGTTAAAAGTTATTTGTAAACCGTTCCCTGAATAGCTTTCCAGTATTAACTGCGCACATTAGTAATCATAATAGAACAAAATAAAATCCAATTTTTGAATATCAGAATATATTTTCCATGTTTAAAAAAACGTCTAAATGAAACATCAATTAAAATATAAAATAATGCGCCAATTTGCGTAAGAAATACTCAGTATTATCTCGACAAACGTATTTCATATGTGCAAAAATAACCATGTGTTGTACAAAGTTACAATATCTTTTTTGTAATATTACAAACTATTTCTTGACAACAGGTTTCCAAAGGAAAGTCCATAAATATTTTTTTTTTCTGTGTAGATTCCACGGAAGGGAAAAAGAGCGAGGAGGGGGCAGGTTGCTTTTGGAACTAAAAAGCCACTCACTGTGGTGGCAATCGTAACTGTGATTCGGAGACGAGAAACGTACTAATAATAAAGCCAAAACTATGTTGAATATTATAAAATATTCCGCTTATTGCATGAATATAGGGCTATGCCTAGCCCGCCTGGTGAGATGACTTGTGTTTGTTACCCCAACCCGGAAGAAACCCTTGGGGCCACCATTGCGAATCATACATGTGCGTGCTCTTTAATGGTACACACCTTGCTTGCACGATGACTGAGTGGTGCAAAACTTTTTTTTAGAAGTCATCATCATTATCATCATCAACTGCTTCCAGCATGCGGCTGGGTCAGGAAAGTAGGATGCCTCCATATTCCTCTGCCCCTCCACTATTCCTCATCCTTCACTTCTCCTCTCTCCTGCACCCCATTAGCTATCTGCTCTTTCCACTTCCTCCTTGGTCTTCCTTGGGGCCTTCTTCTTGTGTGCTTCAACACCCATCATTTTCCTAGGCAACCTCTCTCTCTCTCTCTCTCTCTCTCTCTCTCCCCCCCCCCCCCTTTCCGTTCTCAAGACATGAACATACCATCTCATTCTCGCTTTTCCCATGGTCTCGTTTAAGTCATGTACTTTTGGAGTAGTGTACTTTACACATTAGGTATTAGTGAAGTTTTCATGTCGACCACATTCAATCCAGTGTTAAAAAAAAGCTAGTTCCTCCAAAAAAAATGAATATCGGTGTCGTAGATGTTTTAGCTAGCCGACTCGCAAGCAATGCGTTAGAGCAGTATATATTTTTTGGGTGGGGGTCTGGGATAGGGAAGACTCTAGTGCGTCCCAGGCCGAAGCCTTTATGCCTGATCATTCTGGGTTTCAGCCATGCAGAAAGGGTAGCAATTTGTTCGGGGTTTGGCCAGCCATGGCAGCAATTGATATCATGACTAACTCACCTAATCTGAAATATAGATTCTAACTAGTTGAATTGGGCTCAGGTAAAATCTGCGTAGACACAGGGAAAACCCTGGGCTCATTCGCGCGGGGTTAAATTTTGCAAGCATCAAGCAGGCAGGTTCAAGGCAAGGACCAAGAAGGATGGTCCAGGAGGAAAAGTTGGTCGGGGGCAGAACAATTTCAATTTCAACCGTCCTGGGGTCGGTAGCTTGGACCTTTCGGCCCACGTTGTTGCTTGTGCGCACCTGAATGTACTAGTGACGCATGCGCCCCTGGTGGCGGGTGACAGTACTGGTCGCCCTTCAGGTTCTCAGTCAGCGCTTGTGCTTAAAGCTAGGAGACAAGAATGTGTTGAGTGCATATAAGATAGTTGTGTTAGTTCCGTCACGTTAATTAATCGCGAGCTGGCACATCGGGTCTCGCTGCAGAAGGGACAGAGCGGCAGGTCGCCTGTCGCCGTAAAAGGCTGTCGGCAGATAGCGGAATTATCCAGTCCGTCATTGCAAAACCCTAGCCCCAGCATCTACGCTTCAGAAGCTACGAGTTAATAATTTAAAATCGCCTAATCGCGAGTTGGTACATCTGGACACACTCAAGAAAGGATAAAAAAATAGTTATTTTCCATCAATAATGTTCGCAGGCTTTCACGGCCATTGTCTGAAGTGGCTTTGGCTTCTGGGTTGTAGCCGCGTCCTTGGCGACGTTTCGGTCGACATTGCAGTCGCCATCATCAGGGGACAGTAACCGAAACGTCGGTGAATTATTCGCCAAGGACCTTATTTTCCATCACTTTGTGAAAGTTTAACATGTATAAACTTGATGTGTGAATATAATAAAAAGAACATCGGGCTCTTCCACTCACAAAAGTTTTCGTTCTTAAAAGTTTTTGACACGTTTTTCTTCAAATGTGGTCGTTGATAAACGCAAGCCGACACGCAATGAAGATGGAAGCTGAACAACTCTTTCGTATCGCTATTGCGCATTGCGCAGTTTGTAAACCGGTACCCTGTAATGTGATTTCTGAACATTTTGCGTGTTGCGCGTTCGTCGGGCTGGCAGGTGGGTTTGTTGCGTAGTTTATGCGCCCGGCCTCAGGTAATGACGCTATTGGCAGACGCTAGAAATGGTAGGTTTCGCGAGCGCCCCAAGGTCCCTCGGCGAAGGTAATGACAATGGTGTTTACAATACGGCCGGCATTCCGCGCGTCGGCTGCACGGGCGTGCGTCTCCTCGCGCGAGGGAACATTACCCGGGTCGCCGGCGCTGCGGCGTCTTTGTGAGGTCTCTCCCGGGCAGCTGCGCCACGAGTATCGATACTCTGCTCGTGAGTGCCTGCGATACAAGTATCGACACTCTGCTCGTGAGTGGCTGCGATACAAGTATCGACACTCTGCTCGTGAGTGGCTACGATACAAGTATCGACACTCTGCTCGTGAGTGGCTGCGATACAAGTATCGACACTCTGCTCGTGAGTGGCTACGATACAAGTATCGACACTCTGCTCGTGAGTGGCTACGATACAAGTATCGACACTCTGCTCGTGAGTGGCTGCGATACAAGTATCGACACTCTGCTCGTGAGTGGCTACGATACAAGTATCGACACTCTGCTCGTGAGTGGCTATGATACAAGTATCGACACTCTGCTCGTGAGTGGCTACGATACAAGTATCGACACTCTGCTCGTGAGTGGCTACGATACAAGTATCGACACTCTGCTCGTGAGTGCCTATGATACAAGTATCGATACTCTGCTCGTGAGTAGCTACGATACAAGTATCGACACTCTGCTCGTGAGTGGCTACGCTACAAGTATTGACACTCTGCTCGTGAGTGGCTATGATACAAGTATCGACACTCTGCTCGTGAGTGGCTACGATACAAGTATCGACACTCTGCTCGTGAGTGGCTACGATACAAGTATCGACACTCTGCTCGTGAGTAGCTACGATACAAGTATCGACACTCTGCTCGTGAGTGCCTATGATACAAGTATCGATACTCTGCTCGTGAGTAGCTACGATACAAGTATCGACACTCTGCTCGTGAGTGGCTACGCTACAAGTATTGACACTCTGCTCGTGAGTAGCTATGATACAAGTATCGACACTCTGCTCGTGAGTGGCTACGATACAAGTATCGACACTCTGCTCGTGAGTGGCTACGATACAAGTATCGACACTCTGCTCGTGAGTGCCTATGATACAAGTATCGATACTCTGCTCGTGAGTAGCTACGATACAAGTATCGACACTCTGCTCGTGAGTGGCTACGCTACAAGTATTGACACTCTGCTCGTGAGTGGCTATGATACAAGTATCGACACTCTGCTCGTGAGTGGCTACGATACAAGTATCGACACTCTGATCGTGAGTGGCTACGATACAAGTATCGACACTCTGCTCGTGAGTGCCTATGATACAAGTATCGATACTCTGCTCGTGAGTAGCTACGATACAAGTATCGACACTCTGCTCGTGAGTGGCTGCGATACAAGTATCGACACTCTGCTCGTGAGTGGCTATGATACAAGTATTGACAATTTGCTCGTGAGTGGCTGCGATACAAGTATCGACACTCTGCTCGTGAGTGGCTGCGATACAAGTATCGATACTCTGCTCGTGAGTGGCTACGATACAAGTATCGACACTCTGCTCGTGAGTGGCTACGATACAAGTATCGACACTCTGCTCGTGAGTGGCTACGATACAAGTATCGACGCTCTGCTCGTGAGTGGCTATGATACAAGTATCGATACTCTGCTCGTGAGTAGCTACGATACAATTATCGACACTCTGATCGTGAGTGGCTACGCTACAAGTATTGACACTCTGCTCGTGAGTGGCTATGATACAAGTATCGACACTTTGCTCGTGAGTGGCTGCGATACAAGTATCGACACTCTGCTCGTGAGTGGCTGCGATACAAGTATCGATACTCTGCTCGTGAGTGGCTACGATACAAGTATCGACACACTGCTCGTGAGTGGCTACGATACAAGTATCGACACTCTGCTCGTGAGTGGCTACGATACAAGTATCGACACTCTGCTCGTGAGTGGCTACGATACAAGTATCGACACTCTGCTCGTGAGTGGCTATGATACAAGTATCGATACTCTGCTCGTGAGTAGCTACGATACAAGTATCGACACTCTGCTCGTGAGTGGCTACGCTACAAGTATTGACACTGCTCGTGAGTGGCTATGATACAAGTATCGACACTCTGCTCGTGAGTGGCTACGATACAAGTATCTATACTCTGCTCGTGAGTAGCTACGAAAAAAAAGTATCGAATGCAAATTGTTAATACTCTGCTCATGAGTAGTTACGAAAAAAAAAGTATCGAGTGAAAATTGTTAATACTCTGCTCATGAGTAGTTACGTAATAAAAGTATCGAATGAAAAGTATCGATATTGTAATAATGAGAGGTTACAAAAAAGTATAGAATGAAAAACTTCGAAACTGTGCTCGTGAGCAGTTAACGAAAAATCTATCGAATGTAAATTAACGATACTGTGTTAATGAGTAGGTTCAAGAAAAGTATCGATCCTTGATGTATCAATACTTTTTTTAAAACTATTTAGCGTTGATATTTTGAAGCAAAGAAAAGAGATGGTGTATAGTCTATAAACCCCTGTTTAGAATCACTAAACAAACAAGAATGGAACAAGATAAGCGAACTAGACAAAGCATCATTCATGTTTTCGCTATTTCACTCACTCCCTCGCTCAATTGTAAATTAATAAAAAAAAAAAAGTAAATACAACTTTTTGGAACTGACTCATACATCCAGATATAGTATAATTATATATGTGCATACAAGTGCTAGGGGCATGAACGTTTCGCGAAAAGATTCCGAGACCAGCTGAAAGTTAAAACACTGTAGCATTGTCTGTGATTCGTTATTGGGTGAGTTTCAGTTGTAACGTCAGTACAACCAATAACAGTAATTCAACACAGAAGCCAACGCGTCCTGAGTGGCTCCGTCAAATAAAGCAACGACTTCTCTCGCAGACGGCCGCCAACCACAAGGAAGAAACGGCTGGTGCTGGTATAACTCGTTGAAGTCTAATAGGCGTTCAGATTTTTTTTTTTTTTTTCGCGAAAAATGCCTGCCCCTAATAATTATTGCTCGATGAATAAGTATCGATATCGGAATAAAACGACTCGATACCAGAAGTGTATTTCCACAGTATCCTTGCCTCCCGAGCAGTCACCGCTGTTAGGCTGCGGTTAATCGTCTTTCCTTCCTCCTTCGGCGAGATTCGGCCCCTCCGAGGGTCCATTGTGATGCTTCCAGAGGCCTCGTTTGGGACTGTTCCCCTCACCCCCAACCTCCCCCCCTCATCGGTTTATACCTGGGCATTTTTCTGGCTGGCGAGAGAAGAAGCCCAGCCTTCCCCCGCGGGGCGCCGTCCTGCCTGAATTATTTTTCCTGTCACGCCTCAAGCTTTCCTGACTTCCCGACCAGGGCCTGTGCAAGGGCGGGGAGGTGGGAAGGACAGACTCTCGCAGCTACACTGTCGAAAAAAAAAAACATTTTTCTCTCTTTTTTTTACTTAATTTATTTTCCTTTTTTTTTACACTGTGACAACAATTCACTAAATTAAACAGGAAAATTAGCACCCACTAAAGCAAGCTTGTGTGTGAGTGCATCTAGTCCCGTAAATCCAGGAGAGGTATTTTGACCAACGTAAACATTTTTAAAATTGTAACAATTGACAGATAAATAAATAATAACATACGAAAAATTACATTGTATTTATAAAGTTGAAACTTAAAAACAAATACCTCATTTACAAGATAAAGTAAAAAGATGTTTCAGAAAAAAATTATGCATAAAAAGATAAAAGTTAACATTTAAAGGAAAAAAAGTACAATTACATAAGGTAAAACAGTACAAAAAACCTTACTTAAATATTTAATAATTTTCATCAGTTAAATTATGCAGCCAAATATTCGCATATTTGTTTATTTGAAGAAATATATATATTTCAGGATAAAGGAATGCTGTTTACAAATTACCCTTGGTTAGAGACTTGAAAAATTCACAATTTTTCAATGATTACCAGGAAGGACTCCACAGTCATCTGTTAATTGGCCGGTGACGTATCAGACCTAGTCTTCGATTCGAAAATTTTCTGGTCGATGGTTTCTCGTTGTCCCGTAGTCCTCCGCAAAATGTATGAGCCACTAGCAGATCAGGACAATGATATGTGCATTTGAAATTTAGCCTGTCACGAAATGAGTCCGCGAATTTTTTTTCCCATGTCACTTGTCTATGGATCTTCTTAATTTACTCAGTAGCGATATGACTTACCCTTCCTGTCGCTCCCGAGGCGACTGAAGTGTTGACCCACCGCCAAAGGGGCGACATGAAAGCAATCCAACGGCGATACGCTCTAATTGCGTGATCCAAGCAACTGGTTCTTCACATCGCCTGTTTATTGGAGGCTTATAATTTAAAATACGCGTATGCTGTGGGAAAATAACACTGAGTTTCGTATGATTTCACTCCCGCGGGGTATTTGAGAAAATCTGTTACAGATAAACCATGGCATCAGGTGGTAGCAGGAGTCGGTTTGACTTGATGTAAGCTTTTGGACATACGCCATTGCTAAGCACATGTATGTCTGCAGAAGAAAACTACAAAAAACACAAAAGACAAAAACACAAATTAAGCAAATTGTTTTTGTCTCGTTTCAACTGTTGTGCTGTTTTTTTTGGCGGGTTCAATATTTTTGTGCTGTCATCATTTGTGTTTTTTTTTTTTTTTCGTTCTCTTCTGTTTTTGGAAAACTATTGTGTTTGTTAAGTCTTTTCGTTTTGTCGTGTTTTTGTCTCGTTTCAACTGTTGTGCTGATTTTTTTTTTGGGGGGGGGGGGGGTTTCCAATATTTTTTTGCTGTCATCATTTGTGGGTTTTTTTTCGTTCTGTTAGTCCATTTTTCTTTGTTTTTCTTTGTTTGTAGGCCATATTCCTGTTATGGAATATTATGTGGTGTTTATATCCTGTTGACAACAGCAATTTGTTTGCTTAAATTGTGTTTTTGCCTTTTGTGTTGTTTGTAGTTTTCTTCTACAGGCATACATGTGCTTAGCAATGTCGTATGTCCAAAAGCTTACATCAAGTCATGCACTACCATTGCACAAATCTTTCAAAGATAAGTCAGTTATGTGGCGGTATTTTATTATAATTAATAATTTACATATTATTAAATTCGTGTTGTGATATAATATTACTAAAATTACTTGAAATTTTAGTGACAAATTTTTAACTACAATACATTTTATTAGAAATAACAATAATTAATTTTTCCAGGGGTATGTAGCAATGTAGGAGTTCTCTACGTGGAAGGTACGAGTTGTCAAGTTGCTCAGAAATCCGAGATCGCCGATATTGCCAACATCACATAACGTCTCTAATTCCTTTCTATTTTCCACTTGCGTGAATGACTTAACTCCACTATAATCGGTAGGAAAATTTTCAAAAAACTTGTTAATCATGCAGTAAAGCCCACTATTCTCCCTTCTCTTTTATCCTTCTTTGTGTAAAACGGATCACAGAATTCGAAGGTCGGGAGCCAGAGTAATTTCTACGAAGAACCCTTGGTTTTTTTTAGGTGCATTCTTCATCTTAAAGTCCGTAAATTTATTGGCGTTAATAACAGTGTAGGGGAAGGTGAGCAAATACCTGGCTTCCCGGACCGATCAACCATTGATCGTCGCCGGAGTTTCGGTGGCTATGCGCTTCACCAAAATGTTCTTTTGGACACAAAAAGGCTTATTTTATCCGGGCTGTACCTTGTGTGCTACTTCTGCAGCCAGAGGTTTAGCGGGTGTAGAAGGAAAATAAAATATCGTGGGTGCAGGAATCATAAAGGGTGTAATTATTACCGATAAAATGTATGGAAGATTATATATAATGTAATGGTTATTGTAATCTGTAATTTGCCTTTTAATTCTACGTGAAAAATGCTGATTCTAAAATATTAAATAGTGTTTAGTCTATGATATTTGAAATTAATGCTGGTAAGTAAGAAATTTGTTTGTATGCGAAAAGTTTGTTATACAGAATTTGTTTAGTATTCAAAGTGGTTTTGATGTTTGATTTTTTTTCTGAATGATAGAACTATAACTTATCGCTGGGGGCACGTATTTTTCGCGGAAAATTTTCTTTAGTATCAGAGAGTTAAAAACACTTCAGCATTGTCTGTGTTTCGTGTTTGGTCGAGTTTCTTTAAGGCACATGTATAATGTCAGAACACCTATCACAGTGATTCATAGAGGAAGAAAACGCGTCCTGAATGGCCCGGTAAAATAAGACAATGGCGTCTCTTGCAGACGGCCGCCAATCACAAGGAAGAAACAGTTGGTGCAGGCATACAATATTGCAGCCTAATGGGCGTTCAGATTTTTTAATCACGAAAAATTCCTGCCTGTACTTATTACATGATTATTGGCGAACATTTTGTTTTAATATTTAATCTAAGTCAAAAAGTTACATTACGAATAGCCGATATTTAAGTTCGTAATTCCCATCCATTCGCGCCTTCTGCATTTTTCACGGCACCTATTCCACCAGCAGAACTATTTGGTGGTAGTAACTTGGTTACTAATTAGTAATTACAGAAGTAAGAACTCGTAGGTCGTATCTTGTCTCAGAGATCGTGGAACATACCGCCCTAACGAATAAAACTACACTGTTAGAAATGCCAGTAAATTTACGGACTTACCAAAGGAGAATTCAACTCGGATAAACGAAGAATTTCTCGTAATTTTTGAACTGGATCTTCGTAGAAACAACGCTGTATTAAACTTCAGGATTTTTTTTTCTCTCGCTATAAACCGGGTAAAGGCACAATTGGAAGAAATGTGTGTTTTTGAATGTAGTCTTAACCAGTTTTTAAAATAATTTCTTATATACCAAAATAATTCTTGTAGATACATGTTCAAAGTAAGTGAACAACATTTCACCCGAAAATTTACGACGATAACGATACATTTATGATGATCTCTGGATGATATTTAACCAGAGTTTTTGTAAATTTAAGGTGAACATTTTGAACAGTGCAGTTTGGGGCCAACGGAACGCTAGGCCAGCACGTTAACGAAGCTGATTGAAAAGTATCGTATCTGATGATGACTTGTAGTTGGTTGTGCGTAGGGAATTGATACATAAAACAGTGCCCAAAATTCCCTAACTCAGTAATAATTATTCACACTAGTAAATCAAAGCGTCATTATACATTTTAACAGGGTAAATAGTGTTCAGAGTAAATTTACGAAGATATCTATAAAATTGCGCAGGTACCTGGATACTTATTAGCCAATGTTCATTGTCAATTTAGGACAAAACCTTTTTTTACAGTGTAAGTATTTGAATTTTAGAATATGGCGAAACGAAACCGCGAGTTTTTCCGATCCATGCCATAGATATAAGAAATTATGTAGCCCGATTCTTGAGTTTTGCGCATGATTTGACGCCAGAACTGCCGATAAAAGATATTTATTTACATTGACACACGCTTAACACATTAAGATTTGTTAAAATAATCGATATTAATAAAAGAGAGAGGTTGTCTGTGTTGTCTGCAGCTCATGTATCCTGGAGACGATGAAGCCCAGAGTCGTGAAATTAAGTACGCGGATTCTCCTGAATTTTCACTATTCTTTTTTATTTTATATTTTTATTTAATTTGTGACCATATTTTCCCAATAATCTCCATGGAAACATATTGAATCATAAAGGTTGTTAATGCTTTATTCACCCTAGGATGTTAAACCAGTCTTTCTATAATCATCTTTGCCATCATACTGGTACTGGTTAAATAAATTTGAATTCGAAGTCCCTTAAAAACGGATATAACCAGGGGTGCTCGTCCCCCATCCCCCCCAAAAAATAATGATGGCGCATTCCTCCCACCCCCATAAACCAAAAATTGTTACCTCCCTCCAACCAAAAAAAATATAACAGTTACCTACCTAGGACTGAATTTGATAGTGTCCAACCCAGGTGGTCCGGGGGTCCTAACCAGAATTATTTTGAAGTGAAACTTCTTTGGCTGAATTTTAATGCAACGTTTCCGTCAAACATTGTTGTTAAACGATGGCTGACGCTAATAGGTTGCGGACGGTGCAGAGAACTCGCTCCGCGTGGCGGTGTGCGGCTCAGGTTGAACCCCGCCATGCTGCAGGGATAGGCGGGTCGCGGCGGTAGGGACGCGCCTGCGCCTGACGCCACCTGATTTTAGAGAGTGTTTGGGCAGAGGGCAACACAACGGGGTTTGAGATTATTGTTGTGCACCGCACCACGGGCCATATTCGCAAGGGAAATGTTCTTTCAAGAACCTATTATTTTAATTACTTGTGTAATTCAGTATTGTTAAACAGTGTTATATGAGTATTGTTTTTGCTGTGTAACTAAATATTTTTTGCTAGTATAATGCTTTTCACGCTTTAATTTGACAGGGTAATTATTTGTCACTAATTATTATTTGATAAACTATATCACCCACCATATTATAATTATGAGTCAAGAGGTTGTAAATATGTTATTTTCAACTGAGAATACATAGAATATGCTAGCTAAAAAAAGTTCAAACATTGCCGTACGTGGAATATTAGATTGTTTTTATTTTCACTTTGTAGCAGTATTGTTATAATGTAAAGAATTACCGTGAGGTAGGTCCGTACCTTTTAGTCCTTCGCGCCGCGCACATTTATCAATGCCTGTGAATGCATTGCAGTATGTATATGTAACATATTGGCAAAATATGTTGCACAATATCTTATGATAGGGTGATATTTGCAGAACTATAAAATCAGTCTATTAGAATGCTTGATCACATATAAACTATACATATATAAAATAACTTAATAACTGATTTATTATGATCAGGTCCTAGATTTCATACCTATTAAACAAATTTTTCTTTATGGTGTAGTTCAACAGTGAGTAATATTTATTGTTAATTAATCATTATTTATTGATCAATCATTACTGATATCCTGAGCAGTTATTTTTAAGTGAGTAATAATTTTGTTAATTCATGTTTATTTTTTAGAAATTGGTATTCTTGCTCTTTTTTTCTCTCTCTGGCCGTTTACCCCTTACGATATTATTAGGAGTCGAGGTTTGAATTGCTATCACATGTACTGTGTCGAACGCGCTCTTTTTTTTTTAAAAAAAAATAGTTTTATCTAAATCGTTTTTTTAAATGCAAATATAACACCTAAAATACTAAGTGAAACATTTCACTTTAGTGACAGTGAATGCTAACCGATAAAACATTTTTTTTAGATTTTGTTTTTAATTATTTTCTCTTATTTTCCCTCCCCCCTTTTTTCCTCAACATATTTTCCACTGCTCACAATGGTGCAACTCGCGCAACATCCCTCCTGAGAGCGGCCCGGGATGTAAGATGGCGTCTGTGTTACGCTGCGCCAAGATAAACCCTGCACAGACTCCAGGGGAAAACCCTGGGCACAAACGTGCGGTGTGCAATGGTAGGAATACAGGATGCATAAAAAGGATGGACGGGGTAGA